>NC_136410.1:220385733-221585733 GCF_051521515.1 Lactuca serriola | reverse complement strand
GATTTATCAGGCCGAGTAGTTCGCCATGGGGAGTGTTGAATCATAAAAAGTGACCCTCTTGAACTTCAGTTACCACAGTCGACAAATACCTGCAGTCAAGTTTTCTACTGCAGTCTCATTACTAAATTACTTTACTTGTCTTTTATTGTAATACTCTCTATTGTCCTGTATGTCTTGCATGGCTACTCTTAGAGATGTAATCTAGTGTACTTCATGAGTCTCTATAAATAGAGCTCATTCTCTTGTATCCAAAAACATACGCATCTAATTCTGAATTACAATCTCTGAAGTTATCTTTTCTACCTCTCTTACTCACTTTTCTGACTCTCATAATCGATTACAATCTCTCTTCGGAGCAAGTCTTTTGTGACTTAATCACTAAGTTTGATCTCACTTATTAACTTGGCTTGAATGCATTCCTTGTTATGAATCAGCTTAAGTGTATACTTGATATAACAGTTGTTGTCATTTCCATTTCTTTACTTTTCTGCAACTAACTCTCTAACATCTAACTCTAAGTATTATTGTTGAGCTTTTAGATCCTTCGATATTAACTATTCCACAATATACTTGTTCTAATGTTTGTTCAAGTGTGTCTCAAAGTTTTTCTTCTCAACAATTGGTATCAGAGCCATAGTGGTTGCTTTTTGAAAACCAAAACTCTGATTTTTCAAAGAGCCTTCTATACCACTGAAGCTCATTTCTTAAACAAAAACAAAACTTCAAAAATATGGCACAATCGTTATCTCTGAATGTTTCCAACAATGTTGGTGGTTCTAATCGAGTCCAAATACTGGTTGCAAATGAATATCATAAATGGTCACAAAGAATGGAAAGATACTTAAGGAGACTTGGTAGAGATGTATGGAAATCCATAGAAGAAGGACCACATGTCCTTGTCCTTACACCAGTCCAACCTAACGGAGCTACAGCATGACTAGGAGGAGGTCAACCAACTATGAACCGTCCCACCAAGGATGATCTCGATAAAATGGAAAATAATGATGTTGCTTTTTATGAAATCTCCTGTGGAGTTGCACCCGACAACTTCGATATTCTCATAAATTGCAAATCAGCAAAAGAGATATGGAATGTTCTCAAGAATCTATACGAAGGCTTAGAACAAGCACAGGACAAGAAGCTTACAACTGCACTCAATGAGTTCAACAACTTCAAAGCTCATACTGGCGAAAGTTTGGAAGACTCCTTCAAAAGGTTCAACCTGATTGTCACCAAGTTATCCAATGCGGGCACCATCCGCAGTAACCATGAAACAAATCTTCAGTTTCTTAATGGCTTGCGAAGACATTGGACTACTGCTAATATGATATTCCAAGGCGATAGAAAGATCCATTCCTTGTCACTCTATAAACTCCATGGAGAACTGCAAGCACAGGAATCCACCGTACTCAAAGACTGTGCTGACTTCGGAAGACGTCTTGCTCTCATATCACAAACTCCACATAATCAATCTTACTCTCTCTCGTATGACACTTCACCGTAGTCATACGAAGTTGATTCATAGTATGATGATGAAGAAGAATTTCAAAAGGCAATTGCTTTAGTTAGTAAACAATTCAACTGACTACCACCTCACTCTTTTCGCAAAAATCAACAATTCAACAAACCACCCTTCAATCTTAATTTCAACCCACAAAACAATCAGTCTCATTATCTTAAAAGTGATCATCCACCACCACAATCTCAAAATACTCAACCAAAGGAAGCACCGCAGTCTACTCAAACCACTGACTCCGGTATGCCCTCTGAAGACAAGAATGATGTTGTAGTTTGCAACAAATGCAACAAAGAGAATCACTTTGTAAGATATTGTAAGGCCAATGTAGTTAAATACAGAGCATTCTACCTTAGAATTGCTCAAGAGTTGGAAGAAAAGGAAAAAGCAAGGGCATACATAGCCCATGTCAAAAGAGACCATCAAGTTTGGTCATCCGGAGACGAAGATGAAGCCATCAACAGTGTCAACGAAAAAGGGAAGATCTGCATGTTGGCGACTGCGGATGATGATGGTTCTACAAAGATTGACAAAAACTACTGCTACATGGCAAATGATGGAACTCTAAGCATCGTCGAACAAGTAAAACTCACGATGCAAACTCTAAACTATAGCATGCATGATTGTCAACCATACATAGATAATCTTAATGAAACATGTGATGCTATCATTATAGACTATAACAAAGCCTTAGATGAGAAGAACATTGTGTCCCAGGAGATGTTCCATGTGAGAGGACGACTGGATAACAAAAGACTCAAAATGGCTATGTTAGAAAGAGATTTAGAGTTAGAAAAATATGCAAGAATGTTGAGTGAAACCCAATTAGAGATAGCTTTGAACTAGAGAGATTTAGCTCAGAGTGAAATTGTACGCTTAAATCTTTTAATCGAAAAATTCTTCAATGAAAGTGATGCTATTGAAAATTTGGTAAATAATGGAACCGTGGACAACACATATAATTGGGGTTGTTCAAATGGATATCCCACCGTAGTGGATTCCTCACCCCCATTTCAACAAAGAAAGACTGTATATCCCTCCAAACCGAGAATTTCATTTCCCAGTCAATGACAAGTGAGGTTTCGGGTCACACATGTGATCAAATTCCTGTCTATGGCACTACCTTCACAAATTCTCAAAATTGATCCAACTATGAATTACCTATAGAAAACTTTGAAGTGGGTCAATGTTCTCAAATTCCAGAATCTTCAAGTTTCTGATGACTCAAGCCCATGTTTTCACAAAATTTTAAAGGGTTCCAGGAAACCGCAGGTGAATAACAGAGACTGCGGTTCACCAAAATCCTTAGCTAAAAAGGCTTTCAAAGAAGAAATTCGCTCCCGAGGCACAAGTAGACAACTGTTTTCAAAAAAAACAAAAAGCTTGTCAGATTTCAAAAATTCAAAAGTCTAGAAAAATTTGTTTTCTCTCACTATTTTTCTAAAAACTCTACCAACAAGAAAACATCCAAAAATGACTGTACAGTTTCAAGTATCATTCCTAATTTATCTGACACAACTCAAAAGAGTGTAAAGTCTTTTCAAAACAGTGCTTTTCAAATCTATTCCTCAGATGATCCGAAATGGAAAGGTATTTTACCCACTCCAACACATTTAAAGTCACATCAAAATTTTAACAAGTGGAAGGGTATTCTACCAAATCCAACTAAAAGGACACAAAGATCTACACATGCTAAACCTTTTTCAAAACAAACTTTTCAGAAAACGAACAACACTCATGTCAGATCTTTTCAACCTCAGACTAGTCAACAGCCAAACAACTCATCCTTTAGACCGCTGACCAAACGTGGTGTCAGAACAAAAGACAAAATCTCAGCCTGTGAATGTCAGTGTAGTTTCCAAAATCAGAAACCTCGTAACTTTGCAAATAAACACAACACTCCAAAACTACACAAACACCCAGGACTAGGTTTAAAAGTTGACACGAAACAAGTCCATGCAACCTTGATCCATGCATCACTCAAAAACTCATTTGTTGTTCCAGGCTCCAAACTAGTTTGGATGCCTAAACTAACCGAGTAATTCTCAGGCTTTGTGCAAGGAGGAACAAGAAGATGAATGGTTAATTGACAGTGCCTGCTCCTTGCACATGACCGGAAGGTTAGAATACCTTCAAGATTTCAGGCCAATTTGCAACGATGGAAATGTTACATTTGGCAATAATGTGAATGGAATCATCCGAGGTTACGATGTACTCACTATGGGGAACTTCTCAATTCAAAAGGTTGCTTATGTAGAAAGCCTTAAACACAATCTCATCAGTGTTGGCCAACTATGTAAGGTAGGCCATCGAGTTGAATTTTATGATCAATTTTGTTATGTAATGACAAGTGATAGGAGAACCTGTTTTATCAAGTCACGATCCAAGGGTACCATGTATCCTCTGGATGTCTCTCTGATCATTGGCAAACCGCAATTGTGTTTCCTTTCCAAAGTTGTAGCCGAAGTCAGCTGGCTGTGGCACCGCAAGCTCGCTCATCTTAACTTTAGATACATCAACACTTTGGTCACTCGAGAGCTGGTCAGAGGACTCCCTATTCTCAAGTTCAGCAATGACACTCTATGTCCTGCATGTGAATGTGGTAAGAAGTCCAAAGCAAGTCACCCCATGGTGATTTTCTCTTCAATATCTGAACCACTTGAGCTTCTGCACATTGATCTCTGCGGTCCATCAACCGTAGCCAGCCTCCATCACAAAAAGTACATATTGGTTATAGTAGATGACTTCACTCGCTTCACATGGGTTTTCTTCCTCAGACTCAAATCCGAAACACCACAAATTCTCATCAACTTCATCAAAGAAATAGAACTTCAGATCAAGCTGCCAGTAAGATGCATCCACAGTGATAATGGAACCGAATTCACTAATCATCCTCTCAACAGTTTCTTGGTATCCAAAGGCATCACTCACAATTTTTCAGCTCCTTATACACCACAACAAAATAGAGTAGTATAGAGAAGGAACCGTACACTAGTAGAAGCAGCCAGATCCATGCTCAACTTCGCACACCTTCCTCTTTACTTCTGGGCTGAAGAAGTAGCAACCACATGCTTTGTACAAAACCGAAGCATTGTGTGCAAACGTCTCAATAAAACACCATATGAGGGCCTTAACAACCGCAAAACAAATGTTCGTTTCTTTCATATCTTTGGGTTTAGATGTTTTGTGATCAACAACATATATCAGCTTAACAAATTTGCACCGAAGTCTGATGAAGTCATCTTTCTTGGCTATTCCACGAAAAAGGTTGCTTACCGGGTTCTCATCAGACGTACCTAGCTAATCATTGATAGCTTCGATGTGAAATTTGATGATTCTCACATCCGCAACGTCCCTCCATTAATTGAAACCACCACAATCATGGAAAGCGATATTCCTGCTTCTTCAGGTCCATTAAATCTAGTTGAAGTCAATTATGACGATCTTTTCGACCTTGTTGAAACGGCGAAACTATTCGAAGTTCTTGTGTCTCCAGCAGCTCAACAACAACAATCTGATGTTTCTGGTCCATCTCTATCCGAAGTAGCATCTCTCAATACTTTCACCTCTCCGGTTGAGGGGGAAAGCTCTACTCCAAATAAAGCAACAACCATCGAGGCTCTAGTACTTGATGATGATTAAGTTCCTATCCGCAGAAAACCATTACCATCAAACGTATCTTCGGATTCGGATGATGAAGTCATAGAGAACATTGACACTAGAACCGATTAAAGGATTATTACTCTCCCTTCCGCAGTCCAAGGGGAACCTTCTCAGGTTCCAGAGGAACTCCCATCAACATTCCAGGGGGAACCTCTCCAAACTGCTCAAGAAAATTCCATTCTCGTTCTACAACCCAAGATGATTCCACATGATGTTTTCAAATCTAGGGGGAACTGCCTTCTCCAACCGCAGAAACTTCTGATATTGAAGACATTCCCTCTACTGCAACTGCTAATCATCTACAACCCCGTCTACACGTATGGACAAAGGGCCACCCACCAGGTCAAATCATTGGCAACCCATCCACAGGTATCCAGACTCGATCTGCCAAGGACTTATCTGATCATTGCCACTATGCAGCATTTATGTCCTCAGTTGAGCCACGATCGATCAAAGAAGCATTATTGGAACCTGATTGGATTTCTGCAATGCAAGAAGAATTGGAAGAATTTAAAAGGCACAAGGTGTGGAAACTCGTTCCCATACCGCAAGGTCACACTATTATTGGTACAAGATGGTTGTTCAAGAACAAGCTAGATAAATCTGGTGCGGCCATCATAAATAAGGCAAGACTAGTTGCAAAGGGGTACAGTCAACTTGAAGGTGTTGACTACAATGAAACATATGCTCTGGTGGCACGAATGGAAGCCATCAGAATCTTCTTAGCATATGCAGCCCACAAAAAAATCAAGGCACACCAAATGGACGTTAAGAGTGCTTTTCTCAATGGGGAATTAAAAGAAGAGGTTTATCTTCAACAACCTCCTAGCTTTGAAAGTATTGAATTCCCTGACTACTGCTACAAGCTTGAAAAGGCAGTCTACGGTCTGAAGCAAGCCCCAAGAGCTTGGTATGAGACTCTTTCTGAATTTCTAGTCTCTTCAGGTTACAAAAGAGGAGTGATTGATCCCACTTTATTTAGAAAAGAAAATGGTGACCACTTTATGCTTGTACAAATATACGTGGATGATATCATCTTCGGATCGACTGGTCAAGGAATGGTGGATGAATTTGCTAAGCTCATGACCAACAAATTCCAAATGAGCGTGAATAGAGAGATTAATTTATTTCTAGGTCTTCAGGTCAAACAAATTCAACAAGGGATATTCATTCATCAAGAAAAATACACCACTAAACTATTGAAGAAATATTCTATGGTTAACTGTTCATCGGCTAAGGTCCCCATGGCCTTCGGTTATAAGATCTTTGCTGATCGCTCTGGCAAATTTGTGGATCACAAGACTTATAGCGGTATCATTGGCTCTCTAATGTACCTCACCGCAAGCCGACCAGACATTGTCTTTGCAACTGGTGTATGTGCAAGGTATCAGGCTGACCCAAAAGTGTCACATATGACTGCAGCCAAACAAATTCTCCGGTACCGGAAAGGAAGCAAATCTCTTGGTCTATGGTACCCCGCAGGAAATGATTTCAGTCTTCAAGCATTTTACAGATGCGGATCATGCCAGATGCAAACTTGATCGAAAAAGTACCTGAGGTGGATGTCAATTTATGGGAGGAAGACTCGTCAGCTGGTCCTCAAGAAAATAAAGTTGTGTTTCATTGTCTACCATAGAAGCCGAATATGTGGCCGCAGCCAGCTGTTATTCTCAAGTCCTTTGGATGAAGACACAACTGCTAGACTACGGATACAGAATGTTGCAGATACCAATCTACTGTGACTCTGAAAGTTCCATAGCGATTTATCATAATCTTATTCAGCACTCCAAGACGAAACATATTGAACTATGGTATCACTTCATCAAATACCACATTCTGAAAGGTAACATTGAACTCATCTTTGTCCCTATCATGAAGAGATTGTTGATGTATTTACAAAAGCACTTGACTCTACCAAACTCAACGCATTCTTACAAATGTTAGGAATGATGAATCCGGACCCTCAATTCTTCTTGAATTGATAGGTACCACAGACCATCCTTCGTCTCTATTGCGGTCCTAACTGAAAGTTATTTATAATAAATGGTTTGGTATATCCTGTATACTGCAGTCTATGTACCGCAACCATATATTATATTTATCATTCATTGTTCCTTCTTGTTTGTTATTACTAACATATTGTACAAGTGCTCTTCTCAGTTTCTTCCATTATAGTCATCCACAATGGAAAAGGATCCATCCGCAATGATGTGTCCATCCGCAGTCACATTAATTGATTTTCAGATTGTTCATTCTTTTAAAACAAAAAGAAAACATGGTGTGCTATTTAATGATCCTTCATTAAATAAAACATTAAATAAAAAACATTCCTTGAGGAACTGTCTCATTCTCTTTTCTTCTAAACCTCGTGTCATACCTATTTTAGGTATGATGACAAAAAGAAAGATTTTCTAAATCAAATCCTTTTAATATGTCTTTTCCTATTACCCCAAAACATCACATCCATTACAACTTCCCTTTACCCAACCGATTAATCTCTCCCCCACCACACTTTCACCAGACGTGGTATCAAATCTGACATATCATTAAATGCAAACCCTTTTTGGTAAACCCCAACTTCAGATTTAATCCCTCTTTTATCAATTCGTGGCTGAGATTAAAGACCCTAACTCAAAAGAGAAACCCAAATGTTTTTACCCAAATTCACTTAGGTCAAAAATGTTTCCTGCTCCCTTAAGTCACTATAAAACCCCTTTCTTCTCCACAAAGAAAAGTTTACGCTCTCTAAACCTTCAACCTTCTATTTCATTCTTCAAAGCTTTCTCAAACACTCAAAAATTGTGAAATCCAATGTTTCGAAGAAACAATCCAAGGCTTCTAGATCAGTGAACCCTACTAGTTCAGACTCTCCCACAATTGATTCAAGCAATTTCATAGCCGTCTTTGAAGAACACCCTCTCTATAATGCCCCTACAAAACTCATGATCAAATTTATGAAGAATCACCCTCTGTTTAGTCCCTTCGATGCTTTCACAGATGTTAACCCAATCTCAACCCTTTTCAAATGTGCCTTTTCTGCCTATCGCCCACTCGAAAACCCCCAAGATGTTTATCTCAAACTGATTAACGATTCTTTGGTTATTCTATCCAAAGAAAAGTTTCTCACTGCCATTAACCTCCTTGTTCATCCCTCCATCAATATTTTCACCCCATCAATGGCGGACATTACTTCGGCACTCTACCAAATGGGATATCATAAAAAGATCAAAGGAATTGGTGAATTCAAGAAGAACCAACTGCCTGCGGTTTGGCAATTCGTGTGCCACTTCGTCATCCGCAGTCTATCCGGCAGAATCGGAGGCACGGATAATATGGGACTCAAACTGTTAGAGCTGGTGTGGAGCATCTTCATAGGACACGATGTGAAGTACAGACAGATCCTTGGGATGACTTTCTTCAATACATTCCCAAGGAGCGCCCAAGGGAGAACCCAACCGAACTCACTTTTGCAAGGTTCTGGTCCCTCTGCATTTCAGACCTTCATGCGGACGCAGGGATCGACATGGGCAATGACATCAACTTCTTTGTCACCAAGGATCTCAAAAGGTACAATCCTTCCTCTGATCAATCAAATTTTGGACCAATCCGAAGACTTCCTACCCACATTCTTTCTACCCTCGATCTTGAGACTGTTGATGTCTCAGACCACATTGAGGCTACGGAAGATATTGACCCATACCTTCCTACCCCACCTCTTCAAAATCCATCTGCATTCGTTAACCTTGAAGGCACCGCAGTCCCTTCTTCCACTACTCTCTCCAACATTTCTCAATCCCAAAGACGCAAGCATAAAGTTTCTGCACTTCATGGCCACCGCAACACCCAAAAACTCTTCCAAGCCCTCCAAGCCTTCCAAGAAAAGAAAAACACCACTGGTAGTTACTATTATCGAACCAAACCAACATGACTCCAACAGTGATTCAGACAAGGATAACCAACCAATTTCAATCCTCAAGAAACGCAAAACCGATCTCTCTAGCCATATGCGTGACCGGACTAATACCTCAGCCTCTCAACAGGCTCCGGTAGTCCTTGGGATGGCCGCACATCCATTCGAAACCACCATCTTCTACCACTCAAACTCAGAAAGTGAGTCTGATTCACAGCAACGAGGAGACTCCCCCAGTTCAATCACAAGAGGATAATACTGGTTCTCACCCTAAAGTCTCCAGGGCTTCCCGACTACATTTCTTTTCCCCTGAGGAGTTGAACTCCATCCTCTTGAATGTAACCCATACACTATAAACACCTTCCAATCTGCAGGGCACTTCTTCTGCCCATTCCAGAACTGTGCCGAGGCCAAACTTGACCACGTGTCAAGGAGACCAAGGAAACTCAGGAAATCCTACTCTGCTTACATCTGTAACAGGTGGTTTAGGCACGATGAGCACAATTGTGCAAGGATCCGTGAACCCGAAGGACACTTCGATGTGATATAAAGGATTTGAAGGTTAAGACTCCAATGATTCTTTTTGAATTACAATCCGGTAACAGAGGCCAAGATTCAGAAATATGCCGCTTTCCGTAGGGCATTTGGTATGGGCTTATTTAGTCATAGAAATCATTCATTATCTTATTAATTATTGTTGATTTTATATCATTTTATGGACAAAAGATACTTAATTAGCTTAGTATTTCAATTTCAGAAATAAAAGAAATGCTCGGATGAAAAATGAAGAGGATTGAGTGATTGAAAGCTTGGATCTTAGATTTTCAAGAAACAATGATGTTGTTGGACAGCTTGACCCCTCGTCAGTGTTTTGGCCATATCTCGTGAACTGTAACTCCGATTGACGAGATTCAAAATGTTATGAAAATTAGATACAATTTCCGACGACTTTCATGTTTTGAGAAAATGTTGATTCCGAAAAAACTCGACGAGTTGGGCCTAAACTCGACTAGTTGGTCAGAATGTTCCAAATTCGAAGATGCCTTGCCGTACACGTTGTATACGCGGATTATCAAAAAAACTCGATGAGTTATTCTTAAAAACTCATCGAGTTGACGCCGTTTTCATAATTTATATATAGAAACACTTCTCATTCGAACCCTAACTTTTTCGAGAGGCTAGCTGCGATTATTGAAGACCAAAAGGGTTCTTCAAGCTTTAGTTTTCGAGATTGAAACATAAGAGACAATTTAGAAGAGAATCAAAGGCAAATAATAATTCTTCTTTTCTTAATCTTTGTTTTGAACCATGTTTGAATCATTAGATTTTGATTTTAGGTTATTACTTGCAGTAGATATGAGCTAAAAGCTTTTTACTTCTATTTGGATAAGATAATCTTATGAACATGGTTTGACTAGGTGGTTGGATTAATATTAATTTGGTTATTCATCTTGTTAAGCTTGTTAAACATCCTCATGTATTGATGATAATTTTTTTTTAATAAGTGAGTTATTAAGTTACATGAACATCTTCTTGATTAGTTGATTCATATAGTTTTGTGAATACAAGATTGTATGCCTAGGAATAATGAATATGAAACTAGGGTTAACTAGAAAATAGGTAAATCAATGTGCGAGCATGTGGGATGACCAACCACATATGAGTTGATTGAATTGAACAAATTTGATTAGCTATTGTTACAAGTCTTACTAGATACGAAGTAAACACTAGGAAACTTGTTAGTTTAATCAACTGGCCATTGTTTGAATTAACTTGTCTACTAAAGGATTGGTAATAATGAACAAGAACCCAATCACATTAGAAATCGGTAATCATTGACATATTGATCCATTTCACTTGCCACGAAATCAACCATAGGAATAAGTGAATCGAACCTGAACAGAAGTCTCTTTTATCATTGAATCTAGTTGTCCTTTCTTGTTCTTCTTAGTTGTTAATTGTCTTTGTTTGAAAGTTAATTGATTGATTAAGTTTATAGTCTTGCAAAACTAGAGAAAACCCCCCTCTTTTATTAATTGTTTTTAATTAGGTAATACTAGTACTTAATTTGATTGTTACCGTTCCCTGTGTTCGATACCATACTTGCTTAAACTATACTATTAATTGATAGGTTCACTGCCTTTCGTGTGTTTAATTTCTGTTTGAAGTAATAGGATTAAAACTAGTGTGTTTTACACACATCAAGTTTTTGGGGCCGTTGCCGGGGAACGATTCTAATAATTATCTCCTTTGCTGGTATTATCGATCCTTTGTGTTAGATCTTTCTTGCATAAAGTTACCTGTTTTCAGTTTTTATTGACTTTTTGTATTTTTTGCATTAAACTCGTCGAGTTTCTTATATAAACTCGACGAGTTTATTCGTCTGTTTTCATTTTCGTTAATTCTTCATTTTTGTTCGTTTTACGCTTGTTTTTCTGTTTTGTTCCAGGTTTTTATGACCCGAGGCTCTAGTTCTACACTAGTGCCACCCATAGAAGATCCGGAGTTGATTATTCACAAAAAAAGAGGAAAAGCGATCGAGTCCGACACATCCATGTTTGGTGAAGAAACCAATTCCGATCAAGAAGATAACATGGCCGACATCGCCGACATACCAATGGGAGACTACAAGAAGCGCATAAGAGATGGCACCGGGCTGGGGCTCATGCAACCAGCAATTCCAGCTACCGCCAATTTTGAGCTGAAGGGTCACATCCTCGCACAACTAAAAGACATTCCATTCTATGGAAAGGAGCACGAAGATGCTTACAAGCATATTGAACAAGTTATGGACATCGCTGACTATTTCCACATGCCAAATGTGCCTCGCGATACTGTTTTGCTACGGATGTTACCGGTTACATTCAAGGGAGCCACAAAGGAATGGTTGAAATATTTACCCCTGGATCCATTACAACAAGGCAAAAGATGTGCGAAGAGTTCATTGACTAGTTTTGTCCACCATCTAAGATTGCAAAATTGAAGAAAGCAATTGCTAACTTTGAGCAATTGCCGGGAGAATCACTCTATGAGGCGTGGGAGAGATATAAGGGGTAAATAAGAAATTTCCCTCAAAACGACCGAAATGTGCAACAAGAGGTTTCCATCTTTTATGATGGTGTGAACGTCACAACTCGGCAATTACTAGATTCCCAAGGACCCCTCACGAAGAAAGCACCAGCCGTCATTAAAACATTGGTAGAATAATTCTCCAAACATTCAAGAAAGTACCATAATCCATGGAGCGATACAACTAGAGGCGTGGTTAACTCAGTTTCCGATGACATGGCGGCAATGATGGCCAAACTAGAAAGTATGGATCGTAGGATGACAAGGATGGATCAATCCATCCATGCATTAAGGGTGGGCTGTGACAATTGTAGCGGTCCCCATCTTACTAAGGATTGCGATCTTGATGAGAACGGAAACCGGAAGACACAAGTCTGTTACTCGAGTGACGATAGATTTGAAGATGATTGGCGAAAACCTAAGAAGGAGTGGCTCCCCTACGACAAGTACAAGAAGGCAAAGGAGGAGAAGTATAGGCAAAAGGCACGTGGATTGTATCAAAAAGAAGAACCAGTGCAAGAGAAGAAGACGGATCTTGAAGCTATGTTAACCCGATTTGTTAGTGCTTCCGAAAAAAGGCATGACGAATCCGATGCGGCCATTAGAGATCAACAAAAGATGATAAAGGAGCACCAGACAATGATGATGGATCAAAAATCTCTACTCCGGAATCAACAAGCTTCAATATTGAATATTGAAAAACAACTCGGGCAACTTCCCAAGCAATTCAACGAAAGAACACCGGGCGGACTTCCGAGCGATACGGAAAAAATCCAAAGGGCGCGCATCTTAACATAGTGACAACAAGGAGTGGGAAGATAGTTACACCCTCACCCCAATCCCAAGTACAGATCAAAAGGAGGCACAAGAAAAAGATCAAGAAAATCTAAATTTGAAAACAGTAGAAAAAACTCATCGAGTTCCAGACAAAAACTCGACGAGTTCCGCACCTGATGAGAAAAATAAGTCAAAAGTTGAACCATATAAGTCACCATTACCATTCCCTAGCCGAGCTCGACAAGAGAAACAAAATGAAGACTACCAGAAGTTCCTGGAGCACATAAAGACCTTGCAAATCAACATTCTGTTCATCAAAGCAGTCGCGGAAATGCCAAAATATGCCAAGTTCCTAAAAGAAATTCTCACAAATAGAAATAAAATGGAGGAAGCATCCAAGGTGGTCGTAAATGAGAACTGTTCAGCCGCAATGTTAAACAAACTGCCAACGAAAAAGGGTGATCCGGGTAGCCTAACCATTCCTTGCCAATTCAGGAATTTAGCCACTAGCTATGCATTGGCCGATTCGGGGGCAAGTGTGAACCTCATGCCATACTCTTTCTTTAAGAAGCTAAACCTTTCGGAACCGAGACCAATCCGAATGTCTATCCACTTAGCAAACAAGACGGTGACATTCCCAAGAGGTATATGTGAAGATTTATTGGTAAAAGTCGATAAGTTTGTCTTCCCGGCAGATTTCATTGTGCTAGATATGGAGGAGGACAATCAAGTGCCAATAATCCTCAGAAGACCATTTATGAATTCCGCGGGTGCCATAGTCGACATACAAGTCTCAAGGCTTGCCCTTCGGGTGGGAGAGGACTCGGTTATTTTTGGAATGGATCAAGCCATGAAACATTCGAAGTTTAGTGATGATACTGCTTTTTTGGTGGATGTCTTGGAAGAATTGTTAGAAGAATGGAGAGAAGACGAAACAAGTGAACACATTTTGGATCCAGAAGATGATTTTGATGCTGAGAGAGATTTGAAAGAGTTAGAAAGACTTCTTGAAGAATCAGAATATGAAGAACTGATAAAATCTGCCGAACAAGAAACTCGACGAGTTGCTACGAAAAATCACGAACTGAGGAAAATTTTGATCTAAATTCGTCGAGTTTTCTTCCAGAACTCGACGTGTTTAGTGTTCAAAGCTCACAATTGGAGCTGAAAACTTTACCAGAACACTTAGAATACACATTTCTCGAGGAAGGTGAGCAGAAGCCTGTGATCATTGCATCAGATCTTACCCAAATTGAGAAAGATCAATTAGTCAAGGTTTTGAAGAAAAGGAAGAACGCCATTGCATGGAAAATCACCGATATAAAAGGGATAAGCCCTTATTATTGCTCTCATAAAATAAATCTTGAAGAGGGAGCAACGCCAGTGGTGCAACATCAAAGGCGATTAAACCCAAATATGTAAGAGGTGGTTAAGAAGGAGGTGGTAAAGCTATTGGATGCGGGGATCATTTATTCAATTTCCGATAGTCCATGGGTGAGTCCCCTTCAAGTAGTACCGAAGAAAGGAGGGATGACAGTCGTGGAGAACGAAAAGAACGAGCTTATTCCTACACGAACGGTAACCGGTTGGCGAGTATGCATCGATTATCAAAAGCTAAACGATGCTACTTGCAAAGACCATTTCCCTTTACCCTTTATTGATCAAATGCTTGAAAGATTATCCGGTCATTGCTATTATTGTTTTTTAGATGGGTTTTCAGGTTATTTCCAAATACCAATCGATCCAAATGATCAAGAGAAAACCACCTTCACCTGCCCTAGTGGAACATTTGCATACCGACGCATGCCTTTTGGGTTGTGCAATGCGCCAGCCACTTTTCAATGATGCATGACGGCAATATATCATGATATGGTGGAGAATTTTATGGAAGTATTCATGGATGATTTTTCTGTGTTTGGTTCTTCTTTTGATAATTGTCTTACTAACCTTGACTTAATGCTTGCTAGGTGTGAGGAGACCAATTTAGTTTTGAATTGGGAAAAATGTCCTTTCATGGTTAAAGAAGGCATTGTGTTAGGTCATAAAGTGTCCAAGGCGGGGATTGAGGTGGATCGAGCAAAAATTGACACCATTTCTAAATTACCACCACCAACCAATGTGAAGGGTGTTAGGAGTTTTTTAGGTCATGCGGGTTTTTACCGTCGTTTTATAAAAGACTTTTCTAAAATAACTCAACCTTTAACTCAACAACTTTTAAAAGATGCACCTTTTAATTTCTCAAAAGAATGTTTAAATGCTTTTGAAATATTGAAGACAAAATTAAATAACGCCCCGATCATTATCGCCCCGAATTGAAATTTACCATTTGAAATAATGTGTGATGCAAGTGATTTTGCCTTAGATGTAGTGCTTGGTCAAAGAGTTGATAAACATTTTCAACCAACTTATTATGCTAGAAAGACCCTGAATCCGGCCCAAGAAAATTACACCACAACTGAAAAAGAATTATTGGTCGTGGTCTATGCTTTTGATAAATTTCATCCTTATCTTATATTGTCTAAAACCACTGTTTTTACTGACCATTCTGCAATTAATTTTTTCGTTTGCTAAGCAGGACGCGAAACCAAGGTTGATCCGGTGGATGCTATTGCTTCAAGAATTTGACATCGAGATCAAGGACAAGAAAGGAATGGAGAATGTAGCGGTCGACCATATCTCAAGATTGGAGAATCCAGAAAGGGATGACTCTGACCACAAGGGTATTGGGGATAGTTTTCCAGAAGAATATTTGATGGTGATCATGGGAGAAGAACCATGGTATGCAAACATTGCAAACTTCTTAGCTGGGGACTTTCTTCCAAAAGGGCTAACTCATCAGCAGAAAAAGAAACTCATGTCAGAAATTAAATATTATTTCTGGGATGAGCCATATCTTTTTAGGAGTTGTGCAGATGGAATCATCAGAAGATGTGTGTTTGGAAAGGAGATCCGCGACATTCTAGAGCATTGCCACAAAGGGCTTGTAGGAGGACATAATGGAGTTCAATACACTGCTAAGTAGGTATTTGGTGCAGGATTCTATTGGCCCACAATCTTCAAGGATGCTGCTACCTATGTTAGAGAGTGTGATGCGTGCCAGAGATCCAAAAATATATCTGCAAAGAATGAAATGCCTCAAAGAAGCATCCAAGTGTGTGAAGTTTTTGAAGTGTGGGGTATAGATTTCATGCGGCCATTTCCATCATCAAAAGGGCACAAATACATACTTATGGCGGTGGACTATGTATCAAAGTGGGCCGAGGCGCAAGCACTACCAACAAATGATGCAAGGGTGGTGGTGAAATTTTTGAAGAAATTATTTTCTAGGATTGGAGTACAAAAGTTGATAAGCGATAGAGGGACACATTTTGCCAATGAACAACTAGCAAAGGTATTGCAAAAATATGGTGTACACCATAGATTTTCACACTCGATCGATCCACTTTTTAGACTTGATATGTGATTTCCCGACAACACTCTTTGTGCCTCACTCATCTTGATAGAATCCATCGAGAACCCTGACTTCATAGATACACCAGTTGGAACCCGCTAGCTACACTAGACGGAATCCGCATCCCGTATGTGAAGGTCTGTGAGAATGACAAACACAGACTAGAGATCACTTGGGAATGCGAGGGCAACCGTATAGGAAGTACTCCCTTACCTCTACTCGGCCATTCATACCTACTTCCTTGCCTAGACCTGAATTTCGGGACGAAATTTCCTCTAACGGGGGGATGATGTGACAACCCAAGTTGTCCTGTTACATTTCCCCGTTACCGTTAACGGAATATTCCACTGTATAAAAGTTCCGTTAATTAGAGGGTGTCAGTTTAATAAACATTTCCATTTGATTACCTTTAACATGCTGTTAAGTCGTGATAAAAGGAAATAAAAACACAGGACACACATTTTCATTCATTTGGAAAATGTCAAGTTTTATTATTACGACCACTAAATCGGGTGCGACCAAAAGCTCCGTTTAACGGCAGTATCGGGTAAAATTCCACTGAGCCCCGACTGTGAAACCTATATATGGGTGAGTGGAGTCCATTGGAGACTTTTTACACTCTCTCTCTAAACTCTCTCTCTAGACCCGTTTTCGCCCCGAATTCGTAACCAAACGCTTCCATATAGGAAGTCCGCTTACCCTAGCCTATTCTAAACATATTGATTCATGTTTATGGACCAAAATACGGACTTAGAAGCAATGGAAAAGGAGTTTACGGCCTAAGCTTTTTCTTAGGCCGTAAACACCTAAAACAAGGCCAAAACGACCCAAACTTGTCCCCATTGGCTAGGAAATAAATTTAGGTAATAGCCTAGGAGTGTTTTAACACAAAACTCATGGATTTAGGGGGGTAAAGGAGAGTTTACGGCCCAAGCACAAGCTTAGGCCGTAAACTCCTCAAAATCATGTCAAAATGTCCCAAAAACACTCCCAAACTCATCCTAGGGCTTATTACATAACTTAGGGACTTATCCTCTTGAGTTTAGACCCTTGAAACACTCCAAAATGAATTAAAGAAAGGAGTTTACGGCCCAGACAATGGTCAAGGCCGTAAACACCCTAAATCATGCCCAAAAGTTAGTTTTTGCCCCCCAAATGACCATAGGCTATTTCCATAAAATACTAGGAAGGATTTGAGGGATTAAAAACATGAAATGGAGGGGTAAAGAGGAGTTTACGGCCCAAGCTAGTGTCTAGGCCGTAAACTCCCCAAAACACATGAAAATGTTAGATTTAAACCCCCAAAATGGCATCATACTTCATTTGAAATTACTAGAAAGGCATAAGGGGCTTAAAACTTCACAAAATTCAATGATTTAGAGTTTACGGCCGTAAACTCCTTTAGGAGTTGTTCCTAGGCCGTAAACTCCATTATAATGCCCTTAGGAGCCACAAATCCACTCATGCCCTTTAGGAAAAATGCTTAGAATAATTCAATGAACAAGCTAGAAGCATCAAACACCCAAGAATAACCTTGGGAGTTTACGGCCGTAAACTCCCTTAGGTTGGGCCGTAAACTCCTTGTTTGGTCCATGTTGATGTTTTAAATCCATTCACACACTTGATATTTGAGTTTAGCAAAGTTCCACAACTGATAGGAGACCCTTAGCACCCTTAAACGCTACCCGGGACCCCAAACACTCAACCAAAAGTGTTTTCCACTCCCTTGAGTGGGTATAATTGTTTAATCAGTATATTATATGCTAATTGTATGTGAACATATGTCATCATATGTTAAAATAGGTCCTTGTGTGTGTTCAAGTCCTTGCGTGACCCCGAACGCCCAAACGGCACTTCCGTCGGACCTACTTAGACCAGGTGAGTTCATACCCCTGAATGAACCTTTTAAATGATTTTAAATGTTTTATAGGGGGGATTACAAGTTAAACATGCCAGTTATCATATCAATCACATGTGATTGATAACCCGCATGCACAAGATTTTACCACTGTACACTGTTTGACCGAGTAGGACATTGTAAATGGCTTTCAAAAAGGGTTTTTAAATTGTTCAAGTTCTTACTTTTATAGCTTATCAAAGATTCATTTTCAAACTGATTTATAAAAGAATCCCAAAGATTTCTAAAGGTTTTTCACACCTATTTTATCAAAGAATACAAATGCGATTTTCCTGAGTAATAAAGTTTTCAAAGGTTTTCATGAATACTTTTAATTGTTATTTACTGCTGCTTCGCTTATACTTATTTTATACTCCTACTCTGTAATGCTTTCGCTTATACCTGAAGTCACTTATACCTGATGATGCTTATACTTATGCACCCTCTTACTTAGTGATACGAGTCTACTTCGCTTATACTTGAGATCGACTTTACTTCACTTATACTTGATACGCTCTTACTTCACTTGTCGTCATCTCCACTTCGCGATGCGCTTATACTTATTCGACATTTATACTTCACTTGCGACCGCTCTTACTTCACTTGTTAGACACTCCTACTTCACGA
Organism: Lactuca serriola; assembly: GCF_051521515.1. Taxonomy (NCBI): domain Eukaryota; kingdom Viridiplantae; phylum Streptophyta; class Magnoliopsida; order Asterales; family Asteraceae; genus Lactuca; species Lactuca serriola. The sequence goes on along the minus strand of NC_136410.1, from coordinate 221,566,823 downwards.
GAATCACTTTTACTTGATACCCACTCAAGCATAGTTAGATGTATGTCTATGCTTGTGTAGATGCATATAAATAATGGTTGAAGGACTTAGGAAGGTTTGTCTGCCCTATTTCCTTTTCTTCGTTGAGATGTGGTCTGGTGGGATCGGATGTCCATCCGAATGTCATTTGATTCATTAATTATACACCATGTATACAAGCTTAGGCATACGGGTTACTTCAGTTAGTTCAGTTAAGAGTCTCTACTTCAAGTCTACACTTTCATTAGAAACCCACTAATGGGAAGTCTCTACCTCTAGTCCAACACTTTCATTAGAAACCCACTATTTGGGATGCATCTTCAGGACACGGCCTTCTCCGTCGTCTAGTTGGTAACCAGAGTCTCCTGTAGGGAGAGCGGACAGTGTGTGTATAGATCTATACGGGATTGACACCCCCGCACCCTGACTGCTAGCTACAGTCCACGGCTCACCAAGCCAAGGGGTGACAAATGTCACATCATATAGATGCTTGTAGGGCGTCTGGAACTCTAGTCAGTATGGTTACGAGTATCCTGGGTTACCTTATAATTCATGGCTTTAGGGTAACGGTATTTTCGTCAGCAATTTACACTGTATGCTGATGTCACTCTTCAGAGTCACACTGTTTTGACCTTGCTAGACGTATCTTTCAATTGATACTGTCTGGGGTCTATAGTCTCTGTTTTGACCTTGCTAGACGTATCTTACATTTGATACTGTCTGGGGTCTGTAGTCCTTGTTTTGACCTTGCGAGATATACCTTTCATTTGGTATCGTCTTCGGTATATATTCACTGTTTTAGACCTTACCAACTGTACCTTTGATTTGGTGCCTTCTGGGGTCTGTGTCTCCCCTTTGTTAGACTGAACCAGGCATGTCGTTAATTTGATACCTTCCTGGAGTCTATGATTCTTTTCCTTAGTCAGCAGTCCTCACTGCTGAGGCATATGTTATTCCCTGATGCCTCTTACTTTCTTTAATAATCAAATTCAGTATTTTGATAATAATAGCAATTAAGGGTAAACTACCTCTTACCACAATACACTAAACAGTCTTGGTAGAAGGCTGCTTTATTTAAAGAAAATATAGGATTTTATGGAAAGAACACTGATGCACTGAAAACACTTAAACTACTACTTATTAAAAGTTATTTGACTAAATGACATTAAATACTTATGAACTCACCAGCATTTGTAAAAATGCTGATACTCGCTTTTCAAATAACTTGTAATCTCAGGTCAGCAATTAGACAGGTACATCCCCGGAGCTGCTGATGAAGATGGCTTAAGTACCTTGCTGCACTTTATATGTTTTGCTTGTATTACTTTGATACTATGTAATGTAACCATGTAAAATTATTCTATTAATGCAATGTTTTGTTGTACTTTGATTACTATATGCATGTGTTGTGATACTTGACATGACGTCATCCACCCCAGAACGTTTCTGTCGTTCCGGTTTTGGGGTGTGACAGATTGGTATCAAAGCATTGTTTATAGTGAGCTAAGTATATAAATTCATAAAAGATATACAACCTATAAATACAATGGGATAAAACACTCTGACCAAGAATTATACTTTAAATATAACCATATTTTACCAAAGTATAATAACATCCAGAATCTAAACACTTGAACAAAAGTATCACAAGAAGAACAATAATAAAAGTCTTCGGATGTTGAGCACTACAGTCAAACCTGGGCAGTTATGTAATCGTAAGCTGGGATAAATGTAACCTGATCAACTACATTTATCCGAGATGCGATGAACGTGTGCTCGGGAGTGATAGTGGTGTGCAGCAGGTCTGAAACTTACCAACTAGGAATGCTAGAGCCAAACATAAAGTTAAAATACTATAGGAGTATTTCAGAACGCTAAGAGATCCACACTAATCCCATAATGAAACTCAGAAGATAAGAATCAAACAAGAATTAAAATACCATAGGGGTATTTTAGAATACATAAGCAACCTTGCGTGAATAACCAAAAAGATCCCTATCGATATACCTACAACTACAGAGGGTATACTTCCAAGATTTTATATAATAAGGACCCCATAGGCTAAGAATGTGTGGTTTCGCTCTGTTTCCTTTTCCTCGTTGGGATATGGTCCTAGAGTAGTATCACATATTCGAAGGCCTATCGGATCTAAGCTATATAGGATTTGTATACCCTGTGTAATCGTAGCAGGACTCGATATGGATCATACAGTGAAATGTTAATAATCTCTTAGGATTCTTTAAACATTTCCATTCCCGCGCGAACCCTGTAGAAAACCCGACCCACTCCGGTACTTGACAGAAGAGTCGATTCCGACCCCGAGGAGATTCATTGAGAAGATTTCTTGTTCGGAAATAGATGAACCGGGTCGAGACTATTAAATGCACCAAGTGCCCATATTCTTTTAGGGACAGTGGTGAGAGATTCGCCTAAACTTCGGAGATTCCCAGTCATCCATCATGAAGTGATGACACCCACAGTTGGAATCAGAAGGAAGGCGGAGTAGAAATTCGATATGTCCATACGAGAAGAGAACCCTAGGAAACTACCCGAAGGAAGCCAACGCCGATTCCAGTCAAAGATACGAGGCAGACCGAGGGAGCTAGTACATGGAACCCGAGAGTTGTCTTTCCCTCGTATTCGTCATGATAATTCACACTTAAAATAATGCAATTTAGTGAGTTAGTGGTTACACTACTCACGCTATGTGTTTGGTAAATCGTTGTTTCCCGTTGCCAGATACACGATTAGGGCGGATCCCGCATCTCTGATTGAGAGAATTTTAGCTATCTGCCCTAATGAGCCTCTCTTTCCACGATTTCGTTCCGAACCGTTCTCAATTCTCTCCAGGCCGGAGAGTGAAACCTTTCCTAGTATAAAGGTAACTTAGTAGGAACGACTCACATCTTATGGCCTTTTTCCGATACTCATACTCTTACCTTGATTACCAGGACTACATCATAGGGATGTAGGTCGACATTCAGACAGCCAGTACCCGAGGCACGGGAAAAGCTTATGCCTAATACGTTCAGGACAGAAATGTCCAGGGTTAACCATCGTCTCTCATTACCTTGTATTCCTTTCCGTGTAGGAAAAACCATGCCACCGAAGAAGCGTAACCAATCCGCAAGCAAGAAACCTGCCCTCTTATTCGATGAAGCTACGTTCCAAGCTGCAGTCTCAGCAGCCGTAGTAGCTGTCATGGCTCACTTGAATGCTAACAACGCCAATGTTAGCAAGGGCCCTGTCGGGATTTCCAATCCTGGCAATGGACAGCAACAACCAACACTTCCACACTCAGCCACCCAAGAACCTCCACTGAACCCACTAAATAGAAAACTCAAGATAGAGAAGGGAAGTACCTCGGCTCCAGGACCTTCCGAAGGGCAACGAGTTGAGGTAGTCTATACCCCTGTCAATCCTTCCCTCCCGACCTCAAGAAGACCATACCTAGGAGACCTTCCCCACTGCAGCAAGTGCAGCTACCATCATCATGGTGCCTGTCGGGAACTCTATTATGCTAGGTGCCACATGTTGGGGCATACTGCTCGTGTCTGCAGAACCTCGGTTGAGTTCATTACATCAACCACCAATGTGGCGACCCATACAGTTTGCCACCTATGTGGTAAAATGGGGCACTTTAAGAGGGACTGCCCAACCGAAGAGAAAGACAAAGACACAGAAGGAGCCTGGCACTACTGCTTAGGGAGAAGCAGCAAGGAAACTCGTTAGATTTTGGTACGTCTCTCGATCTCGGATAACTAAGCTAAGAACAATAAAAAACTAATTCAAATATAAATTCTTTCCAGTAAGGCGAAAGTCGTAGGACTGTTATAAAATTTAAAATTCATTAGGTAAAACTATGATGGCTAAACATATACGTTACGGCCATGTATATTTGAGATGGACAGACCTAGAGTGAGCGAATGCCGCCTCATTTCCTGTTCCTCGTTTGGTTGTGGATTTAGGGCGGAGTCGCTCAGTCAACAGTCCTCCCCACCTTAAATATACATGACTAGTATATGTGAGGCGATTATAGAAATGCCTCGTGAGAATCCATTCATGAAAAGATACTCTATTCGGAAGCACTTAGAACCCTCTATAGTTCCGCGTCGACTCTAATCGGTCCAAGTATCCGCGGTAGGGATACATAGGAAGAAACCCCGAGATGCCTAGAACTTGTGTGCCTGTTCAGCACATGACACTATCGATCTTCACTTTATATCACGTCGAAGTGTGCCAACTTCGACGACTCTATTGAGCATGGTTTGACTTCGTGCAACCATGTGTACATTCTTAGTACTGTGAGCTTTCTCCATAGCCATATTGGAAAATAAAGGTTCTTCCGAACCCGAACCTAACACAAATAATCAAACCTAATGCGATCTGTCAACCGCCTCTCTTATTTCAAACCTCCCGAAGTACCCAGGAGAGGGTACCGTACGCTGTTGACCGACCTCCTCGTAATCCGATAAACACCGAAGTGAAAGGCACTGTAGATACCTCAGAAAACGACAACCATCCGAGGCATACTCCGTGGATTCCCCTGGGAGACCCTTCTCACCTCACACATCAGGTTCGTGAACCCAGAGAATAGAACTCATGAGGCTGACTACTATAACCAGGTATACTGCTGGCATCCATCAAGTATTGGTGGTTAAGCCAAGAATGAGCTCTACCATGAACCTCTTCGCAAAACACTTTCACCCCATTCGATAACATAGGAGAAGAAATCAAGAGAACTACTGCGGATTGAGCTAGTAAAGTTCCGAGTGAAGAGACGGTATACCCACTAGATTTGACCTAGACCAAGAAGACTCAGAACCTTCGGGAGAGTAGTTGCAATAGATGCTCGCTCTACTCATGCACCTCGTCCACCCAGTTATATACAAGTAGTGTTTATCATCCTCCACCCTCTCGCAAGGAGGAAATCGTCGTCGCCCTGTAGACGATGAATTATATTTTCCGAAGTAAACACTAGGATACCGAGAACCATAGGATAACCTTCACAGCCAAGAATACTTGGCCAAGTGCGAAGGTAGTTGCGTTAAATCTCATGACCCGGATCCCGATGAGATTATAGACTCGACACCAGCCTTGGTGTTAGTCGAGGGGTTATGCAGGAGCACGCACTTTCCACGCTAGAATAAACCACAGTCTTAGAGATTCCTTGGACTAATAGGTGTTCCACGAATACTATCTCAAACAGAGATAGTAGAACCACCTCCCGAGATAGTCCAACACTTGTGTGGTGAAACCCTATCTCCCCGACCCTCAGGGTTTCCGTATCTCAAGGTTCGTTAGTGCAGGTCCACTTTGCACAATGCTTGAGATAGACACTCTACAGCAAACCAATGACCATAGTCACGCCACCCACTCGACGATCTAGAAAGCCTCTATCAGCCAGATGGTAGAAAACACGAAACCAAAGACCACTTGAGATTCCCAAGAACCAACCCGAAGGACTACACTACCAGTACGAGAGAGAACGTTAGGAACTTCGGAATGGCGATCACGCCAGTGATGATCTTGCCATAGAAGTACATTATGTTCTAAGTACTGAACGGCTCTACCCTTCCGAGAGCATAGGACCATCCGAGAATACTCATGGAGACATGGTCGAATCCTTTTCAGGACGCTACTACCTTCGGATATGCCACAAGATTCACAGTCGATCGATCCGCTTTTTAGACTTGATATGTGATTTCCCGACAACACTCTTCGTGCCTCACTCATCTTGATAGAATCCATCGAGAACCCTGACTTCATAGATACACCAGTTGGAACCCGCTAGCTACACTAGACGGAATCCGCATCCCGTATGTGAAGGTCTGTGAGAATGACAAACACAGACTAGAGATCACTTGGGAATGCGAGGGAAACCGTATAAGAAGTACTCCCTTACCTCTACTCGGCCATTCATACCTACTTCCTTGCCTAGACCTGAATTTCGGGACGAAATTTCCTCTAACGGGGGGATGATGTGACAACCCAAGTTGTCCCGTTACATTTCCCCGTTACCGTTAACGGAATATTCCACTGTATAAAAGTTCCGTTAATTAGAGGGTGTCAGTTTAATAAACATTTCCATTTGATTACCTTTAACATGTTGTTAAGTCGTGATAAAAGGAAATAAAAACACAGGACACACATTTTCATTCATTTGGAAAATGTCAAGTTTTATTATTACGACCACTAAATCGGGTGCGACCAAAAGCCCCGTTTAACGGCAGTATCGGGTAAAATTCCACTGAGCCCCGACTGTGAAACCTATATATGGGTGAGTGGAGTCCATTGGAGACTTTTTACACTCTCTCTCTCTAAACTCTCTCTCTAGACCCGTTTTCGCCCCGAATTCGTAACCAAACGCTTCCATATTGTAAGTCCGCTTACCCTAGCCTATTCTAAACATATTGATTCATGTTTATGGACCAAAATACGGACTTAGAAGCAATGGAAAAGGAGTTTACGGCCTAAGCTTTTTCTTAGGCCGTAAACACCAAAAACAAAGCCAAAACGACCCAAACTTGTCCCCATTGGCTAGGAAATAAATTTAGGTAATAGCCTAGGAGTGTTTTAACACAAAACTCATGGATTTAGGGGGGTAAAGGAGAGTTTACGGCCCAAGCACAAGCTTAGGACGTAAACTCCTCAAAATCATGTCAAAATGTCCCAAAAACACTCCCAAACTCATCCTAGGGCTTATTACATAACTTAGGGACTTATCCTCTTGATTTTTAGACCCTTGAAACACTCCAAAATGAATTAAAGAAAGGAGTTTACGGCCCAGACAATGGTCAAGGCCGTAAACACCCTAAATCATGCCCAAAAGTTAGTTTTTGCCCCCCAAATGACCATAGGCTATTTCCATAAAATACTAGGAAGGATTTGAGGGATTAAAAACATGAAATGGAGGGGTAAAGAGGAGTTTACGGCCCAAGCTAGTGTCTAGGCCGTAAACTCCCCAAAACACATGAAAATGTTAGATTTAAACCCCCAAAATGGCATCATACTTCATTTGAAATTACTAGAAAGGCATAGGGGGCTTAAAACTTCACAAAACTCAATGATTTAGAGTTTACGGCCGTACACTCCTTTAGGAGTTGTTCCTAGGCCGTAAACTCCATTATAATGCCCTTAGGAGCCTCAAATCCACTCATGCCCTTTAGGAAAAATGCTTAGAATAATTCAATGAACAAGCTAGAAGCATCAAACACCCAAGAATAGAACCTTGGGAGTTTACGGCCATAAACTCCCTTAGGTTGGGCCATTAACTCCTTGTTTGGTCCATGTTGATGTTTTAAATCCATTCACACACTTGATATTTGAGTTTAGAAAGTTCCACAACTGATAGGAGACCCTTAGCACCCTTAAACGCTACCCGGGACCCCAAACACTCAACCAAAAGTGTTTTCCACTCCCTTGAGTGGGTATAATTGTTTAATCAGTATATTATATGGTAATTGTATGTGAACATATGTCATCATATGTTAAAATAGGTCCTTGTGTGTGTTCAAGTCCTTGCGTGACCCCGAACGCCCAAACGGCACTTCCGTCGGACCTACTTAGACCAGGTGAGTTCATACCCCTGAATGAACCTTTTAAATGATTTTAAATGTTTTATAGGGGGGATTACAAGTTAAACATGCCAGTTATCATATCAATCACATGTGATTGATAACCCGCATGCACAAGATTTTACCACTGTACACTGTTTGACCGAGTAGGACATTGTAAATGGCTTTCAAAAAGGGTTTTTAAATTGTTCAAGTTCTTACTTTTATAGCTTATCAAAGATTCATTTTCAAACTGATTTATAAAAGAATCCCAAAGATTTCTAAAGGTTTTTCACACCTATTTTATCAAAGAATACAAATGCGATTTTCCTGAGTAATAAAGTTTTCAAAGGTTTTCATGAATACTTTTAATTGTTATTTACTGCTGCTTCGCTTATACTTATTTTATACTCCTACTCTGTAATGCTTTCGCTTATACCTGAAGTCACTTATACCTGATGATGCTTATACTTATGCACCCTCTTACTTAGTGATACGAGTCTACTTCGCTTATACTTGAGATCGACTTTACTTCACTTATACTTGATACGCTCTTACTTCACTTGTCGTCATCTCCACTTCGCGATGCGCTTATACTTATTCGACATTTATACTTCACTTGCGACCGCTCTTACTTCACTTGTTAGACACTCCTACTTCACGAGAATCACTTTTACTTGATACCCACTCAAGCATAGTTAGATGTATGTCTATGCTTGTGTAGATGCATATAAATAATGGTTGAAGGACTTAGGAAGGTTTGTTTGCCCTATTTCCTTTTCTTCGTTGAGATGTGGTCTGGTGGGATCGGATGTCCATCCGAATGTCATTTGATTCATTAATTATACACCATGTATACAAGCTTAGGCATACGGGTTACTTCAGTTAGTTCAGTTAAGAGTCTCTACTTCAAGTCTACACTTTCATTAGAAACCCACTAATGGGAAGTCTCTACCTCTAGTCCAGCACTTTCATTAGAAACCCACTATTTGGGATGCATCTTCAGGACACGGCCTTCTCCGTCGTCTAGTTGGTAACCAGAGTCTCCTGTAGGGAGAGCGGACAGTGTGTGTATAGATCTATACGGGATTGACACCCCCGCACCCTGACTGCTAGCTACAGTCCACGGCTCACCAAGCCAAGGGGTGACAAATGTCACATCATATAGATGCTTGTAGGGCGTCTGGAACTCTAGTCAGTATGGTTACGAGTATCCTGGGTTACCTTATAATTCATGGCTTTAGGGTAACGGTATTTTCGTCAGCAATTTACACTGTATGCTGATGTCACTCTTCAGAGTCACACTGTTTTGACCTTGCTAGACGTATCTTTCAATTGATACTGTCTGGGGTCTATAGTCTCTGTTTTGACCTTGCTAGACGTATCTTACATTTGATACTGTCTGGGGTCTGTAGTCCTTGTTTTGACCTTGCGAGATGTACCTTTCATTTGGTATCGTCTTCGGTATATATTCATTGTTTTAGACCTTACCAGTTGTACCTTTGATTTGGTGCCTTCTGGGGTCTGTGTCTCCCCTTTGTTAGACTGAACCAGGCGTGTCGTTAATTTGATACCCTCCTGGAGTCTATGATTCTTTTCCTTAGTCACCAGTCCTCACTGCTGAGGCATGTGTTATTCCCTGATGCCTCTTACTTTCTTTAATAATCAAATTCAGTATTTTGATAATAATAGCAATTAAGGGAAAACTACCTCTTACCACAATACACTAAACAGTCTTGGTAGAAGGCTGCTTTATTTAAAGAAAATATAGGATTTTCTGGAAAGAACACTGATGCACTGAAAACACTTAAACTACTACTTATTAAAAGTTATTTGACTAAATGACATTAAATACTTATGAACTCACCAGCATTTGTAAAAATGTTGATACTAGCTTTTCAAATAACTTGTAATCTCAGGTCAGCAATTAGACAGGTACATCCCCGGAGCTGCTGATGAAGATGGCTTAAGTACCTTGTTGCACTTTATATATTTTGCTTGTATTACTTTGATACTATGTAATGTAACCATGTAAAATTATTCTATTAATGCAATGTTTTGTTGTACTTTGATTACTATATGCATGTGTTGTGATACTTGACATGACGTCATGCACCCCAGAACGTTTCCGCCGTTCCGGTTTTGGGGTGTGACAGATTGGTATCAAAGCATTGTTTATAGTGAGCTAAGTATATCAATTCATAAAAGATATACAACCTATAAATACAATGGGATAAAACACTCTGACCAAGAATTATACTTTAAATATAACCATATTTTACCAAAGTATAATAACATCCAGAATCTAAACACTTGAACAAAAGTATCACAAGAAGAACAATAATAAAAGTCTTCGGATGTTGAGCACTACAGTCAACCTGGGCAGTTATGTAATCGTAAGCTGGGATAAATGTAACCTGATCAACTGCATTTATCCGAGATGCGATGAACGTGTGCTCGGGAGTGATAGTGGTGTGCAGCAGGTCTGAAACTTACCAACTAGGAATGCTAGAGCCAAACATAAAGTTAAAATACTATAGGAGTATTTCAGAACGCTAAGAGATCCACACTAATCCCAGAATGAAACTCAGAAGATAAGAATCAAACAAGAATTAAAATACCATAGGGGTATTTTAGAATACATAAGCAACCTTGCGTGAATAACCAAAAAGATCCCTATCGATATACCTACAACTACAGAGGGTATACTTCCAAGATTTTATATAATAAGGACCCCATAGGCTAAGAATGTGTGGTTTCGCTCTGTTTCCTTTTCCTCGTTGGGATATGGTCCTAGAGTAGTATCACATATTCGAAGGCCTATCGGATCTAAGCTATATAGGATTTGTATACCCTGTGTAATCGTAGCAGGACTCGATATGGATCATACAGTGAAATGTTAATAATCTCTTAGGATTCTTTAGACATTTCCATTCCCGCGCGAACCCTGTAGAAAACCCGACCCACTCCGGTACTTGACAGAAGAGTCGATTCCGACCCCGAGGAGATTCATTGAGAAGATTTCTTGTTCGGAAATAGATGAACCGGGTCGAGACTATTAAATGCACCAAGTGCCCATATTCTTTTAGGGACAGTGGTGAGAGATTCGCCTAAACTTTGGAGATTCCAAGTCATCCATCATGAAGTGATGACACCCACAGTTGGAATTAGAAGGAAGGCGGAGTAGAAATTCGATATGTCCATACGAGAAGAGAACCCTAGGAAACTACCCGAAGGAAGCCAACGCCGATTCCAGTCAAAGATACGAGGCAGACCGAGGGAGCTAGTACATGGAACCCGAGAGTTGTCTTTCCCTCGTATTCGTCATGATAATTCACACTTAAAATAATGCAATTTAGTGAGTTAGTGGTTACACTACTCACGCTATGTGTTTGGTAAATCGTTGTTTCCCGTTGCCAGATACACGATTAGGGCGGATCCCCGCATCTCTGATTGAGAGAATTTTAGCTATCTGCCCTAATGAGCCTCTTTCCACGATTTCGTTCCGAACCGTTCTCAATTCTCTCCAGGCCGGAGAGTGAAACCTTTCCTAGTATAAAGGTAACTTAGTAGGAACGACTCACATCTTATGGCCTTTTTCCGATACTCATACTCTTACCTTGATTACCAGGACTACATCATAGGGATGTAGGTCGACATTCAGACAGCCAGTACCCGAGGCACGGGAAAAGCTTATGCCTAATACGTTCAGGACAGAAATGTCCAGGGTTAACCATCGTCTCTCATTACCTTGTATTCCTTTCCGTGTAGGAAAAACCATGCCACCGAAGAAGCGTAACCAATCCGCAAGCAAGAAACCTGCCCTCTTATTCGATGAAGCTACGTTCCAAGCTGCAGTCTCAGCAGCCGTAGTAGCTGTCATGGCTCACTTGAATGCTAACAACGCCAATGTTAGCAAGGGCCCTGTCGAGATTTCCAATCCTGGCAATGGACAGCAACAACCAACACTTCCACACTCAGCCACCCAAGAACCTCCACTGAACCCACTAAATAGAAAACTCAAGATAGAGAAGGGAAGTACCTCGGCTCCAGGACCTTCCGAAGGGCAACGAGTTGAGGTAGTCTATACCCCTGTCAATCCTTCCCTCCCGACCTCAAGAAGACCATACCTAGGAGACCTTCCCCACTGCAGCAAGTGCAGCTACCATCATCATGGTGCCTGTCGGGAACTCTATTATGCTAGGTGCCACATGTTGGGGCATACTGCTCGTGTCTGCAGAACCTCGGTTGAGTTCATTACATCAACCACCAATGTGGCGACCCATACAGTTTGCCACCTATGTGGTAAAATGGGGCACTTTAAGAGGGACTGCCCAACCGAAGAGAAAGACAAAGACACAGAAGGAGCCTGGCACTACTGCTTAGGGAGAAGCAGCAAGGAAACTCGTTAGATTTTGGTACGTCTCTCGATCTCGGATAACTAAGCTAAGAACAATAAAAAACTAATTCAAATATAAATTCTTTCCAGTAAGGCGAAAGTCGTAGGACTGTTATAAAATTTAAAATTCATTAGGTAAAACTATGATGGCTAAACATATACGTTACGGCCATGTATATTTGAGATGGACAGACCTAGAGTGAGCGAATGCCGCCTCATTTCCTGTTCCTCGTTTGGTTGTGGATTTAGGGCGGAGTCGCTCAGTCAACAGTCCTCCCCACCTTAAATATACATGACTAGTATATGTGAGGCGATTATAGAAATGCCTCGTGAGAATCCATTCATGAAAAGATACTCTATTCGGAAGCACTTAGAACCCTCTATAGTTCCGCGTCGACTCTAATCGGTCCAAGTATCCGCGGTAGGGATACATAGGAAGAAACCCCGAGACGCCTAGAACTTGTGTGCCTGTTCAGCACATGACACTATCGATCTTCACTTTATATCATGTCGAAGTGTGCCAACTTCGACGACTCTATTGAGCATGGTTTGACTTCGTGCAACCATGTGTACATTCTTAGTACTGTGAGCTTTCTCCATAGCCATATTGGAAAATAAAGGTTCTTCCGAACCCGAACCTAACACAAATAATCAAACCTAATGCGATCTGTCAACCGCCTCTCTTATTTCAAACCTCCCGAAGTACCCAGGAGAGGGTACCGTACGCTGTTGACCGACCTCCTCGTAATCCGATAAACACCGAAGTGAAAGGCACTGTAGATACCTCAGAAAACGACAACCATCCGAGGCATACTCCGTGGATTCCCCTGGGAGACCCTTCTCACCTCACACATCAGGTTCGTGAACCCAGAGAATAGAACTCATGAGGCTGACTACCATAACCAGGTATACTGCTGGCATCCATCAAGTATTGGTGGTTAAGCCAAGAATGAGCTCTACCATGAACCTCTTCGCAAAACACTTTCACCCCATTCGATAACATAGGAGAAGAAATCAAGAGAACTACTGCGGATTGAGCTAGTAAAGTTCCGAGTGAAGAGACGGTATACCCACTAGATTTGACCTAGACCAAGAAGACTCAGAACCTTCGGGAGAGTAGTTGCAATAGATGCTCGCTCTACTCATGCACCTCGTCCACCCAGTTATATACAAGTAGTGTTTATCATCCTCCACCCTCTCGCAAGGAGGAAATCGTCGTCGCCCTGTAGACGATGAATTATATTTTCCGAAGTAAACACTAGGATACCGAGAACCATAGGATAACCTTCACAGCCAAGAATACTTGGCCAAGTGCGAAGGTAGTTGCGTTAAATCTCATGACCTGGATCCTGATGAGATTATAGACTCGACACCAGCCTTGGTGTTAGTCGAGGGGTTATGCAGGAGCACGCACTTTCCACGCTAGAATAAACCACAGTCTTAGAGATTCCTTGGACTAATAGGTGTTCCACGAATACTATCTCAAGCAGAGATAGTAGAACCACCTCCCGAGATAGTCCAACACTTGTGTGGTGAAACCCTATCTCCCCGACCCTCAGGGTTTCCGTATCTCAAGGTTCGTTAGTGCAGGTCCACTTTGCACAATGCTTGAGATAGACACTCTACAGCAAACCAATGACCATAGTCACGCCACCCACTCGACGATCTAGAAAGCCTCTATCAGCCAGATGGTAGAAAACACGAAACCAAAGACCACTTGAGATTCCCAAGAACCAACCCGAAGGACTACACTACCAGTACGAGAGAGAACGTTAGGAACTTCGGAATGGCGATCATGCCAGTGATGATCTTGCCATAGAAGTACATTATGTTCTAAGTACTGAACGGCTCTACCCTTCCGAGAGCATAGGACCATCCGAGAATACTCATGGAGACATGGTCCAATCCTTTTCAGGACGCTACTACCTTCGGATATGCCACAAGATTCACACTCGATTGATCCGCTTTTTAGACTTGATATGTGATTTCCCGACAACACTCTTCGTGCCTCACTCATCTTGATAGAATCCATCGAGAACCCTGACTTCATAGATACACCAGTTGGAACCCGCTAGCTACACTAGACGGAATCCGCATCCCGTATGTGAAGGTCTGTGAGAATGACAAACACAGACTAGAGATCACTTGGGAATGCGAGGGCAACCGTATAAGAAGTACTCCCTTACCTCTACTCGGCCATTCATACCTACTTCCTTGCCTAGACCTGAATTTCGGGACGAAATTTCCTCTAACGGGGGGATGATGTGACAACCCAAGTTGTCCCGTTACATTTCCCCGTTACCGTTAACGGAATATTCCACTGTATAAAAGTTCCGTTAATTAGAGGGTGTCAGTTTAATAAACATTTCCATTTGATTACCTTTAACATGCTGTTAAGTCGTGATAAAAGGAAATAAAAACACAGGACACACATTTTCATTCATTTGGAAAATGTCAAGTTTTATTATTACGACCACTAAATCGGGCGCGACCAAAAGCCCCGTTTAACGGCAATATCGGGTAAAATTCCACTGAGCCCCGACTGTGAAACCTATATATGGGTGAGTGGAGTCCATTGGAGACTTTTTACACTCTCTCTCTAAACTCTCTCTCTAGACCCGTTTTCTCCCCGAATTCGTAACCAAACGCTTCCATATAGTAAGTCCGCTTACCCTAGCCTATTCTAAACATATTGATTCATGTTTATGGACCAAAATACGGACTTAGAAGCAATGGAAAAGGAGTTTACGGCCTAAGCTTTTTCTTAGGCCGTAAACACCTAAAACAAGGCCAAAACGACCCAAACTTGTCCACATTGGCTAGGAAATAAATTGAGGTAATAGCCTAGGAGTGTTTTAACACAAAACTCAAGGATTTAGGGGGGTAAAGGAGAGTTTACGGCCCAAGCACAAGCTTAGGCCGTAAACTCCTCAAAATCATTTCAAAATGTCCCAAAAACACTCCCAAACTCATCCTAGGGCTTATTACATAACTTAGGGACTTATCCTCTTGAGTTTAGACCCTTGAAACACTCCAAAATGAATTAAAGAAAGGAGTTTACGGCCCAGACAATGGTCAAGGCCGTAAACACCCTAAATCATGCCGAAAAGTTAGTTTTTGCCCCCCAAATGACCATAGGCTATTTCCATAAAATACTAGGAAGGATTTGAGGGATTAAAAACATGAAATGGAGGGGTAAAGAGGAGTTTACGGCCCAAGCTAGTGTCTAGGCCGTAAACTCCCCAAAACACATGAAAATGTTAGATTTAAACCCCCAAAATGGCATCATACTTCATTTGAAATTACTAGAAAGGCATAGGGGGCTTAAAACTTCACAAAAATCAATGATTTAGAGTTTACGGCCGTAAACTCCTTTAGGAGTTGTTCCTAGGCCGTAAACTCCATTATAATGCCCTTAGGAGCCACAAATCCACTCATGCCCTTTAGGAAAAATGCTTAGAATAATTCAATGAACAAGCTAGAAGCATCAAACACCCAAGAATAACCTTGGGAGTTTACGGCCGTAAACTCCCTTAGGTTGGGCCGTAAACTCCTTGTTTGGTCCATGTTGATGTTTTAAATCCAGTCACACACTTGATATTTGAGTTTAGCAAAGTTCCACAACTGATAGGAGACCCTTAGCACCCTTAAACGCTACCCGGGACCCCAAACACTCAACCAAAAGTGTTTTCCACTCCCTTGAGTGGGTATAATTGTTTAATTAGTATATTATATGCTAATTGTATGTGAACATATGTCATCATATGTTAAAATAGGTCCTTGTGTGTGTTCAAGTCCTTGCGTGACCCCGAACACCCAAACGGCACTTCCATCGGACCCTGACTGCTAGCTACAGTCCACGGCTCACCAAGCCAAGGGGTGACAAATGTCACATCATATAGATGCTTGTAGGGCGTCTGGAACTCTAGTCAGTATGGTTACGAGTATCCTGGGTTACCTTATAATTCATGGCTTTAGGGTAACGGTATTTTCGTCAGCAATTTACACTGTATGCTGATGTCACTCTTCAGAGTCACACTGTTTTGACCTTGCTAGACGTATCTTTCAATTGATACTGTCTGGGGTCTATAGTCTCTGTTTTGACCTTGCTAGACGTATCTTACATTTGATACTGTCTGGGGTCTGTAGTCCTTGTTTTGACCTTGCGAGATGTACCTTTCATTTGGTATCGTCTTCGGTATATATTCACTGTTTTAGACCATACCAGCTGTACCTTTCATTTGGTGCCTTCTGGGGTCTGTGTCTCCCCTTTGTTAGACTGAACCAGGCGTGTCGTTAATTTGATACCCTCTTGGAGTCTATGATTATTTTCCTTAGTCAGCAGTCCTCACTGCTGAGGCATATGTTATTCCCTGATGCCTCTTACTGTCTTTAATAATCAAATTCAGTATTTTGATAATAATAGCAATTAAGGGAAAACTACCTCTTACCACAATACACTGAACAGTCTTGGTAGAAGGCTGCTTTATTTAAAGAAAATATAGGATTTTCTGGAAAGAACACTGATGCACTGAAAACACTTAAACTGCTACTTATTAAAAGTTATTTGACTAAATGACATTAAATACTTATGAACTCACCAGCATTTGTAAAAATGCTCATACTCGCTTTTCAAATAACTTGTAATCTCAGGTCAGCAATTAGACAGGTACATCCCCGGAGCTGCTGATGAAGATGGCTTAAGTACCTTGCTGCACTTTATATATTTTGCTTGTATTACTTTGATACTATGTAATGTAACCATGTAAAATTATTCTATTAATGCAATGTTTTGTTGTAATTTGACTACTATATGCATGTGTTGTGATAGTTGACATGACGTCATGCACCCCAGAACGTTTCCGCCGTTCCGGTTTTGGGGTGTGACAGAGTCCATCTTAAAAATTGTGTTTTTTTTCTATATATAATATATATATATATATATATATATATATATATATATATATATATATTATTTAGTACTGGGAATAAGTTTTAACCCTAAAAGTTAAAATCAAATTTTCTCTCATCCCTTTCCCCCACGTCGGCCGACACAAGAGAAAAAATCCCTCCCAAGCAAGTTCTTCAATTTTTGGTGTTTTTGTCTTCTCAAGGTAAGATTTCTTCTCCTTCTTCTTGTTAAAGTTCCGATTTTTAGTATTTGTATGACCCAAGTTGATTTAAAGTTCTTCCATTTTTGAGTTTTCATACAAACATTAGGGTTTCAATTTAGACTAAATTAGGATGGTTTTGCTAGCTCTTTCCATGGATTATTGCTTAAATATCTATCCCAAATAAACCCCTGAAGTAATTTTTGAGTTTATAAGAGTTGGAGATCGAATTTTGTTTCGGACCTGCTGCAGAACTCGACGACTTCTGCATGAACTCGACGAGTTCATAACCCTGTGATGCAGATTTATTTTGTTTTTAACATTTTTTATGTTTGTTTGGTTTTCTGTGATTTATGGTTTTGCAGAATCATGTCAAGACATAGGGGACAAAGTTCTCAAGGAAGTCAAAGGGGTTGTCCTTGGCTTGATTTTCCTTAAATTGGTTCAAAATCCACATTGTTAGCATGGAAAAGGAAATTGGAGAAACTGAAAAAGAAGGAGTTCTATTTGCCAAATGAATTAGATTGGTCTTGTCTAGAGCAATGGGGGTTGGTTGGACAAATGAATCCTTATCTCACTAAGGTATTCATTCAAGATAGAGTAAGGATTACATGTGATGCTTGGAGGACACTTTTTCGATTGCAAGAGCCGGTATACCAGGAATTATGTTGGGAGTTTTATTCTACTATCAAGTTCCGTGGGGGTGAAGACTATTTTGATACACATGCTCTTACTTTCATGCTTGGAGGTGAGTTTCGAGAATCTAGTATGGTGGAACTAGCATGGCGAATGGGTTTGTATGAACGGAATGTGGCAATGACGGAAGCTTTTGGGATTTTTTTGGAAGCATATCAAAAGGATTTTCCAAATAGTGAGGATGCAGCAAGGTGGTGCAACATGATTGTTAATGGAATTTATGTTCCATCCACGGCTCAAGAAGCAAGCATCTGATCACCTATCCATCGTCTTCTTCATCACCTCATTGCAAGCTCCATGAATATGAGAAGGGATGATGATAAAGTGCCAAGCCGAGATGTTTTCTTTTTATGGTGTATTCTTACACCTAACAACTTTTCCAACATTTCGTATTGTTTAGCAAAGTATTTGGCGGAAAGTGGGGTGAAGGAAAGATCAACTTCAAGGATATGTGGTGGAATGTTCATAACCAAATTGGCAAGATCTTATGGAATTCTTGAAGGGGGGGATTGGAAATCAATTAACAATGGTGCCACAGCCCACATTTAGTCCACTTCTTTATAGAAGGGCTAAAATTATTGTAGATTTTGGCGGGGGCCATGTTAATATTCCATTAGGGAAGGATGAGGAATTACCGGAACAACCGGGGAGGCGAGTTCGTCCACAACCAACACACATGCAAGAAGATCCTCCCGTTACTCCAATAAATGATGAGCTTCCCATGGATCCTTATAATGTTGAGCAAAGGGTGTTTCAAGATGATTTAGCAAGAAGCTTGAATTATGGACATAGAAATTTGGCTCATATGATGGCTCATTTGAACATTCCAAGGATGGAAAATGAACTGGAATGTCCATATGTGAGGAATTGGAGCGAGAGATGGAGTATGCTTCAAAATGGAGCCGAAGGAAGTGGGTTAGGAGAAAAAGAAAGTGAAGATGAAGATTAATTATCCTTTCTTTATCTTTTATTTTGTTTGGATTGTTTAAACTTTATTGTTATTTTATTTTTGTTTGTTTGGTGTGTTTTGTTTGATGTTTAAACCACTAGTAATTTAGGATTTTATTGGTGTGTTTTCCTTTTAATATTTTTTGTTTGTTTCTTTTGTTGTTCTCAGAATATATGTTGAGGGAGAGAATGAAAGAATATAGCGTGAGGGGTATGAAGTGAAATCGAGTCTAAAACGAGAAAAGTGAGAGGATTACGTCTATTCGCAAGAGTGGTGAACAAAAGAACTGTAAAGATGTGTTTTTGTTGTAGAAAAATGAAGGGAAATATTGCCATAATCATTCATTTCAAAACCAGAAACGAAAAAATGAAGTTGGGGAATACTTTTTTCACAGAGAGAAAAACTCGTCGAGTTCTTTAAATAAACTCGACGAGTTCCGTCGAAGAAGCCCGACTGTGCAGATTTCACAACTAAACTTAACAAGTTCATTTTATGCTCGGCGAGTTGTTCTTTTTCTTACCTTTGAGTTGGTGATTTGACAACATTCTACGGAGGCAATTGGCCGTGCTATCACTGTTTATTTTCTGAGCATTTTCAAGATCTTTTTTCCTCTATATTTTGGAGCATAACCACACGAGATTTGACACCCAAGGCATGGATGAGCTGTTCCCATGTCCAAAGTCAGCTGAAGAAGGAGCTCAAAAGAAGAATATCAACCTCGCAACTTCTATCCCAGGGGAGTTTGTTCTAATTCTCTCTTTACTTTTATACTCTTTATCATGCATAGCATGCAATGAGGACATTGCATAATTTAAGTGTGGGGTAGGGGGTTGATTACATTTAGTGAAAAAAAATTAGAATCCTTGCTTGGTTTGAAAAAAATTGCATAAAAAGTACTAGGGTTAATTTAGAAAATTATGGTAAAAGCAATTAGGATTTCATGCTAGTATTGTGTTTGATGATTTTATGAAGACCCAAATGTTTAGTTGAGCCTATATACGTTATAATGCATTTGTGGCCCCCTTTATTCTAGTGAAATCATGGGACAAAAACACAACCTCGCTTATTTTGAGGATTGCAACATGTTTAGCATTGTCTACTTGAAATGTCTCCAGGAAAACTTAAGTAGTCATTGCACACTAGACTAATGCCTTTAACCAATAAAGGATGAAGTTAAATTCCCTTGCTTAAGCATATGTTTTTCTAGGTTTTTAGTTTTGAGTGGAAAAAGTGAGTTGATAAAAAAAAGCGAGAAGAGAGTGATGAAATGTTTGAATAAAGAATATATAAAGCTATGAAGACAAAGAAGAATATCATGAAGAAAAGCTAGAAAGTATAAAAGATTCAATCAAAAGTTGTATTTGTCTTTTATTTTTAATTTTCTTTTCTAGGTTATTTTATCGTATGTGTGCTTGAGGATTTAACCAAAAATGACTTGAGGTTAAGAGAGTTTTTTGGGGATGGATTCGGAGGGATGCATAAAATGAGCGTTGTTCAAAAGAAGTGGGCGAGTGCTTATGAGGATTGTAAGTATTTAGAATTGAGGGGGGTCCTTAGGAAAAAATTTAGACACAAATGCATCCGTTCCGGTCTTGGCATAATGGTTGGGTTCGATTGGGATTGTATTATGTGGTATTATTATGCTAAAATTCGATTTTGCTTGGGGGCAAGCAAAAGTCAAGTGTAGGGTATTTTGATATGGGCTTATATAGTCATAGAAATCATTCATTATCTTATTAGTTATTGTTGATTTTACATCATTTTATGGACAAAAGATACTTAATTAGCTTAATATTTCAATTTCAGCAATAAAAGACATGCTTGATTGAAAAACGAAGAGGATTGAGTGATTGCAAGCTTGGATCTTGGATTTTGAAGAAACAATGATGTTGCTGGACAGCTTGACCCCTCGTCAGTGTTTTGGCCATATCTCATGAACTGTAACTCTGCCTGACAAGATTCAAAATGTTATGAAAACTAGACACAATTTCCGACGACTTTCATGTTTTGAGAAAATGTTGATTCCGAAAAAACTCGACGAGTTGGGCCTAAACTCGACGAGTTGGTCAGAATGTTCCAGATTCGAAGATGCCTTACCATACACGCTGTATACGTGGATTATCGAAAAAACTCGACGAGTTATTCTTAAGAACTAGTCGAGTTGACGTTGTTTTCAGAATTTATATATAGAAACACTTCTCATTCGAACCCTAACTTTTTCGAGAGGCTAGCTGTGATTATTGAAGACTAGAAGGGTTCTTGAAGCTTCAGTTTTCGAGATTGCAACATAAGAGACAAATTAGAAGAGAATAAAAGGCAAATAATCATTCTTCTTTTATTAAGCTTTGTTTTGAACCATGTTTGAATCATTAGATTTTGATTTTAGGTTATTACTTGCTGTAGATATGAGCTAAAAGCTTTTTACTTCTGTTTGGATAAGATAATCTTATAAACATGGTTTAATTAGGTGGTTGGATTAATATTAATTTGGTTATTCATCTTGTTAAGCTTGTTAAAGATACTCATGTATTGATGATAAATATTTTTTGTTAATAAGGGAGTTATTAAGTTGCATGAACATCTTCTTGATTAGTTGATTCATATGGTTTTGTGAATACAAGATTGTATGCCTAGGAATAATGAATATGAAACTAGGGTTAACTAGAAAATAGGTAAATCAATGTGAGAGCATGAGGGATGAACAAGCACATATGAGTTGATTGAATTGAACAAATTTGATTAGCTATTGTTACAAGTCTTACTAGATACGAACTAAACACTGGGAAACTTGTTAGTTTAATCAACTGGCCATTGTTTGAATTAACTTGTCTACTAAAGGATTGGTAATAATGAACACTAACCCAATCACATTAGGAATCGGTAATCATTCACATATTGATCCATTGCACTTGCCACGAAATCAACCATATGAATAAGTGAATCGAACCTGAACAGAAGTCTCTTTTATCATTGAATCTAGTTGTCCTTTCTTGTTCCTCTTAGTTGTTAATTGTATTTGTTTGAAAGTTAATTGATTGATTAAGTTTATAGTCTTGCAAAACTAGAGAAAACCCCCCTCTTTTATTAATTGTTTTTTATTAGGTAATACTAGTACTTAATTTGATTGTTACCGTTCCCTTTGTTCGATACCCTACTTGCTTAAACTATACTATTAATCGATAGGTTCACTGCCTTTCGTGTGTTTAATTTGTGTTTGAAGTAATAGGATTAAAACTAGTGCGTTTTACACACATCAGCATTCCAAGCATGCAAGGATCAAAAAGTCAAGCAACAACAGCAAAAGGAACAAGAAATCCAAGATGTGGCTAAGTATTGGGCATATGCAATTAACAATGCCCATACTGTAGCCACCATTCTAAAAGTTCAAGACTGAATGTCTGAAATGGTCAAACCTTCCGCAAAGCTCAGGAAGCCACTGCTGACCAACATGCATCCAAAGTTCCTCCCACTCCCACTGTCCAAGGATCACAAGACAAAGGACGTGAAATAGAAGTGAGCTCTGCTCCCACCTTTGGATTTGATGATGCTGATCTTCAAGAGGTAAACAAACCATCTCCCACTGATAATGATCTTATGATGTTCGATGAAGAAGAAGAATCCAGTGGCTCTCATCATTCATCTTCTAAGCCCAAAGAGAAGAAGAAAAAGAAGAAGAATGTTGTCACTAGGAAAGAATTTTTGAGCCTTCAAGCCAATGTTGATCAAATCCTTGTTGCGGTCAAGCCAACTCAACCGCAACCAGAAGATATCCCCGGACCGCAGTCATTGATGGAATGGATGGAGCGATTGGAAACACGTGAGAGATTGGTTGCGGAGCGTATCTCACTCAATGTTGAAATGGGAATCCGGTCCCTTGACAATAATCATCAAGCAGATCACAAAGACTTCATGGCTGCTGCGGAACGCCTCATCTCTGAGGTAACCGCAATCAAGAAAGATCTTCAAGCAGCCGTTGGGGATCAAGCCTCCCACTCTCAAAAACTGATTGCTGAGACTCACACTGCCTATGAGTTTGCAATCTCAGTCCTTCAAGCTACAATCAACCGCCTACAGCGATCCTTGTCCACAAATTTCCATGGTCCCAAAATCCTTCATCTCACCAAGGAAACTCATTGGCTACTCTTCAATCTCACCATCCCTAACAATCAACAACTGGCAGAAGCCCTCAAAGCTCAATTTCAAGAAGTTTTTGCCAATGTTGATGGCCTTCGTCAATGGCTTGAGGAGGCCCCTGGTCTGAACTCCTCAAGAGGGGGAAGTGAAGAAGAAGTCAATCACTCCAACCACTCCATCTCACAACATCAAACTCCCCTATCACTAAAGAAAAAATTCCTACACCACAACCTTCACTGCAACCATCTCATCATACTCTACCTCATAACTCTCCACCGCAAGAGATAAACACTCCTGAGAAACCAGAGACTCGCTTGCGACCACCCAAAGAAAACACTCCTAAGAAACTAGAGACTCGCCTTCACCGCAACCATACCCCCTCACTTCAAAAATCTTGCGGAGCACAAGTCTTCTCCTAGCTCAAATGACTCGCCTGCCACCACCCAAAGAAAAAAAGATTGGAAGGCAGCCAAACTTGCTGAAGAAGTATGGAGACTATGCGGTTTTGATATTATCATGGATGAGTCCTTGATAAATTCTTGGATCAATCCTCACCGTATACTGCTTAATGATGATTACACTCCTCACCTCACCTATGCGGAACCCCCTTCGGATGGCTACTGGGATGTTCCAATCTCTCCGAATGCCAGATACTTCACAGTATTTGAGCAATTTGACCGCAACCTTCTAGACTCCAAAAGACTCCCAATGGAATTTGAGAGACTTAGTCTGTTTTATGCTAAGCATGTCTCTCCCATTGAGAATATATGGTCTAACGATAGACCATCCGCAGTCAAGAATTACAAGATCAGGAAGCTCCTGAAGTCTGACTTCATCCGGTACACTATGACTAGAAGGGAACACGATTATGTCCGCACCCAGTATGACTTTCCCTGTATGAATCCGGAAGAAGTCTTTCTCATTGCAAAGGTGTTCCAACACAAGTCGGAGAAGCACCCAAAGATGAAGATTGCACTTGAAAGGGATAATACTTTCTTGAAGGAAACAGTCTGTGATTTTGCTAAAATAGACGCAGACATCTACCCCACCATTGCCAAGAAATTTGATCTGCCACCACTTGACCCCGCACCAATGCCAAATGAAGGCTATGAAGAAAGATCCTTAAGGGAAACCAAATACGCTGAACTTGGAGTCATTTTCAAAAGGAAGACCGATAATGTCAAATACTTCATTCCTATGACTGCCATGAATCGCCTCACCAGGAAACAACTTGATATCTGCCGAAACGTAGTTGAAAAATCAAAGCACACTACTACAGAAGTCAAGTTCGATATCTTAAGAAGAATCATTTAATTGGAAAACATCGGGAAATTTTGGTGGATCATGATCAAGTTTCTTAAACTTGATAGATGATCAAAAGTTAAAGAGGTCACTTTGGGGGAAATTGTTGAATCATAAAAAGTGACCCTCTTGAACTTCAGTTACCGCAGCCAACAAACACCCGCAATCAAGTTTTCTTCATCGGCAATCGCAACCGCAATCGCTACCTACTGCAATCTCTTTACTAGATTACTTTACTTGTCTTTTATTGTAATACTCTCTATTGTCCAGTATGCCTTGCATGGCTACTCTTAGAGATGTAATCTAGTGTACTTCATGCGTCTCTATAAATAGAGCTCATTCTCTTGTATCCAAAAACTTACGCATCTAATTCTGAATTGCAATCTCTGAAGTTATCTTTTCTATCTCTCTTACTAAATTTTCTTACTCTCATAATTGATTACAATCTCTCTTCGGAGCAATTCTTTTGTGACTTAATCACTAAGTTTGATCTCACTTATTAACTTGGCTTGAATGCATTCCTTGTTATGAATCAGCTTAAGTGTATACTTGATATAACAATTGTTGTCATTTCCATTTCTTTACTTTTCCGCAACTAACTCTCTAACATCTAACTCTAAATATTATTGTTAAGCTTTTAGATCCTTCGAGATTAACAATTCTGCAATATACTTGTTCTAACGTTTTTTCAAGTGTGTCTCAAAGTTTTTCTCTCAGCAAGGAGCCCCGATCCTGTTTGTGAAGAAGAAGGATGGGTCACCTCGGATGTCCATAAACTACCGGGAGCTGAATAAGGTAACGGTGAAGAACCATTATCCCCTCCAGAGGATTGATGATTTGTTTGACAAGCTAAAGGGTGCATCTTGGTTCTCCAAGATTGATCTGCGATCGGGTTATCACCAGATGCGAGTCGGAGACGAGGATGTGCAAAAGACAGCTTTTTGGACTCGTTATGGTCATTATGATTTCGAGGTAATGTCGTGTAGGTTCACCAATGCTACAGCCGCGTTCATCGACCTCATGAACCTTGTGTATAGACCGATGTTGGACCGGTCTGTGATAGTCTTCATCAATGACATCTTCGTTTACTCCAAGACTCAGGGGCAGCATGAGCAGCACCTGAGGAGGTGATCGAGACACCATGGAGGGAGAGACTTTTCGCAAAGTTCTCCAAGTTTGAGCTTTGGTTGTGTGAGGTGCAGTTTCTGGGGCACCTTGTCAACCAGAAAGGTATTTTGGTCGATCCGGCCAAGATAGAGGATGTGATGCATTGGGAGGTTCCGAGGTCTACAATTGAGATTCAGAGTTTTCTTGGTCTAGTGGGTTATTACCGGAGATTCATCCAGGTTTTCTCCAAGATCATTGTTCCTTTGACCCGACTGACCAAGAAGTTGGTGACATTCCGCTGGGGGCTTGAGCAGCAGGCAGCCTTCGAGACTCTCATACACCGGTTATGCGAGGCACCGATTTTGACTTTGCTAGAGGGCGTCGATGACTTCATGGTTTATTGTGACACTTCGATCACGGGCATGGGTGCGGTATTGATGCATCGTGGTCACATGATAGCTTACGCTTCGAGGCATTTGAAGCCTCACAAGGCGAACTATCCGACGCATGATTTAGAGTTGGGGGTTGTGGTTTTCGCCCTCAAGATCTATAGGCATTACCTCTATGGGGTTTTTTGTACCATTTGATGGGTTTTAAGCATTCTAACACACCTATGGTGTACATGCAACCCTAAAAGCTTTTGATCTATGTTTTCTCTATTATACATGCAAATATTCAATATTCCAAGGATTCATCCTAGCTAGCATAATATGAATCAACTCTACTACAAAAGTCTAGTTAGATGACATGCCTTTTGATGGAGCTTGAAGTCATGATCTTTAAGATCTTAGCCCCAATAGTGTGGAAGCCTCAAATGGAATCACAAATCACCAAAAACACCTTCGAAAACTTGAGAGAATAGAATGCACACTAGAAATCGGCCCACACTTGTATCCTCACACACTAGTGAGATTTCATGTGCCAAAGACCTCTTTATATAGTATGGAGGATTAGGGTTTCATCCATGTAAACCCTAATACCCATGACCTTTCATTTCCATAGGATCCATGGGTTAAAACTCCGTGGACTATCCATGCAAGCTTAACCCAACTTGATGAGCTTGCCCCATACTATATATAAGATTCCATATTTAATTAGTTCCTTTTGATCACTAAATTAATTCTTGATCAATACTAATTAAATAATATGATTACATATTAATATATTAGAACTTATAATATATTAATATAAATCATAAACATACTATTCTCAAAAGACTATCCATATAAATTGTTCCGGTGAAGTGCAACCAAATGGACCATGCCAAATCGGGTCAAGTACATACCAATTATAGTTATGGACTTAGACACTAATCCAATAGTCTCCCACTTGGATAACTCTAAATCTATTATTGTGTATGACTCCAAAACCCGACTAGCAATCGTAACTCTTAAAGTCGCTGTCGAACTCTGACCTTAGTCAATGACTTGTCTATTAGACAAGGGATCATGTACTCCTCCATTATAGATATCATATGGACTGAGACATGGATTGTAATCATTCTCTCTGTCCATTTGTTGTTTCCCGATTTCTCATTTATGACGACCGACTAATTGAACAAATCAAATCAGTTCAGGCTTGGCCAAGCACTTTGGGGTGTCATTACTAAATTATCGAGGGGCTCACAGATATCGCTTTTATCCCTTTAAGGGTAAAAGAAATGGATAAACTTCGACTCATATGCTTGTTCTACTACTTGTTGAATCATACACAAAGTCACGTTTTATAACATCGAGTTACCAATGCGTTTTCATACAATCAACGTATAACCAACTCATAGGCAACAAATCATATCTCTAGGTTACAATATAAGATATTATCGTCTCATGATCACTCGTGATAAAATCCATGAAGTTAGTCAAACGATCGTGGGGTTAATCCAATACTAAGAACTTATGAGCACTCATGAATATTGTAGCAGCTCTTGCTATGTCCAATACCTTGAACATCTACAACCCAGCTTCATGACAGTCATGCCTTAATACCTACTTCCAACATATTATCGACTGTGGATGGTTTGAATAACTTAGTCATTCAAAACATATGAATATAAATAGAACACCTTTTATTTATCACCATATTGATTACACATTATTCATTGCATATTGTTTCAAATTATCAACTTTATACTTTAATTAAAACAGTAGTTGTCCAATGCTCCAAGCATGTGCACTATGTTTTCTAAACACTAGTCAATCCATACACCAAGTATGCGCATTATGTTTGTCTATGATCTTTACTTTGTGGAATAGATCGATTGAACATAAGTCCAATGATTCTCATTTCACAATCCCAAATCGTTACCACAAATGCAAGAATTCCAAATTCCCGCCATTTACCGAAATATGTTAGATTCTAAACTTATATGCATTGATCCTCTCGTAATGACTATGCACAAAGTCTTAAAGACTTGGCAACAGACATTATAGAGTATTCCAATGGAGATTATTCCACGGAAACGAAGTCTCAAATTCAAAGTACAATGCTTTGAACATCCTTCTTGCATTAATTTTCCTAATCTTACACAGATCTAATGAATAACTTCCACCTATGGGAACATTTCCACATTCCCATTTTGACTATCACTTCTGGACAAGAGTTGCCTCTCTTCAGAATATGTCAACATGGTCCTCTACAAAAATTCACACCATACTTCCAACTGTCCCTGAGAAACTAATCTTTGGTAAACCTTAGACTGTCCTCGACAACTACTTAATAAAATTAGTCATATGTACTTCTAGTACTTTTTCCCTCTTAATGCTCTAGGCATTTGGAAAAATTTAGAACAGATGAATATTATAGCACATGCAATCGACCCTGTATCTGAAGCATATGGTACACGATTCATGATGTCTCTCATAAAGACATGATACTAGAATAGTCTTTTGCTATAATATTTCTATTTATATTTTCCAGGTTCTCATAATTCAGATTATGAAAAGGGATTCCGTAATCATAATCCAATTTTAGAATGCAAATAATGTTCCCATATATATAGAATTTCCTTATGTTGAACCATTCCAACATAACATTCATATATATAGTTGACTAAATTTGATTAAAATCTCATGATCTAAGCTTTTAGAATTGAAATGAAGTATAATTTCCTCTCCCTTAATTATAGAAAAACAACTTTTTTTCCCAATTGAAACGCTTTGTTTTCTATAATTAACATTGGTAACTTGCAACACTTATTATAATTATCATGATCCGACTAACATGATGATTATTAGCATAACACTTATGCTCCTACTAGCTTTGACATGTACTCAGAAATCAGTTGGACTTCTAGAAATCAATACTTTATTGACTTTCATACCAAATTTCATATTTATGATACGAGATGCTTTGATAAAACTTTATCAAAGTCATAAACCTTTCCTTAGATAGCACACATGTGTGTCTAAACAATTTTAGAACTGTGAAAAGGGATGTCATAATGATAGTCTCAATTGTTTAGATCTTCGCCATTCCTCACAAGTCCATGTTAGTTTTTCGGTTAACCACACACGCTCCACTAACGACTTTGAGAATGCAAATATCACAATTGCTATCTACTTAAAATCAACTTAGTGAAAGCGTTTCCTCACCATCATTTTCATGAATCGGAGAGAAACCTTATGACACTTAGATGTTATGGTGTATGTATTCCTATCCATGTGGATTTTTCAAAACCATAATCACAGGACAAGGTTAGTGATAAATCCAAACTCATATGGAATGAACTTGTACAGCCTTAACTTCTTGCCACATGGAAGCACAAGGGCCTCCCATTGCTTCCAAGTTGTCATGCAACCAATTGAGAACTCTTAGAACTCATATGCAAAGTCAACATTAACTATAATAGGCACAAAAATAGGAATATGTCAACACGATAGGTTATAAACCTCAAGTTGTGTGCTAGTGATAAAGTACAAGTTTTATTCTTGATTAGACTCTTTCAAAATCTTTTACACTCCCATTGTCATCTTGACATATAAGACTCTCTTGCCAAGATGCATTCCTTGACAAACAAATATTCAAGAGATAATGTGGATTCTTATCAAGACAAACACTTCACACAATTGGCCTAAGTTGGTTTCTGTTTTATCCAAAACATCACAACTTACCAATTTCAAATGTACAAGAGTAGGACACATTTTACTCTTACATTTGAAAAGTGTTAATAAACCTTTCTTATGATGTATCACTCAAATTACAATCTTGAAGTATGACTCTAAGACTTGTTTTGGAACGAAGTATGTATCACCTTCTTGATTTAACCATTTCAATAATTCGTGACTCCTCTTTTTAGCCATAAGAATGCACTTAGATGTCCCTATAGGCTAAATTGTGATATGGTCTCACAATCATTAAGATGATCATAAAACATGATACTAAAGTACTCTCCCATCTTTTCAAATTTGAGAAACTTTTATCTTTCTGCCAAATTTAATTCTTCTCATTCGTTCTGCCATACATCAAAACTTTTCCAATGCTTCATAATTATACTTAAACTTGTAAGTATAACCATATTTACTAAAATTTAGTAAATCATGATGAATACTCTTATTGATCTTTGTGGTGGACTTGACCAATGCAAAAGAATGTGTACTCGATCATTTAGTCCTTCACTTGACTCACACATACATGTGAACAAGGTATTTGTCTTAATTTTCCAAAGATGAAGATTATCATTCATCATACAATACAACTTGCATGATTCCAAGTTTCTATACAACCGAAACATGGGTGATGAGAATCTTTCCTTATTTGGTAAGTTATGACGCTACCACAAACGAAAGAATCAAATTCACAATCTCATTATTGCTAGAAACATGCAAACATCAATTTTCCGTAAATGCCATTACAAGGAGATATAAAATAAAACAAAATTTTATTTATTTATTAAAAATACAGAAAAAAAAACTTTTTTCCTTCCAATGCAACTTTAATTGAAAACTATGCTATTACATATTTTCGAGCAATCTATCATAACTCCTAAGTAGTAGCTCAAGAATCCGATCTTTGAACCATGCGATTGCAATCCATCTCCGCGATCAGATTCGACATACTCTTTCTTTAAGTTTCCTTCCCTTTGCTTGATCCTGCCAAACATCAAAATGTAACCAAGTCACATTTTGTATTAAGAACCATCAATAAGGAACATAACAGAGTTAGATAGTGGACTTACCCGGAGCAGAGTCAAACTTTTTGACTTGACCTTCTCTCAGGTCTTTTAGGTAGTTAGGGCAGCTTCACAACCAATGCCCCTTCCTTTGGCAATAGAACCATGTGGACTCTTTGGTAATGATACATGGGACTATCTCAGACTTAGCCTTTCTCTTTACCATTTGGTCAACCGAGTTGACTATGGCGGATCACTTTCCATTGGGAAGAGAAGGCTTTTCTGGATATCCAATGTTACCATTGTCAATTTCCATTGAGTTTTGGGAAGCCGATCTTCTAATCAAATTTGCTTTACCAGTCCTCCAAATCATTGTTGATTCAGAAGCACCAAGCAAATAGATAATATCATTAAGGGTCATGTCATAGTCTGTTTCATAGTAGTCCCAAAGGAAACTCACTATGTGACTTAGAAAGTGATTGAACAACCAACTTTCTCAATACTTTGACACCCAACTCTCCCGGCTTGTCAATATGTGACTTCATCTCTGAAGGGTCCATGTTATGGTTTGGGCTAGGATTTTGGATGTATAGGTCATTTGTACTTTTAGTCTTGTAATAGAAGTGTTTTTGGTGTGTTTATGTCCAAGAGTGTGTTTACGGCTGTAAACCTGTTTACGGCCAAATCCAATTTATGGTCATGTCTTATCCCCTAAATATAGGATCAGTCTATCTCTGTTAGTTGTTGATGATCCATAGAGTTTACAATCATTATCAGAGTTGTACCAGAAGTTTTCTGAATACAAACGTGTACAAGCTTTGATTCATTCTTCTTCTACTCAATTCTCATCTCATTTGATTGTTAGATTGCTTGATCACTGGTTAAGATCTTGTTTCTAGGACCTTACAATTGGTATCAGAGCAAGACCGGTGTCAAAACATCTTTCAATCACGTTTTCGGTCAAAGGAACTTAGCTTCATCACTGTTCGAGACTTGATTTGGTGGTTACATGACAAAAGGAAATCAAATCTGCTAAAAATTCAAGTTTTCATCAAACATCTATGCATTTACGGCCAAGAGTTCACGGTCGTAAGCTCCTATTTACGGCCGCAAACTAGATTTCTTCAATAACAGTAAACTCATTTCACGACCATAAACTGAGTATCTTCAGAAACTGTAAACTGTAAAGCTTCAAAGACCGTAAACTCCATTTGACCGCAAACTCGACTGCAAACTCTTCGACTGTAAACTGAAATTACGGCCGTAAACTGTGTGACCGCAAACTGTCATTTGACACTTCTTTCAGTTTATTTTTCACTTTTATTCTCAATTTAAAAAAAAAAAAAAAGATGGATTCTCTATGTCAAGCACTTCATCATGAACTGGATTCCGTTGTGGGAACAACCACCCGTATTCCACGATTATTATCTGTAGAAGGCTTCCCAGAATGGAAATATCGAATAGAGAAATACATCAAAATAAAAGACTTCAAGGTTTGGCGAAGCATTTTCAGAGGACCAATCAGAATTACTACTACTATTGCGGGTGGACAACAAATTGACAAAGCAGTTTAAAATTACACTGATGAGGATTTTGAAAAGATTGAAGAATAGGAAAGGGCTCTAGCTACTTTGACTATGGCTTTATCTCCCGATATAGCTCAAGTTTCAGAGAATACACTTTAGCCAAAGCATTATGGGAAGCTTTAATTGAGGTCTACAAGGGAAATGAAGACATGAAAGAGAGTCGTCAGGATATGTTAAGACAGAAGTTCAACATGTTCAATTATATCCCTGGAGAAACCCTGGAAGCTCAGTTGTAGCGATTTACTACACTTACTACTGAGATGAATATAGTTGGGATCTTCTTGACTAAATATGAGATAAACAAAAAGTTGTTGAATTCACTTCCGAAGTCGTGGGATATAAATGTGGCTGTCATCAAGAAGACAAAAGATCTCAATCGTCTTAGTCTTGCTGAAACTATGGCAATCATCAAAGCTTGTGATCTTGATGATAAGCAACGAGAAATAAATCATGTGAATTCCTACTCGACTTCAAATCTTGGAATTTCTTCAAACAATGCTTTTTCATCACTTACCTCCTCTCTAGGCCAAACATTTGTTGTTCAACAACCTTAGAATCAAACTTTTGTTACTCCATTAATGTGACAACCCGGAATTTCCATTTCGTCAAACCCTAAAAGTCAACCACTTCATATTATAAGTCAAGTTCACTTTTACTTTTTTTTGGGAAAAATAAAGTTTGTTTGATTACTTTAATATTATTTTTAAACGAACAGGTGAAAAAAAAGTGTCGTCTCAGGTTTTGAAATTTAAAAACCGCAAACACCTCGTGTCTTAGAAGTTCATGACCAAACATTTAATTTTGGGTCGATAAATCATCCAAAAATCATAAACTCATGCATAAACATGAGTTTACTCCCCAAGACTAGTCATTCTTGAGTTTACTCCCCAAACACCAAAAGAGTAAACTCCAAAATATCCTCTCAAGTATCATCTAAGTTTTTATTCAAAATCTTCAATCTAGTAAGTGTTTCTAGCCCTTTCAAGTTAGTATATCACTTAATCTAGTGATTATACATCCTTAAATCCATTCATTTATGTGGTTTGACTAGTTTTTCCAAAACACCAAGAACACACACTAGTGTTCTTGGACTTAAAGTTTATTTTAAGCTTCCACAATGTAAGTACTTCTATGCTAGAGTCATTTAAAGCTAGCTATACATGTTTATACCAAGGAAAAGTCCCAAGAACACCAAGAACAAAGTGTTCACGGTTTTGGGAGGCTCCCAAAACCGTAAACACCAAACATAGTGCCTTAGGGTGCTTTAGGGTGTCTAGATGCTTCACAATGCCATAGGAACTTGTATAGATCCATCCTTGATGTGTATATCACCAAAAGGACCAAGAAAACACCCATTTATATGTGTTTACAGTTTGGGGATGTCCCAAAACCGTAAACACCCAAAAAGGTCTGTAAATGTCCCATGTATGCTCCTTATGCTTAGAATCTAACCTAGACTAGTGCCATGTTTGAGCTAAGGACTTGAAAACCGCCAAATACCAAACTTAGGAGTTTAAGGTAGTAAACTCATGAGTTTAAGGTACTAAACTCCTGATTTTAAGGTAGTAAACTCATGGAGAAATGGTCCTTAGACTATAAACTCCATTTAGGAGTGTTTTGATGCCACACAACACTTCCTAAGGCTAAATCATGAAGTAAGAATGCTTGGAATAGCTTAGAAGACTTCAAATCACCAAATGGTCATAAGGTTAGGAGTTTACGACCATAAACTCAAGATTTTACGACCGTAAACTCAAGGGGTGTTGATCCTTAGGGAGTAAACTCATTTTAAGAGTGTTCCTTGAACCCCAATCATACTAGCTTTTCCCAACAACACCTAGATGCACTCCTGAACACTTATAACACTTATACAAAGTGTTTGTCATGCCTTAGAGTGTCTTGACTTTGTTAATTAGTGTTATAATCACTAATTGTTTATATACATATATCTTCATATGTGATTAGGACCATTGTGTGTGTCTAAATTCTTCACTTGACACCTAGCCGTCCTACCTCTTTAGTTCATACGTATCACCCACAACAGGTGAGTTCATACCCCTTAATCAATGTTTTAACTGTTTTTAAATGTTTTATGGGGGGATACAAGTAGAATTATGCTGATTATTATATCAATCACATGTGATTAATAAGCAGCATTCAAATGATTGGCTACTCATTAGCCGTTTTACCAAACAGTTTCCTTCAAATGTTTTTATAAACACTTCATATGTTTAAAACTCCTTATTAAACTGTACATTTTACTTTGTATGTCCCATTTCAAACTCATTTACAATTGTGTTTCAAATAAATGTTTCTTTATACTTAAACTTTTTTTTTATCAAACCCATGCTTTCAAACTGTTTTATAGATTGACATCAAGTCGATCTTTTCTTAGATAATAATTTTGATCAAAGGTTTTATAAAACTTATTTTATGCTTTTATATTATAAATTGCATGCCTCTATATGTATAGTTATATAAGAAATGTTTAAAAGACGTAGGAAGGCTATCCACCCTATTTCCTTTTCGCGCTTGAGATGTGGTCTGGTGGGATATCGGGTATCCGTCCAAAGGTTGTTTAAATATTAGTTATATATCATATGTACATATATAGTCATAAAGGTCCTTCCAGATCATCCAATGCCTTTGGGTAGCAAGGGTATTCATCCATGTCCATACGTACCAGTTAGATTACTAGTAAACTACCATATGGGTAGTTTAGGAAGATACTAGAACTATTACTAGAACACAATATCATACAATGAGTCAGTTCATTCATGAGTCAATACTTTCTAGAACATTACAGTACATTACTATATTTGCTAGATAGAGAGAGCATACATTACAACTAGAACATTACAGTACATTACTATACTTGCTTGATAGAGAGAGCATACATTACAACTAGAACACTACAGTACATTACTATACAATTACATGATCACACTTACATGAGTACGCTTACATATACATAGAACAGACGTCACTAGGTGCTATAGCATGGAACAAGTTCAGGATATAACTATACCGATGAATCACAACGGAATTGTGACAGTTATATCGGGTATACATGATTATAGTAATGTGGATGTTCACGGCTTGCAAATATGTAGGGGTCGTGTGTAGGTCCCAAAATCCCTTTGATAGGGGAGCGTCTAGCCTGGGATGTAGCCATCACATTATATCTTATCCCTCAAATAAGGCAATTGAGTACCGATGTAGTTATTTATTACAAATACTACAGTACTTGGAAGTATTACCCTAGATTTAAGGTAATAGGTACGGTTGTAATTCGACACTACACCATAGTACTATTTCTTTTTCCCATTACATTCACTTCGTGAATTTTCACACGACGCACGGTAATGTAGAAACTATATTTTTGGTTAATGATAGTCAGATTTGGGAAGATACACTCTCTTACATGAGCCATACACACAAACACTAGATGCCTTGGTAGAAGGATATGATTAGTAGGAAACATAGGGCTTCCTAGGATCATACAAAACATTTTTACACTTACAATTCATATATGTTTTTATACTTATAGTTCATATACATTCTCAATACTTACAATTCATATACCTACAAATACTTTCATACAAATTAAGACACTAAAATACTTATGATCTCACCAGCTTTAAATCTGAAACTCGCTTTCAAAATAGTTTG
Source organism: Lactuca serriola (assembly GCF_051521515.1). Lineage (NCBI taxonomy): Eukaryota > Viridiplantae > Streptophyta > Magnoliopsida > Asterales > Asteraceae > Lactuca > Lactuca serriola. Next base: position 221,531,186 of record NC_136410.1, on the reverse strand, counting down.
TATCCTCAGGTCATCAATAGACAGGTACCGATGCAAGGTTCAGGGAAGATGGTGCTTGATCAAGACGCATCTTTCATTTTGATTTATGCTTTATTGTTTATCAAAATTTGACAGAACACACTTGTATTAAAATTATATTATTAATGCAATGGATGATGTTGTTGCTTGTTTACTACTTTTCATTGTTGTGATACTGTACATGACGTCCTCCGCCCCAGAACGTTTCCGCCGTTCTTGGTTTTGGGGTGTGACAGATTGGTATCAGAGCATTGTTTATAGTGAATTAAGTATATCAACCCATAAAAGATATACTAACTATAAATACAATGGGATTAAAAATACTCTGACCAAGAGTTTATACTTTAAATAATAAAATATTTAATTAAGTATACGTGCCTGCATTCATACTAAAATCAGTGTCACTAGGACAGTACAAAAGAATTACGATTGTTGGGCAACACAGGTGGGCTTAGAGACATATGGTCAAAACTGGGAAGATATAGCTTGATCACCTATATTATCCGAGGGTTGACTAGATGTGCCTAAGTTTAAATGTGTGGTTGCAACAAGTCTAAAATCTTACCAACCCTACCACAATGAGAACAGTAGAACATAACATTAAACTTAAAATACAATAGGAGTATTTGGTGTTACTATAAGTACTTTATACTTGAGAACTAAAACGGGATCTTCAGCACTAAGTTGATAGTTGCTAAGTGGATACACTAAGGATATATGTAATTAGGATGTTATAGACTTAGAACCTGTGACAATTTTACTTTACCCCTATTCTGTGTGAATTTGGAGTTAAGGTCACTTATTCGAAGGCCTATCCTGTTTAGATTACATATAACTGGTATGCACTTCACAAATAGCAATGTAACTAATGAAGATTTTCTAAATAATTATCTAGATAGTTCGTCTAACAATTATTTTCCTACCCCAATTCTCGCATAGATAACATGGCCGGACTCCATCCCCACAGTAACCAGTACCTTCCAAACAAGGTCATTGCTGGATGGTTTGGAGAAGAACCAGAGAATGATCATCCTATCCCATTGAATGATCACCATGATGAAAACCTTTCGGACGATGCTAACTCCGAAACCAAGGTTGAGAACCTACCCCAGGCAGCTCCAGTTCCAATTCCTAACCCTCGTCCGACTTTTCAAGGCCTGACGCCTGAGCGGGTAGAATGCTTGGAGACATGGAGCCAAGGACCAGATCAGCCCATGCCATTTAATGGTAACCGAAGCTTCTATGACCTGAGAAATGGGGACTCAGCAGACAGAATCTTGCCAATCTTGGTCCGCAGAGTGGCCCGAAATGAGATTCAGGGCAGGACGGCCCTACATCAGATCACAAAAGTTGTCGTTGATGCTAGAATGCATACCCTCCGCACCATTTGTCTAGAAGATGCTCGCGAGAGATCTGAGAGAAACCATGAAACCCTGTTGTAAGCACTGGCTGAATCACGAGCCGAAGTCATAGAACTATGAGTACGTTAGAGGGTGAACGAAAGACACCTACTTGACGTAGAACGTCAACTGACTGAACTGAGAGTTCACCAGAGGGATGGCCGTCACCAGTAGTAGACGCTTTACTTTAGTTTCCTTATTAAAAGGAATCGTTTTTCTGTCTATGCCCGATGTGGCATTTTCTATGAAATTAACTTGTACCATAAGTACTTTTGGTTAGGTCTTTATGTTGTCAAGAACTATCTTCTCTGGATATGATGTAAGACCTTTACAAGTTCATTTTCCCGAATTCTTACGTCGTGAATATCAAAGATATTGACAGCCGGCTAACTTCTGTGTCATTCTTCATTCAAGTACTCTTATCATACTTTCATTTGAGTCTATCTGAAACATGCTTTAGTCAAGTCATTGGACTATAGTAATTTAGCTCCGGAGACATTTCCAAGTCTCTTTTAGTGGTTGGATCATGTTATTCACCAACCAACGATACCTCAGCTTGAACAACAAACGTCTTGAGACCATCCTACAAACTCACTTCCATTCCGTACTAGGATTGCATCATAGGGATGTAGGTCAAACCTTCGCGATCATACCCCCAATCCGTACCAGGACTGCATCATAGGGATGTAGGTCAAACTTTCGAGAACATAGTCTTACTCTTTACTTAAACAATCTAAGTACATCTAGGGTCAACCAAAATCGCTCACAAAATCCTTATCTTTCGTGTTACAGAATCATGTCGTCATCAGGAAACAATCAGCCAAGCAACGAAACCTCTACTTTTCCTATGGACGCCGCTACTTTTCAAGCCGCCGTTACAGCTGCCGTGATGGCTGTCGTGACAGCTGTCCTAGAAAATTGTAGCACTATCAACGAAACCAAGACTGAAAAAGGAGTTGACAATCCCGATCGTGTTAACGATCCGACAAATCAACAAATAGTAACAGTTGCCACCGTTCAAAAAAACAACTCAGAGTTCAAGAAACGAAAACGTCAAGCTCAAGTAAAACATAAGCAATTTCAGAGAATTGTCGTGCGACAACCACAAGTGGAAACCTCTGCCATCCCAGTACCAAGAAGATCATATAAAGGAACACTACCGAAGTGCAACCGGTGCAACCACCACCACAAGGGAATTTGCCGAGCCTGGCAATGCAATAATTGCAACAAGATGGGGCACATTGCTCGTTTCTGTAGAACTACCCCCACCACTAGAGCAAGCCTAGTTTGCTATAGTTGTGGTGAGGCAGGGCATTGTTACAGAAATTTCCCAAAAGGGAAGATCAACGAAAGCAACTGTGTCCCTATAACTCCTACTCGACACTTCACTTCCTCCACTGATGTGGGTGCTGTCCAGATATGTCACCAATGCGGTGAAATTGGACACCTCAAGAAGGATTGTCCGATAGCACAGAACTCTGGCGCAGACGGAAAGATTCTCAGGATCACGGCTGCAGGAGAGCCTGCTCCGGAACCACGTTAATATAATTTAGGCGTTTCATTGTAACAGACTTATAAACTATCCCGAACTAGTGCAACTAGAGTCCTATCTTTTGCGAGATTCCGTAAGTTTAGGGATGCTCGTGCTGTGTATACTTGTCTTTTGTAGTATACCTTATTCGCAGCAATAGTCTTGTAGTATGTCACACCCCAAAACCAAGAACGGCGAAAACGTTCAGGGGTGGAAGACGTCATGTACAGTATCACAACAATGCAAAATAGTAAAACAAGCAACAACATCATCCATTGCATTATAAGTAAAGTTTTAATACATGTGTGTTCTTTCATTGTAATGAGACACCAAAATACATAATCAAAATAAAAGACGAGACTTGTCTGGTCCGTCTTCTCAAAACTTGGCCATCGTACCTGTCTACTGTTGACCTGAGAATACAAGTTATTTAGAAAGCGAGTATCAGCTTTAAAGCTGGTGAATTCATAAGTATTTAAGTGTCATTGTCTTGTTTGGAAAACTGTCATGATTGTCATGTAAATCTTTTTATGTGGAAGATTTGATATAAGTATGAAAAACCTAGAAAATCCCTTATTTCCTATAAGTATGAAATGTAGTCTTCTACCAAGACCCGAATGTTCTATAAGTAAAATGATAGTTTTTCCTTTCGATTGACTAGTACTAGAGTACTTAGTCTAACTCCACGTTTATGTGAAAGTATCACAGAATAAGGTAAACAGGAAAAAGTATAATCATGTAAGTGTTATCCCTGGATTACCAGAATTAACACGACATCGCCGAAGCGAAAGGTATAACCTAATGAACATCCAAAGATTGTCCAATTGTCCTCTGTAGCAGCAGCAGGGCGGAGGATGGGTTAGTCCCGTAAAGGTACTCCAAGTATAAGGAATAACCGTAGGCATCCGTAGATGTTCATCAACCTCTGTAGCGAACAGTAGGCCCAAGGAATGGTTAGTCCCGTAAAGGTACTCCTAGTATAAGTAATAACCATAGGCATCCGTAGATGTTCATCGACCACTGGTGCTAATCAGTTGGGATTCGGAATGGTTAGTCCCGTCTAAATATCCCGAGGTACTGGGGATAGGGAGGATAAGTTACACAGAAGGTACTAATAAATCATCCTTGCAAATCGAGATACAAGTATTCATGTTAGTATACACAGGTAAATGTATCTACGTAAAGGTACTCATGTAAGGTATTCATGTAAGTGTATTCAAATAAATGTATCTATGTAAGCGTACTCATGTATCATGTAATCCTAGGTAAATGTACTCATGTATCATGTAAGCATATGTAAATGTACTGGTATAGACTCATGAATGAACTGAATCCTGTGTGATTCCTTGTAATGGGAATAATGTTTGATATCTTCTAACTATCCCTATGATATTTAACTGAAAGGTAATTGGTTGTTCAAGTAGGTTTATACACTCTTACTACTCAAGGGTGTGGGAAACTAAATGAAAGATGTAAACTATAATCTCTAACATATATATGAACATATGCGTATAAGTATAGTTTGGTTCAAGAAGGTAAAATTAATGGTTTTGTAAGATATCTAAGAGTTTTGAACAACAATTAAGAGTGACTTGATGTCATTTTAATATACATTTCAAAACTAATACTTTTGTTATCAAGGTATTTTAAGATAGAAAACCATTTCATGTGTCACCTTTTGAAATATGTGAAATCTACTGATTGAAAACACAGTTATAAAATACATAAGATTGATTTAATAACATACTATTTTCTACTTGTATTCCCCCCCCCCCCCAACATTAAAGCGTTTAAAATCATTTAAAACATTGATTAAGGGGTATGAACTCACCTGTAGTTGGTAGTTTAGATGAACTGGACAGTGTAGGATTGTTAGCTGTCAAGTGAGGACTTGTACACACACTACGATCCTAATGAACATATAATCACACATATATGCACTCAATTAGACTTAAATTACTAATTGATAATGTTAAGACATCCTAGAACATAATAAACACTTTATATAAGTGCTTTAAGCCCTAAGGATTGCATTTAAGTTATTGTGGGACAAGGTACTTGGGTTTAGGGTTCCAAAGGACCCTATATATGAGTTTACTCTCCAAATATCATCACACATGGAGTTTACGGTTGTAAACTCTTGAGTTTACGGCCGTAAACTCCCAACCATGGGGTATTGTGTGTTTTGAAGTTCCAAATGATTCCTAGAATTATTCCAACTTGGCGGTTAAATTCTTGGAAGCGTTTAAGGCCTAGAAACACTCCTTAGAGGAGTTTACGGCCATAAGGCCATTTCCTTTGGAGTTTACGGCCGTAAACTCCCTTGGAATGGTGTTTTTGTTGCTTTCAAGTCTCTTGCACATGTGGTATAGGTTCTAGACTTTTATTCCAAGCATATGAAGGCCTTAAGCACACTTTGGTGCCCTTCTTTCATGTTTACGGCCCAAGAACCATGTCTTGGCCGTAAAATCCCTTGGAAAGGTGATTTTGATGTGTTTTTGGTCCTTGATTTAAGTGGGAACAATTCCTAGTAAATGTCCAATGCTTTAGGTGCCTTAAAAGCACCCTTTTGTGCATGATTTTGGAGTTTACGGCCTAAGATACTCTTGGGCCATGAACTCCCAAACTTAGGTGATTCTTGCTTGATTTCATGTCCCTAATACAATTATAAATGACCCTAAGGTAGTAGCATAACACAAGGGTCGGTCTAGGCTTTGTTTCGGGAGTTTACTGCCCAAGAACACCTTGGGGAGTAAACTCCTAAATCTAGTGATTTAGCCTTCTAAATCATGTTATAAACATATATATAAAGCTTGCTAACACTACTAGAAAGAGGTACTCATGATTTGGGATAAAAACCCGAAGATTCGTGAGAGAGAAAATGGCTTTTCTCTAGTTGGAAATGCGAATAATGAATGAATTTGGTTCAAAATTCTATTTATAGTCCTGAGATATTTTTGGCAGAAAATATTTTTATTCCTGAAATGATCTCTAATATAATAGAGTGTTGGAATAACAATGTTGCACAAAACCCTAGTGCACCCACTCTCCTGATATTACCTGAAGTGTAAACCCTGAATTACTCAAACTTACGCGAAAAAGTCTGAAAATTAACTTTGACTGCTATAACTTCTATTGAAGTGATATAGTTTGTACAGAATGGGAATTTTGGGTTGTCACATCATTCCCCCCGTTAGAAGGAATTTCTTCCCGAAATTAGAATTTAAGCAAGTAAATATGTACGAATAATCGAGTCGTTATGTGAACTTCCTAATCGATTGGTTCTCGCACTCCTAAGTGAAATCGGGTTCTCAGTTGGTATCCCAACGAACCTTCACTAACGGGCGATGGCGTTGCTTCGTCCGGTTGACCTCTCGGTAGAGCGTCACTACGGTTCTAATATGAAGGCAAGGATCTCGTAAATCTCGATCTCTTCGAGAAGGATTACGAAAGTCCTAATGGAAGGATACTGTTTCAAGTTCAAGACGCAAGGGGAAAATGTACGTTACTGAGTTCGCGGAGTAGGTCTAGTTTGTGAAATGCAGGACCGATTCTGGTAAGAATCTCGGAGGTCCTAACTATATTGGATTTTAGCTTTCCACGCTTTACGAAGCGTATTAAGCCCTTCCCAGAGTGAGGTTTCTTAAAGAATTTGGTCTCTCACTTGGAATTCCAAAGGTTCTTTCTCTCGCTTACTTCCCAGTCAAGGGCCATCCCTTGCTGGGTCAAAGTTGAAAGGGTTTCTGAAGTTTGTGGGGAGTTCCGAATGGACTATGATAGTAGGTCTGTAAGACCTAGAATTTGGCGAATTTTCCGTCGGTGACTACGGTGCCGACAAATTCCCAATGGTTTTGGATAATTTGACAGAGTACTCAAGAATTTCCACAACACTAATAGTGTGTCTCAGGAAATTTGGCTCTAAATTCCAAAACTCTTGATTAGAGAAATTTGCGAAAAGTATCTCCGAGGGTAATGTTTCTATGGGTTCTTTCTTACTACGAGGGTAGATAAGTAATTCATTACTTGGAGAAATGACGAACTGATCCCAGTAAGAAAGGCGTACTCCACTCATTTAGCTCATGAATACTATGGACATATTGGTCCTATCCAAGGGGTATCACTACGGACTCGAAGTGTCCGCATCGAGTTCGGAGGGTTGTCTTTAGGACATTCTTCCCTAACACTCGAACTGGTGATATTCGGATCTCAGGTCCATTTCTGAAGAAATTCTTTCCCTGTGTTTGCCCAATCAATTCGTCTATGCGAGGCAGAGACAACGATTTCTAAAGGAAATCTTAATGAAGTCTCCGGTCGTCGAGGTACATAAAATGCACTCCATCATCTTCGGTCATCGAGGTACATAAAATGCACTCCGTCGACTTCTGGTAAGAATAAGACCGGAGCTCTCAAGGGTGAGAAGCCTGGTCTTCTAATTCTATTGTTGAGTAGTTCGCTGTGTTGTCTGGGTTGTTCTTGTATCTTCCGTAGGTGTTTAGACTGTAAGACGATCTAGTTATAAGAGTCATACTGGGTTCTAAGTTTGTTCCTATACCAATGCAATTACTTATACTCCTGGACAGTCTCCGTCCTGAAGTTCATATTAGAATTCATACGTGATTCAATGATCACAATTTCGTGTAAACGAGTCGTATATAATTAAGACTGAAAAGGTAGTCGAATAATTGATTCTTCCTTAATCTCACATCCCATCAAGGGAAAAGAAGTTAAAGTGGAATCATCAATTCTAAACCTGTAGAACATTGATTATATATCACTCTCATGTATACATTCCTCAGTGATAGATCAACCGTATGAATCCTGGAATTGAACTTGACGTACTGCACGAGTAATAATGTGGGGATTCCTTCGGAAGGAAAAGAACTATAAGCTACTCCTTGTATGAGTACTTCGGTGTTCTGATATAACGGCTTTGCTAAAAGATGATTTCTGAGAAAGAGATGTACTTATGAAGCTGGTATTGCGAGGATCAAATTTACTCGAGTCGTATGATAAAGTCGGAAACATATGGAAACTAAAGACATTAGATTTGAACATAAGGCGTTACAGACAAAACACAACAGTGCAACGGTTAACAGAGTTATTGTACTTAGGATTTACTACAAGACTATTGCTGCGAACAAGGTATACTACAAAAGACAAGTATACGCAGCACGAGCATCCCTAAATGGACGGGATCCCGCAAAAGGTAAGACTCTAGTTGCACTAGTTATGGATGGTTTATAAGTCTGTTACAACTAAACGCCAAAATTTACATTAACGTGGGTCCGGAGTAGACTCTCCTACAGCGTCGGTTGGTAGTAGACTTTCGTCTGTGCCAGCAATTGTTGCCTCTGGGAAGTTCTTTTTGTAGTGACCTACTTTGCCACAACCGTAGCAAGTCTGGTTCACACTGGTGTTTGGCACTTGGGCAGGCTGAGCTGTTGGGAGACTTCCAGCATAAAGTTTGGCTGTTTTAGGGACAATTGGGATGCCCGAAGAGATGGTAGTAGGAGGTGCAGATGTCGTAGTTGTGTTCCTATTCGCCCCTCGAAGCGATTTGTTCTTCCTTTTGGCCCAAAACTTTCGGCTGTTACTCTTGGTCTCGGCACTCGGGGTATCGTGGTAGTTTGTTGCTCGTTGCGGTACTGGATTGTTACTTGGATGGGAATAGTTGTTAACAATCCCACTAACACTTGCATTGTTAGCGTTCAGATGGTTCAGAATGGCTGACACGGCAGCCGAGACTGCAGCTTGAAAGTTAGCTGCATCGATCTGAAGAGTTGGCGTTTGGTTGATGGCCTGATCGTCTTTCTTGGGCGACATGATTCTGTTATATGGAAAGAAAATGAATTTGTAAGTGAAAATGGTTGAATCTAAACGTAGTTCGATCGCTCATGTAAAGAATAGAAGTATGTTCTCTAAGGTTCGACCTACATCCCTATGATGCAGTCCTAGTATGGAATGGTAGTATGTTCACGAAGGTTTGACCTACATCCCTATGATGCAGTCCTAACAAAGATCGGAAGTAAGTTTGTACAAAGGTCTCAAGACGTTTGTTGTTCAAACCGAGGTATCGTTGGTTGGTGAATAACATGATCCAACCATTAAAAGAGACTTGGAGTTGTCTCCTGAGTTAAATTGCTATAGTCCAATGACTTGACTAAAGCATGTTTCAGATAGACTCAAATAAAAGTATGATAAGAGTATTTGAATAAAGAATGACACAGAAGTTAGCCAACTGTCAATACCTTTGATATTCATGGCGCAAAATGACCTTGTAAAGGCCTTACTTCATATCCAGAGAAGATAGTTCTTGACAGTATAAAGACCTAACCAAAAGTACTTACAGTACAAGATATTTTCATAGAAAATGCCATGTTGGGCATAGACAGAAAACACGATTCCTTTCTAACAAGGAATATAAAGTAAAGTATCTACTACTAGCAACGGTCATTCCTCTGGTGAACTCTCGGTTCAGCCAGTTGGCATTCCATATCAAGAAGGTATCTTTCGTACACCCTCTAGCGTACTCGAAGTTCTATGACTTCGGCTCGTGATTCAGCTAGTGCTTGCAGCAAGGTTTCATGGTCTCTCACGATCATGTTCAAGGCGACTAGTGCGAAGCATATGCATTCCGCCATTTGTATCAACCTCTGCGATACGTTGTAGGGCTGTCATGCCCTGAATCTCGTTTCGGGCAACCCTACGGATCAGAATTTGTAGAACTCTATATGTTGAGCTCCCTTCACTTATGTTGTAGAAGCTTCGGTATCCATTAAACGACATAGGTTGATCTTGATCTTCGCTCCATGTTTCCAAACATTCCACCCATGGAGGCGTCGGGCCATGAAAAGTCGGACGAGGGTTAGGAATTTGAAAAGGAGCTGTCTGAGGTAGGTTCTCAACCTCGGGTTCGGAGATAGCACCGTCTGAACGCTCTTCAGCATGGTGATCATTCAGAGGGATCGGATGATCATTATATGGTTCTTCTCCAAACCATCCAGCAATAACTTCGTTCGGAAAGAACATGTTGTCGTGGGGATGGAGTCCAGCCATGTTATCTACGCGAGAATTGAGGTAAGAGAATAATTATTAGACGAACTATCTAGATAATTATTTAGGAAATCTTCATTAGTTCCATCACTATTTGTAAAGTGCATACCAGTTATATGTAATCAACACAGGATAGACCTTCGAATAAGTGACCTTAACTCCAAATTCACAAGGAATAGGGGTAAAGCAAAAATTTCACCGATTCTAAGTCTATAACATCCTAGTTACATATAACTTTAGTGTATCCACTTAGCAACTATCAATTTGGTAGTGAAGATCCGCTTTAGTTCTCAAGTATATAGTACTTATAGTAACGTAAAATACCCCTATGGTATTTTAGATTTAGGTTCTGTTATAATGTTCTCATTGTGATAATGTTGGTAAGTTTTTAGACTTGTTGCCATATCACAACCATTCTTGGGCATGTGCTAATCACTCCTTGGAACAGCATAGTTGATCAGGCTATGCCACTCCCAAGACTGACCATACATCCCCGATCTTACCTGTGATATTCAACAATCGTAATACTTTTGTTCTTGTCATTGTGACACTGATTTTAGTATGAATGCAGGCACGTATACTTTGTTAAATATTTTATTATTTAAAAGTATATTCTCTTAGAAAGAGTGTTTTAATCCCATGTATTTATAGTTAGTATATCTTTTATGGGTTGATATACTTAATTCACTATAAACAATGCTCTGATACCAATCTGTCACACCCCAAAATCAAGAACGGCGGAAACGTTCAGGGGTGGAGGACGTCATGTACAGTATCACAACAATCCAAAATAGTAAAACAAGCAACAACATCATCCATTGCATTATAAGTAAAGTTTTAATACATGTGTGTTCTTTCATTGTAATGAGACACCAAAATACATAATCAAAATAAAAGACGAGACTTGTCTAGTCCGTCTTCTCAAAACTTGGCCATCGTACCTGTCTACTGTTGACCTGAGAATACAAGTTATTTTGAAAGCGAGTATCAACTTTAAAGCTGGTGAATTCATAAGTATTTAAGTGTCATTGTTTTGTTTGGAAAACTGTCATGATTGTCATGTAAATCTTTTTATGTGGAAGATTTGATATAAGTATGAAAAACCTAGAAAATCCCTTATTTCCTATAAGTATGAAATGTAGTCTTCTACCAAGACCCGAATGTTCTATAAGTAAAATGATAGTTTTTCGTTTCTATTAACTAGTACTAAAGTACTTAGTCTAACTCCTCGTTTATGTGAAAGTATCACAAAATAAAGTAAACAGGAAAAAGTATAATCATGTAAGTGTTATCCCTGGATTACCAGAATTAACACGACATCGCCGAAGCGAAAGGTATAACCTAATGAACATCCGAAGATTGTCCAATTGTCCTCTGTAGCAGCAGCAAGGCGGAGGAAGGGTTAGTCCCGTAAAGGTACTCCTAGTATAAGTAATAACCATAGGCATCCGTAGATGTTCATCAACCTCTGTAGCGAACAGTAGGCCCAAGGAATGGTTAGTCCCATAAAGGTACTCCTAGTATAAGTAATAACTGTAGGCATCTGTAGATGTTCATCGACCACTGGTGCTAATCGGCTGGGATTCGGAATGGTTAGTCCCGTCTAAATATGCCGAGGTACTGGGGATAGGGAGGATAAGTTACACAGAAGGTACTAATAAATCATCCTTGCAAATCGAGATACAAGTATTCATGTAAGTATACACAGGTAAATGTATCTACGTAAAGGTACTCATGTAAGGTATTCATGTAAGTGTAATCAAATAAATGTATCTATGTAAGCGTACTCATGTATCATGTAATCCTAGGTAAATGTACTCATGTATCATGTAAGCATATGTAAGTGTACAGGTATAGACTCATGAATGAACTGACTCCTATGTGATTCCTTGTAATGGGAATAATGTTTGATATCTTCTAACTATCCCTATGATAGTTAACTGAAAGGTAATTGGTTGTTCAAGTAGGTTTATACACTCTTACTACTCAAGGGTGTGGGAAACTAAATGAAAGATGTAAACTATAATCTCTAACATATATATGAACATATGCGTATAAGTATAGTTTGGTTCAAGAAGGTAAAATTAATGGTTTTGTAAGATATCTAAGAGTTTTGAACAATAATTAAGAGTGACTTGATGTCATTTTAATGAACATTTCAAAACTAATACTTTTGTTATCAAGGTATTTTAAGATAGAAAACCATTTCATGTGTCACCTTTTGAAATATGTGAAATCTACTGATTGAAAACATAGTTATAAAATACATAAGATTGATTTAATAACATACTATTTTCTACTTGTATTCCCCCCCCCCCCCCCAACATTAAAGCATTTAAAATCATTTAAAACATTGATTAAGGGGTATGAACTCACCTGTAGTTGGTAGTTTAGATGAACTGGACAGTGTAGGATTGTTAGCTGTCAAGTGAGGACTTGTACACACACTACGATCCTAATGAACATATAATCACACATATATGCACTCAATTAGACTTAAATTACTAATTGATAATGTTAAGACATCCTAGAACATAATAAACACTTTATATAAGTGCTTTAAGCCCTAAGGATTGCATTTAAGTTATTGTGGGACAAGGTACTTGGGTTTAGGGTTCCAAAGGACCCTATATATGAGTTTACTCTCCAAATATCATCACACATGGAGTTTACGGTTGTAAACTCTTGAGTTTACGGCCGTAAACTCCCAACCATGGGGTATTGTGTGTTTTGAAGTTCCAAATGATTCCTAGAATTATTCCAACTTGGCGGTTAAATTCTTGGAAGCGTTTAAGGCCTAGAAACACTCCTTAGAGGAGTTTACGGCCATAAGGCCATTTCCTTTGGAGTTTACGGCCGTAAACTCCCTTGGAATGGTGTTTTTGTTGCTTTCAAGTCTCTTGCACATGTGGTATAGGTTCTAGACTTTTATTCCAAGCATATGAAGGCCTTAGGCACACTTTGGTGCCCTTCTTTCATGTTTACGGCCCAAGAACCATGTATTGGCCATAAACTCCCTTGGAAAGGTGATTTTGATGTGTTTTTGGTCATTGATTTAAGTGGGAACAATTCCTAGTAAATGTCCAATGCTTTAGGTGCCTTAAAAGCACCCTTTTGTGCATGATTTTGGAGTTTACGGCCTAAGATACTCTTGGGCCGTGAACTCCCAATGTTGGGTGATTCTTGCTTGATTTCATGTCCCTAATACACTTACAAATGAGTCTAAGGCAGTAGCATAACACAAGGGTCGGTCTAGGCTTTGTTTCGGGAGTTTACCGCCCAAGAACACCTTGGGGAGTAAACTCCTAAATCTAGTGATTTAGCCTTATAAAGCATGTTATAAACACATATAAAGCTTGCTAACACTACTAGAAAGAGGTACTCACGATTTGGGATAAAAACCCGAAGATCCGAGAGAGAGAAAATGGCTTTTGTCTAGTTGGAAATGCGAATAATGAATGAATTTGGTTCAGAATTCAATTTATAGTCCTGAGATATTTTTGGCAGAAAATATTTTTATTCTTGAAATGATCTCTAATATAATAGAGTGTTCGAATAACAGTGTTGCACAAAACCCTAGTGCACCCACTCTCCTGATATTTCCTGAAGTGTAAACCCTGAATTACTCAAACTTATGCGAAAAAGTCTGAAAATTAACTGTGACTGCTATAACTTCTATTGAAGTGATATAGTTTGTACAGAATGGGAATTTCGGGTTGTCACATAGTAACACTAAAGTACTGTAACTATGTTGATGGTTGCATGGTTGTGTTTTGTCTGTAACGCCTTATGTTCAAATCTAATGCCTTTTAAGTTTCAGTATGATTCCGACATTATCATACGACTCAATTCAATTTGGTCCTCACAAAAACAGCTTCATATGTACACCTCTTTATCAGTAAACGTCTTTTTTTTAGCGAAACCGTCATTTCAGAACACCAAAGTACTCATGCCTGGAGTACCCCATAGTTCTTTTCTTTTCCGAAGAAATCCCCGAAGTACCACTCGTGTAGTACGTCAAGTTCAATACAAAGATTCATACGGTTAATCTATCACTGAAGAATGTATACATAAGGGTGATATATAATCTAGGTTCTACAGGTTTAGAATTGATGATTTCACTTTAACTTCTTTTTCCCCGATGGGATGTGAGCTTAAAGAAGAATCAGTTATTCGACTATCTTTTCAACCTTAATTATATACGACTCGTATACACGAGATTGTAATCGATGAACCATGTATGAATTCTACTATGAACTTTAGGACGGAGACTGCCATAGACTATGAGTAATCGCATCATCATGTGAACAAACTTAGAACCTAGTATGAATCATGTATACAGATCGCCCTATAGTCTAAACACCTACGGAGATACGATAACATCCCGAACAACTTAGTGAACTACGCAGAAATAGATTCGGAAGACTAGGCTTCTCACCCTGGAGAGCCCCGGTCATATTCTTCCAAAGATCGACGGATTGCATCGTATGTACCTCGGCTATCGAGGACTCCTTAAAGATTTCCATTAGAAATCGTTATCTCTGCCTCGCATAGATGAATTGGTTGAGCAAACGCAAGGAAAGAATTTCTTTCAGAAATTTACCTGAGATCCGAATATCACCAATTCGATTGTTAGAGAAGGATGTCCGGAAGACTACCTTCCGAACTCGATACGGACACTTCGAGTCTGTAGTGATACCCGTCGGATAGGACCAATACGCCCGAAGCATTCATGAGCTTAATGAATAGAGTTCGTCTTTCTTACTTGGATCAGTTCGTCATTCTCCATGTAACGACTTACTTATCTACCCTCGTAGTAAGAAGGAACCTGCGGAAACATTACCCTCAGAGATACTTTTCGCAAAGTTCTCTGAACACGAGTTTGGAATTGAAGAGTCAAAATTTCCTAAGACACACTATTAGTGATGTGGAAATTCTTGAGTACTCTGTCAATTTATCAAACCGTTGAGAATTTGTCGACACCAGAGACGCCGACAGGAATTCGCCAAATTCTAGGTCTTACAGACCTACTGTCATAATTCATTCAGAACTCCTCGCAAATTACAAAAAACCCTTTCGACTTTGACCCAGCAAGGGGTGGCCCTTGACTGGGAAGCTTAGCAAGAGAAAGAAACTTTGGAATTCCAAGTGAGAAGACCAAATTCTTTAGGAAATCTCACTCTGGGAATGGCTTAATACGCTTCGTAAAGCGTGGAAAGCTGAATCCAATATAGTTAGGACCTACGAGATTCTTATTGAAACCATGCCTTTCCGTTAGGACTCTTGTAAGTCCACTAGTCGAGATCCTCGCCTTCGTATTAGAACCGTAGTGACCCTCGACAGAAAGGTCAAGCGGACGAAGCAACGTCGTCGCCATTTAGTGAAGGTTTGTTGGGATACCAACCGAGGACCCGATTTCACTTAGGATCACGAGAACCAATCAATTAGGAAGTTTCCTCCTCTCGAATCGATCATTCATGCCTACTTCCTTACCTAAATTCTAATTTCGAGACGAAATTCCCTCTAACAGGGGGATGATGTAACAACCCGGAATTTCCATTCGGTCAAACCCTAAAAGTCAACCACTTCATATTATAAGTCAAGTTCACTTTTACTTGTTTTTGGGAAAAATAAAGTTCGTTTGATTATTTTCATATTATTTTTAAACGAACGGGTGAAAAAAAAAGTGTCGTCTCGGGTTTTGAAATTTAAAAACTGCAAACACCTTGTGTCTTAGAAGTTCGCGGCCAAACTTTTAAGTTTGGGTTGAAAAATCATCCAAAAATCGTAAAATCATGCATAAACATGAGTTTACTCCCCAAGACTAGTCATTCTTCAGTTTACTCCCCAAACACCAAAAGAGTAAACTCCAAAATATCCTCTCAAGTATCATCCAAGTTTTTATTCAAAATCTTCAATCTAGTAAGTGTTTCTAGCCCTTTCAAGTTAGTATATCACTTAATCTAGTGATTATACATCCTTTAATCCATTCATTTATGTGTTTTAACTAGTTTTTCCAAAACACCAAGAACACACACTAGTGTTCTTGGACTTAAAGTTCATTTCAAGCTTCCACAATGTAAGTACTTCTATCCTAGAGTCATATAAAGCTAGCTATACATGTTTATACCAAGGAAAAGTCCCAAGAACACCAAGAACAAAGTGTTCACGGTTTTGGGAGGCTCCCAAACTCGTAAACACCAAACATAGTGCCTTAGGGTGCTTTAGGGTGTCCAGATGCTTCACAATGCCTTAGGAACTTGTATAGATCCATCCTTGATGTGTATATCACCAAAAATACCAAGAAAACACCCACTTATATGTGTTTACGGTTTGGGGATGTCCCAAAACCGTAAACACCCCAAAAGGTGTGTAAATGTCGCATAAATGTCCCATGTTTGCTCCTTATGCTTAGAATCTAACCTAGACTAGTGCCATGTTTAAGCTAAGGACTTGAAAACCACCAAATACCAAACTTAGGAGTTTAAGGTAGTAAACTCATGAGTTTAAGGTAGTAAACTCATGGATAAATGTTCCTTAGACCGTAAACTCCATTTAAGAGTGTTCTGATGCTACACAACACTTCCTAAGGCTAAATCATGAAGTAGGAATGCTTGGAATAGCTTAGAAGACTTCAAATCACCAAATGGTCATAAGGTTAGGAGTTTACGACCGTAAAATCAAGAGTTTATGACCGTAAACTCAAGGGGTGTTGATCGTTAGGGAGTAAACTCATTTTAAGAGTGTTCCTTGAACCCCAATCATACTAGCCTTTCCCTACAACACTTAGATGCACTCCTGAACACTTATAACACTTATACAAAGTGTTTGTCATTCCTTAGAGTGTCTTGAATTTGTTAATTAGTGTTATAATCACTAATTGTTTATATACATATGTCTTCATATGTGATTAGGACCATTGTGTGTGTCTAAATTCTTCACTTGACACCTAGCCGTCCACCTCTTCAGTTCATACGTATCACCCACAACAGGTGAGTTCATACCCCTTAATCAATGTTTTAACTGTTTTTAAATGTTTTATGGGGGGATACAAGTAGAATTATGTTGATTATTATATCAATCACATGCGATTAATAAGCAGCATTCAAATGATTGGCTACTCATTAGCCGTTTTACCAAACAGTTTCCTTCAAATGTTTTTATAAACACTTCATATGTTTAAAACTCCTTATTAAACTATACATTTTACTCTGTATGTTCCATTTCAAACTCATTTACAATTGTGTTTCAAACAAATGTTTCTTTATACTTAAACGTTTTTATCAAACCCATGCTTTCAAACTGTTTTATAGATTGACATCAAGTTGATCTTTTCTTAGATAATAATTTTGATCAAAGGTTTTATAAAACTTATTTTATGCTTTTATATTATAAATTGCATGCCTCTATATGTATAGTTATATAAGAAATGTTTAAAAGACGTAGGAAGGCTATCCACCCTATTTCCATTCCGCGCTTGAGATGTGGTCTGGTGGGATATCGGGTATCCGTCTGAAGGTTGTTTAAATATTAGTTATATATCATATGTACATATATAGTCATAAATGTCCTTTTAGTTCATCCAATGCCTTTGGGTAGCAAGGGTATTCATCCATGTCCATACGTACCAGTTAGATTACTAGTAAACTACCATATTGGTAGTTTAGGAAGATACTAGAACTATTACTAGAACGCGATATCATACAATGAGTCAGTTCATTCATGAGTCAATACTTTCTAGAACATTACAGTACATTACTATACTTGCTAGATAGAGAGAGCATACATTACAGCTAGAACATTACAGTACATTACTATACTTGCTAGATAGAGAGAGCATACATTACAACTAGAACACTACAGTACATTACTATACAATTACATGATCACACTTACATGAGTACGCTTACATATACATAGAACAGACGTCACTAGGTGCTATAGCATGGAACAAGTTCAGGATCTAACTATACCGATGAATCAGAACGTAATTGTGATAGTTATATCGGGTATACATGATCATAGTAATGTGGATGTTCACGGCTTGCAGATATGCAAGGGTCGTGTGTAGGTCCCAAAATCCCTTTGATAGGCGAGCGTCTAGCCTGGGATCTAGCCATCACATTATATCTTATCCCTCAAATAAGGCAATTTAGTACCAATGTAGTTATTTATTACAAATACTACAGTACTTGGAAGTATTACCCTAGATTTAAGGTAATAGGTACGATTGTAGTTCGACACTACACCATAGTACTATTTCTTTTTCCCATTACATTCACTTCGTGAATTTTCACACAACGCACGGTAATGTAGAAACTATGTTTTTGGTTAATGATAGTCAGATTTGGGAAGATACACTCTCTTACATGAGCCATACACACAAACACTAGATGCCTTGGTAGAAGGATACGATTAGTAGGAAACATAGGGCTTCCTAGGATCATACAAAACATTTTTACACTTACAATTCATATATGTTTTTATACTTACAGTTCATATACATTCTCAATACTTACAATTCATATACCTACAAATACTTACATACAAATTAAGACACTAAAATACTTATGATCTCACCAGCTTTAAAGCTGATACTCGCTTTCAAAATAACTTGTATCCTCAGGTCATCAATAGACAGGTACCGATGTAAGGTTTAGGGAAGATGGTGCTCGATCAAGACGCACCTTTCATTTTGATTTATGCTTTAGTGTTTATCAAAATTTGACAGAACACACTTGTATTAAAATTATATTATTAATGCAATGGATGATGTTGTTGCTTGCTTACTACTTTTCATTGTTGTGATATTGTACATGACGTCCTCCGCCCCAGAACGTTTCCGCCGTTCTTGGTTTTGGGGTGTGACAATCAACCACATCATTTACTTCTTCATCATCTATGCCTCATCCACAAAGTCAATTTTTTGTTGCTCCACAAGTTGCTCCCTCCTCCAATACACCAGTTATGGTTCCTTCGTCAAATTCCAAAGAAAGCGATGAAAATTTAGCTCTTGCCACTGGACTTGTCAATTGTTACAATGATTTTGTAGCTGGAGAGCTCCCACCTCAACTCTTATTTGTTGACCTGGATCAAATTCATTTAGAAGATGTGGAAGAAATGGATATTACGTGGCAGATAGCTATGGCAGTATACAGGGCGAAGAAATTTGCAAAGAAGATGGGAAAGAAAAACTGAGGAATGAATGCTAACAAGAAGACAGGGTTTAACAAAGGAAAGCTGCGTTGCTACAACTATCACGAGCCAGGTCATTTTGCTCGTGAATGTTCTAAACCTGATAGAAGAGTAAGTAGTGATGGAACAATGGTCCCAGTGGGAAACAGTCGTGGAAGTGTTGTTGTCAACAGTGAGACTACTAATCTGGCAGTGGTTGCTCAGTCTTTTGACTGGGAGGACCAGATTCAGGCACTGAATATTTCAGGACCTGAAAATGCTCACTTGGCTCAAATCAATGACATTCCTATGAAAAAACTAAGATTGATTCTGGAGAAGAAATGATGGAGTTGCAGTTTGCCTTAATGGTATCTTCTACTTTAGAATCCGAAAAGAAAGAGGTAAGTCCATCTTCCTATTCTCAAACATGCATTGATAATGTTAAAAATCTTCTTGAGCACATAGAATCATTACGTAGAGAGAATGAGGACTTGAGATATGAAGGTTATCAACTCAAGAAAGGACGGAAACCCCTAGAGGCTGAATTAGAAGCAAAAATCAAAGACTTTAGGAAGTTTCAGGAAGATTATAGTAATAAATGTGAAAATTATGACTATGTTAAGAGACAACTTGCTGAATTAACTGTTGAGCTTAACACATTAAAAGACAAATTGAAACTGCAGATTTTGATTTTAGAAAATTTTATGTGTCAAGCGAAGTAGTTGCGAACATGATAGATCATTGTCTGCAATTTAAAAATAGCCAGCAAAAGGTTTTAGGATACGATAAAGTACCTCCTCCTTTCATTCACACATATCAATATCACCCTTTGACTAAAGAGGAGATTGCCAACGAACCATTCATGGTTTATGGCAAACCAACTGGTTTTGTTTCAGGAGGCATTATTAATGTTGAAAATACTAATGTTTTTACTTCCCATGCAGACCAATCCTTAAATCAGTCAAAGCAAGAAGCTGAGGGATGTGTTTCTAATAATAAAAATGTGTCTGAACCTCCTGTTTCTGTTTCAAATGATAACTCTTTTGTTTCTGATGTTAAAATCAAAGATACATCTTGTGATGCTTCTACATCGGATCATGTTGAGTTGAATTTTTTGATATATTTGATGACTTGTTTGATAATCCTGATATTCCTGATGCTCCCGATGTTGCTGTTAAAAGTACACCCACTCCACAAATTACACAACTTGATTCACCCTTACCTATCGCACAATCTGATTCTTGCATATGTTCTTATGGAAAACGTAAGAGTGTCATTAAAGAAAATAAATCATAAAAAGGCAGTACCAGTTCCAATAACAATAAACAGATTTACTTCAATTGTGGTACTGTTGGTCACATCGCTAGGAATTGTTCCAATCGGGCTATTGTGCATTTTTTTGTCACCAAGAGGAGAGAACGAGTCTAGAGGAAGGTATTTAACTAGAAAGTCCTCAAGAGTTCATTTTCGAGATGATGATTGGAAGGCTAATCAAAACAAGAAAAGGGCAGTTTTTCAAAAGAACAAACAGGTTTTCAATAACAAAAGTCACAAACAATTTGCCAAAATCGAACAAGGCTCAACTAAGATCGGTTTTGTCAAAGAGCGGATCAGGATCTTCAAACACTTCTGGTAGAAAATCCAAATACTCAAAGAAAACTAAAAAGAAAAATGTTTCAAAACCACCAGTGATTGTTAAGAAACCTAAGTACCAGTGGATGCCCAAATTAACTTCCAACCAATCATCGTCATCCTCTGAAAGTGTTTTAAACGACGATTCAAAATTAAAACGTTTAAAAGATAAATCTGTAATTGTAAAGGGTCAACCCAGGAAAGTAATGGCATGGGTCCCGAAATCTAAATAATTCTGCTCATCTTGCGGGGACAGTTACGGAGGAATGTCGTCATACCTTGGTATGTCGACAGCGGCCGGTCCCGGCATATGACAGGAGACATCTCCCAATTGATTGACATTCATACTTTTAATGGAGGATTCATTTCCTTTGCCGGCGCAGAGGGCGGAAAAATCACTCAGAGAGGAACTATGAAAAACGGAGTGCTGAGTTTTGAGAATGCCAACTATGCTTCTGAGTTAAAGCACAGCTTGTTGAGCGTCTGTCAGATTTGTGACAAGGGTTATTCAACACATTTTACTGATAAAGAGTCTCTGATCTTAAAGTCAGGCATTGTCATCCCGGATGAGTGGATTCTTGTTAAATCAAATCGGGATGGAAATTCATACATTATAGACATGAATAGCAACATTCCTGAGCAAGTCACCTGCCTCTTTTCAAAAGTCTCAGAACAAAATGCTATGATGTGGCACTGACGACTCGGTCATTCGAATTCTAAGAATCTGAATCATCTTGCTAAAAATGAAATGGTGCGTGGCCTGCCTGTCAGAGACTTCATAACATTTGACAAGTGTGTGTCATGTGCCCATGGAAAGCATCATAGGAAACCACACATGCCAAAACAGATAAATTCAATCAGTCGGGTGCTCCAATTGTTGCACGTGGATTTATTTGTTCTGGTCAATGTCCTAAGCATCAACAGGAATTCATATTGTCTCATTGTGATAGATGACTTCTCGTGTTTCACGTGGGTTTTCTTCTTATCCAACAAAGTTGGGGTATCTGATCTGATCAAGAAGTTCATCGTAATGATAGAGAACCAAACAAATAACTGGGTGAAGGCGCTTCGAACTTATAATGGAACAAAATTCAAGAATGTGGTTTTGGATCACTTTTGCGCCAAAAAGGGTATGATGCGTCAATTCAGTTCTGTTCGCACGCCTCATCAAAACGGTGTTGCTGAACGGAGGAATCGAACGCTGCAAGACGCTGCAAGGATGATGATGTGTGACTCCAAATTACCTGTTTTCTTTTGGGCTGAGGCGATCAACACCGCATGTTATGTTAACAATCGTGTTTTGATCAACAAAGCCCAAATGAAGACTTCATATGAAATTCTATATGGTCACAAGCCATCTGTCAGCTATTTCTGTGTATTTGGCTGCCCTTGTACCCTTCTTCACCTGGAGTCCAACCCAAAGTTTAATGCCAAAGCTGATGACTGCTACTTTGTGGGGTATGCTGCTCGCATTGCGTATTGGGTCTACAACAAAAGAAAAAATCAAATCGTAGAATCCTTCGATGTGCACTGGCTGAAGGAGAATGAAACGGATGCTAGAGAGGGTCCTAATTGGCTTTTTGACTACACGTCATTGTTCAAATCGTTCAATGTGTATTCAGATAGTTTATCTGGTTCTACTTCTAGTTCGAAGACTGTACTTGAAGATGAAGATGAAGAAGTTGTTTACAGACCGCCAATAGTGTCTTCTGAAATTCCTGCGGTGGAGTCATCTGTTCCAATTACTTTTCCAGAATCTCCAAGTCAACAAAATGCTCCAGATGCTGATGCTAGACCTCTAACTCATGATGAAAGAGAGTTCATGTCAAGAGATGGTTCCGCTGTTACTCAAACTTTTATGGAACTTATCTTTCCTGAACAAATCCCAAATGATTTTTTGGCAGATCCTACAAATGAGACCGGTTCATTTGAAGTAGATCATTCGACAAATGACGGAGTTATAAACATTCACAATCTTCCTGTTTCACTCAATGACAACAGCCAGGAGATACCTTCATGCATTCAACGCGATCATCCGATCGATAATGTCATTGGCCAGTTGGGTGATGGTATTAGAACAAGAAGCCAGAGTGGAGATGTTAATCAATGTCTCTATTCTTTCTTTATCTCTCAAATAGATCCAAAGAACGTTGAAATGGCTTTGAATGAGCCTAGCGTGGTAGATGTTATGCACGAAGATTTAAATCAATTTGAAAAACTCAGGGTTTGGACGCTGGTTGAACTTCCCAAGGGCAAAAAGTCTCTTGACACACGTTAAGTATACCACAATAAGCACGATGATTCCGGTGTCATAATGCACAACAAGGAAAGATGGTAGTTTGTGGGTTTAGACAAATTGAGGGTCTTGACTACACTGAGGTTTATGCTCTGGTGGCTTTCTTAGAGGCTATCTATATTTTCCTTGCATACGCTTCCTACATGAATTTCACTGTTTATCAGATGGATGACAAGACGGACTTCTTGTATGGCAAGGTGAAGGAAAAAATCTATGTTGATCAACCCCTTGGTTTGTTAACTTGAAGTTTCCCAATCATGTCTATAAGTTGGACAAGGCGTTGTATGGGTTACATCAAGCTCCTCGAGCGTGGTATGCAACTCTCACAAAGCACTTGCTCGAACATGGATATTCTCGCGGCACAATCGATTAAACATTGTTCATCAAGCATGTGGATAATGATCATATTCTAGTCAAGATCTAAGTTGACGACATTATCTTCTGGTTTACAAGTCCACAACTTTGCACAGAGTTCGAAGGAGTGATGAAAAAGAGGTTCAAGATTAGCTCGTTAGGCGAAATGACCATGTTTTTGGGGCTTCAGGTCCAACAAAGATCAACCGGAATTCTGATCCATCGATCAAAGTATCTGGTCGATATACTTAAGAAGTTCGGGTTTCAAGACGCAAAACCTGCCTTGACGCCAATGGCTGAGAGACCCATGTTGACTCCAGATACTGATGGCGAATGCATAGATCAAACTCACTACAGATCGATGATCAGTTCGTTGATGTATCTAACTACAAGTCGTGCAAACATCATGTTTGCATTTTGTCAATGCGCACGCTATCAGGCTAATCCTAAACTTTCACATCTTATTGTTGTCAAAAGAATCTTTCGGTATCTCAAAGGCAGCCCAAATTTGGGTCTTTGGTATCCGAAAAATTCTAAATTTGATTTATATGCATTTGCTGACATTAATTATGGAGGTTGTGAGCTTGACAGGAAATCTACATCAGGAGGATGTCAATTCCTTGGTGACCGGCTGGTGTCTTGGTAGTGCAAGAAACAGCATGCCGTCTCAACCTCAACAGCAGAAGCGGAATATGTTGCTGCCTCTGCTTGTTGTTCTCAAGTTATATGGATCCAACATCAATTGTTGGATTACGGTTTGAATTACGTAGAAACCCCTATATTCTGTGATAATGAGGCTGCGATTCAGAATGCAAAAAATCCAGTTTAGCATTCGAAAACCAAGCACATTGATATCAAAATTCATTTCATCGGAGATTATTATGAGCGTTCGCTCATTCGGCTGGAACAGGTTCGCACTGCTAATAATGTGGCGGATCTGTTCACAAAGCCGTTTAACTAAGCTCGATTCGATGTGCTTGTGAGCTTTTTGAAAATGATTCCTTTTGAGGACTAACTTTTGTTTTATTATAGTTTAAATTTGTGCATTTTACATTTCATTCTCACCCATGCACAAATTTAAGGGGAGAAATAAACAAAAACCAAGAAAAAATTAGAATATCAAAAATCCAAAAATTGTGTTATTTCTGTTTTATTTTTTTCAGAAAATATTCCAAAAATAAAAAAAAACATTAGAAAATCAGAAAATTAAAATATGTTGTTAATAGTTTTTGTTTGTAGGTGATGTGTTGGGAAGTGATATAATCATGTGATAATAGGCAATTTGAATCTGCGTAAGGTACCAAAGTCGAATTGTCATAGTTATGTGCTCGATGCGCTGGTAGGCACGAAAGTTTTTCAAAATGGACTTGACTAGGATCAGATGAACTTAAGGAGTTTAGAGACTTGACAAATCTTGACCTAGATAGTTCCATTTAGTCTAACAATACGACGCTTGGGTAGGTTGAGTAGAGAGATATACATGGGAATCTGTGGATACACTAAATGATCTGTATCTAGAACTGTGGATTAACTTTTCCTCGATGTGCGGACTTCGTCCTTAAGTCCGGTATTGACGGGGCGACTGGGGAATTCCGATAAATTAGGTCTGTAGAAAGTTATTTCGTTCTTTCTTACTGTCAGTCATATGTTACCTCCTCTGTGTGATCGAAAGATCCGTCGTGGACTATACCATATGCAACTCTGTCTCTCTGCATCTTCCTTTATGCTATTCTTTCTACCTATTAGCCATATGTTGTCTCCTTTGTGTGACTAACAATCCGACCTGGTACACAGCATATGCAACCTTCTACTTCTCAATCCCTCAAAACTCTACTTAGTCATATGTTTCACTCTTTGCGTGATTGGAAGAGATCCGACGTGAGTGTACAACATATGCATTCTAAATCTAACTTCTTTCTCAATAATTGTCTGCTCATATGAAGTAAGGAGTATTCTGGAAGTCCTTGATTATTAGGTATATCAGGAAGCAGGAAACACGTTCTAATACAATTAAAATTGAACACTTATAGGTTGTCTGTAGATCTCGCTGCTCAATTTAGGTGGACAACAATATCCTTGGTTGTCGTCAGCTGAATGGTCCTTAGGATGTATATATAGATTCATAGGATCTATGGTCATGTCACTCTTAGCTTGTCCAAAACTTATCACAAATTTTTCATGTTTAAATAGACCACAATACCTGCGATTGACCAAACATAGACATGAAGGTAGAGGTACCGATAAGCGGACTAACGCTGTCTAATAACTTTGATCCCAATGTTACAAAATTATTTTCAGTATCAGTTGAGATGAAACAAGATTTATTTTCTCTTTAATTCTGAATTTTTGATTTTATTTTATTTTTATTTTTAGTTTTATTTTTTTTTATCCTCAAAATGTTTTATTTTTAAAAAGTTTTGGGGTATTGGACTTCGTTTTATACAGTGTCGATTGTAGCCCAATTTTTCAACCGGGTATATAAAGGAGTTTACAGCCGAAATCAACTCCACCCTCTCATTTTCTGAGTTCTCGGCCACAAACTCTCTAGATTCTCTCTCTCTCTCTCTCAAAAAAAAATTGTGAATTTTTTGTGAAATTGATCTGATAGCTTCAAAGATATGCTAAATCCGACCAGGAATATGAAAAACTCGCTTCAAATCAACTTGTTTTCAAGGTTTAATCGATGAAAAACCAACTGTCGGCGTTTACGGCTAGGCCGTTTGCGGCTAGGCAGTTTATGGCCGTGAACTCCATTTTGGTCAAATAAAGTTGATTTCTCTTCGTGTGTTTCACTTAAAAACCAATCTGAATTGCAAACATGAGTAAAACATCAATTTTAAATGTTTAAATATATTGTTTTCTCATTTGGCTTGGCTTAGTACAGATTGAAATGGCAGAGCTCAAATTTGCTGATAGTCACAACCTGACAATCCTTCTAGCTGAACCTCCTATTGCTAATGGAGAGTTCATGTAAATGATTCATGGGTTAAGGGAATGCTGCTTGTCCAATACTCTTATCATGAATCCTGTAGTCTATCAAGGAATCATCAAAGAGTTCTACAAGTCTGCTAAGTTGAAGAAAGGAAATGATAGATCTATATTTATTGAAGCTGATGTAAAAGGGTGCAAAGTTATCATAACAGAGCAATCCATCAGAGACGCCTTACAAATTGATGATCAATCTACCTTCCCTACTAAAATTGCAACTGATGAAGCTCAAGAAATTCTTGATAAGATGGGCTATGAAGGCGAATTTCCTCCCAAAATAAAGAAACTACTGCCACCTTATTGGAGATTCTTGGCTCACATCTTTGTAAACTGCACTTCCGGCAAACGAATTAGTGCTGATGAGATCTCATTAAGAAACACAGGAGCCATTACTGCTCTTGCTGCAGGAATCAATTTCAACTTCTCAAGGTTTATCCTGGACGAATTTGTTGTGAACATCAACACAAAGACTAGAGACACATTCTTGATGTATCTCAGGTTTATTCAGGTGTTCATTGATGTGCAATTTCCTAAAATAGTCAAAGACGGAGAAACCTTGGATATGAAGTCTCTTGGTCCACACACTTTTGGGTTGATCAAACAAAATAGAAAAGGGAAAGTCGTTTTTCAAGGAAGGTTTCCCCTGGTGAAGTTTGGCAAGTTTGCTGAGTTGAATGAGCCATCTGAATCTCACAAGTCTTCAGACAAAGTATCTTCAGAGCGTGTATCTTCAGAACATGTGTTTTCAAAAGATGATGTCATTACGGTTTTAGATCATGAAGAAGATGTTGCTATTCCTAACGCGATTGTAGCTGAAGAACATGAATTGACTTCAGTGCATGTTCAAAGTGACTATAGTGAGGGAACAATGGAGAATGCATCTGAAAACGTTGAAGGTGATAATGACTCATTCAATGATCGCGATCTTTTGGCTTCAACAAAGATCACAATTCATTAAATCTTGGAGGAAATGATAATTTCTTGTCAAATAAGGATCTTGACTCTTTCTTTGACACTATCCATGATGTTGCTCATCCAACAACAGAGATAAGGGAGTCAGAAGACGTTCTTGATACTATGCCTCCTTTTCCAAAACAAATGGCTGAAACTTCAACTCCTATGGAGACATCTTCAGAGATTCCTCCCTCTGAGAATGTTCCTCCTACTATTGAGCCAAAAGTGAGTAAACCTCTGACAACTCAGACCTCCTCGCCTTCATTGAAGAGGAGAAGACTTGATCCTAGACCGGGTGTATTTGTGTCTGAACTATCTCAAGGCCTATCAACTTCACCAATTACTACTTCTGTTGCTACTTCACCTATTCCATCCAATGAAGGATCGAGCACATTTTTTTGAAGCTGGTGGTTCCTCAGTTCCTTCGGGATCATCTCCTCTTAGTCCCTATCATGATGTTGCCTCTGAGAGGCTTGCTCTACATTTGGCCCACGAACACATCTCAGTGACTCCCAGCCGAGCTAAGGGAATTTTTATTGAGGAAGGCCACTCAAAAGAGGATGATCCCACCATAACTAAACTTCAAAAGGAAATCAACATTCTTAATAAGAAGAATATTGAGCTTGATATCCAAGTGGCTGATCTTGAAGCTGAAAAGGTCCAACTGAAAATTCAGGTTGCAGATCTTGACGCAGATAAAACCTTAAAAACTCAACAAATTTCGGATCTGCAAACCCATCTGGGAGCCTTGACTGCAAGTTATTTTGATCTTAAGAAGAAGTTGGCAGAAGAATTTGGAGACAAATTCAAGTCTTCAGTTCAAAATTTCATCGTTGGCCAGTCTGCTGATCAACAAGTTCAAGACTCCCCTTTTGTCTCGCCCACTCAAAGAAGAACTACGATTGTCGATCGCTTCGACAAGGAACCAGCTCAAGCACCAAACGTTGTTGCACTCAAGCATGCTATGTTAGCAGCTTATGACAAGAAAAAGCAACTTCTTTTCAAAAAATCCTCTGATCAAAACGCTTCTGGAGATCAACCCAAAATCACCGTCACTGATATTGAAAGGAAGAAATTTGGACACAGGTATGGTGATAGGACGGGAATTGTCTCATGGGGCTTTCATGACTGGCTGAACATGTGGTTAATGAGACGCAAAAGAAAAAATGTGGAGTAATACAAAGACTTCCATGATTTCAGTTCATGGACTAGGGCTGATCTTTCAGAACTATCAAGTGCTCCATTTGCAAATCCTTCTGGAGATGCAAAGGCAAATCATTTCAAGCTACTCTTGTAGGATCAAGTAAAGAAGGGATTCTATGGTATGAAGACTGCTGAGTCTTTTATAAAGAGCTTCCCTAATGTACTGGATCCCAAGACAAATAAGCCTTTTCAAACTGTTATGTGGCCACCAACCAATCAAGTCAGGCAGATTCCGGTGCTGAAGAACTTCAGTGATGGATCTCTCTGTAGGAACCCATTTTTATACGAACGGTGGATGCGAAAGTAAGATATCTCGAGATTAATTGTGTTTTTGTAAGTATGAACACGAAAAACATATTATGAGTTCGAATAAAGAAGTCTGTTGATCAACAAGTTCAACTCTCCCTAGGTGGGAGAACCCACCACTTTTCTCTCTCTCTCTCTAGATTACATTGTAAGATAAGTGCACACTTAAGAAAGTCACCACCTCTCCCTTTATATATGAGGGAGAGTAAAATACATCAACAATACAATAAATGGAAAAATACAACCTAACTATCACTCATTATTTGTAGAACATTTCCATGCTCCAACATTCGCTCCCTAAATGCTTACAAATGATGAGAGATACAATAAGTGATGCAGGGCTATAATACAGTAATCTGACTAGCAAGTGTGGTAATAAAGTGAAACTTGGTGAGAACTTAATGCTGAAATGTCTCTGAAACTCTGAAGTGTCTGTGAAGTCAGAAACTGGACATGAATATCTGAAATGAAGGTCTTCGGCTTCAAGGAACCACCAATGAAGCAGAAAAAATAAGATCCAAATCTTCAAACCAGTCATAATTACCCGAAGAAGAAGGTCACCATGAGCAAGTAGAAGATCTAATAAAAGAAATACTTCGGATTCAAAAATCTGAAAAACATCTCGAGTTCTCGAATCATAATACACCAAAATTCTTCAAAGAATAACCAGCTAAAAACGTGAAACATCCATAAAATGAAGTCCAGATAAAAATAATGTGAGTCCAAAGACACGGTCCAACAATGCCAAAACTTTGATCCAAGGATCAAAAATAAGTGTCACGTCACATCGCCAAATGGCTAGGGACCAAACATCTAATTTTTTTAAAGTTAAGAACGATCATCAAGAAAAAAAAAATTAACGACATTTGAAAGTTTGGCAAACCATAGTGACCATCTGTGTAGTTCAACATCAATTAACTGAAGGATGTTCATGAATGTTCAATTATGCCGCTATTAGCAAAAAGATTTTTAATAACAGGTGAATTACGACATACCAAATTTATAACAACAAGACAGCCTGTCATAAAAGTTATGTCATCATTAGTGAAATACTAATAACCTACGTCATGCGTAATTGTTATGTTAAAATTATATGATTATTAAAAAAAATAATGACATACAAAATTTTAGAAAAGAAAAACATCGCAATTCTTTGTGATTGTGTATAACATCTCGAAATACAACTTCCATGTTATAGTTCTCCATCTCTATATCGTGTTTCATCTCCATCTTGTTGGTTCAAAAATTAACATGTGGCGCAAATTAGGGTTTTGCTTCAACTTTGCTTGCATTTATGAAGTGCAATCGTATAGTCGCACTTGAAGCCATGATGATGTTTTTGTGACACTTTCGTTCTCCGCTTAGATTTTCTTAGGGTTTCAACCATTGTATTCTTTCCACTTCGCGAGCTTCAGTTCATGTTGAAATTTCGAACTAAGGGTTATGTTCTCCGGTTATTGATTTTCCATGGGCTCGTCTCGGTAAACAATTAGTGATAGCAAAAGGAAGAGAATTTTTATGGTAAGATTAAGGTTTCCTATTTGAACATAGTCTTCCTCACCTCGGCTCGCAATGGTCCTTTATTGATGTTATTCATGTACATTTTTTTAATCTCATAATTAATCATTTTTTATTTATTTTCCATATATCTATTTTTCCTTAATTATTTGTTGAATTGAAATTTTTGTTTCCTTAGTTGTGATTCAAATCCACTAAATTAACTATTTTATATTTAGATGAGCATCAATTGTACGATGAAATTCCCTAAAAAGATGATTCCATATTTGGTTACTTTGTGACATATTTCCATTTTTTTTTCGAATATGTCAAAAATCACTTCGTAATATCAACCTTACTTATAAGTCTTGCAATTCCTTCTATAGCAAGACGTAAAGACTATATGTTGATTATATGTTGAATAAATATAAGATTAAATGTTTATAGTTTAATAAGTTCTTTAAATAAGTTCGTTCTTCCTAGTCACGTTCTTTCTACTTATTTTTCGTGCTACTTTCCTCAAATATTCTTGGGAAGACGTTCATTTATGCCATTATATTGATAAAAAACTAACAAACTTCTTGCTACTATTTTGTTAGCATGTAAGAAATAACATTATTAAAGAATAACAAAATCATATCCCCTTCTTACACAATAAATCATTTGTTGTAGAATATTCTTAAACAAAATCTTAGCGTTTTGTTGTAGTTATTCTACTAGAATATAACATTCCTTATTGAATATTCTAATAGAATAATATGCTTGCTGCTGAATATTCTCATATTCTTAAAGAATGAAACATTTGTCTTCAGGTGCTAATTATTCAAAATTTCAAGCCTCTAATTTCATCAGAGTAGAGAGAATATGAACTTTTGTATCCCAAAATCTACAAACTGGATATATATTGTAGCTCCGATTATCAAAATTTCTGGAATAAAACAAAAACAATGGTGAGGAAATTGTTAGTCGTGTTGAAAAGATTGTAAATGTTTGATGAGATGCCAACAAACATAATGTGTATATGATATGGAATGTAAATATTCTTGAATCGAACAATCCACCTTCTGGTTCCTAAAATATATAAACAACACTTTTAGTTGTATGATATGGAGTGTAAAGATTCTTGAATACTAGAGTGTAATAATATACATATACAAAGAAAACAACCACGTCTAAAGAGAAACGATGTGAAGTGATTGTTTTTGTTACCTTTGACTTAGGAGAAAAGTTGAATGTAAGCAACCAAGAACTAAAGCAAAACGGGGAAAAATAATTTCTTATTCCTTTTTGTGACTATCGATCAACCTTGGAATTCCAAAAGTAAACATCATAATTCATTTTTGCCTCCATGGCCTCCAATAACCCCAACAAAACAATCTCATTATTATAACCATTAATCAAGATCGAGTATAAACATGGAGCTATGAAGATAAAAAAAAAGGGGTGGACACGTTATATTTCTCTGACTTGATGAGGGCAGTGAATGTGGAACGAAGATTAGCAACACAAGGAGAGTGATAGGATGATAAAGAAGGAAACAAAGTAATATACCTGGTGGAAAACATGGTCTGTAAATCCAACGATCGAGGAGGAGTTGACGGAAGGAATGGGTTGCCAGTTGAAGAATCAATGTGGAGGGATAAAAGCCATTGACGAGTCGTCATATGAAATTACCAATCCAGTAACTGATCTCGTCTTTGTATGTGGGTGTAAATCAGAAATTGAGGCATTCTCTTAATGAATTACACTCCCACTGATCTCAAGTTCTTCAAATTCTGGGTTTTCCATTAAAATATAAATGGATTCATTAATTTGGGATCGTACATGTGGATAGAAGAAAGAAAAAGAGGGGAATAGGGTTATGGAAATAAGCTGCGATTTAAGGGAATATAATAATGAATTCCCTAATTTAAAGGAATATTAAATGTTTTTAAGTATTTACCATAATTAAAAATGGTAAGATTACTATTATACCCCTATTCTATTTATTAATTATATAATTTTTTTCTAAATTCTCATTGGTTCCTACGTCCACACAATAGATGTTCATCCACATTTGAGCCTACCTCTGT
Organism: Lactuca serriola; assembly: GCF_051521515.1. Classification (NCBI taxonomy): domain Eukaryota; kingdom Viridiplantae; phylum Streptophyta; class Magnoliopsida; order Asterales; family Asteraceae; genus Lactuca; species Lactuca serriola. The sequence goes on along the minus strand of NC_136410.1, from coordinate 221,498,708 downwards.
GTGTGTGTATATATATATATATATATATATATATATATATATATATATATATATATATATATATATATATATATCCCTCATAGTGATAGGATTCAAATTGATTGGGTAAGACACCATGAATATCTCCAAAGTACAATTCCGAAAAATACTCAATGCAGAAACACCGTGTTCGTTAGCGATGGAAACTTGAAACAGACACTCCAACTCTCCAAGAAACATATCAAAGCTCCTACTTAAGGATTAAAACATAAATGACCGACTCGCACCAGATTCAGAAAGCACAAGGGTAGGCAATGAATTCACTAAGAAGTTTCCTAGCATAATTGCAATCATAAACACATAATAAAATAACTTGACAGAATAATAAATGAGAACATACCAGTAACGATGTCAGGTGTCTCCCTGGCCTCCTCTGATGTGAGATGAAAAGCACGATCCTTGGCCTTTGGGGCCTCAACTCTCCCCTATCATCCATATGTAATCCTCAAAGTAGTCAGGGCTGGTGCATGAAATGGTCTGGCAACGAGCAACAGACAGCTAGCCTTGACATTGGCAACCTGCTCGTAATGGTAACAAATCCTACTGCTCGATAATGGGGACTGCTAACGACAATCCGCAGCAATATGGTCTCCTGGCAAATTTATGGCACCCAGAAGATGATCGAAATACGCCCTCATGTGCTTTCCCACACTTGCCACAAGTACGACCCCTCTGACCTCTAGATCGTGAAACAACGGGCTTGAACCGCTTTGCTGCAGGTTGGGGATAAACCAGAGCCTACCTCTCCTCCCTCGTCTAGATCTCAATCTCAATTTCCCATCTATGTACGACATCTTGAAGCTCATAAAGGGTACTGTAACGTTGGGTAGACACAAACTGTTGAATCTCAGTCTTGAGCATGCTCAAGTATCGCGACATCTGGGTCTGCTCTAAAGCAGAAAACTCGGGATAGAAAAGAGATCTCTCAGTAAAAATCTTGGTGATCTTAGTCACCAACTCGGTCGTCTACCTTAAGGCTAGATACTCCTCAGGAAACCTATCTCTACCCCCCTCTCTCTCTCTCTCTCTCTCTCTCTCTCTTTCTCACTTTCTCTCTCTACCAGGGGAACATACTCCATGTGAAACATCCCCAGAAACTGCTCCCAAGTAACAACAAACCTGTACTCTAGGGTATAAGAAATAGTCACTAGGTTCCACCAGTCCTTCACACCCAGACGAATAAGGTGTAGGGCGTATCTGACCTTCCAGTCCTTCGGACAGGAACAAGTGAAGAAGCAACCCTCCACATCAGAAATCCATCTTATAGCCACGATCGGGTCCTTGACCTCGTCAAACACCTAGGGCTTCATATTGTTGAAGTCATGGTACTAGAATGACCCTCCCCTCTGAACTCGTGCAGTAACAACAGCTAAGGTAGATGCAGGGGAAACAACCTTAGTCACATCGACACATCACTCATCAAAAAGCTCAATCATCGTGGTCTTGATTGACCCAAAGAACTTTGTGATCGCCTCCCTGATAGCTACGAACACCTGAGTGGTGATCAAATCCTGAATGTCAGCATCTATCAAACATGGCCTTTACGGGACGCCAACTCCTGATCCTAAACCTCTCGTGTACACCATACTAAAACTGAACCAAAGATGCATCAGAAATGCCACAATTCATACCATTACAATCATTACGGATAGAGTAGACCTTTGGGGTTCGTGAATTCCTTGCTACACATACATGTCATGTGCTTCTAGTAGTACGGGCATATACTACCTTCCATATGTATGGTCACACCCCCAACCGGAACGGAGGAAACGTTCGGGGGCGGAGAGCGTCACGTATAGTATCATAACAATGGCATAATAGTAAAACAAGCAACAACATCCATTGTATTTAAAATAGTTAATACATGTATGTTCTGTGTATTAATTGTAAGACACCAAAAATGTATATAAAAATAAAAGAAGAGTCTTGAACAAGCTACATCTTCTCAAAAACCTAGGTACGTGTACCTAACTACTAGTTTCTTGAGAATACAAATTATTTTGAAAAGAGAGTATCAACATTTAAGTTGGTGAGTTCATAAGCATTTAGTATTTTGAGTTTGTTTTTGCTCCCAGAGAATGTTAGTATGTTCCCCAGAAAATCCCATATTTTCTGCAATAAATGAAAAGTAGTCTTAGGCCTTAAGACCAAAAATTTTTGTATGTTTTTGTACTCTGAAATAGTGTAAGTGTATGTTTTCAATAAATGTATGTTCTTTGATAGAAAATAGTGTAATGCACTTGTATGAACTCTATAGTGTATTAGTGCTGAAAGATAATGATAGGTAGTCCTATTACATAAAATAAAACCACTGAAGTAATGTTTATTTTTGTAAACTAAAATGTTTTAGTTAATGCTTAATGTGAATGAGATTATAACCATACTGAACTGACTAGTGGCCTACTCGACGTTCTTCAGGCGTCCGAATGTTATGACATTTGTCACTCGTAGACCTGCCGGTCCAACTGTAGCCAATAATCGAGGTGTGGGACTGTCAGTCCCATATATATCTATACACAAATTCACGCTCTCCCTTTAGGAGACTCTGGTTATAAAATAGGACTTTAGCATGTACCTTAATAGGTACCATGAAGTGATGGCTCACATTCTAGTATTAACTCGATTACGTATAGTGTATATATGTTTTCTTGTTCTTGTAACTGAATAGAATATTTGTAATGAAAAGTAATTGTACTTACGTGTTTGTTCATGTAATGTATCCTTGAACTAGAAAATAGTGTGAATGGATCTCAAAACTATAACTATTATAGTTTACAAGTGTTATGTTTGTATTAAAGATGATTAACCATGTTATTGAAATAAGTTTAATACTCGTATATATATTTGGCATGTATAATTAAGGTTTAACTGAAAGTCGGACAGGTGATCCTACCCTAAGCCCACAACCAAACAAGGAACAGGAGTTAAGGCAAGAGCAATAGTCCTAAATTTGTTAAATCCTAATAATATATATATATATATATATATATATATATATATATATATATATATATATATATATATGAATATAGTTATATAAAAACAGTAATTTAAGAGGTTGAAAAATAGTTTAAAATTGTTTGATAAGTTTATAAAAGTATTTAATATCTTAAAAATGATTTGTAATTGTATGTAAGTGTTAACACAACTATCTTGTGTTTGACTTGTATTCGCCCCTAAAAAGCATTTAAAAATGGTAAAACATAGGGGTATGAACTCACGTTATGTGAGTGTCCGAGTGAACATACGGCGTAGTAGAGTTAATTCCACAAGTTACAACCTGTAAAAAAACCGAATCCTAATAGCATTTCATGCAATATATATGTATATAATTAGCGAATATAGTGGTAAACATGTTTATGGAATAGCCTAAGATGTAAGAATCACATACAAATAGGAGTATTAGAATTGAACCGTAAGGGAGATAGGTGTTTTTGGCCACGTATGTGTTATCGGTCACTTGATGATTCAGGTGGTGTTCTTGGTGTTCTTGGTGAAACCAAGAAGATCAAGGTGTTTTCGGTTGTAGTTAAGAAGATTGGATGATAATTTCTAAAAAAAGTATGAATAACACTTGAAGAATCTAGCAAGATCCTATGAGGATGTAGGTGATTTTTGCATGATACTTGAGAGAAAAGTAAGGTTCTCAGCTTGTGTTCTTGATAGAAAAAAGGTGTTTTCGGTTGGAAGGTGAGATAATGAGTGTGAGTTCTCGGTTCTAGGTATTTATAGTAAGATTTATTGAAGTGACACTTGCATTGGAAGGTGTGAAATCACGTTGGAATGGGTGCCAAAGGATAGAACTTGGCCTGTTCTCGGTCAGGAACTCGCATCGAGTAACCACGTTTTCGGCCGAGAATGGTTTGTTGCCTCGCATGATTTCTGTCCGAGGAGTTTACGGCCGAAAAGGGTTTGTGGTCCAAGACAAGTGGCCTTTTCAAGGGTTTTCAGTCTGAAGGCTTACACTTATGCGAGGGTTTTCGGTCCTCAGATTTGGATCATTATATTGCAACACTTTTAAATTAAAAGGGTTTAGCTATATCATAACTTTAGATAAGTTTCTAATAGCTAAATAAATCAACGAGTTTGACTTTTATTTGACAAGTTTTGACTTTTGTTGACTAGGGTTGACTTTTACAGACTTAAAAATAACGGGGTGTCACATCATCCCCCCGTTAAAGGGAATTTCGTCCCGAAATTAAGTCTAAAGTAATACTCATGGACTAGGGAAAATAATGTAGGTACTTTTGTTTCATTTGATCTTCCCGCTCCCAAGTGAATTCAGGTCCCCGCTTGGCATTCCAACGAACCTTCACTATGGGTATACGGTTTTGTTTGGTTTGTTTGAATTCCATATCCATGATTTCTACCGGTTCTTCCACGAGGTTGAGGCTCTCATTTATCTCGATTTCATTGAGTGGGATCACAAGAGTCTTGTCGGATAGACACTTCTCTAGATTTGACACGTGGAAGGTAGGGTGTACGTTGCTAAGTTCTTGGGGTAGTTTTAGTTTGTAAGCTATTGGGCTGATTCTAGCGATAATCTCAAAAGGCCCAATGTACCTTGGATTCGGTTTCCCACGCTTTCCGAAGCGTATCATTCCCTCCCAGTGCGAGACTTCCAATAGAACGCGATCACCAACCTGGAATTCCAAGGGTTTTCGTCTTTTGTCCGCGTAGCTCTTCTGCCTGTCTCTAGAGGCTTTCAATCATTCACGAATTTGAACAATTTTCTCAGTCATTTCTGATGATCTCCGGACCAATGAGAGTGATGTCAGGGACTTGCCCTTTAGCTAGTTGTGTATCACCTACTTCAGCTCAACACAGAGGTGATCTGCACTTCCGGCCATAAAGGGCTTTGAATGGAGAAACTTTGATACTGGTATGGTAGTTGTTGTACGAAAACTCGACCAATGAAAAATGGATATCCGATGCTTTACCAAAGTTGATCACACAAGCTCTCAGCATGTCTTCTAATGTTTGAATCGTTCTCTCACTCTGCCCATCAGTTTGTGGGTGGTAGGTTGTACGCACGTCTATCCTAGTTCCCATTGATTTTTGTAGTGACTGCCAGAATCTTAAGGTGAATCTACTATCTCTATCAGAGATAATAGATATGGGTACACCATGTAGTCATACAATCTCTCTAATGTATGTTCCGGTCAGTTTCTTCATCTTGTCAGTTTCTTTAACTGGTAGGTAGTGTGTGGACTTGGTTTACCTATCAACAATCACCCAAATGGTATCGATACCACCTGTTGTTTTAGGTAACTTGGTTATGAAATCCATTATAATACGCTACCACTTCGACTCAAGTATCTCTGGTTGTTGTAGTAAACCAGAGGGCTTTTGGTATTCCACCTTAACCTTGGCGCAAGTCAGACACCTGCCTACAAAGGTAGCAATCTCTTCTTTCATGTTGGGCCACCAATATAAATTTTTAAGTTCCAGATACATCTTGGATGAACATGGATGAACAGAGTATCGAGTATTGATGGCTTCGTTCATGACAACATCTTTGAACCCACCGAACTTCGGTTTCCAGATCCGGTTCACGAGATAACGGACTCTGTCACCCTTAACTTATAGGTTATTATCCATCCCTCTTAAGGCTTCACCTGCCACATTCTCTGATTTCAAGGCTTCCTGCTGAGCCTCTTTGATTTGTGTGGACAGATGTGAATGGATTTTCATACTCAATGCTTTGACTCTACGACCTGAGTACTCCTTCCGACTAAATGCGTCATCTATTTACCGGGATGATAATGAATTTTTCATTCATAGTCATTTAGTAGTCCGACCCATTGTCGTTATCTCATGTTGAGCTCCTTTTGGTCGAATATGTGTTGAAGGCTTTTATGGTCTGTAAAGATAGTGCTCTTCATACCATATAGGTAGTGTCTCCAGATCTTCAGAGAAAATACTACTGCTCCTAGCTTAGGATCATGAGTAGTGTAGTTGACTTCATGTGTCTTAATTTTACTTGAGGCATAGGTGACGACCTTTCCTCGTTACATAAGAACACATCCAAGTCCTTGGTTGCATGCATCGCAGTATACTAAAAAGTCTTCTATTCCTTCTGGAAGGGACAGTATCGGTGCACTCAATAGGGCTCGCTTTAATGTTTGGAACGTATTTTCTTGTTTCACTTCCCAGTTGTAAGTCACATCCTTTTGAGTCAGGGTAAGTGATTTAGCGATCCTTGAGAAGCTCTATATGAATCTGCGATAGTAGCTAGAAAGGCCTAAGAATTGATGGATCTCCGTATACGTTCTAGGTGCTGACCAGTTCTCAATCGCCTTGATTTTGGAAGCGTCCACGTGAATTTCCTCTTCGCTGACCACATGACCCAGGAATTCAACTCTCCGAATCCAAAATTCACACTTTAAGAACTTCACATAAAGTTTTTCTGCTTGTAATGTTTCCAAGATCTGTCGTAAGTGTTGACTATGTTTCTCTTTACTGCACGAGTAGATAAGTATGTCATCAATGAATACTATCACGAACTTATCCAAGTAAGGACGACACTGATGGTTTTTAGCCATAAGAACATCCTATGTGCTCATGCCAACCCTAATGCCTGGATCTAGGTTTCTCTATTGTACATGCAATTCATCCAAGACTTTAAACCCTAGTTCTAGCATACAATTAATCATATTAACATAAGAAAGGGTTTTAGATCTTACCTTGATTGTTATGTAGCAATAACAATCTCAAATCCTCCTTTGAATGGCTTTAGAAAGCTTAGAGTCACAAGTGTCACTCCTCTAATGGTTCACAAACACCAAGAGCAAGGTGATGAAGAATGATAAGAGAGGAGGCACCAAAAACATGTAGAAACACTAACGAATTACTTATCCACGTTTTTGGTGCTCTAGGGATCCTTAAATAGTGAGGCTATTAGGGTTATATAACAAGGAAACCCTAATTTGAATACTTAGGCCCTAAGCAACCTATGGACTCCCTCCTTTGAGGCCTAGGACGATTTCTAATGGGTATCCCCATAGAATTCGTCCACCCCTCTAATATGGAGTCCATTAGCCCAATATTCAACTATCACACAATTGACAGTTCTAGTCCCTTAAGTTTAATTAATGTCTTTTAGCCACAAAATTAATTCTTATTAATTCTTGACTAATATTAATTAAACAATATGATTTCTCCTTTAATATATTATTCTCATAATATATTAATAAATCATAATTAATCATCTCTCTCCATAATTCATCCTATCAAGTTGCTTTGATGAAGGAAACCCAAAAGGACGATGCACCATCGGGTCAAGTACATACCAAAATAGTTATGGACTTAGACACTAATCCAACAGTCTCCCACTTGGATAAGTCTAATAACTATTCTGCGTATGACTTCAGATCCTGATCTGCAATCGTAGCTTTCAAAAACCGCTGTCAACTCTGATCCTATCAGAAGCGTGTCCTTTAGATAAAGGATCATATATTCCTCCATTCTATATATCGTATAGACGTGAGACATGGATTTCAATCATTCTCTCTATACTGTTTCCCGATTTTCGATTTATGACGACTGATAACAGACTAAATTTGAACACATCAAATTAGTCTCGACTTAGGCAAGCGCTTAGACGCCATCACTAAATCATCGAGGGGCCCACAGATATCGCTTTTATCCTAATTTGGATAAAAGGAACGGATAAAATTTGATTCAATGCTTGCTTGTACTCACTCATCAAATCATACACAATGATATGTTTTATGACACCAAGTTACTGGTGATGAGTTTTGGACATAAAACTTTCCCTATGTGCACATACAAACCTATAGCATGGATCTAGGTTTCACTAATTGAAAATGCAATGATTCCAAGACTTTCATGGCTAGATCTAATGTAAACTAACAATCAAAACATATGAAAAACAGATCTAGAATAATACCTTGAGTTACTTGCTTGAAACCTTATTCTTCTTGGAGCTAAGAGTCACAAATGTCACTCCTCTAATGGTTTACAAACACAAACTAACAAGAAGATGACTTGAGAGAGATGAGGAAGAGGGAAGTCAGCTCTAGGGTTTCTCCAATCACAATGATGGCCGATTTCCTCAACCCTATGGGTCTATTTATACTGTGAGCTCCTAGGGTTTCACCCTAAACCCTAATTGGATAACTTAGCCTCAAAGAAATCCAAATCCTCTCCTAGATAAGGCCTTGGACGATTTCTAGGTGATCCATATCCCTAAAATCGTCCAACCCATATCCATGAGGGTTATCAGCTCAAAATACAACTTTCACACATTTGACAGTTTATACCCCTTTATTCAATTAATCTCTTTAAGTCACCAAATTAATTCCTAATTAATTTATGACTTATATTAATCAAACAATATTGTTATTTCTCTAACATATTATTCTTATAATACATTAATAATAATATCTCTTCTCTCTAAGTCACCCTATCAAGTTGCTATGGTGAAGGCAACCCAAAAGGACCATGCATAATCGGGTCAAGTACTTACCAAATATAGTTACAACCTTAGACACTAATCCAACAGTCTCCCACTTGGATAAGTCTAGTAACTATAAACACAAACACAGTCCGATTAGCAATCGTAGCTCTCAAAGACGCTGTCAACTCTGATCTTATCAGTAACCTGTCCTTTAGATAAGGGATCGTACAACCCTCTGTTTTGATATCGGGCAAACGATTTCATGAAACATAGTCATTCTCATCGTCCAACAACTAATTTCTTGATATCAGATTTATTCGACATAGAACTTAATTGAACACATCAATTGAGTCCTGACCGGGCCTGCCACATAAGTCAAATCAAATCATCAAGCGGCCGTGATATCGCTTTTACCCTCTTAGGATAAAAGTAACAGATAAACTTCGACTTATATGCATTTACTTATCAACTAACCAACTATACACAACAATGCGTTTTATGACATCAATTTACTGATGCGGTTTCGCATTATCAATGTACAACCAAATAGTAAATAATAAACCATATATCTAGGTTTTAAGACCATATGATATTATCGTCTTGCGATCACTCCAATGTGATTCCAGCAAGCGCGGGTTTATTCCAATGCTCAAAACTTGTTCATAAGCACTCATGAACGTTGTAGCAAACCTTTGCTATGTCCAATACCATTTAGACAATCTACACACCAATTCACAACAATCTTCATTCATACCTACTTCCAACATATGAACGATTGTGGACTGTTTGAATAATTCGATTATTCTGAATAAACTCAATTATTCTGGAAGTCAAAACATGCAAACCGAAACAATAGCTAAATAATTAACATAAGACAGTAACATTACTTATAAATAATACTCTTTTATTTAATCATCAAATGTCAATTACATTTATCTATTACATGTTTCTAATACTATCTAATCTAAACTAATATCATCCTTCAGCCTAATACTCCTAGCATGCTGCAAGTGCTTAACCCTACTCAGTCCCTTCGTAAGCGGATCTGCTGGGTTATCTTCTGATGATATCCTCTTAACCACGAGGTGTCCTTCTTCTACTCGATTTCTAATAAAGTGATATTTTCTATCAATATGCCGAGATCTACCATGATCCCTCAGTTCCTTGGTCAAGGCAACCGCTCCTTCATCATCACAGAAAATCTCCATGGGCTCCTTTATGGCAGGCACAACTCCAAGATCACAAATGAAGATCTTCAACCATATTGCCTCCTTTGACGCTTCGCTTGCTGCAATGTACTCTGATTCGCACGTTGAATCAGCTATAGTTTCCTGTTTGGAACTTTTCCAAGTTACCGCTCCTCCATTAAGGGTAAAGACCCATCCTGACTGCGAACGGTAGTTGTCCCTGTCGGTTTGGAAACTGGCGTCACTATACCCTCGCACCTTCAAGTCATCATTCCCTCCGAGGACTAGAAACCATTCCTTGGTCCTCCGAAGGTACTTAAGGATGTTCTTCACCGCAATCCAATGCGCTCTTCCAGGATTCCCTTGATATCTACTGACCATGCTCAAAGCGAAGGCCACATCAGGTCGAGTACAAGTCATAGCATACATGATCGAGCCAACTGCGGAAGCGTAAGGTACTCGGCTTATCTCAGCTATCTCAACTTCGGTACTCGGACTTTGAGTCTTACTTAACTTGGTATTACTTTGTATCGGTAGTTCTCCCTTTTTTCAAGTTTTCCATACTAAAACATTTTAGTACCTTATCTAAGTAAGTATTCTGACTAAGTCCTATTAGTCTCTTACTTCTTTCTCTCACTATCCTTATTCCCAAAATATAGGAAGCCTCTCCGAGGTCTTTCATAGCGAAACACTTCCCGAGCCAAGACTTAACCTCTTGCAGAGTCGGGATGTCGTTTCCTATGAGTAGTATGTCATCGACATACAAAACAAGAAAGCTAACTATGCTCCCACTGGCTTTGACATATACTCATGATTCATCTGCGCTTCGTACAAATCCAAACTCTTTGACTTTCTCATCAAAGCAAAGATTCCATTTGCGAGATGCCTGTTTAAGTCCATAAATGGACTTTTCAAGCTTGCACACTCTATTTGGATGCTTCGGATCGACAAAACCCTCTGGCTGAGCTATGTAAACATCCTCAGCCAACTTCCCATTAAGGAAAGCAGTCTTGACATCCATTTTCCATATCTCATAATCATGAAATGCGGCAAAGCTAGCATCACCCTAATAGATTTTATCTTAGCAACTGGTGAGAAGGTCTCATCATAGTCAACTCCGGGAGTTTGAGTAAAGCCCTTTGCCACCAATCATGCCTTATATGTGTGCACATTCCCATCCATGTCGGTCTTCTTCTTGAAGATCCATTTGCACCCAACCGTCTTACGTCCGGGCACATTGTCAACCAAATTCCAAACTTGGTTGTCATACATGGACTAAATCTCGTTATCCATCGCCTCTTTCCATTTTGCAGACTCCGGGCCTTCCATGACTTCCTTATAGCAATTAGGTTCATATAGATTTATTAGTGTACCATCACTAATATACGTGTCCCCTTCAGTAGTAATATGAAAACCATAAAACTGGGGTTGAACTCTAACTCTTTCGGAACGTCTAAGAGGTAATGACTCGTCAATGGGTTCAACCGGAGTTTCCTCCTCGGGTTGAGCGCCAGCGGTAGAGGTTCCTTCATCACTCGACTCTTGAATCTCTTCAAGATCGATTGGCCTCCCACTGTCTCCTTGACTTATGAGCTCTCTATCTCTCTCTCTCGGAAAACCCCTCTCCTCGCAACGAAGACTACATTGTCACTCGGTCTATAGAATAGATATCCAAAGGATTTCTACGGGTAGCCGATGAAAATACATCACTCACTACGAGGTTCGAGCTTTTCATGAGTTTCTCGTCTTACGAAAACTTCACAAACCCAAACCTTGATATGTGCTAACGAGGGAGCTTTCCCTGTCCACATCTCGTGAGGTATTTTGGCAACCTTCTTTGTAGGGACTCGGTTAAGGATATGGGCGGCAGTCTCTCATGCATACCCCTAAAATGAGATAGGTAGTGAATCATGACTCATCATAGAACGAACCATGTCCAACAAGGTTCGATTACGCCTTTCTGCCACACCATTCAACTGTGGTGTCCTAGGTGGCGTCAATTGTGAAACTATTCCACATTCCTTGAGATAGTCGTGGAATTCAAGACTTAGGTACTCTCCTCCTCAATCGGATCGAAGCATCTTGATTTTCCTGCCCAATTGATTCTCCACTTCATGCTTGAACTCTTTGAACTTTTCAAACGTTTCAGACTTGTGTTTGATTAAGTAAATATACCCATATCTACTATAATCATCGGTGAAAGTCACATAGAAGCGGTTTCCATCCTTTGTGGTGGATCTAAAGGGTCCACATACATCGGTATGTATGAGATCCAATAAACCCTCACCCCTCGCACAAGTGCCAATGAAGGGTGACTTGGTCATTTTTCCAAGCAAGCAAGATTCGCACGTGTCATCTTCCCTAAGGTCGAATGACTCCAACACTCCATCCTTTTGGAGTTGAGCTATGCGCTTCTTGTTGACATGTCCAAGACGACAATGCCACAAAGATGCCTTATCCATACTATTGGAAGAATCTATACACAACACATCATTTCCTAGGTTATCTACAACCATAACAGTTTCATAAATTCCATTACAAGATATTGCTTCAAAGTATAAAACACCATTTAGATTAGCATAAATAGAACCATTCATATTATTAAACGAATATCTAAATCCTTGTCTAAACAAACCATGAAATGAAATGATGTTTCTTGCCATATCTGGCGAGTAGCAACAATTATTTAAATCTAAACTTAATCCATAACTAAGCACTAAAGAATACACTCCAATCTTGGTGATAGGCGACGATCTTCTGTTTCCCATGATTAGATTTATTCTTCCTTGCTCCACATCTCTATCTCTTCTTAGTCCCTGCAAATCAGAACAAATGTGGTAACCACATCCTGTATCAAGAACCTAAGAAATAGTATGAAGTGAATTATTAGATTTAATTGTGTATATACCTGCAAAAGACGGCTTGATCTTTCCTCCTTCGGGTTGGGATTGGGCTTAGCAGGATCAACCTTGGTCCCACTAGAAGAGGAACCATCTTGGGACTTTCCCTTATGGTGGCTCTTGGATGGAGCCTTCCTCTTCTTGCCCCTTCCCTGCCCTATAGCCAAAACAGGAGCAGCGGTTGGTGCGGGAGATGGTGCAACATACTTGTCCTTTAGGTTTCTCTCAGCAGTCCTAAGGAGTCCTTGGAGTTTGCTTAGGGTGACCTCTTCCTTGTTCATGTGGTAGGTCATCCTAAATTGGTTGTAGCATGAAGGCAAGGAATGAAGGACGATGTCGATGGCCAAATCCTCCTCAAAGTTGACATTTAACTTGCGAAGAGGATCAACATATCGTTGCATCTTTTGTAAGTGCACAGTCAACGATTCTCCATTTCCCATCTTAGCGCTGATCATGTTGGTGATGATCTCGTAGCGCTCTTGCCTCGCGCTTTGGTGGTACCTCTCCATCAAGTCTTGATGCATTTCATAGGGATACATGTCCTCGTAGGACTTTTGGAATTCTTGGTTCATAGTGGCTATCATGATGCAATGTAGCTTCGTTGCATCACGTTCGTGTGTCTCAAAGACAGCCATCTCTTCGGGAGTAGCGATTTCCGGGTTGACCTTCTCGAGCTTTTCATCAAGGAAATACTCTTTGTCCTCGTGGTGTGCAATGGTGCGAATGTATCTTATCCATTCGCTAAAGTTCGTACCATCGAAGGTCACCTTTTGGCAAAGACTCATTAAACTGAATGAGTTAGCAGCAGCGTTGTTTGCATTTGACATCTACAAATAGAAAAGACAAAGTTTGATTAGAATTGAATCCCTAATTAAACACCCAAAATGAAAAATTAGGGCTAGGATCCAACAACATTATTCACATATTAGAAAAGGGATGCCGTAATCCAATCATGTAAATAATTTGGAGGTAAGTGAATGACGATTCACTAATTCTTCACCACGAAAACATAACCTTAAGTTTTATTGAGAATTCCTAGATTTTCCTTAAGATTCATTGAACATTTCAATGGCATCTTTAAATCTCAATATGCCCCTCTTGTTTGTGACTGGGATGCCGAGGATCACAAAGTGGGTGTGAATTACCGTTCAAATCTACATGGTGCCTTCATTGTTACAATCAGCTATTCGATGTGCCGGTAAACCACACATGCTCCATCGAACTATGATAAACAATGAATCACCCTTTTCCACCTTTGCTTAGAAACAATTAGTGTGCCGGTTAACCACACACGCTCCACTAACTTCTTAGCAAAGGTGCAAAGTGCAATTTCATGGAATTGAATCAATTCACTTTTCCTAAAGTAACTAAGATTGGGAATTTTATAAAATAGTTTAGTTACTTTATATGTTCATTATACTTATTAATGAGGAGAGAGTTGCCCTATTCTACCCGTTCGGCTAACGACCCTCCACCGATCAAGCAAGCGGTGGGTGTGAGTGTACACCCATTAAGCGCCATTTTATAGCCAGCAACCTTATACCCACCTTATAGACCGGCTTCGTGAATGAGGCCTACTAACGGTAAGACTAGCATTTTAATCTTACTTATATATATATATATATATATATATATATATATATATATATATATATATATATATAAAACCTTTAATAATATAATATTATAGGGTTGAATTTTAAACTTGTAAAACTCTAAGGGTTGAAATTTCAATTGAAACCAATCATGGCTCGGATACCACTGATGGGTTTTGGACATAAAAACTTTCCCTATGTGCACATACAACCCTATAGCTTGGATCTAGGTTTCACTAATTGAACATGCAATGATTCCAAGACTTTCATGGCTATATCTAATGTAAACTAACAATCAAAACATATGAAAAACAAATATAGAATATTACCTTGAGTTACTTGCTTGAAACCTTCTTCTTCATGGAGCTAAGAGTCACAAATGTCACTCCTCTAATGGCTTACAAACACCAACTAGCAAGAAGATGACTTGAGAGAGATGAGGAAAAGGGAAGTTGTCACACCCCAAAACCAAGAACGGCGGAAACGTTCTGGGGCAGAGGACGTCATGTACAATATCACAACAATGAAAAGTAGTAAACAAGCAACAACATCATCCATTGCATTAATAATAGAATTATTATACAAATGTATTCTGTCAAATTTTGATAAACACTAAAGAATAAATCAAAATAAAAGATGAGTCTTGAACGAGCTCCATCTTCTCTAAACCTTGCATCGGTACCTGTCTATGGTTGACCTGAGGATACAAGTAATTTTGAAAGAGAGTATCAGCTTTAAAGCTGGTGAGATCATAAGTATTTTAGTGTCTTAATTTGTAAGTAAGAATTTGTATGTATATGAAATGTAAGTATTGAAAATGTATATCAACTGTAAGTATTAAAAATGTATATGAACTGTAAGTATTAAAATGTTTGTAAAACAACTGTAAAATGTTTGAAAAACCCTAGAAATCCCTATGATTCCTACTATTATAACGGTGTCTTCTACCAAGACCTAAGTGCTCTGAATGTAGTCTTCTACCAAGACTTAACTGCTCTGAATGTAGTCTTCTACCAAGACCTAACTGCTCTGAATGTAGTCTTCTACCAAGACCTAACTGCTCTGAATGTTCGTTTCTTGTAAAAGTGTGTAATTTTCCAAGTGTAACTATCATTAATAAAATATAGTTTTTACATTTAATGTTTAAGTGAAAAGATCACTAAATATATGTAAAGGAAAAATTAATGTAGTACTGTAGTGCAGTGCTATAAGAACTACTGCTGTACTAATTACCTTAAACCGGATTTACATTAAGGCATCATGTGATTAAATTGTACCATACTATTGACTGGATAACAACGGCAAAGGTATGGTCGTAAAAAGGAATGACGTTTGGCACCCGCAGACCTGCAGGTCCGGCTGTAGCTAGCAGCAAGGTGTAGGATAGTCAATCCAGTATAGATCTATACGTAAACTCATGCTCTCCCTCCAAGAGACTCTGGCTACAACTCGGGCCATGACATTTAAGGCATGCTCCGATACAGTGGATCACAATTGTGTCAACGTATTTATGTATATGTAATGTACTGAAAAGTTCTACGTATGGTAGCTATAATGTGTGTTCTCTCTCTATCTAGCAAGTATAGTAATGTACTGTAATGTTCTAGAAAGTATTGACTCATGAATGAACTGACTCATTGTATGATATCGCGTTCTAGTAATAGTTCTAGTATCTTCCTAAACTACCCATATGGTAGTTTACTAGTAATCTAACTAGTACGTATGGACATGGATGTATACCCTTGCTACCAAAGGGCATTGGATGAACTGGAAGGACCTTCATGACTATATATGTACACATGATATATAACAAATATTTAAACGACCTTCGGACGAGTACCCGATATCCCACCAGACCACATCCAAATCGAGGAAAATGAAACAAGGTGGATAGCCTTCCTAAGTCTTTTAAACATTTCTTATATAACTATACATATAGAGGCATGCAATTTATAATATAAAAGCAATAAAATAAGTTTTGTAAAACCTTTAAACATAATTATTATCTAAGAAAAGATCGACTTGATGTCAATCCATAAAACGATTTGAAGGCATGGGTTTGATAAAATAGTTTAGTATAAAGAAACATTTGTTTGAAACATAATTGTAAATAAGTTTGAAATGAAACATAAAGAGTAAAATGTACAGTTTAAGAAGGAGTTTTAAACATATAAAGTGTTTATGAAAATCATTTGAAGGAAACTGTTTGGTAAAACGGCTAATGAGTAGTAAATCATTTGAATGCTGCTTATTAATCACATGTGATTGATATAATAAGTAGCACGATTCTACTTGTATCCCCCGCCATAAAACATTTAAAAATAGTTAAAACATTGATTATGGGGTATGAACTCACCTGTTGTGGGTGATACGGATGAACTGAAGAGGTAGGACTGCTAGGTGTCAAGTGAAGTCTTGAACACACTCTATGATCCTAGTTAACATAGAATTTCACATATATGTAACAAATTAGTCTATAAACAACTAATAAACAAGTCAAGACACCCTAGGACATGCTAAAAACCTTTATCAAGTGTTATTAGCCTCTAGGATTGCATCTAAGTGTTTGTAGGGGAAGCTATTGTGTGTACGGCTCAAGGAAAACTCCACCATGAGGTTCACGGCCCTAATGACACTACCAAATGAGTTTACACTCGTAAACTCATGAGTTTACGGCCGTAAGCTCATAATTAGGTTATCATTTGATGTTTGATGCTCTATAAGGCCCTAATAAGCATTTCATGTCCCTAAATTAACTAGGAACTAAACTAAGCTATTGTACAAGGCTTTAGAAGAGTTTATAGCACCATTTGGCACTATTTTATGGAGTTCACGACCCTAGAACTTATTGGGCCGTGAACACCTTACTCTTGGTTTTTTAAGGGTGTTTGCTAGTCCTAAACTCATTTAGGTACATATCCAATTTAGTATCTTGGCTTAAGGAGGGTTTTTAAAGCATTTTGGCATTTAAACATGGAGTTCATGGCCCAAGAACTTCCTTGGCCGTGAACTCACTTTCACCTTTTGTTTCTAATTAATTTTGTGGTATAAAAATGCAATGGTAGTCCCTAGGTTGAGTTCCAAGGCTTTGAGGGACATTGGGCACACTTTTGGCCCTTAGAATGGAGTTTACTCTCCAAGTGTTCTTGGGCGGTAAACTCCCATATCTTGGGGTTTTGATTCGATTTTAATGTTATAAAACATAATATAAGCTATATAATACAACTAGATAGAAGTACTCACGATTTGGGATAAAACCCCGAAGATCCATGAGAGAGAATTTGACTTTTCTCTAGTTGGAAATGTAACTAATGAATGAATATGGCTCAGATTTCTATATATAGTCCTGGGATTTTTGGCAGAAAATATTTTTATTCCGGAATTGAACCCTAATATCCTAGAATTTTGGAATAACAGTGTTGCACAAAACCCTAGTGCATCCACTCTCCTGATATCTCCTTAAGTGTAAATCCTGAAAAACTGTCAAACTTATACCCAAAGTCTGGAATTTCACTGTAACTGTTCTAACTTCTATTGGCTTGATATGGCTTGTTCAGAATGGAAATTTCGGGTTGTCACAGAAGTCGGCTCTAGGGTTTCTCCAATCACAATGATGGCCGATTTCCTCAACCCTATGGGTCTATTTATACTTTGAGCTCCTAGGGTTTCACCCTAAACCCTAATTGGATAACTTAGCCTCAAAGCAATCCAAATCCTCTCCTAGATAAGGCCTTGGACGATTTCTAGGTGATCTACATCCCTAAATTCGTCTAACCCATATCCATGAGGGTTATCGGCTCAGAATACAACTTTCACACATTTGACAGTTTATACCCCTTTATTCAATTAATCTCTTTAAGTCACCAAATTAATTCCTAATTAATTTATGACTTATATTAATCAAACAATATTATTATTTCTCTAACATATTATTCTTATAATACATTAAGAATAATATCTCTTCTCTCTAAATCACCCTATCAAGTTGCTATGGTGAAGGCAACCCAAAAGGACCATGCACAATCGGGTCAAGTACTTACCAAATATAATTACAGCCGTAGACACTAATCCAACAACTAGTGCGTTTACATATTATCAATTTGTAACCGACTCGCAAGATACAACCTACACGTCTCGGTTTCAATAATATAAGATATTATCGTCTCACCAATCACTCGTGATAAAATCCATGAAGTGATCCAAGTGAGCGTGGGTTTAATCCAATGCTCAAACTTATATTCATAAGCACTCATGAACGTTGTAGCAAACATTTGCTTATGTGTAATACACTTTAGACAATCCACACACCAATTCACGACAGTCTTCATTCATACCTACTTCCAACATATGAATGATTGTGGTCCGTTCGAATAATTTGATTGTTCTAAACCAATTTAATCATTTAGGAAGTCAAAACATGCAAACTGAAACACAAGAATAATACTAATCCCATATGGCCCCAAACTCTGGGTATAAATAAAACATTTTATTTAATCACCATATTGATTACTCATTATTTGTTGTTTCGGGTAATCAACTTCTTACTTGAATTATAACTACACTTGTCCCATACTCTCAGCATGCACACAATGTTTATCTACGGTCCTTACTATGTGAAATAGTTCAAATGAATACATTTCCAATCATACTCATTTCACAACTCCCAATCCTTATCATAATTATAAGAATATCAAATTCTTGTTACTTATGCTAAATTCTAACACTTTATGCAATGATTCTTTTGTAAAGTCATAGCTCAAAAACATCAAGACTTGGACAATCTCTATCAGAAACAATTCTATAGATATGATGTCTCTCACTCAAAGTACATTCCTTTGAACATCCTTCTTGCATAAAAGTTTCTAATCTAGACATAGATTCTCAATATCCAACTCCCAATATGGAAACATTTCCATATTTGCCATATGACAACTCATTCTTAATAGAATCTTATCTATTCATAATAATGTCGATATGATCCATCCAATATCATACTTCCAACTACTCACAAGTGGCTAATCCTCAGCGAGCTTTGGATCGTCCTTTGATAGTTGTTTAATTATCTTATTCAAAACCGATTCTTGTCCTTTTTTCCTCTAAATACGCTAGACATTTGGAAAATTTTAAAATGGTCAAATACTATAGCATTTGCAATCAATCCTATACCCGAAGTGTATGGAACACGATGCATAATGTCTTACATAAAGATCTGATACTTATCAATCTTCTGCCATAATATTTTATGTGTCACGTTCTCAAATTCGAACTATGCCATAATCATAATCGAAATTTGAGAACACACTATGTATCCTTGACTAAATTTATTAACATTCCACAACCTAAGCCTTTAGATTTGAAATGAAACATAATATTCTCTCCATTAATTATAGCAAAACAACTATTCAACCCTTACGACTTTGCAAAGTATAACTCTTGTTTTCTATAATCAATATTGCTAACTTGCAATACTTGCCTTAATAATCATACAAGCACAACATTTATGCTCCCACTATCATGCTGATTATTATCATATAAGCATAACACTTATGCTCCTACTAGCTTCATGTATTCAGAAAATAGCTTAACTTTCAGAAAAACAATAACTATTGAATTTCTTAAGTTCATATTTCTAATACCTAATGTTTTGATAATCTTTTATCTAAGATTCTTAGTCTTATAAACCTTTTCCTTAGATAGCTCATATGTGTGTCTAAACAATTCAGACTAATTGCCAAATCTCACAATTCGAATCATGGAAAGGGATACCGTAACCATAATCGAATTTGAGAATACAATTTCACAATTACTATCTTCTTAAAATCTCTCTTAGTGAAAGCATTTCCTCACAATCATCTTCATGAAGGAGGGAATCTTATGACACTTATAGTTTAATGGTGTATGTGTTCCTATCCATACGAATTTGTCAAAACCAATGTTTGCGATAAATCCAAACTCATATGGACCGAACCTTGTCAATCTTGATTTCTTACCTTATTGTAACACGAGTGTCCACCATGTCTTCCAAGTAGTTAAGCGGCTCACCCTTTCCTATCAATGTACTTTCCATTGATCAAGGTGCTTGTCTTTTATGCATTCAAATGAGAACTCATAGAACTCATATGCATAATTAACTCAATTGGAATGGCATAGAAACAAGATAGTGTCAACACGATAGGTTGTAAACCTCAACTCGTGTGCTAGTGATGATCGATAAGGTTTATTCTCGATTAGTTCTTGAAATGTTTCGAGACCATTAAGACTCCCACTGACTCCTTGACATATAAGATTCTCTTGTCAATAAACATTTTGTAACAACGTAAATTTTCAAAACAAATTTTTCATTTTTCATCAACTAAATTCATATAAAATTATTCTCAAATATTTCAACAGTAGTTTTTGAAACATATCATTTCCCAAGATCATAAAAATCAGACTCTCTCTAGTGTGTACGAGTCACGTCGGCGCCTTCCCACAGTCCTTGCTAGTACCTGAAAAACATAACACAACAACTGTAAGCATAAATGCTTAGCGAGTCCCCTAAAATACCGCATACAACACATACGCCACTCGAGGCTATAATACGACCCTTCGGTCGATGTGTCTCAGCGGGACCCTCCAGTCCTGTTGCGCGTTGGACCCTCTGGTCCGGTCATAGCTCGTTGGACCCTCCGGTCCGGTCTATAACAATCATACAACACACATATGGCACATAGCACATAATCTCATACGTAACACATAAGACCCTCTGGTAAACACATAATACCACTCAAGGTAACATATAGTGAGAAGACTCACCTCAGGTGTCTCGGTAAGTCTTTGTCTCGGTAGAAATGTGATCTAGCCTCCGCCTAATCACATAAAGCAAATACTCTCATAAATATAACTATACTCCAACCTTTCTTAACATCCTCAGAAGGGTAAAAGACCATTTTACCCCTCTTTTGGCTCAAAGGCCTCACTGTTGACCAAACCCTAAAAGTCAACAAAAGTCAACAGTCAAACTTTGACCCGACTCGTCGAGTGCACTTGGGCGACTCGACGATTCTACACGTGTCCACTGACTCTCTTAGTCCCTCTCTTGGCACGTCGAGTCCTTCCCCTTACTCGACGAGTCACACCTGGCATGAATCGCGGGGCCACCCCGACTTAACTCGCCGAGTCTCAAGAACAACTCGGCGAGTTCCTCCTTGAACTCCAGTCCCCAAACTCTCCCTGACTCACCAAGTTATTTCCCCAACGCGGAAAATCTACTCACTGACTGATTTACGGGAAACCCTCATCCTACTCGCCGAGTCGTTCTTCGGACTCGGCGAGTTCATGCCATGCACAAACTCCATAGACCTCCTGAGGTCAGATCTGTTCCTTTAATTCATAGATCTGGCCTTCCCAAGCATGATAATCACGTAAAGTTCAGACCTTGACACTGATTTATCTAAATGGTCTAACGTAGTGATTTATCCCCAAAAATGACATCCTAGGCTCATGGCTCCCAAAACAACCCATAAAGCTCCAAGGGTTAAGGTCTCTGGACCTCTTTGGGTCCAGATCCAAAGCATAGACTCGTGAAGGGACCATTTGCTCCACTTATCCATCCACTAAAGGGGTTAGAAAATCCTAACTCTAAGAATCAACACCCAAAACTGAAGAAGGTCTGAATGAATACCTCAATATGAACTCTATGAACTCTGAAGTCACCAAAATCGCACCTCCTTCAGCCTCCTCTTGCCTTGGTCACCTCCTTCTTGCAAATACACTAACAAAAGGATCAAGAATGGCTTCTCCTTCCTCAAAAATGATCTAGATCTCTTAGGGCTTGTCTCTGGGGTTTGGTAGCTGCAAATGACGGCCTTAAAGGCCTTTAAATAGGTCCTAAACCCAAGAAATTAGGGTTTCATTAAACAGCGTGGACTCGCCGAGTCCACTCATGGACTCGCCGAGTCCGGCTATGAACCCGGATATGAATCCGTGACCAAACTCGGCGAGTTTAAACACCAACTCTCCGAGTCTACTCACAATTCTCCCCCACTAGAATTTGACTTCGCCCTCGAAGTCTCATTCTGCAAACAACTCCGGCTTGCAAGTCAACTCTGACCCTTTCCGATGCTGCCACTGGACCTGCACCAGAGGCACCTCCTTGTTCCTCAAAACCTTGATCTTCCGATCCCTAATCGCCACCGGTCTCTGAACATAATTCAGGCTCGCATCCACCTGTATATCTTCTAATGGAACCACCACCGACTCATCGGCTATACACTTTCGCAACTGCGACACGTGAAACGTGTCATGAATCTGACCCAACTCTGCAGGTAACTCCAACCGGTAGGCTACCCTGCCTACCCTCGTGATCACCCTGAAAGGACCAATATATTGGGGCCCCAACTTGCCCCTCTTCCTGAATCGAATCACCCCTTTCCAAGGAGAGACCTTCAGGAGCACGAAGTTGCCGACCTGAAACTCGAGCTCGGACCAACGTCTGTCCGCATAACTCTTCTGACGACTCTGAGCGGTCAACAACCTCTGTCCGACCTGCTGAATCTGCTCGGTCGTCTGAAGCACGATCTTGGTACTACCCATCACATGCTGCCCTACTTCTCCCCAGCAAATGGGGGTCCGACACCTTCTCCCTTACAACCGCTCAAAGGGTGGCATACCATTGCTCAAATGATGGCTGTTGTTGTAGGAAAACTTTGCCAAGGGCAAGTACGTGTCCCAACTCCTTCCGAAATCCAACACACATGCTCGAAGCATGTCTTCGAGCGTCTAAATCATCCGCTCACTCCGCCCGTCAGTCTGTGGGTGGTATGTGGTACTAAAATGCAGTCTCGTACCCAATTCCTCAAGAAATTTCTTCCAGAACCTGGAAGTGAAACGCACATCTCGATCTGAGACAATCTAGATCGGTACCCCATGCCGCGATACCACCTCTCTCACGTACATTTCTGCCAACTTTTCTGTGGAAGAGCTCTCACTGATAACAAGAAAATGAGTGCTCTTCGTCAACCTTTCCACAATCACCCAAATTGCATCGACATCTCTCGCAGTACTTGGCAATTTGGTGATGAAATCCATGGTAATCTGTTCCCACTTCCACTCGGGAAGCTCTAACGGCTGCAGCTTACCATGTGGACGCTGATGCTCGGCCTTAATCATGCGACAGGTCAAGCATTTCTCTTCAAACCATGCGACATCCCTCTTCATACAGGGCCACCAATACTCCCTTTTCAGGTCCAGATACATCTTAGTGGCCCCGGGATGGATTGAGAACTTCAATCGATGAGCCTCTTCCATCAAAATGGTACGCGTCCCGCCCACAGACGGTACCTAAATCTGACCCTGAAATGTCATAAGCCCCCGACTATCAGTAACGAATTCCGACACCAACCCGACAACTCGCTCTCTCTTCTGGCTTTCGGGCCTCACGGCCTCAGCCTGGGCCCCACAAATAGCATCCAACACAGGGGTCATCACTATCAATCTCAAACAAACATCTCGCATTGGGGCGCCCTCCGCCCTACGGCTCAGTGCATCGGATACAACATTAGCCTTGCCCGGGTGGTACAAGATCTCACAATCATAATCCTTGACCACATCCAACCACCTCCTCTGGCGCATATTCAGGGTGGGCTAATCCATCAAATACTTCAGGATCTTGTGGTCCGTGTATATCGTACACCGAACCCCATACAGATAGTGTCGCCAGATCTTGAGGGCGAACACTACCGCTCCCAATTCCAGATCGTGAGTGGGATACCTCGTCTCATGAGGCTTAAGCTGCCTCGATGCGTATGCTATCACATGCCCCTTCTGCATAAGCACTACTCCCAATCCGGATATCGATGCATCACAATATACCACGAAATCCTCCATTCCTTCCGGATGGGCTATCACATGCCCCTTCTGCAGACCTTGTAACAACGTAAATTTTCAAAACAAAATTTTCATTTTTCATCAACTAAATTCATATAAAATTATTCTTAAATATTTTCAACAGTATTTTTTGAAACATATCATTTCCCAAGATCATAAAAATCAGACTCTCTCTCTAGTGTGTACGAGTCACGTCGGCGCCTTCCCACGGTCCTTGCTAGTACCTGAAAAACATAACACAACAACTGTAAGCATAAATGCTTAGCGAGTCCCCCAAAATACCGCATACAACATATACGCCCGTCGAGGCTATAATACGACCCTCCGATCGAT
This sequence comes from Lactuca serriola, assembly GCF_051521515.1. Lineage (NCBI taxonomy): Eukaryota > Viridiplantae > Streptophyta > Magnoliopsida > Asterales > Asteraceae > Lactuca > Lactuca serriola. The sequence continues at coordinate 221,474,365 of NC_136410.1, read as the reverse complement.
GTGTCTCAGTGGCACCCTCTAGTCTCGTAGCTTGTTGGACCCCCTGGTCCGGTCATAGCTCGTTGGACCCTCCGGTCCGGTCTATAACAATCATACAACACACATATGTCACATAGCACATAATCTCATATGTAACACATAAGACCCTCTGGTCAATACATAATACCACTCAAGGTAACGTATAATGAGAAAACTCACCTAAGGCGTCTCGGTAAGTCTCTGTCTCGGTAGAAATGTGATCTAGCCTCCGCCTAATCATATAAAGGAAATACTCTCATAAATATAAATATACTCCAACCTTTCTTAACATCCTCAGAAGGGTAAAAGACCATTTTACCCCTCTCTTGGCTCAAAGGCCTCACTGTTGACCAAACCCTAAAAGTCAACAAAAGTCAACGGTCAAACTTTGACCCGACTCGTCGAGTGCACTTGGGCGACTCGACGAGTCTACACGTGTCCACTGACTCTCTTAGTCCCTCTCTTGGCACGTCGAGTCCTTCCCCTTACTCGACGAGTCACACCTGGCATGAATCGCGGGGCCACCACGACTCAACTCGCCGAGTCTCAAGAACAACTCAGCGAGTTCCTCCTTGAACTCCAGTCCCCTAACTCTCCCTGACTCACTGAGTTATTTCCCCAACTTGGCAAATCTACTCCCTAAGTGATTTACGGGAAACCCTCATCCTACTCGCCGAGTCGTTCTTCGGACTCGGCGAGTTCATGCCATGCACAAACTCCATAGACCTCCTGAGGTCAGATCTGTTCCTTTAATTCATAGATCCGGCCTTCCCAAGCATGATAATCACATAAAGTTCAGAGCTTGACACTCATTTATCATCTAAATGGTCTAACTTAGTGATTTATCCCCAAAACTGACATCCTAGGCTCATGGCTCACAAAATAACCCATAAAGCTCCAAGGGTTAAGGTCTCTGGACCTCTTTGGGTCCAGATCCAAAGCCTAGACTCGAGAAGGGACCATTTGCTCCACTTATCCATGCTCTAAAGGAGTTAGAAAACCCTAACTCTAAGAATCAACACCCAAAACTGAAGAAGGTCCGAATGAATACCTCAATATGAACTCTATGAACTCTGAAGTCACCAAAATCGCACCTCCTTCAGCCTCCTCTTGCCTTGGTCACCTCTTTCTTGCAAATACACCAACAAAAGGATCAAGAATGGCTTCTCCTTCCTTAAAAACACTCTATATCTCTTAGGGCTTCTCTCTGGGGTTCGGTAGCTGCAAATGACAGCCTTAAGGGCCTTTAAATTGGTCCCAAACCCAAGAAATTATGGTTTCATTAAACATCATGGACTCGTCGAGTCCGGCTATGAACCCGGATATGAATTCGCGACCATACTCGGCAAGTTTCAACACCAACTCGCCGAGTCTACTCACAATCTCCAAAAATAAAGGAGTAACATATTATACCTGGGAATCCGGATGTTAACATTTCTCGAGAAACAAATATTCAAGAGTTAGTGTAGCTTTTATCAAGACAAAACACTTCACAAAATTGGTCCTAGTTGGTCTTTGTCTTATCCAAGACATCACAACTTTCCAATATCAAATGTGCAGTAATAAGAAAACCTTTTCAAATTCCACATTTGATGAATGTTATAAACCTTCTTAAGGCTTGTCACTCAATGTCACAATCTTAACTCTAAGACTTGTTTTGGAACGAAGTATGGTTGACTTCTTGATTTAACCATTTCTTCAATTCTTGATTCCTCTTCTCAGACATACAATAGTTAAGAATCACTTAGAGGATCAATTGAGATATGGTTCTTAATCATTAAGACCTATCATAAAACATAATAAAATGTACTCTCCCTTCTTCTTAGAATAGAGAAACTTTTATCTTTCTGTCTACTTGATTCTTCTTATTCGTTCTTCTATTGATTAAATCCTTTTTTAATCATCTCAGAATTACACTTAATCTTATAAGTATAATCATATTTACAAAACCTTTAGTAAATCATGACGAATATCTTTGTCACTCTTGTGGTGGACTTAATCAACACACAACTTTGTGTACTCGATCTCTTAGTCCTTCACTTGACACTTTGTCAACGAATTAGTCTAATTTCCAAATATGAAAATTTCTCATACATCATGCAACCAAGTTGTATGATTCCAAGTATCTATCCAATTGAAACTTGGGCGATGAGAAACTTTCCTTATTTGGTAAATTCTTGACCTTTCCACAAATAACATAATTAAGAATCAAATCCATTATTGCTAATAATAGAAACTTACAAACATCAATTTTTCATACACGCCATTGCAAGGATAAATAAATAATATAAAATCAAAATTTATTTTATTGCGGAAAAATTTGTCCTTACAATGCAATTCAATCGAAAAACTATGTTAATACATATTTCTTAGCAATCTATTCTAACTCCAAGTAGTAGCTCAAAATCTAATCTTCAAACAACACGATCGAAAACCATTTCTTCACGATTAGATTCCGCTCATTGCTTCCCTTAACCTTCCTCTCTTTTCTATGATCCTACAAAACACCAAATGTAATCTTATCACATCATGTATTAAGAATCTAGAATAGGAACTTAAAAGAGTTAGTTAATGGATTTTACCTAAAGTAGAGCCATACGTTTTGACTCTCCCATCTCTTAGATCTCTTAGGTAAATAGGGCAGCTTCGTCTCCAATGCCCCTTCTCTTGGCAATAAAAGAAAATTGACGCTTTTGGAACAGCACATGGAACTACTTCAGACTTTTCCTTTCTCTTATGATCAAACTCTTCGATCATGGCATGCCATTCGTTGCCATTGCCTATATCCATAGAGGTCTGGAAGGCAGATTCACAAATCAACTTTGCTTTTCCAGTGTGCTAAACCATTGCTGATTTAGCAGCAATAAGCATGTAGGTGAGATCTATAAGGGTCACGTCGTGGTTCATCATATAATACTCTCTTACGAACTCACTATGAGTTAGGAAGTGACTTAAGAACCCAGTCAACATCCAGCTCCTCACAGACAACGAATCCCAACATTCTTAACCCATCAATGTGTGACATCATCTCTAGGACGTGTGCACACACCAACTTTCCTTCTTCATGTTTACTTGCCAAAAGGGCTTGAGTGAGCTTGAAGTTTTCAAGCCTTCAAACTTGTGGGTTAGGGAGAATAATTGGAGGATGTGGAGGAAGTGAAGCATGATCTCTTGTTTCTCGATCAAATCGTGGAATATCATCTTCATGTGGAAAGCTTGTTCCACGGGATTTGGGAAGACCATAGTTGTCGTACTTTGACATCTACAAAATGGGAGAAAATAAATTCAAGTTAGTTGATTAATTGTGTCCTTAATAAATCACCCAAATGAGATACTAAGGCTAGGACCCAACACAATATTCCACAACTTGGGAGAGGGATGTCGTAACCCAAATTGCAAAGCATTTGAAGGTAAATGAATGATGATTCACTAATGTTCCACCATGAAAAACGAAAAACAGATTAAGTTTTAAATGCTTTGAAAACTCCTAGATCCTTTGAGATTCATTGAACTTTTTAATGGCATGTTTAAATCTCGATATGCCCCTCGATTTGTGACTGGGATGCCGAGGATCACAAAACAGGGTGTGAATAACCATGCAAACCTACATGGTGCCCCCACATGTTACAGTTACCTATTCGATGTGTCGGTTAACCACACACGCTCCACCGAACTATGAAAAACATTGAGTCACCCTTTGCTACCTTTGCTTAGAACCATTTAGTGTGCCGGTTAACCACACACTCTCCACTAACGTCTTCGCAAGGGTACAAAGTGTAATTTCATGGAATTGCATCAATTCACTTTTGCCTAAAGTAACTAAGATTGAGAATTTGTAAAACATTTAGTTACTTTTGTACTTCATTATACTTATAATAGAAGTTTTTTGTCCTATCCTACCCGTTCGGCAAATGACCCTCCACTAGTCAAGAGTACGGTGGGTAAGAGTGGATACTCATTCAATCGCCATTTTATAGGAAATTTCCTTAAGCACCCCTTATAGACTAGCTTCGTGAATGAGGCCTACTAACGGTAAGACTAACTTTTACTCATACATATATAATATTATACTTTTAATGGTATACATAGTATAGGGTGTACTTTACACTTTTAGAATACTAGGTGGTCAAATTTAACAATTATACTTTTAATTTAATTAAATTGTAAACCAAAACTTTATGGATTTATGAAATCTCCTTTAATTATACACCTTAATTAATTAATAAAACCATAAGGGTGTGATTTGAACTTTTCAAAACAATACTAGGGTTTTAGAATTTAACATTTCTAAATTAAACTTTTAATCAACTTTTAAATTCCAAACCTTGAGGGCAGGTTTTGAAACATTTCAAAACATCAAGGATCAAATAGCAAATAATTTAAATTAAACAATTAATTTAATGATTATCTAAATTTGACCTAATTTCAATTTCTTGCAAGATAAGTTACCCAATTAATACAAATAATCAATCTTTAATCATATAAGGAAGTTATTATCTAATCAATTGGTAATTATCTTTTGTTTAATCAAGGATATACTCAAATATAAGATAAAATTCGAATATTAAAGACCTAAAACAATTAAGGCAAGTATCGTCAAGCAAAACAATAAGAAATCCCAAAATATGCTCTTACTGACGCTCGAACTTGTTGAGTTCCTCTATGGACTCGCCGAGTTGGAGCAACTCGCCGAGTCCACATTGGAACTCACCGAGTTCATCAGTCAGGGGACCAAAAAATCGATTTTGAAGCTTGAACTAATAACAAAGGCATCAATACAATAGAAACCAATCAAGGCTCTGATACCACTGATGGTTTTTAGCCATAAGAACATCCTATGTGCTCATGCAAACCCTAATGCTTGGATCTAGGTTTCTCTATTATACATGCAATTCATCTAAGACTTTAAACCCTAGTTCTAGCATAAAATTAATCATATTAACATAAGAAAGGGTTTTAGATCTTACCTTGATTGTTATGTAGCAATAACAATCTCAAATCCTCCTTTGAATGGCTTTAGAAAGCTTAGAGTCACAAGTGTCACTCCTCTAATGGTTCACAAACACCAAGAGCAAGAGGATGAAGAATGATAAGAGAGGAGGCACCCAAAAACGTGTAAAAACCCTAAGGAATCACTTCTCCACGTTTTTGGTGCTCTAGGGATCCTTAAATAGTGAGGCTATTAGGGTTATCTAACAAGGAAACCCTAATTTGAATGCTTAGGCCCTAAGCAACCCATGGACTCCCTCCTTTGAGGCCTAGGACGATTTCTAATGGGTTTCCCCATAGAATTCATCCACCCCTCTAATATGGAGTCCATTCGCCCAATATTCAACTATCACACAATTAATAGTTCTAGTCCCTTAAGTTTAATTTATGTCTTTTAGCCACAAAATTAATTCTTATTAATTCTTGACTAATATTAATTAAACAATATGATTTCTCCTTTAATATATTATTCTCATAATATATTAATAAATCATAATTAATCATCTCTCTCCATAATTCATCCTATCAAGTTGCTTTGCTGAAGGCAACCCAAAAGGACGATGCGACATCGGGTCAAGTACAAACCAAAATAGTTATGGACTTAGACACTAATCCAACAGACACACCTTGTTCATTAAATCCATAAACACTGCGGGTGCATTGGTTAATCCGAAAGCCATCACTACAAACTCGTAGTGACCATAACGAGTTCGGAAGGCTGTCTTAGGAACATCTTCCTCTAGAACCCGTAACTGGTGATACTGTGACAACCTGATATTTAGAGACAATGTAATGTAAAACCTGTCAAATTTAGATCAAAATATAACTTTCCTAAAATCTTATTTGGGTTAAATCAAGTAGTAGGAATCGTAACAAGGTTTTCATACATATAAAGAACACAAAAATCCGAGTTATAACGAAAAAGTTATGACCATTCTAAGATTTCGACAAAACCGGCAACACCGATTAAATGAAAAACGTGAAGTTTCAATACAATATTTTTTAGCCTTAAGTATCTAAATGAAAGTTTTAGATAACATTAAACCGTGAGCGTACATAAAAAGAACGTCCAAATCTGACTTCATATGAGGAAGTTATGATTTTTCGAAGATCCGGATATAGTAGTAGACAGCTAAAAACTCGAATTATAGCTCGAGAGACTTTTGACCGAAACAAACTAAATGAGAATCGAAGGTCTCAACAATAGTATCACAACAGCGAAAAGTCTGACGAAAATGGACATCAGATGAAGAAGTTATGGAATTTTAACGGACTTTTCGTGTCCCGGCCCATTAAAAATAAATAATTAAAAAATAAAGTCAAAATTTGCCAATGAAGTCTAAATGAGAGTTATATATCATATTTTTAGCTACGCGTGCATATAAAGAACGTCGAAAATGGAGCTCGTACGCGAAAGTTATGGATTTTACAAGTTCGAGACCCGAAATCCGAGGCTGTCAGGATTGCCACGACGTGGCACAAGTTTACCGCGACCCGGAAAGTGACTGAGGGCGTCCAATCAATGGAAGAGTATAATTTTTACTCCCCACGACATGTCCATCCCTTTCCAAGACATGGCACACCCCAAAAAATGACCCTACAAATAGATTTCAAGGGCTCCGAGTTCCATTGCTCAGTTCCTTTCTTTCTCGCGCCGAAACTTTGCGTTTAAACCCCCGAGACCCTCCCAAAGCCCCGGTTTTCACCTTCAAGTCCCGAAGGAAGGTTTTGTGTTCCCGAGATCCCCGAGATTCCCGTGAATCCCGAGATTTTCCCGCGTTTTCAACTCTTCCTGTCGAAGTTCTGCTCGATTCTTCTCTCGATTCTTCTCTCGACTACTTCAAATCAACCACTTCAATCAAGTGAGTTCATAGCCCTATAAACTACACTTTCAAATGCGTTATAAATGCTTTTTATACACTTTTAAGGAGGGGAATACAAGTAAACATACGATTATCATCGTGTGAAAAACATAAATCTGTTGTTATACTTTTTGGTTATGAAATCAATCACATGTGATTTATAACTAACATACAATTGGACTTACTACACGTTTAGCCGTTTCACCAAACTGAGTACTTCAAATAGCTTTCTCAGATGTTTTTACATGTTAAAACACTTTTAGAAACTGTCTTACAAATGATATGTTTCCTTTTTGAATCTGTTATAGTTGTGCTTCAAACAAAGGTTTTCTTACACTTAAACTGTCTTGTCAACTGTTTTCGAATTGTTTTATAAATTGACATCAAGTCATAAATTCTTATTTATTAAACTTTTCAAAGGTTTTAGAAAACCTCTTTTATACTTTTATATTGTTAAATGCTTGCCTATATATGTATAGTTAAATAAGAAAGGTTTAAAAGATTTAGAACGACTAGCACGCCTTATTTCTTTTTCTGTTCTCGTTGGGATGTGGCCTTAGGTTATCAGTTATTCATTCAAATGTCGTCTAAATATTAGTTATATAGATCATGTATACCTATATAGACATAAAAGTTCCATCAGTTAGTTCAATTCCGACACTCTTGGGTAGCAAGGATGTATAAACATACTTGGACACTCATCAATTACATTCCAGTAAACTATTATAGGAATAGTTTAGGGGATACAAAACATTATTCCTATTACAAGGAATCACGCAAGATTCAGTTCATTCATGAGTCTGTACCAACGTTTTATTTACAAGTATACATTCTTCATAACAAGGATAATCTTTTCATACAAAAGGTATTTCATTATATTACTCGTGAAGTTGTTGTTAGCAAACATGTGAGACAATGGCTTTGTTAGTACCAAAATGAATGTCCCCATTTGTAACCAGAGTCTCCTGGAGGGAGAGCGCGAATTTGTGTATAGATCTATACGGATTTGACGAACCCGCACCTAAACTGTAAGCTCCAGTTAGACCGGAAGGTCTGGGGTGACAAATGTCGACATTAGTACCACGTCTAGTATGGTTATGAGAAACTTACAACAGCGGAAAAAACAACCCTTTTACGTAGTAATATACATTTAACTCAATCATGCTCAGGGGCTAATAACTATACCATGGGATATTATTAGCATGTTCACAATTCGGGATAAACACTCTTTTAACCAATTTTACTTATACAAAAGACTCACATGGAGTATTAGAAACATGTTCGATATAGATAAACTATTTTCCTTATTACCTTTATATTGTGACTCATACACATAAACGACGAGGTAGACTATAACTTTTATAATAATAGTTAAACAAGGGAAAAACCGTCACATTTATAGTGATGCGTACTTCTAAAACATTCGGGTCTTGGTAGAAGACTACTTTCAAAACATTCAGGTCTTGGTAGAAGACTACTTTCAAAACACTCGGGTCTTGGTAGAAGACTACTTTTTTTATACTAGTAGAAAATATGGGATTTCTAGGAGTTTTCAAAACATATACAAACAATTACATTGAACAATTTCAAATGTTATCATCAAACTTATACGAACGATGACATTAAATACTTATGAACTCACCAGCTTAAATGCTGACCTACACTTTCAAAATAACTTGTATTCTCAGGTCACCAGTAGACAGGTACGATGACCAGGTTTTGCGAAGACGGAGCAGTCAAGACTCGTCTTTTATTTTGATTACTTGTTGTAATGTCTTATTACTATGAAAGAACACACATGTATTAAACTATTACTATTAATACAATATACGATGTTGTTGCTTGTTTACTACTTTACATTGTTGTGATACATACATGACGTCCTCCACCCTAGAACGTTTCCGCCATTCTCGGTTTTGGGGTGTGATAGATACCCGGATCTTAAATCAATCTTTGAAAAGTAGCTTGGTCCTTGAAATTGGTCGAAAAAGTCGTCTATCCGCGGTAGAGGGTATCGGTTCTTAATGGTTAGTTTGTTTAGCTCGCGGTAGTCGATTCACATACGGAATGATCCATCCTTCTTGTTACACCCCCAAACCGGGAAAACGGAAACATCTGGGGGCGGATGACTTCATCTTGTAATATCATAACAATGTATATAAATGAAACATAGCCATCATCATGATCATACATTCAAGACTACAACATACATGGTTTACAGTATTGTGTTTGTTCATAAAAATTACATCCCAAAATAACAAATGTATGATGAAACCAAAATAGAACATTCATTCAAATCCATAGTTGTAAAGAATCAGCTCACTGTGTTTTTGAGAATGCAAGACATTTGAAAAGAATCAACATAAAAATGTTTGTGAGTTCATAAGCATGTTTATATAAAAACTTTGTAGTAGTTTGTAAATCTACAGAAAATCCAATATTTTCTTGTAAAAATAGTTTGCAAGTCTTGTTTCCAATCATGCATAATTGCATGTGTATTCTTTGTTAAACTTGTTTTGAAAATGTATAGTGAGTGATTCCTAGAAAATCTTGTATTTCTTTTATATGAAAAGTGTGGTCTTAAACCCTGAGACCCGAGTGGTGAACGTAGATGTAAAGTAGTTGATGCATAGGTTTGTACTTCGTAACATGAGTAAAGTGTAGATATTGGGTAAATTTTAATATAATATTGTTATTCTCTATGGGAGTCGTTATAACCATACTAATATGATGGAGTGCCTGCCTTGACGTTCTTCGGGTGTCGGTTTCTGAGAAGATATTTGTCACCCTAGACTTGCCTGTCAAGCTGTAGCGAGCAGCTTAGGTGTGGGGTGTCAACCGGGTATAGATCTATAAACAAACTCCCGTTCTCCCTCCAGGAGACTCTGGTTATAACTACAGGGCTTACAGTGTACACTAAGATATGTACGGTGAATGTGTGTCTTACAAGAGCTTAACGAAATTTACGCTAACATTGAGTTTCATTATTTAACGTTATAAATAATGTTACTAGGGTATATTTTGACTACAAATCAATGGTGATAAAACAATATAATCGTTTTTACCGAAAGTGCCAAAATATGACATTGTTACAATTGTTGTCACTAAAGGTCTAATACAAATGGAATTTTCACATAAGGCCCAACTTTACTCAATTTGTTATAAGAGGCCCATTTTTATTAAGATGTTCACGAATGGCCCAATATTATCCAAGGTGTCAATAATGGCCCATTTATATCAAGAATGTCGAAAAATGGCCCATTTTTATTAAAATGCTCAAAAACAACCCATTTTTACAAAAGTATTCATTTAAGGCCCATTTTTACTAAAATGCTCAAAAATGGCCCAAGTTTATTAAAAAGCCCATTTTCGGCCTACTTTTGCTAAGATGTTCAAAGATGGCCCAAGTTTATTAAAATGTTCATTTTTGTCCCTTTTATTCTAAAATATTCAATAAAGGCCCAAGTTTATCAAAATGTTCAAAAATGATCCATATTTACTAAAAAGGCCCATTTTCGGTCCATTTTACCAAAATGGCCAAAATGGTCCCTTGTTAATGAAAGCTTCCATTTTTATCATTTTCCATGTTTTCTTGTCAAATTTTGTTTAAACATAATTTTTGGACTAATCCTTGAGATATTTATCATGCATCAAAGGAAATATATTTCATGTAGAAACTAGTTTTCCATTTTTAACAACATGATAACTTAACTAAGTCCAACAACTTGAGATCTAACAAAAATCTCGAGTTCATAGTCTTTTAGCATGAATTTCACAACATTTAACACACATGTCATGCAACACATGCACATACAAGCAAATATACAAAGATTTACACAAGACTTTGACTTGTATCCTCCCCCAAAAGAAAGAAAAACTCGAAAATAGGTGTATGAAGTTCACCTTGGGGTTTTTTTTTTGGTTTGAGAAGGAAAATGGAGTAAGTTTTCGACCCTAAGTACTTCTTTGAGGAGATCTTTGAAGTTGTGGTGGTTCTAGGAGCATAAACACGAAAATGAGGTGGTTATGAGGAAAAATCTTAGTATAAGAAGAAAGTGAACAACTTGAATAATGATATAAACTTACCAAGATTTTGAAAGTTTGAAGAACCTTCTTGAACGCACACTCTAAACTCATGATTTTGGAGCAAGAAGGGAAAACTGAGTGAACATTATTGAGGATTGAGAGGGAAATGATATAATTTTGAAATGAGAGGTGAGAGAGGTGATGGTGGTTCGGCCGAGTATATGGGGAAGGAAGGGAAGATCCCTCCTTGATGTACGGTGGATAAATTTTTCACCTCTTGATACATGCTAGGTAACTCTTAGATGTTTGTTATACAAATTTGATGTGGCACACTAAATTCAACCCCTCCCATGTGTTCCCTTTCTCTCTCTCTCTCTCTCTCTCTCTCTCTCTCTTTTTTTTTTTTTTTTAATTTCGATTGGCCCAATTGAGAAAAGAAGGAAAGAAAGGGATCTTTAGGCTAGAAGGCAACCGAAAACATCCTACGCCCAATAGGGTTTGCGGTTTGCTCGAGTGATTGGGCTTGGATCGGCCCAAGAATGGTCTCGGTCCAATACTAGGTCAAAAGAAGTGTATTAAGCCAAATAAGGATTTTTGACCCATTAGGGCCCATATATGGGTTTTATAACAAAATGCGGCCCATTAAGACTTAAGAATAATTTTCATGGACCAATAAGGGTCTTATGGCCCAATACGATATTAAATACGGATTTTTGGGCCAACTATGGACCAAAGGCGAGTTTCCGGCCCAAAAGAATCAAGTAGAGAGGTATCGGCCCATTAGGGCCCAATTAGAAAGTTTTGGGTCCATTAAGAGGTTTGGACCGAGAGAGTTTGGGTTAAGGCCCAAAGTTGAGTGAATCTAGCTTATTGGGTTATATTTTGGGCTTACATGAGGAAGTTTTAACTAGAAACACAATTGTGGATGTATAAATCTATATTGTATTGAAATTAACTTACACTACACATAGTGTTACATAGTTACACCAAGGAACTATCTTGCACATGGAGAGGAAACCTAGCCCTAAAATGCTAGTTGTGACACTTCTTCTTCACGAACAAGACCGGCGCTCCCCAGGGTGAGAAGCTCGGTTTGATGAATCCTTTGCTGAGTAGTTCCTTTAGTTGACTGGATAGTTCCTGCATCTCTGCTGGTGCTAAATGATAAGGCGATTTGGCTATTGGGGTAGCTCCAGGAATTAAGTCGATTCTGAACTCGACTTGGCGTTCTGGTGGTACTCCAGGGAGATCTTCGGGAAAGATGTCAGGAAAATCACGAACTTCACGAATGCTTTTTATCTCTTTCACTTCCTGATTCCCGTCTACCACGTGAGCTAAGAACACATGGTATTCCTTTCATAAGTACTTATGGGATTGGATGCACGATATGATTCGAAGGTTCATGTCTAGCATGTATGCACGATGGGTACTTAACCAATCCATGCCGATGATAATGTCGAAAATTTTTATTGAGACCAACATAAGGTCGATTTGAAATGAATAGCTATCTAGAGTGAGTGTGCATCCTATATATATCGCTAGTGTTTTCAGTCTTGCCGTTATCCATTTCTACGATAAATGTTTCTTTTAGTGTTTGCGGTTGTTGATTGAGTGAGTGTTTAAATTTGTGGCTTACGAAACTCCTCTCCGCTCTACTATCAAATAGTATGCATGCATAAGAGTTATTGAGGAGAAACGTAACCGTGACCACTGTGGGATCTACCAAGGCTTCTTCATGACCTATAGCCAAAAATCTCCCTACTCGACCAACATTCCCTGCTTTCGAACAGTTCCTCTTGAAGTACCCAGTTTCACCGCACCTATAGCAGGCCTGGCCTATTCTAATACCAGGGGCCTGGTTGATTGGTTTTTTCTGGTGCCTTATAGAAATGGGCAATGTGCCCCTTCTTGTTGCGGTTAACGCAATGCATGTCCAGGTAGGGTCTGTGATGATGGAAATTGCACTTGCTGCATTTCGGCGGATTTCCAGCATACGACTTCGCTAGTGTAGGGGCAGCAGGGGTTGTTGCAGCATGAATAGCCACAATCTGTTCTTTCTTAGTAGAGTCCTATGTCGATTGTTTATTCTTTTTGTCCCAAAACTTCCTTTTGTTATCGTTCACTTTGTCTTGTTCGGGGACAAGGGTTGCTACTTTTGGACGAACACCATGGTCTATGAATCTTTGAGCCAAGTGTTTGGCGCTATCAAATGTAGTAGGGTTTGAAGACAATACATTCCCCTGGAATGGAGGTAACAATCCCCAAATATACCTCTCAATCTTCTTAATTTCTGTGGGAACCATCCTGGGACATAAAGCTGCTAGGTCACTAAACCAAGTAGTGTAGGCTATTATGTTAGAGCCTGTCATGGTAAGGCTCCAAAGTTCCTACTCCAGTTTCCGTACCTCGCCTCTCGGGCAATACTCTCCCAACATCAGTTCTTTTAATTTCTCCCAGCCCATTGAGTCAACCACTATGAGTGTAAGTGACTTGATATGGCTATTCAACCATGTGAGGGCCCTATCAGACAAAGTGCAGGCAGCAAATTTCACTCTACTTCCTTCGGGGCAGGAGCAGATCTCGAAGATTGACTCCGTTTTCTCAAACCATTGCGATAGAGAAATGATTCCTCCACTCCCATTAAAGGTCTTGGGTTTACATTTGGTGAAGTCCTTGTATGAACACTCCCTTGGGTGTCCATGGCTATCCCCATGATGCGAGTTCGTACCGGTTCCAGCCCACTCGTGCCACTAGCATTGATTTAGGTTAGGGCTGTTGTCACAGCCGCGGATATTGTCGCTTGGAAAACTACAGGTTCGAATTATTGTGGTGGCGGCGGAGTTTGAATTATTGGAGGATTGTTGTTGACACGCCTATTTGATTTCCGTGGCGGCATCTTTTAGCTATAAAGTTTTTAAAGCTGAAAATGATGGATCGGATGCCCGTTGAACAAATTTACCCTAATTCCATACATATTCTGCAAAAAGTTTGAAATAAATTCTAACACAAGTAATAACCTGTAAAGTAACAACAAGAATTTGATAGTGATTTTTCTAAACAAAAGAGGATGTTTTTCAAATTCATTGGTAGATTAGAAGTATAGAGTTCGGAAAATTTGACATTGAAGTAGGTTTACAACATACCAACTTAACGAGAAAACTTTGATAGCATACCGACCTATCGAAAAATGAACTTTTGAGGTCTAACTATATATATGAAAAATAGCACTAGTTCATGTACGTAGACTTAATCTATATCGAAAAGAGTGAGTAGAGTATGCCCTACTCGCGAGGAGTGTTGTTCTGCTTCATACTATTTTCAGCCTTAGATTTAGCCAATTGGTGTTTTGTTTCAAACACACACCTTTCCAGTGCTACTTGGTGCTCCCAAAGTTCTGTAACCTCGGCTCGGTTGGCAATTAATTCCCTCTGCAGGGCCTCGGTGTGATTTATGGTTAACTCTTGGTCTTCGTTCAGGTGGTGGAGGCGAACCGTGTTGACTACCGTGGTAGTACCAACCTCCACGACTCGGTGGATGGCTACTCTTGCTTGCTCGTCGTTACGAGCAACTCGACCTACTAATGTAGGGAGGGTTTTGTCTATTGAACCTCCCTCAGTAAGGTTGTAGAAGCTTCGGTCCACATTGTAGGGAAGTTGCTGACCCTGTTCACGACTCCACCCCTCCAAGTTTATTGCCCACTGAGGTGTTGGACCTTGGAAGTTCTGTTAGGGATTGGGATTTTGGGCAACTTGAGGTTGAGCATAGACTTTTGGTTCTGAGTCAGAGTCTTCCTAAATATCCTCTTCGTTCTCTTCCTCAGAGTCTTCTTCTATTGGAGCCACAGGGTCATCTTCTGGTTCTTCTTCGAGCAATCCTCCGTTCCCCTGATTGGGAAAGTACGTGTCTCCCAGCAGATGAAATCCATCCATGATATCTACGCAAGAATAGGGGTGTAAGAGACATTTAATAGATCTAGAATGGTATGTTATCGTGTTATAAATATTCCTATAGTATTTAAATCTATGCTAAGTTCTAATGTTTCTTTGTAATAAGAGTGCGTAAGTTTTTAGACTTGTTACAACACCACGACCATCCTATTCCTATGCTAATCACCTCTCGAATATATATAGTTGATCAGGCTATATTTATCCCAGACCTGATTTTATATCCTAAGGCTTACTCGTGTTGTTCAACAATCATAATACTTTTGTTTTATTCAGGATATGATATTGATCTTCTATGTATGCATGTATACGTTTATAAAATATTAATATATATTAAAAGCATAACTCTTGGTCAGAGTGTTTTATCCCACTATGTTTATAGTTATATATCTTTCATGGGTTGATATACTTTCTTCACTACAAATAATGCTCTGATACCAGTTTGTCACACCCCCAAACGGGAACGACGGAAACGTTCGGGGGCAGAGGACGTCATGTACAGTATCATAACAATTGCATAATGGTAAAACAAGCAACAACATCCAATGTATTTAAAATAATTAATACATGTGTGTTCTATGTATTGATTGTAAGACACCAAAAATGTATAGCAAAATAAAAGAAGAGTCTTGAACAAGCTCTATCTTCTCAAAAACCTGGGTGCGTGTACCTTACTACTGTTTCCTAATAATACAAGTTATTTTGACAAGAGAGTATCAACATTTAAGTTGATGAGTTCATAAGCATTTAGTATTCGAAGTTTGTATTTGTTCCCTGAAAATGCTAGTATGTTCCTCAGAAAATCCCAAATTTTCTACAACAAATGAAAATTAGTCTTAGGCCTTAAGACCAAAAATGTTTGTATGTTTTTGTACTCTGAAATCGTGTAAGTGTATGTTTTCCATAAATGTATGTTTTCTTTAATAGAAAATAGTGTACTGCACTTGTATGAACTCTATAGTGTATTAGTGTTGAAATATAATGATAGGTAGTCCTATTACTTAAAATAAAACCACTGAAGTAATGTTAGTTTTTGTAAACTAAAATGATTAGTTAATGCTTAATGTGAATGAGATTATAACCATACTGAACTGACTAGTGGCCTACTCGACGTTCTTCAGGCGTCCGAATGTTATGACATTTGTCACCCATAGACCTGCCGGTCCAACTGTAGCAAACAGTTGAGGTGCGGGATTGTCGGTCCCGTATAGATCTATACACAAATTCATGCTCACCCTCCAGGAGACTCTGGTTATAAAATAGGACTTTAGCATGTACCTTAATAGGTACCATGAAGTGATGGCTCACATTCAAGTATTAGCTCGATTACGTATAGTGTATATATGTTTTCTTGTTCTTGCAACTGAATAGAATATTTGTAATGAAAAGTAACTATACTTACGTATTTTTTCATGTAATGTATCCTTGGACTAGAAAATAGTGTGAATGGATTTCAAAACTATAGCTATTATAGTTTACAAGTGTTATGTTTGTACTAAAGATGATTAACAATGTTATTGAAATAAGTTTAATACTCATATATATATATATATATATATATATATATATATGGCATGTATAATTAAGGTTTAACTGACAGTTAGACAGGTGATCCTACCCTAAGCCCACAACCATACAAGGAACAAGAGTTAAGGCAAGAGCAATAGTCCTAAATCTGTTAAATCCTAATTGTACACACACACACACACACATATATATATATATACATATATATATATATATAGGTCTATATAAACAACAATTTAAGAGGTTGAAAACACAGTTTAAAATGGTTTGATAAGTTTATAAAAGTATTTAATATCTTAAAAATGATTTGTAATCGTATGTAAGTGTTAACACAACTATCTTGTGTTTTACTTGTATTCTCCCCTATAAAACATTTTAAAATGCTAAAACATAGGGGTATGAACTCACCTTATGTGAGTGTCTGAGTGAAGATACGGTGTAGTAGAGTTAATTCCACAAGTTAGAACCCGTAACAAAACAGAATCCTAATAGAATTTCACGCAATATATATGTATATAATTAGTGAATATAGTAATAAACATGTTTATGGAATAACCTAAGATGTAAGAATCACTTACAAATAGGAGTATTAGAATTTAACCGTAAGGGAGATTGGTGTTTTCGGCCACCTATGTGTTTTCGATCACTTGATGATTCAATTGGTTTTCTTGGTGAAACCAAGAAGGTCAAGGTGTTTTCAATTGTAGTTAAGGAGATTGGATGATAATTTCCAAAAAGGTATGAAGAACACTTGATGAATTTAGCAGGATCATATGAAGATGTAGGTGATTATCGCAAGATACTTGAGAGAAAAGTAAGGTTCTTGGCTTGTGTTCTTGAGAGAAAAAGAGGTGTTTTCGATTGGAAGGTAAGATAATGAGGGTGATTTCTCAGTTCTAGGTATTTACAATAAGATTTAGTGAAGTGACACATGCATTGGAAGGTGTGAAACCACATTGGAATGGGTGCCAAAGGATAGAACTTGGCCTGTTCTCGGTCAGGAACTCACATCGAGTAACCACGTTTTCGGCCGAGAATGGTTTGCTGCCTCGCATGATTTCGTCCAAGGAGTTTACGACCGAAAAGGGTTTGCGGTTCGAGACAAGTGGCCTTTGCGAGGGTTTTTGGTTCGAAGGCTTACATTTATGCGAGGGTTTTCGGTCCTCACATTTGGATAATTATAGTACAACCCGTTTAAAGTAAAAGGGTTTAGCTATATCATAACTTTGGATAAGCTTCTAATAGTTAAATAAATCAACATGTTTGACTTTTATTTGACAACTTTTGACTTTTTTTACTTTTACAGACCTGAAAATAACGTGTTGTCACATGTACCCACATTCGTATCAATGAAGGGAGGTCATTACGGACCATCCGATCGCAAAACCCAACATCTAAGATACGCATCCATCCAACACATTCTCGCCAGAGTGGCGAAACCTCCTCATGCTGGCCTGCTATAACTGCACTCACTCTTGGAACTTCCACCAACCCTACGACAGCTCGTGCGTGCTAATCACACATAAACGTTGGATTCCATAAACATTCGTATACTTGATTTTACCCTAAGCCCAGAACCAAACGAGGAACGGGAAATAAAGCTAAATCAAACATTCTCAAGCTATAAAATCTTAGTTATGTACAACTATGATGTACACACTAAACAAGTATAAAAATGATGTCAGTCCCATCTAGCATACAATAGATACTCCTAGGCTATTAGGCATCACAATTCAGGCAATTCTATCGTGCAATTCTTAAAGGTCCCTAGCCTATAACTAGCATGCAGTTCTATCATAGTCATTATAAACAAATAACAGTACGTGTATCTTGGGGTATACGTTCTTACTTCGGCTGATCATACACATTTCATCCTTCCTTAGTTACTTTTGAAAAAAAATTGAAAACTTTTTCAAGTCCTTAGTTTGAGTCTAGATTAACATGAATGCTCATCCAATCATCTCAAACAAGGACTCCGATACCAACTTGTAACATCCCAAAATCAAGGCAAAAATTTTCATTCTTAAACCAATCCAAAAACCACAAATATCACAAAATCATAGTTTCCAAAAGTCATAAAACAAGAATCAGAGTATTCCCAAAATCATAATCTCATAAAATAATGGATGATATGCACGATCAAGCCTTCGCATTGGTCTTGTCCTATGAAATATCTTAAACCATAACAATCAAACTGTAATCCCAAGCTTAGTGAGTTTCCCCAAAATACCTAACACAACATAACATATACAATCAAACATGTTGGGTCCACATATGATCATGATAATTCACTTCTATACCATCCAAAAGAATATATATATATATATATATATATATATATATATATGTATTTAAATGGCCAATTATGTATGTGTGACAACCATAGAGAGAAGTACCACAAATAACAAGAAAATAAATAAATAAATGACTACATGAGATAAATCCGTTTGGTCCACATCCTTATTTATAATTATTAAGAACTATTTAAAAAGACAAAAACATATAGGTGTATTAGTACTTTACACAATGTTTTATTTCGAAAACAGTACAAATTAACAACTTTTGCATAAAAGAATCTTACAAAATAAATCATATACAATATTGCTCAATGTTACTTTTGGTCTTAAGTTCTCTAGAAAAAAATTTCTTAAAGTAATCCACAAGAGATACCCTTATAAATTTTGGTGGTGTCTCGTGAGTGATTAGGCTTGGCGCCGGTCCAAAATCAACATCTATTTTAGGGGCAAAAATGTGGCAATTGATAGCCTCTCCTTCTTAGAGTTCACTATTACTCTATGCTCAATGCTTTTATATAGCCCATTTGTCACAATTTGATGACATCAAATAAACTTTACAATTTTAGCAACTAGTTTAAAACCACCATTACAGTGTTGGTCTATATATCTCGTTGTTAAATACATAACAAATCTATAGCTACTCTACAAGGCTCTTTGAATTATAAACCAACCAATCTGTTGCCATTTACCTATGTTTCATTTTCATGAATCATTGTGCTTATGGGACATCTTAAATATCCATCAGAACTTAAATCTCCACGTATCATGTTTGATAAAACAAAAAGGTTAAATGACGAAAAACCATAAGGTAAAATTAACATGATTGATTATCTTGAGATATAAATTAGTTTGAGATAGAAATGATGACCTCTATGATGTGCCCAAGATTGACTATGCATGAATGCATTAGGGAGTGGTTTGATCGGAATCCAAATGCCATCCTTTTTTATCTGCAAACCTTCTACTTCATTGATTTGAAGCACGAAGGTGATTTCAAGAGGATCTGAGTGAGGGCGGAGACCAATGACTTTTTCAGGTTCTAGACATGGTGGGTAATATTTCATCCTCATAGATTGTAACCCTTCATCAAACAATACTTTCATATCTTTAACCTTGATCTTCAAATCTTTTGCAATGAAGATGAGAGTTTTTAGTGTAACGCTCTTAATTTCTCTTTAGAATGCTTCTAGGGTATCTGTCACACCCCAAAACTGGAACGGAGGAAACGTTCGGGGGTGGAGGACGTCATGTACAGTATTATAACAATGCAAAGTAGTAAATAAGCAACAACATCATCCATTGCATTAATAGTATAATTTCATACAAGTGTGTTCTTTAATAGTAATAAGACACCAAAAATGAATAATGAAAATAAAAGACGAGTCTTGAACATGCTCCGTCTTCTCAAAACCTGGTCATCGATACCTGTCTACTGGTGACTTGAAAATGCAAGTTATTTTGAAAGCGTAGATCAGCATTTAAGTTGATGAGTTCATAAGTATTTAGTGTCAATGTTTGTATAAGTTTGATGAAAATGTTTATAAGTGTTCAATGTAAATGTTTGTATATGTTTGAAAACTCCTAGGAAATCCTATATTTTCTACTAGTATAAAAAGTATTCTTCTACCAAGACCCGACTATTTTGTATGTTTGTTTCTATGTAAAAGTGGATGCTTTTCCCAAGTATGACTATAGTTTTATATTACCCTTTATGTGAGAAGATCACAATTCGAATATAATGGGAAAATGTATATGTGTACTGCAGTATTATTTGTATTAACTACTGAAGTAATAACTACCTTAAAGTCGATGGTTTAGTTAAGGCAAAATGTGATATGATTTTTACCATACTAAGCCGACTATAACACAATGATGAAATTCGTCAGAAGAAATGACATTTGGCACCCGTAGACTTGCAAGTCCCATTGTAGCGAACAACAAGGTGTAGGATATTCAATCCAGTATAGATCTATACACTAACACACGCTCTCCCTCCAGCAGATTCTGGTTACAAAACGTGACATAATGAAATGGTCGATGTGTTATGAAGTAGTATCTCATATTATGTTATCTCTAAATCTTGTTATAGTATACTTGTTATAGTAATAGTATTCTATGTATAGTATTCTCTGTATAGTATCCTTTGTATATTATTCGCTGTATAGTATCCTTTCTATAGTATTCTCTGTCTAGCATTCTTTGTTATAGTATTCTCTATTATAGTATTCTCGGTTATAGTGTTCTCTTTATAGTATTCTCTGTTATCGTATTCTCTGTTATAGTATTTGTATATGATAGTATTCTTCTAAACTATACCTATTATAGTTTACTATTAATTTCTGTAGTTTTAAAGAAGGAAGGTATGCCTTTGCTACCCAAAGGTACTGAACTGATTAATAGTACTTTTATATCTACATATGTATACATAATATATAATTGATATTTAAACGACCTTCTGACAAATAACTGATATTCTCTCAGGCCACATCCAAACAAGGAAAAGGAAATTAAGCGAGTTATCAGTCCTAAGGCCTTTAAACATTACTTATATAACTATATATATATTGTCACACCCCAAAACCAGAACGGCGGAAACGTTCGGGGGTGGAGGACGTCATGTTTAGTATCACAAGATATGTATACAGTAAGCAAGTAATGAACAACCATTTCATTTCGAAAGAAAGTGTTTACAATGTGTGTGTTTACAAAACATAGAATTTATAAACGAATAACAAAAAAAGACTTGAAGCTATAATGCTCCATCTTCTGAATTCCCAGAGAGAGTACATGTCTACTAGTTTCCTGAGAATACAAGTTATTTGAAAGAGTTGATCAGCAATTAAGTTGGTGAGTTCATAAGATTTTAGTGATGTAAGTAAGTTGTAAAATGTTGTGGAAAAATGTAGATGTAAAATGGTGTTGAAAATGTAGTGTAATATGTAGTTGTAAGATGTTGTAAGTTGTAAGTTCTGTTTTGAAAAGGTTCACATGTTCCTTTAGAAAATCCTATATTTCGTACGTTGATGGAAGTTTAAGTAAAATGACACTACAACTCTTTATATGGGTACTAAGTGGGTACAAGTTATATAAGACTCAGAGTAAACAACCAATTGATTGTGCGCATCTGCCCTAAGCTCACAACCGAACGAGGAACATAAATTAAGGCGGATAGCACACATCCCATTGGTTGTTAGATCATCATCATATATATCCCTAGTGTATTCGCTTGGTACTCATGGAGTTAATTGTAATGGTTCCTTTATATCTAATGTAAAGTTATTTAAGAAAACCCATATTTCTTATTATAAAATGGTGACCACAGTGACTACTTTTATAATAGCTTAGTTTATATTGCTATATATAATCTAATATCGGATAGAAAGTTAATTAAGTGAATCTGCCCTAAGCCCACAACCAAACGAGGAACAGGAAGTAAGGCGGAAAGCACACATCCAACTACCTATTAGGTATTAGTTTTATATATAAACATGATGTATAAACTAAGGTATTGTAGAGTTATTCACCTAAGGTCCTTTAAACTATACTGGTTTAATAAAATGGATTAAACCCTTTACTGGGAAGTTTCTAGTCTTGTATGCCAAAAGTACTGATTTTGAAATGTATGTTTTGTGCTAGGAAAAACCGTGCTTTAACTTTGTGTCCTATAACCTGACCCATACCTGGTACCCTTAGAATGACTTAATGTATACTGAGCATACATTTATATAGAAACAGATAGAAAATGGATTGGGTGAATTCGTTCCAAGCCCACAACCAAACAAGGAACAAGAAATGAAGCGGAGAGCACACATCCTATTACCTGTCGGACCCTATTGGTATATATATATATATATATATATATATATATATCCTATGATGTATACATTAAGGAATCATAAGACTAGCATTATGGTCCTTTCTTTTAAACGTAGCCATCTACTAAGGCATCTTCTGTCAAACGTAGCCTTCTACCAAGGCATCTACTGTTATGTGCTAGACTCGACTGTTCTGTTTGTCGTTTGTAAAAATGTAAGTATTGCAGTATTGTATATAGTAACTAGTAATGTACTAAATGCCTTAAATTGATTATTAAGGTATAATGTGATGGCTAGATCCCATACTAAATTCTCTTCCTGTCAAAAGATTCTGGGACCCAAACGCGACCTCTACAATCAATTGCAAGCCATGAACATCCACATTAAAATTATGTGATCATGTATACCCAGTATAACTATTAACTTTTGTTTAGAACAATACGTTAGTGATTCATTGGTTTAATTAGATCCTGTAATAGTGCCATGCTATAGCATCTTAGTATGTTCGTTCTGTTATAGTATCTTAGTATCTTCTCTTGTTATAGTATCTTAGTATGTTCTTTCAGTTATCGAGTATTGTATCTAGTATGAATTGAACCCCTAAACTATACCCATTATAGTTTACTGGTATTCTACTTGAACTGTTATTGAAAAGACTCATTTTACTACCAAGGTATGCTTGTACTTTAAAAACGGAGTGTTGTTAAACTATAAAGCAACATAATTGTAAAGTAGTTTTTGAAATATTTTGACCACTTATAGAAGACATAAGCAACATTTTGAAAGATGTTTATAACAAATAATTACACAATTATCATTGTGTTCAACTTGTATCCCCCCCCCCTTAAAAGCATTTAAAACAGTTAAAAGATTCATTACGGTGTATGAACTCACCTGATGTGGGTGATTCAAACGGGTATGCGTGTAAGGTTGAGAAGTTCCATGAATGAAGTCCCGAGATACAATAGGTCCTAAATGACATATAAGAACACATGTTGACATGAATATAGGGTTTATAAACAATATAAACAACTATATGAAAGGAAACACTTTTTGGGACTAGGAAACACTTTGACCAAGTGTTGGAATCACATGTGATTCACTAAAAGAGAGTGTACGACCACTTTGAGGAGTGTGCGGCCAAGGAATGTGTGGCTGCACACTCATGGTAATGAGTGCACAAAAGTGTTTACCAAAGGTAGGGAGGTTTGTGGGACGATTATACAACAAGTGGTGAAACTAGAATGGCACTTTGGAGGCTTTTAAGCACTAAACAGAGGGGTGTACGGCCACACCTGTGTGGGCGGCCACACACACCATATGTTCTTGAGTTCTGGGCATTTTCGACGATTTAAACTAGTGTTCTAAACAAGATTCAAGTATTGGGACGGAGTACTTACGATCTGGAGGCTCAAGAAGGCTCAAAATCACCAACAACAAGTGTGTGTTCTTGGTGTTCTTGGTGAAATGGTTGAAGATTTGAGGATCTAGCCAAAAAATGATTTCAAATGGATGAAATAAAAGGATGTAACTAGTTTAAGAAGATTAACAACAAATCAAGGGAAGAACATATACATTCTTGAAGATTTAAGTTGAAAATCGGATGATGTTGAGAGAGAAATCGAGTTCTAGGCTTGGGAGTGTGAAAAGGGATTAAAGGAGGATGAGATCTACACTTATACACATGAGTGTGCTGCCAAGAGAGGGGTGTGCGGCCGTACACTCCTTATGTTGGAGTGTAAGGCTCGATTTTGGTGCTAGAAGTGTACGCGATCCATTCCTATGCTCAATGCTTGAATGTACGGAGCTTTGAACCTTCAAACAGACTCTAAAAAAGGCTAAAAGATAGCAAAAATGAGTATGAAACTCAGTTAAGTTGACTGTCTGATCTTTACAAGGCAAAATAACAAAAAAAAATCAGGCTGTCACATCATCCCCACCGTTAGATGGAATTTCGTCCCGAAATTAGCTTTCTTAGCTGTACTACTGGGGTTGCGTTCCTCTGATTTGCAGAATATCCACTTGTAGACCTAGCAACCTTGCCTTGGTGTTAATGATAGGATTCATACTAGGTCCATCTATCATTACCTCGTATATACAAGTCGTATATGATTAGGATTAGTAAGATGGTCGGATGTGTGACTCTGCTCCAGGTCCACAACCAAACAAGGAGCATGAGATAGAGCGGAAACACACATACTAGATCTGCGTAATCATAATCATGTACCACACTTGCGTATACACTGAATAGTGATAGGTGGGCTGTATTCATCCATAGCCTCTGTGCTCGAACTTGGTCTGCTAGACGAGTGGTATTTCGTGACGGTTTGTTGACATATGATGATAATGCTTCGGAGGACAAAGTACTCTCCGAACGAGTACTTCGGGGTTTAGAATACGAAATATAAAACTGAGGTTTAGGTCGGACTATCAATACGAATGGCGAAGGTTTCGAGAACTTGACGATCGAGGCGACAGAAACATATGAACTTAGTATGGTGATGACCACGCCAATTCATGACGAATGATAGTAACGGACTCTTTACTAAAAACATTTTTGGCCAATTTGAAAGAAACATCTGTTATATGATGATGTATCTCTAGTGTCTTCGACAATGTACTCCTAGTGTTCGACAATGTACCCTTTGTAAATGTTCTAGTGCTTTATGTCTTCCTTTTGATGTTAACACTCCTACGTATCGTACCGCTATGTGCACATACATACAAATGAACGTGCTTTGATAACTGGTAGTGATACTGAATATCATGATCCTCCTCGGTACCACTACGATCGCCTGTCATATTCAAGTTATGAATATTTAAGATGAATGAGACAGTCGACTGAGTAACTCAGCCTCAAATCCACAACCAAACAAGGAACATGAATTAAGGCGGAACCACTCACTCTAAGTTTGCAACATCTTAGTTATGCACAACCCTGATGTATATGCTAAGCCATCATAGCTTCTCTAAACGGATCTTTTAGTTCTCTTGCATACCGTGATCTATTTCAATATGTGAGTTATTATAATTACTTTTAAGTGTTTTCCCCAAGTTTTATTCTTATAGAAATATAAATTTATTTTTAAAGTAATTACTACATCGAATGCACCATTCATTACAAGTTATGAATATTTAAGATGCATAAGACAGTCGACTGAGTAACTCAGCCTCAAATCCACAACCAAACAAGGAACATGAATTAAGGCGAAACCACTAACTCTAAGTCTGCAACATCTTAGTTATGCACAACCCTGATGTATATGCTAAGCCGTCATAGCTTCTCTAAACGGATCTTTTAGTTCTCTTGCATACCATGATCTATTTCAATATGTGAGTTATTATAATTACTTTTAAGTGTTTTCCCCAAGTTTTATTCTTATAGAAATATAAATTTATTTTTAAAGTAATTACTAGATCGAATGCACCCTTCATTACAAGTTATGAATATTTAAGATGAATAAGACAGTTGACTGAGTAAATCAGCCTCAAATCCACAACGAAACAAGGAACATGAATTAAGGCGGAAACACTCCCTCTAAGTCTGGAACATCTTAGTTATGCACAACCCTGATGTATATGCTAACCCATCATAGCTTCTCTAAACGGATCTTTTAGTTCTCTTGCATACCGTGATCTATTTCAATATGTGAGTTATTATAATTACTTTTAAGTGTTTTCCCCAAGTTTTATTCTTATAGAAATATAAATTTACTTTTAAAGTAATTACTAGATCGAATGCACCCTTCATTACAAGTTATGAATATTTAAGATGAATAAGACAGTCGACTGAGTAAATCAGCCTCAAATCCACAACGAAACAAGGAACATGAATTAATGCGGAACCACTCACTCTAAGTCTGCAACATCTTAGTTATGCACAACCCTGATGTATATGCTAAGCCATCATAGCTTCTCTAAACAGATCTTTTAGTTCTCTTGCATACTGTGATATATTTCAATATGTGAGTTATTATAATTACTTTTAAGTGTTTTCCCCAAGTTTTATTCTTATATAAATATAAATCTATTTCAATATGTGAGTTATTATAATTACTTTTATTCTCTAATGCACTCTTCATTACAGTTTACGGTCTAAAGAGATGTTCTTAGACCGTAAACACCTTGTTCTTGGCTAAAAACGATGTTTTCAAGGTGGTTAACTAGTGATTCAAGCATATATCAAGCTAATGGTAGTGTACTTACTTATTAGAAGCTTGTAAGGGTGATTAGGATCCAAGAACACTAGTGTGTGTTCTTGGTGAAGTGAAGAACACTTGAAGATCTATCAAAATGAAGAGATTTCATGGATGAAATCATGTATAACCACTAGATAAAGAGATGTAACAACAAATCAAAGGAAAGAATTCTTACATTTTTGGAAGATCAAGATGAAGATCTTATAATACTTGAGAGAGAATTCGTGATTCTAGGCTTGTAAAGGAAAGAAATGATCAAAATGATCATGAATTATGTATATATAGGGAGTTTACAGTTACCATGACCGTAAGCTCCAAAGTCTTGACCGTAAACTCCTTTTGAGGAGGTTTACGGTTTGCTAGATAGTTTAGAACTTACACTGACACTTCCAAACTCTGATTCCTTTGATGCACTAGCCTCAGAATACTCAAATAGACTCTAAACAGTGCTAAAAGTTACCAAAAACAAGTCTAACTTTGATTGAAGTGAATGGTTGTAAAAGATAGAAATTTCAGATTGTCACAGTATCTCTGTCATAAATATACGTCATTAGATATTAAAGGTTAACAACCTCTAATAAAATGGGACAACTACATACGATGCTTATAATATATTATTATGTATCTCTAAATATTATTAAAAGAGAACGTTTAATTCTCCATTTAGGAAATCAGGGCCATTCATTGCATTTCAATCCTATATTCTAGATCCTTGGATTATTTGCTGATAACACCCAAAAATGTAACACCCAAAGTCAGGAAGGCCAAGAAAGGAAAGGAAACCCTAAATTTAAGGGACGACTCGACGATTCCAAGGAGGAACTCGACGAGTCCGAGCGGGATCCGGGTCAAGGAGTAAGTGACCGACTCGACGAGTCGGTGTCCCGAGGGGGACAAGGTCAGACTCGCCTGCTGTCTTCTGAAGGACAGAGCAAGGGATTGGTGGGAAGAGATTGGTCAAGCATTGGGGGATGATGCCGCGTTGGACGCGATGACATGGAGCGATTTCTCGGCCAGGTTCAGGGTTGAGTTTTCACCGGTTATTGAGGTGCAACAGTTGACACGGGAGTTTCAGGATTTGACGCAGACCACTGAGACTGTGGCGGAGATCACCGCCAAGTTCAGGGAGAGGGCTCTTCTTGTACCGCAGTCTGTCGCGAATGAGGAGATGAAGAAGGCCCAATGCCCCAGTTTGTTTTCAGCAGGACGGGTGATGGCACCTGCCCCTGCAACTTTGAGGATCACAGACGGCCGTCAGGGAGTGTAGAGGCGCCTGCGGTAGGAGGCAGGGCTTTTCAGATGACTACCTTGGAGGCGTGAGCAGCATCGGACGTTGCAGGTATGCGATTTCCGATTTTAGTTCTTTTATTTGTGCATGATTATATTGTTATGGTTCTGCATCATTATCGGTATGAGTATTTTATTTTGTGCGGCTTGGTTGTGATCGAGTTATATGCCATCTGCATACCTTGGATATTTGGAGGGTAGTTAAGGGATAGGCTCTATTGGAAAAGGTTACCTAGGATGCAGTACCTGTAGCATGCCTGGGAGGGACTTGGTATGTCTTGCTAGATCGGAGTTGTATAGTTTTAGAGATAGATTGGTTAGATTCCTAGCTATGGTAAGCTTGGGTTCCTCAGCAGATTGATTATGGAATGGTAGCAAGGATTGGGATTTCTTTTCGAGCATTGAGCAGCAAGGGTTAAGCAGGATCGAAGTGGGGGAGAATCCTCCAAGCGTGCAAAGGTAAGAGCATGCAGATTCAGAATGAGTGCTCGATCTTTGAGAAGGAAAGGAAGTAGTACAACGTTTGATGGATTGAGGATTTTAGGGTTGGGAGTTTGAGAAACTCCCCATCAGCTAGTGCGTGTGATGGTGATGGTTAGTGCGTGGTTGGGAATTCAGGTTGGTGGATCGCCTGTAGGACTCGAGTGAGTCGGAATGAGGACCTTGAGAACTGATAGCACGGGGTGCTTTCGTATTAGCGGTTAGTGGTAGAAAGTGTTGTAAGACTACGGGGCAGCCGTAGCATGCACTAGCGGCAAGTGTTAGAAAGTGTTGTAAGACTATGGGGCAGTTGTAGCATTCACTAGCAGTCAGTGATGGAAGGTGATGTAAGAATGCGGGTAAGCCGTAGCATTCCTTAGTAGCTTCGTTAGCGGAGTTGGGGCAAGGTCCTTATCTCCTAGTGAGCAGATAGGGATCAGGAATGGGTAGTGGACGAGAATGGTAGGGAGTTTTCATGTATAGCCCTAGAGAGGTGAGACCTTGGGGGAGGCCCTCCAGGATATAGTAGGGTGAGACCCATGGGCGAGGCCCGTATGGGATTAGCAGTGTAGGTGAGACCTGAGAGCAGGGTTGCTCAGTAGTATGGTTGGGTGAGACACGTGTGCGGGGCCCGATCGAGGGTGGTTAGACAAGTGGGACTAGAAGGATAGAGGCGGGTAGGACCCGTGGGTGAGGCCCGTGAGTTTTAGTAGTACAGGTGGGACCTGGTAGGGACCTTAGTGTCAAGATAGGGGATCGAGGAGCCCAGGATTGTAGTGCCTATATGGAAGAATAGATTGAGCAGTTATAGGTGATCGAATTTTCTTCAAAAGTCGCTGGGAGCGACTAGGAGTTGTGTTGGGACTAGCTACCGGCGGGAGCCGGTAGTAGTGCGGGTATGCAGTGTATGGTGGAATTCAGTTAGTTGATCGTCGGGTGCTCGACACCAAACTATAGTAGAAAGAATTACCCAGTGGATACTGGCGATAATGACCCATATTGGAGGTAGCGGGCGTGATGGATTTGGCAAAGATAGGATCTTCACAGTGACAGAGGGAATAGTTGGTTATAGAGCATTGCCTTGGGAAGGCAAGGAAATCGCGCAGCGAAAGAAGGGGTGAACCCCTATGGGTTCAGTGCAATACTCAGAGAGTACCAGAAGGATTGTCGGTTGAGTAAGTTGTGTTTTCAGAATGTTCAGGGTCAGGGTTGACCCGGGATTATTATCCGCAAGGATTAATGTTAGTCGAAATGACCGGGCGAAAGACCAGCGAAGGTGGGCAGCTGGTGTTGGATCAATCAGTAGAGTATTGAAAGCAGATCGCAGGCAGTTGGCCATAGCAAACTTCGAGGACAAAGTTTAGTTTAAGTGGGGGAGATTTGTAACACCTAAAGTCAAGAAGGCCAAGAAAGGAAAGGAAACCCTAAGTTTAAGGGACGACTCGACGAGTCCAAGGAGGAACTCGGCGAGTCCGAGCGGGGTCCGGGTCAAGGAGGAAGTGACCGACTCGACGAGTCGGGTCTGAACGAGGAAAAACCTAAATTCGGGACTTGAAACCTATTTAAGCGCCTCATTCTCTTCCCTAGGGTTCCTTTACTGCCTCTCTAACCCAGAACACCAAACCCTAGCCGCCATATCCAATTTTGAGATAATTATTGCCATGAAGAGTGCATTAAAGCCTGGAGAAGGAAGAAGAATCTTGGAGGTGCAAGAAGGGACTATAGATCCGGGATTGGGAAGACATTTCTGAACATTTGGAGGTAATAAACTAGTTCTTGGACTCTTTTGCACCTAGATCTATGTATGAGTTTTGGGCATTCTTAGCATGAAGTAACCATTTCGAGCTAGAAGCTCAGATCTGAGGTTGCTACCTCAGATCCATGCTTGTTTTGGTCTAGAATCCCATAAAGTATTAGCTCTTGGCATGTTGGCGAAGCATGGTTGTCATAAACCCTAGTTCATGGTGTATTTATCCTAGATCTCCTTCTCTACACATAAAGTTTGCAACTTTACGTGAGGAATAGGCTTGGGAAGGGTAGATCTACAGTTTGGAGTCCATGAATGACTCAAAAGCCCTTTGCATGTATGAAGATCTGAATGGACTCGGCGAGTCCTTTGAGTGGACTCGGCGAGTAGCATGAAGATTAGGAGGACCTCGACGAGTGGGATGAACAGCTCGTCGAGTCGGATGAAGTTGGGTAGGAACTCGGAAAGTTGGAAGAACAACTCGGTGAGTCGGTTGAAGGTTGTCTTGGACTCGGCGAGTCTGGTCGCGAAACCCCAAACCCTTCGAGCTGAGACTCGAATCAGTGAGTCGAGTGGAGACTCGGTGATTCGGACAGGACAGGACTCGGAAATCGGTGGACTCGGCGAGTCATGGACTGACTCGGCGAGTCGAGTCAAGAATGGAAGGACTCTGAACATATGAACTCGGCGAGTCAGTAAGTAGACTCGGCGAGTAGGGTGGACCTGGGAGGTTGACCTTGACCAGGACTTTGACGTTGACCAGAGTTGACTTAGTTGACTTTTGGGGGTCAGTTAGTCTAAGTGTTGCATTGATATTGGTAGCTTGGGGAGCTAGTGAAGCAGGAGTTCAGAGAGTTGCCGGTCAGCAGCTAGTGGGTTCATCAGCGAGTTCAGCCAGTGCAGGTGACTTTCCCTTTGTGTGAATGGGTCTAGGGCCACAATGCCGGCCCATGTAGTTATGAGTAGAAGACCTGGGGGTTAGCCCTAGGTACAATATGCTAGTATGATATTCAGGACGAGGTCCAATGATAACGGGCGGGTGCCCAAGGAATGGTTTATGTGATAGTTATACTTGTTGTCTGTGTGATACTTGTATGTGCCTAGTAGGGGGTGAGTGTGGGAGAGGTCCCGTATCTCACTAATAGCATAGTGTGGATGGTGTTCCACATCTCATTAGCAACAGATCAGGGGCGAGGCCCAAGCTAGGGAAGGAGTGAGTGTGGGTTGGGTATGTATCTCACTATTAGCAGAGTGTGGATGGTGTTCCACATATCATTAGCAACAGGTCAGGGGCGAGGCCCAAGTTAAGGAAAGAGTGGGTGTGGGCTGGGCCCGTATCTCACTATTAGTAGGAGCATGGACAGGGTTCCATGACTCATCAGTAGCAGGACAAGGGCGAGGCCCAGAGACAGGCGAGGCCTTAGGATAGGATCCGTTAGTAAGTGTTTAGCGTATGTGTTGTGATATGTTTGTGTGCTACTATATGCTAGCGGGCGAGGCCTTGTGACAGGCGAGGCCGATGTGAAACATATATGTATCCGAGCGGGGCTCGAAGCCAGGCGGGGCCTGGAGGGGCGGGGCCGTTGTATCGGGCGAGGCCCGAGGCAGGGGGCGAGGCCCAAAATGGCGGGCGTAGCCCAGTATGTGCAGTATGTGGTTATGTATGGTATGTGGTAGGGTGGGGAACTCACTAAGCTTCGTGCTTACGGTTTTCAGTTTTGGTTTCAGGTACTTCCGGTAGCGGAGGGAAGAGCTCGGGGTGATCACATGGCACACACCATAGATTGGATAGCCTGGGAATGTTTTACTCTGATAATGAACATGTGTTTTGGAAATTAATACTCTGATTATGTTTTGGATTGATGATTTTGCTTTAAGTACTGTTTTATTAAAAGAAATTTTTAGTCTTGAATTTTGGGATGTTACAAAAAACCCGTTGCCTAATGCTGCCTTCTGTTCGTCATTTACTCTCTATGTCTCTTCTACTTCAATCGGCCATTCGCTTCTACTTCAATCGGCCAAGATGACACATCTTCTAATCTCCACCGCCTTCGTACACCTCTTCTAATCTTACTGGTGCTTCCCTCTCCACTGCCTACATCAAGATGACAGAATACCCCACACTATTCAAGCAGCAGGTAGATTTTTGGGATTTCATTTCCATCTTTTGTTTTCAATCGTAGACTTAAAATTGACCAGCGATTGTCAAGAGACTTCTGGTAGGAGTGGAGATCAATGGTGGATCGACTGCGTTCCCCTATAACGATTGTCATGAGTCTTCCATCAACTCTTTTAAAATCTACACACCTTTTACAAAACAACAATACAACATTGAAAATCTTTTGTTTTTATAGATAGCAACTGCTAATGTGTCAACCGTGGTTAACTAGTGTTATACCCATCCGATGGACAAGTAACAAATGTAAAAACAATAGATTGATTATACTTTCGTCTATAACATTCTTCTTTCATTTATTCTCATATTAACAATGTATAATGACAAATCTACCCAATTATATTGCATAAGAATGAATAAAAGGATATAATAGGTTAAAATACAATCAAATAAAAAAAATAGCTATTGATTAAAACACAATCAAATGAAATCAAGTTCAAATGAACGGGTTAACCAATAAACGAATAATCATTAATTGTTTGTATAATGTCATTGTGTATACAATTGATGATACATTACATGATGCAATAGTAGTGACTTGAATAACTACGTTTTTATTATCGGCTAAAAAGATAAGTATGTTGCTATTATCGGCTAAAAAGATATGTATGTTGCTATTATCGGCTAAAAAGATAAGTATGTTGCTATTATTGGTGAAATTGATAAGGACATTGCTATTATTGGTTCAAAATATAAATGTTGATATTAATGGTTAATAAAATAAATATGTTGCTGTTACCAATTAAAAAGATAAGTGTTGCTATTATTGCGTGCAAAAAAAAAAGTTGCTATTTTCAATGTAAAAAAATTAGTATCTGATCTCTATTGGTAAAATGAGTAAACACTACTACAAAAAAGAGCATTACCGACCGCCAAAACCGTCGGTAATCCGCCACTAATAGGCTTTACCGACGGAATTGCAACAGACCAAAATTTGTCGGTATATTCTTGTCGCTAGATGTTTGTAACGGATTTCCGACGGCCACAACAAATTTTTTGCGACAGATTTTGCCGTCGGTAATTAGTAACCGATCACCAACGGAAATATTTTTGCAACGGATTACCAACGGAATGTTTTTGTAACAGATTACCGACAGAATGACTAAATAACAAATTACCGACCGATATACAACATTTTTAGTGACGGATTTCCGTCACTAAGCCGTCGCTATAGTGATTTTATTTAAAAAAAATAATAATAAAATAATTTTACACGATATAACATGTTTGCAAACTTTTGCAAAATATGAATTCCTAATATACATGCCACACTAATCAAACACATATATGTATTTTGCAAGTCTCCATAAACAAATTCAGTGAATTAAATGATGGATAATCCACAATATACAAATGATCATATGTTTAATTAACATAAAAATTCTCAAAGAAAAAAAGTAAAAATATATATATATATATATATATATATATATATATATATTGTAGCTAACTTGTACACGTCCCACGATGACAACAGCCCAAATAGCTAGCCTGTACAAAAAAGAATCATCAAAAATACCATCATTATAATGAAACAATTTTTATGGATAATTACACAAAGAAAAAGAAGCAACAAAGTAAAATATTAGAAATAAGGATAATAATGAATCAATCATATTGGAAAATAACATACCTCCAAAAAGAATATTTAAGATGAATCACATGCCAAGATGGACCATTTTCCATTATATTCAACAGGGGCAAAAGTGCTCCCATTTGCAAATACAGCAAGACCCTGCCATCAGCAAAATATAAAGAAAAAAATAAAAATAAATAAAACAAGAGTTATATGACTATTAAAGGTATAAACTTTGGGTCAAATTTGGTAGTATAAAAGTCAAACCTCACTCCAGTTATTTGCTAAAGAAGTATTTAAACCTCACTCCAGTACATTCAGATTGTGATATTGGGTTGGAAAGAGGAAGAAGAATAGGTTCCAACAAAACCAGTAATTTAGACAGCTTAATCGGATGATAGTTTCAATAACTTTTTTAGCAAATGCATGATTACATAATAACATAATACAAAAAGACAACTAATTTTCACCTTGTCAATTGCAAGATTCGTTATGTTTTGTTGGTTTATATTCAGAATTGAAACCTCTTCTACAAAGGTAAAAATTATTGAATTATAAAACACGATAAAAGCTTATTAAAACACAAATAAGATTATAATAAAGCATATATAACTCTTTGAAAAAGATGGGACTTGTCTAGATTTTGAAATTCAAATTCTTATAGATAATGTTGTATTTGAATATTGCACATCCAATTTGTAAACAACACCATACTGGAATATGAAAAACTGTAGGCTCAAAATCGTCTCCATAACCCTTCCTTCAAATGTTCGAATATGAGACTGCAAAAAAATCACATTTTATCATAATTAAGAATTGTATATAAATACATGGTAATGGAAAAACAAGGATTTTTTTTTAATTGTAGTACCAATTCTTCATCTTACCAAGCTTCCCAACTTTCTTCTCCTGTAACACCGATTCCACCTCTATAGAAGAGCTAATTTGTCCGGTCTCTGAAGTCCTCTACTGTCGTAAAAATGGAAAACAAAAAAAAAAGTATAAAATATAAAGATGATGTCATCAATTATAAAAAGAAAAAAGAAACTCACTTTTGCCACTTGAAGCCGGATGGATTGAACAAATAAGGAGGAAAAAGCCATGAAATGGCCATAAACCAACTGCAAACACTTAGAAGAAAGTAGCCTATTAAACCACCTGCATTGTATCCATATGCAATGTACAACACTAACAATAAAACCATTTCCATTCTGTTTCAATACATAAATAAATAAAATATTAAAACATTGAGAGAGAGTCAATATTCTAGAGAGAGAAAAAAGAGTATCCTTTGACAAAATGACTTGGCGAATATGTACACAGCGATCATGTTAACTGCACATTAAACCAAAAAAATTATTAGCCATTTTAAAAAAATAATAATATCAATTAATAAAAAAAAGTGTGTAGTCTACCATGGTGCAGATGTAGAATCCAATGGTTATATAGTAGAACGAAAGCATCCGGAAGAAGTCAAAGAGTTCCCAAAACCTGAACCTTTTCCTTCATAATCCATCTTCATTCCCTGCTCCTATCTAGTTTTTGATGAAGAAGGTGATGGTGATGGTCATGTTGATGGTGATTGGATCAGTTGTTGCATGATGATCTTAATAATTCAAGAAATTCAGAATCCATTGATGGGTGTGGTTTATTTGTTCCACCAAAGTTACAGTCTTTTTCAAAGAGCTTGTAGTGAATCATTCTACTATGAGCACCTGTAATGAAACTATATAGATTAAGAAGAACAGAAGCAACTAGAGTAGAGAACTGAAAAATAGATGATTAATTTGTGTACCTAAAAGAGTGACTGTTTCTTTATCAGTGAAACCCTCTGTTGCAAATCTTGCAATGTTTGTAGAAAGATCATACAAGTGACTAGGAAGGTCATACGAAAGTTGAGAGAAAGATCGACTGCTACTTTTCTACCTGTGTGAGTCGCACAGGATAAAATGGTCCACCAGCCTGTAAAAGAAATTAGATGTTAACAACCTAGAGTTTTATGTGTTTTTGAATGATTTGAAGAGGAAAAAGGTGAAAAGGGAAATGATTGGGAGATGAATGTGGTTAGTTACTAGAATCACACTCTCACAAGCAGCCACCACAAGAAGATCAACACAAGAAACTACACCAGGGCATGCATTTTCTAATTCGACTTTGATGATGTCAGGATGTTCAAATCATTTCAAACAATATATGGAAAATCCAATTTAGACAGAACTAAAAACAATAAAACTGCTACAGCATCATAGCCATAACTCTGAATCCCTATGTTAAGAAGGTGGAATTCTTGTTCTTCGGTAGTGGGTGAGGACACGAGTTTGTTGATTATACCAACCACAACATGTCTTAATCTCCCAGTTGTAACATCCGGATTTTCAAGTATTATATTTATTCACTTTATTTTGAGTTTTGTGGAAGAACTCGACGAGTTGGTGCGAAGACTCGCCGAGTTGAGACGCGATTTCTCACCCGAATTAATGACCGGACTCGACGAGTCACATTGGTGGACTCGGCGAGTCTGCGCTGTTTAATGAAACCCTAATTTCTCAGGTTTGGGGCCTATTTAAAGGGCCTTATGGCCGTCATTTGTGCTCACCAGTCCCTAGAGTGAAACCCTAGTGAGCTTGAGCGTTTGGAGTGAGATAAGGAGCCATTGTTGACCTTGGAGGTGTTATCTAGCAAGAGAAAGGAAGCAATAGCCAAGGGGAAACAAGAGGATCAACTTCCAGAAGATCTGAGGTCCAGAACATCACGTTTGAGGTACTATTTTTGAACCATTCTCTGTTATGGTGATGTTCATGTTGATTTAGGGCTTATTGAGCCCTTTTGTGGCTAGATCTAGTGCTTCCTTGGTCCCTTAAGCGAGCTAGGTTCTGGATCTAGACCCTTAGAGGTCCAAAGTGTCCCTTTGTCCAAGCTTTTTACGAATCCATGTAGGTTTTGGATTGGGGTCTTTGTGCTTGAGGTCAAAACACCATTTATGAGTCATTAGGTGTGTTATGAGTGCCAAGACATGAACTTTACATGATGAATAAGCTTGGAAGGACTGGATCTATGAGTTAGTGAAGCAGATCTGACCTCAGAAGGTCATTTGGGGTTGTGCATGGAATGAACTCGCCGAGTCCATTTCCAGACTTGACGAGTTGGTGCGGGTTGTTCTGTGATTTCGAACTAGGGTTTGAGTAACCGAGTCGGGTGAGTGACTCGGTGAATCGGAAGGGACTCAGAGGAATCGGGTCCCCGTAGAGACTCGGCGAGTCCATGCCAGACTCGGCGAGTTGAGTTGACCGTTGACCATTGACCAGAGTTGACCCGTGTTGACTTGATAAGGTTAGTCAAACCTAGTTGGGAAAGTGTTAATTAGAGATGTATTGTGTTATAGGAGGACTATAGCTCGGGAGATCGAGCACTAGTGATTTCAGGGATTTGCGAGTTATCGAGATACGCAAGGTGAGTCTTCTCACTATACTTTACCTTGAGTAGGTAATCAGAGTTATGTGACAGAGTATTTGTATGCTATATGTATGTTATGTGTTGTACTGCATTATTTCTATGTGAATTATGTTGTGCATGTTTATAGAGTTGGAACCGGAAGGTTCACAGAGTTAGAACCAGAGGGTTCACAGAGTAGGGTCCACGAACCCACAGAGTTATAGCCTCGAGTGGCTAATATGTGCTATGCGTGGTATTTTGGGGAACTCACTAAGCTTTGTGCTTACAGTGTTTGGTGTTATTTGTTTCAGGTACTAGTGATGACCACGGGAAGGCGTCGGCCTGATCAGTACACACACGGGATTTTTATGTTATGAGATCTTGAGATTTTTATATGTTATGGATTTGAGTTTCAAACACTGATGTTTTTATGAATACTAAATGAATTATGCTTTTATAAAATGCGAAAAAATTGTTTTGCAATTTACGGTGTTACACCAGTCATGAAAAGCATAAGGTTTGATTTCTGTAGGTAAACAAAACTTCCAAATCAAAATGAAAATTCAATCGAGAAATCAAAAAACTAAATCAGAGTGGAAGTTACTTGCTGATGGATACTTTGTTCAAATATTCACAATTCTAATTTTAATTACCATTAACCAATAGGAAGTATCAAATTAAACATCAAACTCAATCGATGTAATAGAAAAAATAAGTTAGGGTTTTATTTTTACCAAAACTTGGAGAAAAAAACTGAAATGGGACCCAATGGTAAGGTCCACCAGCTGCAGCAGCGACTTCGACGGTGGTGGTGGCGGCAAGAGAGAGAGGCCATGTTGATCTTCGTTCACACTGAGAGAAACGGGAGCAAGCTGCCGGCGGTGATGGCGGATGCAGTGGCCGGATGGTTGAAGATCGGAGATGAGTGGGAGGAGTTTTTTCTTCACATGAAGAAACATAAGGCCATATGGTATACTAACCACGAGGCACTTCGTGGTTGAGGTGGCCACGAACCACGGTCGTGCACACCGCCCCGGTGGTTCGTCGTAGCTCGTGCTCGTGGTCATTTGTGTTCCACACAACGGATGTAAACGCCCAATCAAATCGAATCTCCATTTTGACCGTTGCTGCTAGCCGTTGAACGGCTAATTTGGTTAAAAAAAAATTACCCACTTTATTTATCTATAAATACAACACCTTAACTTCTTAATTTTTACACCATTCTTTTCTTTCTTTATACACAAACTACACACAACATCTTCACAACCAAAAACCATGTATCCCAAGCAAAACACCCCTCCAAACTACAGAAATCGCAAACCCGATAACGCTTTTGCGTTAGATACAACACCTCGCCAATTCCCGACTATGGAGTCACCTCAAGGCGGTTTTATCAATCTACTTCAAAGTGGTTCCCCTATCCAACAATCACCATTTTTCCAACAACAATATCAACCTTTTCCGGCTTTCCAACAACAACAAGTGCAACAACAATACCAACAATTCCAACAACTACAACAACTCTAACAACAATCGTCACAACAACAACAACCACCAAGCTGACAACCACCACTTTCGCCAGATTTTGTTCCAGAAACGCAACCTTCACCACCACCTCAACCAAAAAAGAAAAAAGGAAAAAAAACTGGCCCGACCCATTACCACCCAAGAAAGGGTCCCATGGACAAAAGAAGAAGAAGAAAAGTTAGCGGAGGCATGGGTGGCGGCTTCTGAAGATCCAATTGTAGGAGATAGCCAGCCTTACGGAAGTTTTTGGGAAAAAGTCCGAGCCATTTTTTATGAGTTAATGGGAAGTGAAACTCGAAATGACGAGATATTCGACTAAAATGCACCGAGTTTGGAGAAATCTACAACAACCTCCTAAAGATACGCAAAAGCGGCTCGAACGATTTTGATGTTTTCACGGCGGCCATGGACCAATTTGAGAAAACAACACCAACACGCAAAACTTTTCCGTATATGAAATCGTGGCTAAAATTGAAAGACTCCCCAAAATGGAAAGAGAAAACAGAAGGAACTTCCCAATCTTCCGGTTCGAAGCGTTCGAGAAACCCTGATGGAACTTCTCAACAATCGGACGGCCAAACACACATCGACATCAACGACAATCCGATAGATCTTGAAAACGATCAACCTATTCGTCAGCCTGTTGGATTAAATAAAGCAAAAAAGTGGCGTCAACATCTTCGAATTCTAGTGTTATGGATATGTTTGGCGATAAATTTGATCGATATGTGCAACTTCAAGAAACGAAAGTCGAGGTGTTGACTCGGATGGAACAAAAAATGATCGAAGCACAAACATCATTTCAAGAGGCACAAGAGACACTCCAAACAAAAACCGATATGGAAATCTTGAAAATAAAAGTGGACGACCTTGAAGGCGAAGACTTGGAACTTTTCCAAGCAATGAAAGAGTCGGTTCGAGCCCGACGTAGGCGTAGGGGGTAGTTTATTTTATTTATGGTTGGAATTTTTAGTTTTTTTTTAATTTTTTTTTAATTTAACTAATGTAATTTTTATTTTGATTGTTATTTTTATCTTTTTTTTTAATTTCAATTAACGTAGTTTTTATTTAATGTAATTTGGTATTTTAATTTAATGGAAAAACTAGAATTAAAAAAATGATTTTAATGTATTTTTTGAATTAAATTTAAATAAAAAAATGAGGTGGAGTGGTGTGTTTAGTGATAAGTATCCCATGTTAGTGGTAGTGGAATGTGGTGGTGATGTGGCACCCACCACATATGTGGTATGTGGTGGGTATAACGGATGGTCTAAGAGGGGAAACGAGAGTAGGGAAAACACTCTGTTTTTAGTTTCATTTGCATATTCACGGAATTGACCTAAATATTTAAAAAATAAAAAAGGAAAATCCAATTTCACCCACAGAATTTCCAACAGAATTTCAATTTTGTTGATTTTCCCGTAAACGGTCGGTATACTGTAACGGATTACCGACCAATTTTATTCCGTTGCTAAACCGTCGTAAAATCGCCGCTAATAACCAAGTAATTTGTCTGTCGGAAATCCGTCTCTTTTTCCAACGGATTTATTCCGTCGCTAAAATTTTGTCGCTATTGCCTGTTGCAATTCCGTCGGTAAGCCTATTAGTGATGGATTATCGACGGTTTTGGCCGTCGGTAATGCTCTTTTTTGTAGTAGTAAACAGATACAATGTTTAAAACAACTTATGAAGATGAAATATCTTATGGAAGAGACTGGCAAAGTGGGTATAAAAAAAAGAGTTAAAGGGCGTACCTATATCATGACCAACTTTTGTAGAGGTAGGATACAAAGCAATGCGTCTTTCATTCCCTTGATTTGGAAGCTCTATAGCGAGAACCTTGCCGGTTGCCGTGAAAGAAGATCATACAACTAAATATTATTTTCTACAACTTTTCAAAATCAATAAAAAGGCCATCATGGACCAAGATTGAAAGGGATCAATCTTACTTCCTTAATGTTAGTTGACAAGATACATCCAAAATAAAAATCAACTTCTTATTCCAAAAGTACACTTCTTTTAAACTGTCATTTCAGGAACTTTTTTAAAATAACATGCATCAGACTCAGACTCAGACCTGACTTGGAAATGAACACATCAAAAAATAAAGTAAAAGCATTTGTTTTGAAAGTAGATTGCTATTAAAACCACCATTTTAGAAAAAAAAAATATTTTGAAAAACTTGTAGACTCAAGCCTGACCTGGAAATGATACACATCAAGAAAAATTCTCAAATTACGTTGTTATTACTTTAAAGCTGTCATTTCAGAAAAGTTTTTTTGAAAAAAAAACTTGCATCAAAATCAAACTTGACCTGGTAATAGAAAACATCAAAAAATAAATAAATAAGCTTTTTAAGAGTACATTGCTATTCAAACCTCCATTTCAAAAACATTTTAAAAAACTTGCCTCACTTAGAAACTTCAATTTGCCATTGTTGTTTGGTCTTTTTACAGATTTGAACAATTTATCATACAATTGTTTGGCAGTGTATGTAGTTAAAAAATTTTTTTTTTTTAATAAATACCCTTTTCATCGAATGAACAAAATGTGAAGTTAGATGCAGTAAAAAAGTCAAGATAACTAACATGTAAAATCGTATATACATTCCACTTTCTCTGAGTTTGCAATTGGCTTTATCCATGCTAAAAGACCGCATAAATATGTATAACTGTGGTTGAATAAGTAATTCCAGTCCAGTTTATGAAACATGTTGTGAATGGGTATGTAATAGCAAAACATCGGTTGAGATGATTTCCTGTACAAATTAGATAAAATAAATCATATTTCTATATAATAAACAACCCAAATTCGAGAAAAGTAAAAGAAAGGCATACGTATAAAAAATCAAAAGACAAAAATCCAGTAACTCGGTCAATGAAAACAGTCGAGAAACAGATCATATACACAAAACCACTATGAGGAAGCATGAAGTGCATTTCCATTCTATTACCTGCCACAAATACATTAATCAGAGTAAACATATACATAAAATATTTGTTTTCTTGATATATGGATCAATTCACAATGAAAAATGATGGAGCAATCGAACATGTGAGATAAAAAAACGTGAGAACATATACATGAACAATCAAATCCTTCACATTTGATTGAATTCTTCACATTTGATTAAGTTCTCCACATTTATCAAATCCTTCACATTTGATTAAATTCTTCACATTTTATCATATCCTTCACATTTGATTATATTCTTCCCATTTTATCAAATCCTTCTCATTTGATTTTTAGCATAGGAAGAAAACTTTAGGCTCTTCTCTGACTTGTCATTAAAATGACAATGTCTTTCTCGTGGGGTAGTCTTTCGTAATACCGTTTTCTTGTAGTACAGATCTATACACAATGGGGAGGCAGTCGATTTACAGCTAAAAGAGGGTCGTATAGGACCTGACATGACGCAAACAAAACAGTGTCATATAGAAAACAATATTGGACTTTCGGCGACATACACACGAGGTTTACGTGACAAAAATGATTTGGTAAGTATTAGGATGAAATTTATTAACATTTCGCGAGTAGATTTCCGACAGCTCACTAGTTGTCTTTACTCTACAGGTTTCCTTCAATCTACTGGATTCATTACTTAGAATAGATTTAACTTTAAGGGTCACGAATATTTCTCCACGCACCTAAAACACAAATACTCCAGCATACGAGTCATCAGTGAGTACCTTACCAGTTGCTACCGATAGTTCTTGGATTTCATTCCTTGTTCTGATCATGATTGCTCTAAATCGAGTAGTCACCTCCTGGTTGTTCAGTCTTGGGCAGTTTCTCTCAAAGTGCCCATTTTCACCATTTTCATGACAAGCCTTTCGTCCACCAATGTTTGGTCTAATTTTTGCATTTCATCTCTTGGTAGCATACTCCTATGAGCATCACCCGTAGTGCTTCTCAAGTCGTGGCATAAGCAGAGTCGATGCCCACGATTTAGACATAGTATTTCTACTTGGTAAAATTTGTGTCTTTAAAAGTGTAGGTGACCACTTAACACGATAGCTTTCTAGACAAGAGCTGACATGAAATACCAATTCCATCTTTTCGCTCCAGAGAGTCATTCCTACAATCCATTCAACGACGTAGAAGGATCTAGGTTGACGTCACTATTACTTCCACGTTTATTGCTTTCGAAATCTACCTTGTTCAAATTCGTTGTTCCTGTTGACTTTGTAAGTGACCAAGGTGTTAACTACTAGTTGTTCAATCATTATCTCGATCATAGTTGCGGCAAGAGATTGTGCTGGCTTTAGATGACCACTGACTGGTCTCTTGTGAGGCATATCTTGGTCTCATTACAATTGGTTTGAGGAGAAAAATAAGTCGCATGAAAATATCGTTGTGAACATAAGCGATAAAATTACAATTGTATCAACCATGTAGAATTGGCGTGGGGTTGCCCGAGATTAACTCTACTACGAGTATTAGATGTAGCGAACTATTACAGTACCACCAAGGGTGAAATGTTACACTTGGAATGAGTAGAAAGAAACAACCAAG
Organism: Lactuca serriola; assembly: GCF_051521515.1. Taxonomy (NCBI): domain Eukaryota; kingdom Viridiplantae; phylum Streptophyta; class Magnoliopsida; order Asterales; family Asteraceae; genus Lactuca; species Lactuca serriola. The sequence goes on along the minus strand of NC_136410.1, from coordinate 221,430,948 downwards.
TATTGGAATAATTGGTACAAACTTACGAAGAAAATGTTGCAGAGTAAGTTGACTACAACTTGATGTTTTGACTATATCTTGAGTTTCAAAGTTCTGATTTATTAGAATCAAGATATTTTGGATCTAGACAAGATTCCTAACAACTTTCATGTTTCAAGTTTTTTTATTGAGTCTGTTTTATTCTCCTTCAAAAAGGGTCACAAAAGATGACTGGTAGGCATACGTGTCCTTCTTTTGAACTTGGATGGTTCAAACATAAGTCGGACGGTTCACAACAGAAAGAAACAAATTGATTAAATACCTAATCCGAATTCGAAATGATTCGTGAATGTGCGTATTTTACACAGTATCCTTAAGATGTCTAACAGGAGTATTCGTAGCATGTCATAGACGAGAAATTAGTATTCCGAGATAATCATCAGACATGATCTATTTTTATGATACTTACAGTTTCATGAGCATTAGAGGTAAATATTTGTGAAATATTCGTAAAGGGTTTATTAAACTTTTGAGGGTTCTTAAGCGTTTTGAACTGTGATTTTTCATTAAATATTCTGGATTCCAAGTGTTTTAGTCTATCAACAACCGAATCCAAGCTTAATTGTTCATCGGTCCAACCATAATTAAACATAGGTGATCAGTCTACGTCTAGTTGTGGTTCGGCCGGCATACAATCAACATAGTTAAGGTGTTTGACCTAAAACCTTGCGGTGTATTAGCATTTGAGGGTTCGAGTTTATGTAACTCTATATTTATGGGGTTAAGGAATGTACTTAACCTAAGAGAGTCATCCATAGGCTATAGTCGTGTTTTCCTAAGAAACTACTAGTTCGCTATAGCTAATAGCTCTGATACCAATATGTCACACCCTCGATCGACAACGAAAACGCTGAGGTGCACGACGTAAACTAGTAATCACAGTTATTGAACATACATTAAACAATACAAATACAATCTTTTATTATTACCGAAATGGAAGTTTACATTGACAATAGTTATTGCTGAAACGCTACACACGCCTAACAATCCGACATTCACAATTGTATGATAAAAATATTAGGGGATTTTCTGTACGAACACTTCCGACCTTATAAATAACCTGAGAATACATGCATTAAAATACGTCAACAAAATTGTTAGTGAGTTCTACAGGTTTTGACACAAAGTATTTTTATACCCAAAAATGTTTTATAAAATTTATCTGGTTGACCATCTTTTATAAACATGTATTTTTCTATCGAAAGTGTAAAATAATTGAGTAATAAAAGTATATTTAAAGTCATTTAGAAATGTCATTTGCTCAAATCCAAAAATACACCATCTGTAAAATATATAAGTAAAACAAACTTATAACAACTTCTTGCGGTTCTTATGACCAAAATGTTTTTTGTATAAAGATTTTGAATACCAATTTATAAAGTCATATCACACTTTGTGAAAACATAAAATAGCCAAGTTTAATCTTCAAACTTTGCACAAACGTTCATATAGTTTATATGTAAAACTTATAAGTTTCGAATTTTATAAACTTTGTAAATTAGTGTCGTATTATTAATTAAGTATTGTCTTACTTAATTTAGAAACCGACACTTAACCAGTGGGTCAAAACTCATCCGAAAATACTTTTGAACAACCGGTAAATTATAAACGCATATTTTTACCACTCCTATAATTTCAATGACAAATATTAATCATTGTAACGCTCTAAATTTCCAACCAATTTAAACTTTTCAAAAAAAACTCAATTTCATTAAGTTATTACAAAAAGGTTTTCAATACAAATATTATCAAAGTATTCCCAGAACCATATCATAAAACATAACATGAGGAGCGGTACGATCACGCATTTTCCTTGCTACGGTCTCCTGAAGTACCTGAACCATTTAACCACAACTGTAAGCCCGAAAGCTTAGTGAGATACCCCCAAAATACCAACCACATATACCATACACATAGCATGTCATATCATAACAGAACACAGAACAGGTATGCATTTCGGGTCTACTATGTGACTGGTCCGCCGTACCGGCCCTTCAGTCCACCTGGTCCACCCTCCGAGTCTAGCCATATACATCGAGTCTACAGTGTGATTGGTCCGCCCGCACCAGGCCTTCAATCTACCTGGTCCACTCTCTGAGTCTACAGTATGGCTGGTCCGCCCACACCAAGACTTAAGTCGGCCTGGTCCACTATCCGAGCCTTGGCACGTCTGGTCCGCCCTCTTGGGGCTACAGCCTATTCGGACCACTCGCTGGGCCTTCAGGATAACCGGTCCGCCTTGGGTATGTTGGCCTACAGCACAAAGCAGGAATCGCCTCAACCCAACCCCAATCCAACAACCATGTGCATATAAACATACAATCATATAACAGTTCACATCCAATCAAACCGATCTAGCAGATCACATAACATAACATCATCCTAACCAGGATACCAACCTAACCGGTCACTAGCATAGCATCATCCTATATACCAGGATATCGACCTTAACCAGGACTCTAACATATACTATCCTAACTACTAGGATGCAAACATAGCAAAGCAATAACATAACAACGATACCCGGATTACAATCCGATAAAGGGTCGGCCTTGGTGTCGTAGACCCTGTCGATATAGTGAGGATAACTCACCTCGCAATTGCTGACTAAAAAGATAAGATCACGTTGCTCCAACTTCCGACACGAAATCCACCACTGATCAATACCAAAAGACTAAACTCAATAAATACCAATAATTACCAAAATACCCCTAGAAGTCAATTGGTCAACTCTTGGTCAAATTCAAAGTCCTCAGTCAAAGTCAACCTTCCTGACTGACTCTACTCGCCGAGTCAACCCGCTGACTCGTCGAGTCCCTATGCTCTGATGTCACACCCCCAAACCAAGGATGCCGGAAACGTCCGGGGGTGGAGGACTTCATGTATAGTATCACAACAACGAGTATAATAGTTCTCAAAGTAACTACAACCATCATAAATATAATTGAAAAAGTTACACCAAAGTATATGTTTACATGATTCAAATCAATTACATTATGATGACAAAATGAATTGTTTAACGATTTATCGTCCCGTCCTCAAAACGCTGTTGATTTCCTGTTTCACTGAATTCCTGAGAATACAAGTTGTTTGAAAAAGTGTCCACAAAAAGGTTGGTGAGTTCATAAGCTTTTTAGATAAAGAGTTTGGAAACCGTTCTTTGTAATGTGCGGTGTGTTACCAAGAAAAATCCAATGTTTTCCTTATAAAAGTTATGTGGTCCTAAATGTCGGGACCGAGAATGAACAAGTATTTGTCATACTTAAAGATATAAAAGTGGTTTTAAATTGGCGTAAAACCCTTTCTGATTTGAGAAAAATCCCGTAATGAATGATGTGTAGTCTTAAATACCAAGACTGAAAATATACAATAATATCCGTAATTATTGATATAAAAAGTGATTTTAAATCGACATAAAACCCCACGGGCTAATTGAGTCGACCGATTTGACTTGTTGACTTTAGTTGACTTTCACTTGACCGGAAATTGACGGTTGTCACATCATCCCCCCATTAGAGGGAATTTCATCCCGAAATTTGAATTTAGCAAGGAGTAGGCATGAATAATCGAGCCAAGTCACTACGGTTGACCTCTCGGTCCATGTTCACTACGGTTCTTCCACTAAGGTGAGGCTCTTGTGGAATTCGATCTCGTCAAGGGGGATTTCAAGAGTCTCATCGGATAGATGCTTCTGCAAGTTCGAGATGTGGCGGGTAGAATGTACTTTACCAAGCTCTCGGGGTAGATTGAAGTTGCGAGTTATAGGGATGATTCTGACAAGAATCCTAAAGGGCATAATTATCTGGGGTTTTAGCTTTCCACGCTTTCCGAAGCGTACTAAGCCTTCCCAGAGTGAGGCTTCCAGAGGAATTTGGTCTCTTACTCTGGAGTTCTAAAGGTTTCTCCCTCTTTCTTCTCTTCCCATACAAGGGTTTGCTCCCTTCAGGGTCAAATTCGTAAAGGGAATCCGTAATATGCGAGAAGTTCTAAAGGAACTAAGACGGTAGGTCAGCGAGACCCAAAATTTCGGCGTGTTCCCGTCGACGCCTTTGGTGCTGACAATTTCTCAACGATTTTGATTAATTGAAAGGGGTCCTCAAGAATTTCCACATCAATAATAGTGTGTCTTAGGAACTTGACTCTTCAATTCCAGAACTCGTATCTAGAGAACTTCGGGTACGGCTTCTCTGATCGTATTGTTCCCACAGTTTGTTGTAGCTGCTCTTTTTGGTTGTCTTCTTACTACTAGGGTAGATAAGCAAGTCATTTTCAAGGATAATGTCGAACTGATCCCAGTAAGAATGGCGTACCCTGTTCATTAAGTTCATGAAGACTGCAAGCGGGTTGGTCCTATCCGAGGGGTATCACTACAGACTTGTAGCGTCCGCATCGAATTTGGAGGATTATCCTCGGACATCCTTCTTCAACACTCGCGACTGGTGATATTCGGATCTCAGGTCTAATTCCTGAAGGTTAACTCGTTCCTTGCGGTTGGTCAGCCTATTCGTCTATGCGGGGCAGATAGTAATGATTTCTATTGGAGATATTGTCGGGGCCTCTGAAGTCGATGGACCTACGAGCAATTTGCCTTTCTATTTGAAGAACAAGACCGGAGCTCTCCATGGTGAGGAGATTGGTTCTTCAATTCCATTGTTGAGTAGTTCGACAGGTTTGACCTGACAGTTCTTGCAGCTCGGCAGGGGGGTAAGACTGTAGGGCGATCTGGTCACTGGAGTTGTATATAATTAAGATTGAAAAGGTAATTGAATAAATGATTCTCCTTTAAGCTCACACCCCAACGAGGAAAAGAAGTAACAAGGGAATCGTTAATTCTAAACCTGTAGAACCTTAGTTATATACCACCCTTGTGTATACATTCTTTAGCGATAGATTAACCGTACGGGTCTTTGGATTGAACTTAACGTACTACCTGAGTGGTACTTCGGGGAGGTTTGTTGAGGTTTCTTCGGAAAAGGCTAAGAAACATGAGGTACTCTACGCATGAGTACTTCGGAGTTCTGGAATGACGGTTTCGCTAGAAAGATGATTTCGGAGGAAGAGATTCACGCACGAAACTGGTATTGTGAGGATCGAATGGACTCCAGTCGTATAATAAAAATCGGAGTCACTTGAAATAAGGCGCTAGATTTGATCGCAAAGGCGTTACAAACAAAATACAACTGTGCAACTTTTAACAGGGTTACAATACTATAAATTTACTACAAGACTATTGTTGCGAACTAGGTATACTACAAAAGGCGAGTATACGCAGTGCGAGGGTCCCTTCACTGACGGGGTCTTGCAAAAGATAAGACTCTAGTTGCACTAGTTTTGAGTAGTTTATGATTCTGTTATAATGAATTCCTTAGATATTTTTAACGGGGTCCAGAGTAGTTTCTCCTGCGGCAGTGATCCTTAGTATCTTCCCGTCTGCGCCAGAGTTCTTTATTATTGGACAGTCCTTTTTGAGGTGTCCTATTTCGCCGCATTGGTGACACATATGGCTTGTACTAGCATTGGTGGTGGAAGTGAGGTGTTTAGTCAGAGTTACGTGGACACGGGTGCCTTCCTCGTTCATCCACTTTGAAAATTTCCTTTTATGGGGTCCGGTTTCACCACCACTTTTGTGTGCAGGGTTGGTCCCATTGCCAGGGACTTGAGGAATGGGTCGTGTTGGTGCTGAAGGGGAAGGAGTTTCCACTCGCTGTTGTGGCATGGCAAGTCTTTGGGATCATTGGCGCTCCTTTCAAGCTCAACGATTTCGTTTCCTCCTCTCGGTTTTACCACTTTGTACGCCCGTGACTATTGCCCTTTGGTGGCTTCCTAGATCGATACGTCGATCGGAATTTTTAATTCCTTTGCTAGTCGTGATTGCGTTGCCAACATTGAGGTTTGCAAGGACAGTTGTTACGGCAGCTGTTACTGTGGCTTGGAATGTGGCGGCGTCGATATGAAGGATAGGGGCTTCGTTGATCGGCTGACTATTTCCAGATAATGACATGATTCTGCAACACGAACGACAAGGAGTTCATGAGTGACCAAGGTTGACTCTATATTATTTTGAGTCTGACTAAGAGATGAGTCATTATACATGAAAACTTAACTTATACACATTATGATATAACCAAGACTGGGCGGATAGTGAAATGTGTGATTCTACTTTAGTTTCACATCCCAATGAGGAAAAGAAACTAAGTTAGAAATCTCACATTCTATTGTCTACCAGGTCTTTGTTATATATAACTGTGGAATGTATAAGTGGGGAAGTCATATTAACAACATTCTTATTGATTCCTCTCAATGAACTAAAATTCCTAGCAAGGCCATTACTGAACCTAGATGTATTTCGACCGTTCACCTACAAAGTAGAAGTATGTTCTCGAAGGTTTGACCTACATCCATATGATGAAGTCCTACTATGGAGTAGAAATTAGTTCGTAGAGTGGTCTCATGACGTTTGTCGTTCAAACCGGGTTCCATTGGTTGGTGAATAACATGATCCAACCTTTGAAAGAGAATTGGGAACGATCCCCGAGCTAAATTACCCTAGTCCAACAACTTGACTAGAGTGGTTTTCAGATAGACTCCTATGATTATATGATGGAAGTATTTGAACAAGGAGTGATGCAGAATTTAGCCAACTGACAATGTCATTGATGTTCAAGATGTAACAAGTTGGGGAAAATTGACCTTGTAGGAGGGTCTTACATCACATCCGGAGTAGGAGAGTTTTAGCCACCTAAAGGCCTAACTAAAAGTACCCACAATACAAGATAGTCTCATCGAAAATACCTCATAGGGCATAGATAGGAAAACAATTTCTTTTTAGCAGGGAAAGGAAAGTAACACATCTACTACTGGTGGCGGTCATCCCTCTGGTGTACTCAGAGTTCTATGACTTTGGCTCATGTTTCACGATGAAAACGACTTCGTGAGTGGGAATAATTATCTCAAGTTCATCCTTACGATTTATATTCACATATATAAATTCTCGCACATTATTGTACTATTCCTAGTGTCTCTGCTAACGTTCCTGAGACAGAGTTATGGTAGTGGGTAGGAGTAGGTTTCATACGGGCGTTTTAAGCTTTACTCATCTTGGGGTCAAGTTTGTCCAAACACACTTAGCTGAGGAGTTTTGATAGGACCTGGTGCATTAGTGTTGGTATGATCGCACCCCATAGGTCTACGAAGAAAACACCTTTCAACCAAAATGTTTAAAGGTGAGACGATAATGAGTTTTTAGAATGGCTATGTTGCGAGTTTTCTCACTAAGTTTATCTTAGTTCAATTTGTAACGTAATTCGGTTGTTAAGGGTGCTCTGTAAACAGTTCATAACGAGAGTCTTTATATGATAAACTCATGTGTTTGGGTAGTTTTGTATCCAAGTGAACCTTGTAAGTTGACCCAAGCTAGGTCCTTATTATGACCCATTGATGATGCATAGTGGTATGATTGAGACTTAATAGACCTTTGAGTCTGATGGATCTGCCGTAAACCCGTTTCGCTAATATGATGCTATAAATTTTTGATTTCAGAGAAGACCTTGACCTCGCTGCAGGTCCACACCACCTTATTAAAAGGAAAAGTTTTGATAGCAATTAAATCTCCCGATTAGTATAAAAACTTAAATCGCAGAGTTTAGCTCTCACATAGAATAGAGTAGCACCAACGCATACTCATGAACCTAGTTTACAAGGTCTTGTGAGCGGTATCAACTCTACTCACGACGACCCGTCCTTTGCGATGCCTGAGGCAAAGTCGATGCACCATGTAGCTTTGACAATTAACGCTTGGCTGCAATCATCCTCTCTTTGAATGCCGTGTGTCTACCTCGTTACTCTCTTGCCTCTGCCCGAGCTGTGATAAGGTTCTAAAAAGAATTTTGGCCTCTGAAATAGTAGTCTATCTCCGAGTCTCGGGTATGTGAGACAGTAGGGTCTGTAGTAGCGCGCATTTTCTAAACTCGGATTGTAGTCTTCCTGTGTTAATCCCCGATGTTCGCGATCTGCCGGGTCTTTGCCGGGAGGGCTATGTCAGTCGGTCCCGCGTGCTTGAGGTCATAGCACCCTCGTTGGTCTCCACATGGTGGTTGTTGTCATTGCTGTCGACATTCAACCCACGATCACGGTTGCCCAACAGGGCACAAGTTCGATGTAGTCGAAACGGTTCGCAGAAACCCATGCTATGCATGGAGGATTGATTACCTCCGGTTCCGCTTCTGATTCTTCTCATAACCATTCACCATTTCTTGGGTTCGGATTGGGAAAGTAGGGGTTGCCCGGTAAGTAGGATCTTGGTATGTTATACGTGCGAGAATAGGAGTGGAAGAGATAACTACTAGGCGTCTAACATTATAATTAATTACTTATAAGGGTCTTTAGTTTTCACATAAGTTGGTTATAGTATTACAAAATACTCCTATAGTATTTTAAACTCATGTTCTGTTCTAATGTTCTCATTATGGTAGTGTTGGTAAGTTTTTAGACTTGTTGTCATATCACAACCATTCTTGGGCATGTGCTAATCACTCTTCGGACTAGCATAGTTGATCAGGCTATGCCACTCCCAAGACTGACCATAGATCCCCAATCTTACCCGTGATATTCAACAATCATTACTTTTGTTTTGTTCTAGAATGATGTTGACCTTAGTATGTATGCATGCATGTATACTTTTAACAAGAAACTATTTATTTCTAAAAGTATAGTTGTTTTGAAAACTTTAAATCAGAGACCTTAGTCCCAATGAATTTATATTTTGTATATCTTATGTGGTTCGATATACTTAGTTCACTATAAACAATGCTCTGATACCAATCTGTCACACCCCAAACCAAGGATGGCGGAAACGTCCGGGGGTGGAGGACTTCATGTATAGTATCACAACAACGAGTATAATAGTGCTCAAAGTAAATACAACCATCATAAATATAATTGAAAAAGTTACACCAAAGTATATGTTTACATGATTCAAATCAATTACATTATGATGACAAAATGAACTGTTTAACGATTTATCGTCCCACCCTCAAAACGCTGTTGATTTCCTGTTTCACTGAATTCCTAAGAATACAAGTTGTTTGAAAAAGTGTCCACAAAAAGGTTAGTGAGTTCATAAGCTTTTTAGATAAAGAGTTTGGAAACCGTTCTTTGTAATGTGCGGTGTGTTACCAAGAAAAATCCAATATTTTCCTTATAAAAGTTATGTGGTCCTAAATGTCGGGACCGAGAATGAACAAGTATTTTTCATACTTAAAGATATAAAAGTGGTTTTAAATTGGCGTAAAACCCTTTCTGATTTGAGAAAAATCCTGTAATGAATGATGTGTAGTCTTAAATACCAAGACTGAAAATATACAATAATATATGTAATTATTGATATAAAAAGTGATTTTAAATCGACATAAAACCCCTTTTGATTTATGAAAATCCCCGTAAACCTTATGAGTTGTTAAATTCCTATGTGAGCCGCTATAATCATACTATGACTGAATGAACCTGCCATGACGTTTCTCAGGCGTCGCGAAACTGAAATGACACTTGTCACCTCAGACCTGCCGGTCTAGCTGTTGCGAGCAGCTCTGGTGTGGGTTTGTCAAACCCAATATATATCTATACACAACTATCATGTTCTCCCTTTAGGAGACTCTGATTATAACTACCAGGAATTTAGATCCCGCACTCGGACGTACAGAAAGAGAATGTCTCACAATTTAGGTTAACAAGTTTACGTGTGGTGTGCGTGAATGTAAAACATTTTTGTATGAATGTACCCTTTTTGTATGAGTGTGGTATGTGATGAATCATAAACTATACCTATTATAGTTTATCAAAACAAGGGTAGAAGTGGTAACATACATGAACTATACTTTAACATAGTTTATTCAAATGTTTGTATGTAATAGATGTGCTATGATTATATCAAATCATTATTTCTATGCTTTATCTAGCAAACTCCATTTTTTAACTGATGTATGACTATATATACTAATTCAAAATTTCATTTATTTTCAAAACATATATTCACATAAAGATATACACCTTGCTCAACATGTTACAAGGTGAAATCAAATTGATAGCATTTTTCTGTGATTAATATTTTCATTTACTGTACTTAAAAAATTTATAGAAAAATCATCAAAGGTCCAAATCAGAATCCGTAAATTCTAAGATTTGGGAAATGAGTCTAGTTTGTTCATAATTTTTATTATGAATTTTAATGACCTCTAACTTGTGTGAACAAGTCCATAATCACAGACTGGTCCGGGTTGATGTTTGAATTGATAGACAGTTTTGTAAAAATCAGCATAAATTGTAGAAAAATCGTATGGAGATGTGCAAGTTGTCATTTTAAAGCTAAGAACTGGAACTACTTACACTTCAAACAGTTTTGAAAACAAAAATGTTTTAGTTACCCAAAACAGTCCGTGAATGGAGTCCAACTTTTCTGATGAAAGCTGTTAGAAAATTTTAGTTATGTTCTTGGTGTTTTAACTTGTATTCCCCCCCCCCCCCCCCCTAAAAACTTGAGAAAACATGAAAATGTAGGGATATGAACTCACCTTGAGTGATTTCAGTAGATGGATGATGGAGAAAAGAAGTGTTCAACTCAAGAACACTTGAAGAATTACTTGAAGATTCGAAGATCTAACAAGAATGTAATGATGTTTGTGTAAGGAATCATTGATTTGAGAAAAAGGGAAGTGAAATAATCATAGAGAGGATGGATTATACTTACCAAGAGTGTGAGAAAGCTTGATAATCAGCCTTGAATCTCGAATTTGAGGGAGGAAGTTGGAGAGAAAAGGTTGTTTGATCTTCTTGGTGAAAATGAGGAAAATGTGTGAAGTGAAGAGTGAAGGAGAGTTCTCCAGCTCTTTTGGACATTGGTGGCTGGGAAAAGAGAGGGGTAATGCCTTGAAGTGACTAGGAGTAGAGAGGAGTACAAGGATTGGTCAAAGGAATGGGCATGGGGTGGTGGTTTGTGCCAAATATTATGGCAAGATTCACATTCCACCTCAAGATCTCACTTAAAAGATTTTATTCTTAAATAATTATTTCCATGAAAATATGCCCAATTTATGAATATTTAGGGTCTTATATGTTAAAATATGAGTTCTGGAGAAAATCCCGCGTTAAATAATTAAAAACGGACTTAAAATGGAGAATTAGTCAAAAACCGGTTGAAAAATGGTGAAATCCAAAGTCTGGGCGAGATTGCGGTCATCAGCAGCCAAAACCGGAGTGGCTTAGTCGCCTGGGTGCGGTCCGAGGAGAAGGAGCTGCGGTCCGAGGGTCCTGACGCGGGCGTGGCTGCGGCTCGCTAGCTGCGGTCAGGCTGTGGCTCGCTGCGGTTCCAACTCAAGAGGGTCCGGCCTCTAAGAGGCTGCGGTTCCGGATGGCTTCTCCTGGGGCCTCGGTTCTGCTCTAGACCTCGGTTCAAGATGGACTTGGCCCTTATGAGGAGGCTTCGGTCCTAAAGGGTTATTTTCCAAGGTTTTTCCCTTCTTTGAGTGATTTTTCACCAAGTCAAGTGTCGGAATGCCCCAAATGATCAGAATAAATCCAAAAGAGGTTTTGAGAGAGATTTCACCATCTTGGAGAGATTTCACATTCTTGGACAGATTTCTCATACAAAGAGAGATTTGGAAGAGATTTCACATTCTTGGAGAGATTTCTCATACAAAGAGAGATTTGGGAGAGATTTCACATTCTTGGAGAGATTTCTCATACAAAGAGAGATTTGGGAGAGATTTCACATTCTTGGAGAGATTTGGGAGAAATTTGACATACTTGGAGAGATTTATCATTCAGAGAGAGATTTGAGAGAGATTCCACATTCTTGGAGAGATTTGGGAGAGATTTCTAGATAAAGAGAGATAGAGTGAAAACAATTGAGAGAGGTTTCGTGTGTGACAGTTGTGAGTGTTGGCTCCGCAACGCAAGGTCCGTAAGCCCCGTTAGGCCATGTTTAAGGACCTTACACACTCCTAATGAGTATGCAACAATGTTTTATCGGTTTGGTTCGTTACTTACCACGGTTTTAGGTTAAGGAAATCTAGATGTACGAACTTTTCAATTTATGATCTCTCATTAGACTAGCGAGTTGTATAGTAATTACCCAACGTAAGCCCTGGTACCCACGGGCTAATTGAGTCGACCGATTTGACTTGTTGACTTTAGTTGACTTTGACTTGACCAGAAATTGACGGTTGTCACATCTGAAAACTCCCATATCGCGACTCAACTCACCGAGTCGCCCCAAGACTCGCCGAGTCCAACCACTCTGAATCCCTTCACGCTCAACTCACCGAGTCATCCCTTGACTCGCCGATTCACCGTTCAACCCGAAAAAGGTTAGGACTCTTCGACCAGACTCACCGAGTCCAAGGCAACGTTAAACAGACTCACTGAGTTGTTCTTCCAACTCGTCGAGTTCCTACCTATCTTCATCCAACTCGTCGAGTCACTACGCGACTCATGTCTAATCTCTAGCCCGACTCGGCGAGTCATCTCCCAGTCTCGCCGAGTCCATACGTAATACCTTCATTCAGACGATCACAGGCCAATCCATTGCTTCCAATACATAGATCTGGACTCCTAGGGCCAGATCCACACGTAAAGTTTCCAAATTTACGTGCATGCAAGGCTCAACAAGCTCTACTCAAGCTAAAATGGAGGTTTAAGGCAAGGACACTCTCAATCAAGCCCCAAAGCTCTCACTTTCCAGGTTCATGAGTCAGTACCAGTCTAGATCTATAGTAGCAACCACAGATTTGGACCCAACACTTGAAAAGAGGCTCATATAAGACAATTTGGCCCTAAAACTTCATTCATGAACAATCTAAGCACAACAAAGTCAAGGCAACAACTTTATATCTCTAATCTGATGCCAACAAGCAAGAAAATCATATCAACTTCGCTCCACTATGATCCCACCAACTCTTGCTTCAAGTATCCTTCCTCTCCAAGCTTCAAAACACACTTAAATCCTTCTCACTCTCAATTTAGGGTTTACAATTGATGGGGAAAGCTTCTAGACGTCAAAGGGGGTGCCAAAGAGGCTGGGGTGGGACTTAAGGTTCCTTATATAAGGTGCAAACCCCAGGAATTAGGGTTTCTCATTCCAGCACTGACTCGCCAAGTCTAGCCGCCGACTCACCGAGTCAGTCACTTAGCACGTGACCAATCGCGACACGACTCGCCGAGTCTATCCATGGACTCGCCGAGTCTATCCTCCTTAATTACACCCAACACCCTGAACTTGAACTTCTGAACTCGGGTGTTACAATCATTCTCTTTACAATTTTGTTCTTTGAAACGACTATGCTTACGGACAATTATGTTGTAGGGAGAGGTAGTTAACAACCTAAACACTCTTACACACTCGGACCAAATTGGGAGGATTGACTCAATCTAGACCTATACTTCTTCAAAGAAAAATCTTCAATATATCAATTTGCCTATAACCGACACTATTTGTCGCTCCTCCACAAGCCAAATAGGCACAATAAACAAGCCACACAGGCACAATATAAAGAAAAATGGAGGAATCGAGATCATTACTAACGTTTAAAAGCAGTCGTATAGTAACAAAGAAAGAAACACTTGACGTCTGTTGCCTCATCAAATGAATTTGTAGCTAGCAACCATAGACGGAAAATGACGATTCACATAGATCTTTCCATAAGAAATAGATCTACACCAAAGTTCTTTATTATAAATCTATTGCATGTACATAGACCTATAGTATATGATCCTTCCTAGATTAACGGTTATAGAGCTAGGTGTCAATTCTAGGATTTGAAACTTACAAAGGAAAAACACAGCATCACAAAACTCTCTCTTTCACCCCTTTCGATACATTCCTCTCACAAGCACACATGGGATACACAATCCACAAAATCCATGACGACAATTCTTCAACTCGTTAAATCTGTCGTCCTCTAGGTTCACTAACACGAATCTTAAATTATTAAGTTTTTTCAAAGCTTAGTGAAATTAGTTAAATAGTGAAATTAACGTAGCGTTTGACTATTGTGGCGATAATAATTTTAGTAGTTCCTTACTTCAGCCGATAAGGAGGATGTTCGTTCTTGTAGCCGAATACTAACTTATGTCGATGTTCGATAAGTTGCCTAATTTATATGATATGTAATTTATTAAGTAATAATCCCCAAAAATCCAATAATTAATTATATTATCATATGTGATGAGTTTCGTATCACAACTAATATGATTTATATTTTTATACTAATTATAAAAATAAATTACATCCTTTACTTAGTAATCGTTTCCACATTATGATCGGGAGTATAAATATAAAAATTGATTTTTTGTATATTTTCAATTAATTATTATATATATTTGTCAAATCTTCGTTTATAGTCGATTAAGACAATGTACATTTCCTTTGTACACAATTATATTGAATAACATATATTGTTATGAGTATAATGTCTTTTTATGCTTTCTCAATACTTTCCTTTTTATGCTTTCTCAATACTTTCGTGCACATATATACGAAGAATATTACACTTTAGGATTCGTCTAATAACTAATATCTTTATATCTATCTACTTATAGTTCTATTATTTTTATTAATATTAACTAATATACCACAACAAGGTATAATTTTATCATTTATAGCATTAACTATAAGTTATATAATTTATTAATGCTTTATACCTTTTAGATTGTTATTTTCATAAAGAGGGACTAATTTTGCCACACAATTACCACAAGGGTGGGTTTTGCTCTCTTCAAATAAGGAGGGACTAATTTTGCCAAGTTCATCAAATATACAAAGAGGGTTGTGTCTTCATCATCCGTTCATTAGGTCGAGCAAAGCAAAAGGAACGGACATGATTTTAATTGACCAGCAGGTACTGTTTCTACAAACTTTATTTTTTAGATTGTCAAATTCTTATGTTATTCAAATCACTGCAACTATGTGGCAGAAAAATATGGATTAAAATTGATTTATGTTCTTCTTTTCTATTTCTATTCAAATAATTTTAATAATCAACTTTATTAATTTACATAAATCAACTTTAGACTATGCAATGAAATCTCTTATTATTCCTCTATTTTGCATAAATCTGATAAATTTACAATTATTAAAAATCTGGTAATTTTAGTTCCTCATCCATTCACTCAATATTATTTTTATATAGATTTATTATTTTAATAATCAATTAAGTATGTCAATCTCTTCTTATTATTAATTGTGTAATGTTTCTACAAACTTTATTATTTAGATTCTTCTTATTATTAATTGTGTAATGTTTCTACAAACTTTATTATTTAGATTGTCAGATTTTTATGTCATTACTACAAATTTTATGTATTTTTGCATAACATGGGTATTCTAATTGCTTTTCATATTTGGCAGAAAAATATAGATGTTAATCGATTTCAGATTTTATGTTTTATTTCTATGTTATTAAATTTTTTGATGCTTTTTCTTTAAATTTTATTTCCATTTTATTAAATTTTAATAAACAATATTATTTTTATGTATTTTTATTACTTTTTTTTTGTTTACACTTATATTTCATTGTCACCTATATGTTATTAAATTTTATGATACTTTTTCTTTAAATTTTATTTCCATTTCATTAAATTTTAATAAACAATATTATTTTTATGTATTTTTATTACTTTTTTAACACTTACTTATCTTTCATTGTCACCTACAGGGCAGTAAAATACAATCATTGCTCAATTGGAAAAAAAATTAACATCAAACAGGTAATATATGAATTTATCTCTATATTTAGAATTTATTTCGACATTAATGATGCTCTTTTTATTTTTTTGAAACGGCGATCTAACTTACTCCTAAACTACACCTTAAATTCACATATGTCCACAACGGGACTTGAACCCTCAACCTCAAGAAGGGATGACAACACCGGATACCGCTGGGCTACAAGCCCTTTGGTTAATGATGCTTTTTTTTTAACCGGCAAATCTAATCTACTCCTAAGCTAACAACACCTATTCCACCTATGTCTACGACAAGACTTGAACCCTCGACCTCAAAGAGAGAAGGCACCACCTGATACCGCTAGGCTACAAGCCCTTTGGTGTTAATGATGCTCTTTTTGCTTATTGTTTTTTTGTTTTACAGTTCTCATCATTGTACATTAAAGATTCTATTGCCGCTCCTTCTTTAAAGATCCCAAAAATGGAAAAGCTTGAATAACTTAAAGTCATTCATCATTATCTGTCATTTTGGGTTGAAGACTTTTTTTTATTAGTTTTATTGTTTGCTTATGGATTTATTTGACAAGTAATTTCTTTTGATCTAAGATTCTATGTTTTCTTTCATCTGTTTCACATAAATTTTATTTTTTTTAATTATTATGTGTTCCCTGCATTTAACGCGGGTTATAATCTAGTTTAGAATAATAAAGATTAATTTATTCCATTAGACTATTTCAGTTATTAATAAAACTAAGAGTTAATTAGTATAGAAGTTCCAAGAATCTGATAATTCAAATCAGTAACCTAGATTATCTCTAACATAAGTCAATCAGATGATTTTCAGTTACTTAATCAGCCTTCTGGTAAAAAAATAAAAAAAAAAATTGTTATATATGTTTGGCTTGACCCATAGAAATTGAATAAATTTAAATATACCGTAAGTGTATTTTTTATAACTAAAAAACACTAAAAACAAAAAAAAAGTTTATATTGCAATATTTTCATTCGGATTTATATTTGAATGAAAAAAAAACCTTTTGCATAAGGAATGAAAACTAACAAAAACAAGGATCATTCGATCATACAAATCAAACACTCCTTTTGTTTTAATTAAATAGGCCAGTTTATCACTTTTTCAATTCCATCTTGCGAAATAATGTCTATGATTTATCATACTACCATATAATTAAAAGTGAAAATAGGTAGAAAATAGAGGGACAAATGACCTTAATGGAAGAGGTAGCTTAGGAAACAAGTGAGGCTTCCTCATTTCATGAGGGAGTGTAACCAGGTAAAACATGTTCGCCCAATCAAGGTTTTGTTCCTAAAGACAACAAAAGCTTGTCCATATCCCTCAATATCTCCTACGTCTTGCCAAAACTTCTTCTTTTCTTCCATTGGCAAATTGAAAAATTATTGTGTTTCTTCTTTCATCTTCCCCAACAATGAATAACTCATCCATGATTTGTCATATGTAACATGAAATTCATAAATCATGTTTTGTGAGCACAATCTCAACTATATTTGTAATCGGTTTCAATAATATTATTGTTGTCAACGAGTATGGTTTCTCCCAGCTTATAACACAATACTACCAAAATCAACAACATTATGTTAAATATTTTTTTCACCATATTTTAAATTTAATCATGCAATAGAATCGGCATTTGGAAAACAATATGCATTATATAATTACCAGAAAAAACCCCAATCTTTACAAGCAAGGTGTAGCCTTCCCAATTCAAAATTACTTGAATCTTCAGACAGTAAGAGTTGCATATCTATGACAGGTACTTCTAGTAGTGTAGAAGACGACTGACATGATGATATTGGATGCTCCTAATCGACCCGAACATATCTGGGAGGAACCTCAACAAGCGGTTCCTTTGCCGATTCTTGCACACTAGGCACTAAAAGGGAACTCCCCAAAATTCTTCCCTTCGCTTCCATGTGTGTTCTACATGTATTGGTGTGGTAGTCCTTATATATAGAGAAAAATGTAAAGTTTGTCCCTTTGTTTATCAAAATTTAGGCGTGTGATTCCCTAAAGTTCAAATTATGCATATTATACCCTTAAAACCATGTTTTGCCATGTCCAAATTGAAATTATTAATATACCTATATATAATTTATTTTGATTTTTCTGATTTGTTTCAAATACAATTAAAAATACTCTCTCTCTCTCTCTCTCTCTCTCTCTCTCTCTCTCTCTCTCTCTCTCTCTCTCTCTCTCTCTCTCTCTCTCTCTCTCTCTCTCTCTCTCTCTCTCTCTCTCTCTCTCTCTCTCTCTCTCTCTCTCTCTCTCTCTCTCTCTCTCAAGATCAATAAAATCCTCAAAGTCTTTCTTGAACAAATCATACCCAAAACATCATCCATGAAATACTCTTTACAACCGAGAGTTACCCCTAATTTCAGAGTACCTTATGATGTAACCCTCATCCATTGTCGATGCTTCTTCTTGCACAACCTTGAGATTTGGGCATTATTGGCGTCATGTTGCTCTGATTTTGTTGCCTTCGTCGGGGACGGGAAAGGTGGCAGTTATGACTACTATTATTGGTGATGGTGCTTATGGGTTATACGACTGCTAAAAGAACGGAAGATTGTGAAAAGAGAGAAAGAGAGAGTGTCGTCTCATCTTGTTCTTAATTAAATAATACTCTAAAATATATGGAAAAAAATTTTAAAAAATATATAAATTAGCCATTTCAATTACATAGCAAATTATGTACTTAGGGATTAAAACTCCAATTTGTTTTGATGCTACTATACGTACCCTCACTCACTCAAATAAATAGCCAAATCATTGTTTTTTTTTTGTTTTTTTTTTGGGGGGTGGGTTGTATAGTACGACGTTGTGTAGTATTATCAGAGGGTGAGCCGTTCTGTAGATCACAGTGTACAACAAAGATGGTGGCGGTGTGTAGGAGGATTCTTTTGATTAGCGGTTATGATATCAAAATTAGATGAAAAATATATGTGTTTGGGGTACGTGTTTATATGTGTCACTGCTTGCTTGCAAGTAGAAAAATCCATTTTAAGAGTAGATGGTTTCCATACTGGTCTCTTGGGGCTGCTGCTAAGAACTTATAAAAATCAAAGCTTTTTCATCCCAATAAGTATATCTGTGTATCGTTGCAATGACTATTTATGTATGGGTTTTTGTTATTTTGGATCACTTATTCACACATGCTTAAGATAAAAAGGAGATATATATATATATATATATATATATATATATATATATATATATATATATATATATATATATATGTATATATATATATATATATATTAAGAGGAGAGAGAGAGAGAGAGAGAGAGAGAGAGAGAGAGAGAGAGAGAGAGAGAGAGAAAGAGAGCTAGGTTCAAATGTTTCTAGCAACTATTGCATTCCTAAATGCACCAATGAGAATTCAAGAAATAATAAATAATTAAATAAATCATTTAAGGGTATTTTGGACCTTTTGTACTTTTTAACTAAGGGATCATTTAATTGAAATCTTGTAATTAAGGAAATAAAATCAATATATTTGACCTAGTCTCTCTTATATCCTGTCTTATATCTTCGAGTCTTCACTTTCCCCGAACTCAAATCAGCCACCAATGGCTTCAACCGATCAGCAAAGATTGGCGAAGGTGGTTTCAAGTTTGTCTACATCGGCACCATTAAATCCGATCAAGACTCAGCAACAGGTAGAAATACTAAAACCCAAATCGGCAACACCAGGCCTTCTATTGTCGATTGATTTCGAACATATTTTGATTTCTCAAGGATCCAGTTTCTTGCGATAAAATTGTTTTGGTAAGTTTCTTTTGACATCTATGATTGAAAAAATAAAATTGATTTTATCAAGTCGTCCAGACTTTATCTCGATTTTGATATGAGATCGAGATTGTGTTCATCATCTTATTAATTCAATTTCTTCAATGTTCTATTTATGTTTTTTTTCGATTGAAGAAATATTCTGATACAACTTGCACTTCACGGTCATAAGTTGGCGTTTGTTTCTAAAAAGTCAAAATTGGTGTTCATATTTGTCGATTTGAATAACAGATAGGTATAAGATGTCGATTTGTTGCCGAAGTGTGATGTGAATTGAAAATCGATTGAAGAAAGTATCTATAATTACAGAAAAATGAAAAGTCAATGTAGAAAGTCAATGAAGTTTGGTGTGAAGAAGTCAATGTATTTTTCATAGCCTATTCTTCTCTGATAGATTTTCCTCTTATTGTGATTCTCTGTGAAGTTAGAATAACACCATTCTTTTTATTCTAACCCCACATCCCTTTTTATCATAATGTGGTTGCTTGTGCCACGTTTATTTTTCAGATGCTAAGTGTTTTATTGGTAGGAGATTCAGTGATGAGATGACATGGTTCAGGCTGACAATAGTTTGTATCCTTTCAAGATCACCGGTGGACTCAATGACAAGCTTGTGATTTTAGTTACGTACAAAGGTGAAGAGAAAAAATTCTCAGCTGAAGAAATTTCATCAATGGTTCTCGCCTGAGTAATTGTTTAGTGATTTTTTCAAACACCAAAGTTAGTTCTTTCTAAATCGATATTGCAATTTCTAATTCGAACCAATATTCTTTAAGTATAGTTGACACGTTTATATAATTACATGTCTAGCATAAATATTTATTAATAATGGAATCTATCAAAGAAAAAAATGCATAATTAAGTGTAACACCGTAAATTTCAAAACAATTTTTCATTTAAAAATAATTGTTTAATTCTTAAAAAAAACTTTTCTTAAAATCTCATTCATAATCGAATTGCAAAAACATAACTCCATTTTCACTTGCATAATAAACCAGGATCCTCTGAACATCACTCTTTCTCTGGTGTGTACAATCGAGTCGGTGCCGTCCCGTGATCCTAAGAGAAACCTGAAACACATAACACAAAACACTATAAGCACGAAGCTTAGTGAGTTCCCCAAAATACCACACATAACACATATTAGCCACTCGAGGCTATAACTCTGTGGGTCCGTGGACCCTACTCTATGAACGCTCTGGTTCTAACTCTGTGAACCTCCCGGTTCTAACTCTGGGAACCTACCGGTTCTAACTCTTTAAACATGCACATCATAAATCACATAGAAATAATGCAGTACAACACATAGCATACAAATAATCTGTCACATAACTCTGGTTACCTAATCAAGGTAAAGTATAGTGAGAAGACTCACCTGGCAAGTAGAAAGCAGATATCCCCACACTTGAATCTCGAACTCGCCACCGCCTAACACATAAGGCAAATACTCTCATGAATATAACTCTCGAGACTAGAATCAACCCTCTCTTGGCACCCTCTTAAGGGTAAAAGACCATTTTACCCCTCTCTTCGCCCAAGGGCCACATCGCTGACCAAACCCTAAAAGTCAACAAAAGTCAACGGTCAACTTTGACCGGACTCGGCGAGTGCACTAGGGCGACTCGGCGAGTCTATACGTTTCCACTGACTCCCTTGGATCCTCTCTTGACACGTCGAGTATTTCTCTGACTCGACGAGTTTCACTTGGCATAAATTGCAGGGCCACCACGACTCAACTCGCCAAGTCTCAAGAACAACTCGGCGAGTTCCGGCTTGACTCAGTCCCCCCTAACTCTCCCTGACTCACTGAGTCGACCCCTCAACTCGACAAGACCACTCGCTGAGTGGTTACGGGCAAACTTCATGCTACTCGTCGAGTCTGTTCTTCAGACTCGGCGAGTCCATGCCATGTATAACTCAAACTCACTTCTGAGGTCAGATCTGTTCCATACAATCATAGATCTGGCCTCCCCAGGCATGATAATCACGTAAAGTCCAAACCTTGGTGCTCAAACAACGACTATTTGCTCCTAGATGATGTTTTAGCCCCATATCTCATGACTCTAGGTCAAAACTCCCATGAATCCTCATAAAGCTTAAGGAATAAAGCTTCTCTGGACCTCTATGGATCTCATCCCAAGCCTCATCACAAATAGGGACGAAATGGACATCAAATCTAACCAAGAAAGGGGTCAAGAAACCCTAACCCCCATGTTTATCATGACAACAGAAAAGGAAGCCAAAATATACCTCCAAGATGATGCTCTGAGCTCCAAAATCGAAGGATGTCCACCTACCTTGCCTCCTCTTAGCTAGAATCTCCTTTGCCTTGCCAAACAAAGCTTCAAAGGTCAACAATGGCCTCTTCTCTCTCCCAAAACGCTCAAAATCTCTTTAGGGTTTCTCTCTGGGGTTGGTGGCCGCAAATGACGGCCATAAGCCCCTTTAAATAGGTCTCAAACCATGGAAATTAGGGTTTCATTAAACAGCGTGGACTCGCCGAGTCCACTAATGGACTTGCCGAGTCCGGACATGAACCCGGATGAACATCCGCGACCCTACTCGGCGAGTCTTGGCTCCAACTCGCCGAGTTCCTCCTTAAACACCAAAATAATTAAATAAAATAATATACCTAGGAAATCAGGATGTTACAATTCTCCCCCACTAGAATCAGACTTCGCCCTCGAAGTCTCACTCTGGAAACAACTCCGGATGTTGCTCACGCATCTCGTGCTCCGACTCCCAAGTAAGCTCTGACCCCTTCCGGTGTTGCCACTGGACCTGCACCAGAGGCACTTCTTTGTTCCCCAGAACCTTGATCTTTCGATCCTGAATAGCCACTAGTCTCTCAATGTAGTCCAGGCCCACATCCACCTGAATGTCCTCTAATGGCACTACTGTCAACTCATCGGCTATACACTTTCGCAGCATTGACACATGGAATGTGTCATGGATCTGACCTAGCTCTGCAGGTAGCTCCAACCGGTAGGCTACCCTACCTACCCTCGTAATCACCCGAAAAGGACCGATATATTCGGGCCCCAACTTGCCCCTCTTCCTGAATCGGATCACTCCTTTCCAAGGAGAGATCTTCAGGAGTACGAAGTCACCGACCAAAAATTCGAGCTCGGACCGGCGCCTGTCCGCATAACTCTTCTGGCGACTCTGAGCGGTCAAAAACCTCTACCTGACCTGCTGTATCTGCTCTGACGTCTGAAGCACGATCGCTGTACTTCCCATCACATGTTGCCCTACCTCTCCCCAGCAAATGGGGTCCGATACCTCCTTCCCTACAACAGCTCAAAGGGTGGCATACTGATGCACTAATGATGGTTGTTGTTGTAGGAAAACTCTGTCAAGGGCAAATACGGGCCACAATTCCCCCCCCCCCCCCCGAAAAAAATCTAATACACAAGCCCGAAGCATATCCGCGAGCGTCTCAATCGTTCGCTCGCTCTGAAGTGTCCACAGACATCACCATGGTAAACTCTAGCTTATTTCTCATATTCATCTTTGATACCGAGCACCAGGTCAGCTTTTGGCTCCACAACTGAACCCCCAAAGGTCACACATAACATGATCCAAAATATCTCACTAACTTCCTCCCTGTGACCGCTATCACGGCCCAGTGACACGCAAGTCACGAAATTCCCTTTTCCTCAAAAAATACAATCCAATCGAAGATCGACTCATCTCTAACCTTTGGCGTCTGCTGTGCATATTCTCCTGCGCACCTCGCTGACCCTCCCGACAGAGACGGAGACCCCAGTCTCCCCCCGGTTTAACCACTAGGCTCCATAAACTCAACACTAGGGCTAATCAAGCCTAAAACTCTTCTGCATCATGCACTTATCGGAGAACACTCCCTCATCACACTCTTTTTCTGTCTAGTGGGTACTATGGCTTCCCGCAACATTACGACAGCCTCTACTAGTGAGTACTACGGCTCCCTCCCTCTGACTTGTGAGTACTATGGCTCCCCTTAGCATCACAACACCCTCTGACTGGTGAATACTACAGCTCCCCGTAATATCACGACTCTCTCTCTCTGGCTTGTGAGTACTACGGCTCCCCGTAGCATCACAACACCCTCTGACTGGTGAATACTACGGCTCCCCGTAGTATCACGACTCTCTCTCTCTCTGGCTTGTAAGTACTACGGCTCCCCGTAGCATCACAACACCCTCTAACTGGTGAATACTACGGCTCCCTGTAGCTTCACCCTATACTATCATTCTCATTACAACGCCACACTATGTTCACTAACTCTTGCACCGAAGACTATCCTAGATAGTTACACACACTTGCCCAGATATGCATTACAGACTCTGGCAGGAACCGCCATAACACAGAACCTACCTCTGCGGAGATCCACTTCCTTAAATAATCCCTCTTGATGACAATACACGAAGGGCTCCCACTGGAACCATAGATACATGATACATCACTAGTCGTCTTAAACTCAAGACTCTAAATAACTCCGAAATCGGGACGCTATACGCGGAAACCACGGAACACCATAACAGAGCATCACAATGTCCTGCCTATACCACTGATTTGCTTACTCCCAATACCATACACATACAACAATACATTTCCTCTAAATCCCATAATAATTTCCTATTTCACTCAATGCGCAACTTCAGTGCATCCAAACACTCAATTGGAATACAAGGAAGGTGCTAACTCTTCAGAACACACTGATGATCCTCCGAAACCCTTTCCACTACTGCTCAAAATCCAAGCAAGAATACACATCCCATGACATCTCTTCTCAATATGCTCTGGTGTATGGTACCCGAACCATAGCATCACTCCTCCATCCGCTCTGATGTATGGTACTCGAACCATAACTTCACTCCTCGATCCGCTCTGATGTATGGTACTCGAACCATAACATCACTTCCTCAATCCGCTTTGATGTATGGTACCCGAACCATAACATCACTCCTCAATCCGCTCGGATGTATGGTACTCGAACCATAACATCACTCCTCAATCCGCTCTGATGTATGGTACTCGAACCATAACATCACTCCTCAATCCGCTCCGATGTATGGTACTCGAACCATAACATCACTCCTCAATCCGCTCCGATGTATGGTACTCGAACCATAACATCACTCCTCCATCTGCTCTGATGTATGGTACTCGAACCATAACATCACTCCTCAATCCGCTCCGATGTATGGTACTCGAACCATAACATCACTCCTCAATCCGCTCCGATGTATGGTACTCGAACCATAACATCACTCCTCCATCTGCTCCGATGTATGGTACTCGAACCATAACATCACTCCTCAATCCGCTCCGATGTATGGTACTCGAACCATAACATCACTCCTCCATCTGCTCCGATGTATGGTACTCGAACAATAACATCACTCCTCCATCTGCTCCGATGTATGGTACTCGAACCATAACATCACTCCTCAATCCGCTCATTAGAACCTTCAGAATACTCCCTGTATCAAGTATGGGTCCTCTGCTTTCAGTAGTACGGGCCTATACTACCTGCCACATCTACCCATACTTTCCACACGGACTATCCTGGAGCTCTTAAGTAGCTGCTCGACCTTCTCGTTTACCAATTCCGTCGCACGTGCTCACTCCCTAGCGAAATTCTCTACTCTGCCAGCGCACTCATCTGGCTAAGGTTACTCCCTAGGCTCTTCTTAGATTCCCACACTTCTCTGCCATCAGCTGCTGAAGAGCTCCTAATGATGCCAGCCATCTACCTCCTGAATATCGTCATATTCGCTTGGTAGCTGACTCCCATCATCGAGAGTTCCACAAAGCACGAAGCAAGCAGCATTCGAGCATCGAAGAATACATAGGACTCACTCTGGGTGATAACTCCGCTTGCTCTGCTCAACGTCGAAAGTACCACCGAACTCTGCAACTCTTCCCCTCGTGGGTTCTACCTATTCTTTCGCTAAGTACCACGGTATTCATCTAGGTATCTCCCCTAGATTACTCCACTACTCAAATCCCCTAAAGGATTCCAACTAAATATTCTCACTCATCACATACTCAAAAGCACATCGCATATAACAGCAATCCCTAGGCTAAGGCATCACAAATCAGGCCACTCTAGTCCTAAGATATGAAATACCTAGCCTGTCTCTAGCATGAAATAATATCTCATAAAGTGCATCATAAATATCTCATGACACAAAAGTAAGGGTATTTTGGGAAATCACCGTTTGGGCTCTGGCTGATTGTACACACTGCTCTTTCTCGCTTTCTCTTTGAACTCTTATTCGCTTTAGAAAATTATTTGTTTGAAAACTTTTCTTACTTCCTCAGTTTGAGCCCAGATTTACCCGAAGGTGCATCCGAATCCCTCAAACCAAGGCTCTGATACCAACTTGTAACACCGTAAATTTCAAAACAATTTTTCATTTAAAAATAATTGTTTAATTCTTAAAAAACACTTTTCTTAAAATCTCATTCATAATCGAATTGCAAAAACATAACTCCATTTTGACTTGCATAATAAACCAGGATCCTCTGAACATCACTCTTTCTCTGGTGTGTACAATCGAGTCGGTGCCGTCCCGTGATCCTAAGAGAAACCTGAAACACATAACACAAAACACTATAAGAACGAAGCTTAGTGAGTTCCCCAAAATACCACACATAACACATATTAGCCACTCGAGGCTATAACTCTGTGGGTCCGTGGACCCTACTCTATGAACCCTCTGGTTCTAACTCTGTGAACCTTCCGGTTCTAACTCTGGGAACCTTCCGATTCTAATTCTGTAAACATGCACAACATAAATCACATAGAAATAATGCAGTACAACACATAGCATACAAATACTCTGTCACATAACTCTGGTTACCTACTCAAGGTAAAGTATAATGAGAAGACTCACCTAGCAAGCAGAAAGCAGATATCCCCACACTTGAATCTCGAACTCGCCACCGCCTAACACATAAGGCAAATACTCTCATGAATATAACTCTTGAGACTAGAATCAACCCTCTCTTGGCACCCTCTTAAGGGTAAAAGACCATTTTACCCCTCTCTTGGCCCAAAGTCCACATCGCTGACCAAACCCTAAAAGTCAACAAAAGTCAACGGTCAACTTTGACCAGACTCGGCGAGTGCACTAGGGCGACTCGGCAAGTCTATACGTGTCCACTGACTCCCTTGGATCCTCTCTTGACACGTCGAGTATTTCTATGACTCGACGAGTTTCACCTGGCATAAATCGCGGGGCCACCACGAATCAACTCGCCGAGTCTCAAGAACAACTCGACGAGTTCTGGCTTGACTCAGTCCCCCCTGACTCTCCCTGACTCACTGAGTCGACCCCTCAACTCGACAAGACCACTCGCTGAGTGGTTACGGGCAAACTTCATGCTACTCGTCGAGTCTGTTCTTCAGACTCGGCGAGTCCATGCCATGCATAACTCAAACTCACTTCTGAGGTCAGATCTGTTCCATACGATCATAGATCTGGCCTCCCCAGGCATGATAATCACGTAAAGTACAAACCTTGGTGCTCAAACAACAACTATGTGCTCCTAGATGATGTTTTAGCCCCATATCTCATAACTCTAGGTCAAAACTCCCATGTATCCTCATAAAGCTTAAGGAATAAAGCTTCTCTGGACCTCTATGGATCTCATCCCAAGCCTCATCACAAATAGGGACGAAATGGACATCAAATCTAACCAACAAAGGGGTCAAGAAACCCTAACCCCATGTTTATCATGACAACAGAAAAGGAAGCCAAAATATACCTCCAAGATGATGCTCTGAGCTCCAAAATCGAAGGATGTCCACCTCCCTTGCCTCCTCTTAGCTAGAATCTCTTTTGCCTTGCCAAACAAAGCTTCAAAGGTCAACAATGGCCTCTTCTCTCTCCCAAAATGCTCAAAATCTCTTTAGGGTTTCTCTCTGGGGTTGGTGGCCGCAATTGACGGCCATAAGCCCCTTTAAATAGGTCTCAGACCCTGGAAATTAGGGTTTCATTAAACAGCGTGGAGTCGCCGAGTCCACTAATGGACTCGCTGAGTCCGGACGTGAACCCGGATGAACATCCGCAACCCTACTCGGCGAGTCTTGGCTCCAACTTGCCGAGTTCCTCCTTAAACACCAAAATAATTAAATAAAATAATATACCTGGGAAATCAGGATGTTACATTAAGCTAATTCTATGAATATAACTTTGTTACCTTATCATCGGGTGTTATCTTCATCTTCAATTGTTTAATTCTTTAAGAATTTTTTGCATCTAAGTTATTCTTCTATTTGAATAATGTATAAAGAGCGTTATATTCTTGCAGAATCACATAAGAATGATTTTGTCATAATTGGTTTTCGGTATAATCACATAAAAATGATTATGGTAGAATCACATAAGAATGATTTTGTCGGGATTCTATTGCAACTGGCTTTCATGCAATGCAATTATTATATAATGTTAATTATTTATATGTTTAATGTGCAGTTATTACAAGTCTATTACTACAAAATATTTGGTAATGAATTTGTGATAGAAATGGCTTGAAGAATGAATCAAAGAGTGATCACACTAACTATTTAAGAATGTCGTTATTTTTTAAGAATTACACTTGTTATTCTTTCAGAATGTTGTTATTATTCAATGTATCATAATCATACAATGTAATTATTTGGTATATTATTAGTTCAAGAATCGATTTTGTGTGTTCTTTCAGAATGTATTTACTAGTTTATGGTTAGCATTCTGTCA
Organism: Lactuca serriola; assembly: GCF_051521515.1. Taxonomy (NCBI): domain Eukaryota; kingdom Viridiplantae; phylum Streptophyta; class Magnoliopsida; order Asterales; family Asteraceae; genus Lactuca; species Lactuca serriola. The sequence goes on along the minus strand of NC_136410.1, from coordinate 221,402,634 downwards.
TTCTGACAGAATAAAATCGAAAATATATTTACTAGTTTATGGTTGGCATTATGTCATTCTAACAGAATAAAATCGAAAAATATATTTACTAGTTTAGGTTGGCATTCTGTCATTCTGACAGAATAAATCGGATTTTTAAATTTGAATTAATTTAAAATATTCAGATTTTTAAAAATAAAGGAATTAATTATCCTTAAAAATCCGAAAATTTCCTTTTTTTAATATAGGTTAATTGACTAAAATGCCCTTATGCTGAAATTTGTGTGATTATATGATACATGTTATCCTATTCTATTTTCATAGACACTCGAATCATTACATTTGATTCTATTCCATCCGGTGGTCCAGATCTGTGCATTCTAGCACACAATATTTAGTAAAATCAAAATAACCTAAGCCTATATATATATATATATATATATATATATATATATATATATATATATATATAGAGAGAGAGAGAGAGAGAGAGAAAGAGAGAGAGAGAGAGAGAGAGAGGAGAGAGAGAAAGGGTTTTCCATCTGAGTTTTTTTTCATCTGACTATATAAGTGAAGAAAAATGAGAAGAAGAAGATGTGAGAAAGAGAAACAAATCTAGTTAAAAAAAGACGGAGAAAGAATTCAGATGGGGGTGTATGTGAGAGAGGGAGAGAGAGATCGGTCAATTCTTTTTAATTAATAATGAATTAAAATAAGAGTGAAAAAAAAAATTTTAAATGATAAAACAGTCATTTCAAGTTTTTCAAACACAAAAATCACAAAAAAATCTTGATTTTGGACTGCCGTAGAAATTTTTTGGACTCTCTCATCAATTTTTGAGAAGCCATAAGGATAATTTTTTCAGTTTTGTCCAATTTTTATATACAAAATAACATAAATGGTCCATGTGCTTTACAAAAAGTTGGAAGTTTAGTTCTAAATCTTTTTAGATTATATCGGTTCATATGGTTTCATTTTTTTTGGTGGTTGGTCTCTAACCTATATAAAATAACGTTTATATCATTATTTATTTCATTTAAACTTTGCCATTTATTTATTATATTTTCCATTTATTATTAAATAAAATATAAATGACCCAAGTAAACCTTTTTTGTAACCTTCAACCCTGTTTTGAAATATTTAACTTTCGCAACTTTAAAGCCGACCGTGTCGCAACCAATCTATGAGAAAACAACATATTCAAAATCTATATGAAGTGATATAAGGACAAAAGTTATCTCAGACTCATCTGTAGAATTCGTGTCAAACAAGGTTACAGTTTTCGTCACTAGCCATTTCGTTTTTGTATGGATTTCTCCTATCTTATCTTGGATTTACCATGAGTATTAGTTATAGATTGTAATGAATTTATCAAGGACCATTTTAAAATTCGGCTTATGTTCAATCACATACAAACCCTAGTTCAAGAACAAGTTTACAAATACAATAATAAGCCCGTTGGTGCTTCTTAAGTTAGGTTCTTTTTTATAATTAAAAATGAGGTGGGGGAGGGTGGAGAAGAGGTGGGGTAATTATTATTTTGGGTAACTAATGCAACAACCCTTTTATGTATTGTGATTTTATACTTTCAGTCCTTAAAGTTATTTTCCTGCCCTTTAAGGGAACAATGTTGATGTCGACCTGCTTTTTTGGTCACTAAGACCTAATATACCATGTTAAAGTTGATGTGGCAGATGATTTGCAATTTTTTAGTTATCAAAATTAGGGCCCAACATCTCTCTCTCTCTCTCTCTCTCTCTCTCTCGGACTTGTGCCACCATAGAACCACCATTGCCACCATCTTGTTCCCCACCGGAAATCACCAACACCCCCCATAATTGTTGATGTCAGAGCTCCATTCTCAGCCACCCACATCCCCTTTTCCTTCACCACCGAGAGGTACCACCCTCTCCATCCCCCCTCATTTTTTTTTCTGTTGATCGGAGTAAAACCCAAATGCCAACCACCGCCAACAGTGTATTTATTCACCGCCACCTGAGTCATTTGATTAACCATCCAAAAACTTCTCAAATAACCATAGCCACCAATCACTACATGTTCTTTCTCTTTTCTCTCGGAGGACAACAAATTTTTGGATCTTTCAAAAAAAGAGGTACAAATTCATTGTCTTACTTTTGAACCTTATTGTGGGTTTGTGTGATTTCATCTTGTTTACCACAAATCTTCAAGAAAAGAAAACTATCTTTTTCATCAAATCATGCATGGTTAATGGTGAAACTTAGTTCCAATTAGTGTTCTAAAAATTGGTCTAGGCGGCGATTAATCGGCGCCTAGACGCTAGGCGGCCTCCAACCGATTACAAATAAGAGTTAGAGGGTTAACTAATCGGCTCTGGTCAGTATTGGTCAAATTCGGTCCAACTCGGTCCAAATCAGACCTACTTGGACTCCAAATCGGCCCAAATCGATCAAGAAAACGCTAAGGGACCGCAACTCAAAAGAGCCAGCTTGCCTAAAAAGTAGTTGGGTTTCGTTTTTCAAGACATAGAAGCTCCCTTTTATGGAATAAGTTGCTTTTGATGAATGCTCCCAACAACGATGTGGGACGAGTTATAATTGTTTCATATAACTTCTTATCATCTCATTCTACCCAACTTTTCTTTCTTTGATAGCTCACAACTTTAGGTCACTAACCTCAACTTTCTTTGATTTACCCTTTTGTTTCTTTGGCGTGTGCCCTTTTTAGCAAAATCGTCCAAGATATGGAAGTCGACTTCGACATGACTATCAGACAGAAAGCAGTCTTTGAGTGTCTCCGGGCACCTCATGCTTAGGATTTTCTACTAACTATCTCTATTGATAATCTTGGCCAGCATATGTCTCCTGTGGAGTACCAGACTATCCTTCATTGCCGCCTCATGATTCCCATATTCCCAATTGACAAGATATGCCCAGTTTGTCGCAAAGCATGCTTGGATACCTTTGGGGAACACGCGGTTCATTGTAGAGAGCTCACTGGTTTCAAGTATAGACATGATGTGGTTCGGGATGTTCTCTTTGATGCTTGTTGATGTGCTGGTATTTCTGTGAAGAAAGAAGCGCCAGTGAACTTTTTGACGGACCCGCAGGATGGAAGGTCCACACATAGACCGACTGACATTTTGTTCTTTAGATGGATAGGAGGGAAGCATGCATGTGTGGATCTTACTGGGGTCTCTCCTCTCGTTGCTTTGGGGAACGGGGGTTTCACAGTTGGGCATGCCGCTTTGAAAGCCGTTGCGTGCAAAGTGGTAAAGCACGAGAATGCATGCATAGAAAATCAACATGTACATGTTTGTACCTTTTGTATTCGATACATTAGGTTTTCTGGCACCAGAGGCTGTGGAGCTCCTTACAAGAGTCCAACGGGTCATGCATTCTAATGTCATATCTCCTAGATCCACAAATGTTGTTTTCAAAAGAATTGGTTTTGCCATCCAGAAAGGGATACCATTGCAGCTTGTTGCCCGTTTGCCTTCAATCCGTGTGTATTGAACTAAAAAAAAGTTTTTTGATTTATTTCTTTTATCGACCAAGCGATTCACCATTTTCTTTCTTTGATCGATAATCTGTTCCATCAGTTGCTTCAATTTCCCTTTTCTTTCTTTGATCGATTTTCGGTTCCATCAGTTGATTCCACCTGAAGTCGATCAGAAGATTCATCGTTTTCTTTCCATGTGTTGAATCCGACCTGTTAGATAAAAGAAGGGTGGAGAATTCAAGTTCAATCGATGCAATCAACAGACAAGTGCTCCAATTGATGTTTAGAAGAAAAGAAGGGTAACGCTACTGTGTACAACTTTCACGATATCGCATTCTACTCTGGTTTGTGTTTCCTTCCAACCTCGCCGTCACATTCTCGAATCAGAGTTGCTGCTTTTCCCCCGACATCGTCTATGACTCCGAGAGCCCTCCGATACCAATCCTTATCATCTATGAATGTTATCTCTTCCTAAATCGTCCCAAATGCTTAGTATTCTTCTTGCTGGGAATTGGTAAGTGCCGAAAAAATTACATTTTTCCTATTTCAATTTCAATTTGAGGTAATGTTTATGTTTTGTTCCTATGTTGCTGCTACGTGTTATTTCATTATGCATTCCAAGTGTTTGATGTTATGCCTAAATACTAAATCGAAATAGATTGAGGGGTATAGCAAATTTCCAATGGATTCCAAGTGTTTGATGTTCATGTGCTGTTGGTGTTTCATTTGAAATGCAATCTCTAAGAATCCAACATGTCTAGATATTCACATAGTTGCATTTTTAATTGATTTGTTGACTTTCATTCTCACAGAATTATTGATATACTCAGTTTTAGATGTCAGAGAACTCGAAATTTATGAGTCCAATGCCTATACATCCCCTGAGCACACCAATTACTACTTTGATGTTAATGTTGACTATTGTGAAGAGTCTTTAGATAGACACATTTCACTTGTTTTTGACAATTCTTTAATTAGTTCATGGTATTCCCATTTTGTCCTTGTAGAATTTAACTAATCTTTTTTCTTATCGTGTCTTTTCTTGTATAGACTTGCACAGTTCTTTATCAAACCACTAATGTCATATGATGCAGCTACAAAAACATCTTAGTAATTCACTTTCTTGTTTAAATCTATAAAATATCATTTATAATGGAATCTCTCTCTCAAGTTTAGGTATCTAAAACTACTAAATAATAGTTGTTTTGTTTTGTATCTCATAGGGAACTGGGATACACTTGAGGTAAAGCCAAAGTCAAAAAGGGTAGATACAAGAGATCAACTCCTCAAATTCTATAAAGAAAATTACTCCACCAACCTCATGAGTGATTTATTAACTTTATGTATCATATGTATCATTTGTATCATGAGTGATTTATGATTTTGACATTCATATTCTTAGGATTAATGTTATATTTATTAACTTGTTAATTTGTTTACTTATATTTGTAGGATTAATGTTATATTTGTTAATTTATAATAACTTTTTTAATATTTAATGTTCCCCGATTAATCTCCCGATTAATCCCCGCCTAGCCGATTAATCCTTTGACCCAAGTCCACCGATTAGCCTACGTCGAGCGATTTCCGCAACCTTGGTTGCAGTGCATAAAGCCTTTTACTTCTTGGGATAACCAAACTACTAGCTTTTTACACCCAAATCTGCTTTTTATCTTATTATGATCTTGTTTTACCTCCTAAAAACTGTAGCAAGGTTCTTGTTCTTCGAATAACCTTGCTGAAGTGAGAGAGACCTCTTGTTCTAATCTTGTTTTACCTCTTAAAAACGACATAGATGACAAAAGTTGCAGTTAGAATGTTCGGAAAAAGGAATCAATTAATCATCTAATTTATGGTACTGTGTCCATAATTCAGGGGTAAGTTCAAGAAATGTAAGTAGGGATGGAAATAGACTTAGCAATTCCTTTAGCAACAAGGTTTCATCGGTTCCTCCGACTTTCAAGGGGAGAGAGAGGGGGGGGGGGGATATAGTAGGCCCCAATTTTGATTACTCTTTTTAGTTTTACTAAAATAATTCCAAATCATTAGCCACATCAGCTTTAACCTGGTTTATTAGGTCGTAGTGACCAAAAAAAGCAAGTTGACATCAACTTTGTTTCTTTAAAAGGTACGAAAATAACTTTAGGGACTAAAAGTTTAAACTGGAATACATACTAGGGTGGTTGCGTCATTTTCCCTTATGATTTTTTGTTACAAATGAATCATCTAATAAATATAAAACAAAGACAAAGTCATATAAAAGTCTTTCTAAATAAATCACAAGGAGACTACAAAATAAAATGAAACCACATGGATTATTGATTATATATTCGTGTTCTCCTCCGTGATATCTACGTTTGGATATATCACACGTCCAAAATGGATTAAAAATGAATGAGAAATTATTTGTCAACGTAGGGCAATTGGAAGATAAAATAAAAGAGTTAAGTGGGTTTAAAACTCATCCCACATTGGTGGGAGAATGAAAATGAAATTGGTTTATAAATACAAAGACTAGCTACCTTTGTAAGACATATTAGAACCAATGCTCTCTCCTGTGCACGCATGCAGGGGGTGCAAATGCGAGCCAAATTTGCTTTGGGTCACTGAACTTGTGTGTGAGCGCGCGTCCTGCAGGCATGAATGCACCACTAATCTAACAACTTTTTACACCCATAGCTGCTTTTTATCTTATTTTTATCTTGTTTTACCTCTTAAAAACTGTAGCGAGGTTCTTGTTCTTCCAATAACCTTGTTGAAGTGAGAGAGACCTGCTGTTCTGATCTTGTTTTACCTCTGAAAAACGACACATATGACAGAAGTTGTAGTTAGAATGTTCAGAAAAAGGGATCAATAAATCATCTAACTTATGGTATCGTGTCCATAATTTTGATGTAAGTTCAAGAAATGTAAGTATGGATGGAAATAGATTTAGCAATTCCTTTAGCAGCAAGGTCTCATCAGTTCCTCCGACTTTCAAGGAGAGAGAGAGAGAGAGAGGGTGGGGTATATGGTATGCCCCAATTTTGATTATTCTTTTTTTTTTTACTAAAATAAATCCAAATCATTAGCCACATCAGCTTTAACCTGGTTTATTAGGTCCCACTGACCAAAAAAGCAAGTCGACATCAACTTTGTTTCCTTAAAGGGCACGAAAATAACTTTAGGGACTGAAAGGGTAAAATCGGAATACATACTAGGGTGGTTGCATCATTTTCCCTTATTATTTTTTGTTACAAATGAATCATCTAATAAATATAAGAGAGAGAGAGAGAGAGAGAGAGTCATATAAAAGTCTTTCTAAATAAGTCACAAGGAGACTACAAAATAAAATGAAACCACATGGACCATCAACGTCAAAACACAAGTTAGAGACTTAATCTTTATGTTCTTATAAAGCACGAGACCATATATCTAATTTTGTCTATTTATATTTCAGTGTACACCATACGCTTATATTTCAGTGTACACCATACGCGTACAAGGTGAAAAAGGCCTATCCATTTGTTTTTTAATTACGTAAAGTGTTAGTCTAATGGCATATATGCTATAACACTACTTATATTATTAAGAAGAAGTGTATATATATATATATATATATATATATATATATATATATATATATATATATATATATATATATATATATATATATTGGAAATTAAATTAATTAATTTCCAAAAATGGATTTTCTCCATTTTTTAGCATAAATTTTGGACTCTAAATATAATTAAAACGAGTTAATGATTATATACTCATGCGCTCCTCTGTGATATCTACGCTTCGATATATCACATGTCCAAAACCGATTAAAAATGAATGAAAAATTACTTGTCAAAGTAAGGCAATTGGAAGAGAAAATAAAAGAGTTAAGTGGGTTTAAAACTCATCCCACATTGGTGGGAGAATGAAAAGGAAATTGGTATATAACTACAAAGACTAGCTACCTTTGTAAAAATTATTAGAACCAAGGCTCTCTCTTGTGTGCCCATGTAGTGGGTGCACATGCGAGCGAAGTTGGCTTCGGGCCACTGAACTTGTGTGCGAGCGTGCGTCCTGCAGGCACGAATGCACCACCGGTCGACCAGAAAAGTTCAAGGACCTTTTTTTTCTTATGGTTAACAGTTACAAAAATGAATTAAGAGCAATTAATCATAGACTTCGTCATTTCATTTTAATTGCATCGGTTACATTATGTAGTACATATACAATGCATATGTGACTGATTCCAGACACCGGATGAAACGAAATCCTTCTCTTCCTCTCTTACGCTTCTGCTTCATCCTTTCTCTTTTGCTGCAACCAAGGTATAATCCAGGCCAAGTAACGGTTCGATCAATCTAGAAGAATTGCTTTCTAATATTGTATCGTGGGAAACAAACACCCATATAGGGCGATTTTGTTTTAAGGAAACTGTGTTAAACACAAGCTTCAGTCAAGAATTTTATGTTGTTCTTTCGTACAATTTCAGCTTATATTTTCCTAACAGTCTTAAAACAAATCGTTTGTGCGAAACGAACTTGGAAATAAAAAATTGTTTCTGTTTCATCTTACAGTGCTAATAAAAATGAATTTTTTTCCTCCCTGACACTTGCAGAATTTGTTTTCAGAAATCGTTTTCTAATACATTTTATGTGTTTTTTTTCTGCTTTTCTATTTACATGTATCTAGGTGTTTAAGGTTATTGCATCCATAATCTGTTACTGTTTTTAGAAACTGTTTTCAACAACAATTTTCAGATTCTTTCTTTTGTTTCACAGCCTTTCAGAACCTATTTTCTGGAAATAGACAATACTTAATAGTTTAGTTGTTATTGGATTTTAATCTTTAACAGTTTTATATTTGCTTCCTTTTGTAGCATAACTATTAGTGAAGCTTCCCAACCACCAAATCCTAATGGTACTCCTAATTCTCAAGGAGCCCAATGATGACCATACTAGTCAATCATGCTGAGAAACCTGAGAAGTTCTCTGGACTGAACTTTAAAAGGTGGCAACAGAAGATGCTTTTCTATCTTACCACATTGAATCTTGCTACATTCTTAGCTATAGAGGCTCCCCGGATGCCCGAAGCAGAAAGAGATGTGCGAGCTTTAACTGCTATTGATGCTTGGAAACATTATGATTTCTTGTGTAGGAATTATGTTCTTAATGGCCTTGTTGATTTGGTTTATAATGTGTATTATGTAACAAAGACAACCAAAGAACTATGAGACTCATTGGACAAAAAGTATAAAAGTGAAGATGTCGGGACAAAGAAATTTGTGGTTGCCCGATTTCTTGACTATAAAATGGTGGATGGCAAAACTGTTATGTCCCAAGTGAAAGAACTACAAGTCCTCCTACATGACATGGATGTCGAGGGTATGGGGTTGAATGATCCTTTTTCTATTGATTCCATGATTGAGAAGCTACCCCTAGTTGGGTTGATTTCAAGAATTACTTGAAACATAAGAGAAAGGAGATGTCCATTGAGGACCTTATTGTTCGCCTTCGAATTGAATAGGACAATAAGATAGCTCAAAAGAGTAGTTATACAACTACTTTTGAGAAAGCTAATATTGTGGAGCATGGTCAGACTTCTGGGAAGAAAAAATATGGAATGAGCAAATTCCAAAAGAAAGGCAAGGGTTCAAACTTGGGAGCCAAAGGTGGAACTTTTAAGAAAAAGTTTCAAGGAAATTGCCGTAACTGTGACCAACAGGGTCATCGGGCTGCAAATTGCTAGCTTCCAAAGAAGGCTAAGGAGGAAAATGTTATGGAGAAGATACCCAAAGATGTGTCTGCCATCGATCTTGCAGCGGTTATTTATGAAGTTAATCTTATGGAGTTCAATCCAAGGGAATGGTGGAGTGATACGGGAGCTACCCGTCATGTTTGCTCAAATAGAGAATGGTTCAGAAATTTCAAGGTTGTGGATAATTGTGACAAGCTGTTCAAGGGAAACTCAGCCACTTTTGATATCCAAGGTGTTGGAAAGATTGTGTTGAAGATGAGGTCGAGAAGAGAGCTGACGTTGAATGATGTGTTGTATGTACCTAGAATTCGTAAGAATCTTGTGTCAGGTTGGTTGTTGAACAAGCATGGTTTTCGCTTGGTGTTTGAGTCAGATAAATTTGTGTTAACCAAAAATGGTACGTATGTGGGTAAGGGGTATGCTGATAGGGGTATGTTCAAACTTTGTGTAATGGTTCTTAAGCCAAGTGACAATGATAATGAAATGAATAACTCTTCTACTTACTTGCTTGAGTCTTCACATATATGGCATGCTAGATTAGGACATGTTAATTTTGATACTCTTCTTCGTTTAATTAAACTCAATCACATACCACACTTTCACATTTACTCAAAATACAAATGCAACACTTGTGTTGAGTCGAAATTAAAACGACAGTCTTTTAAGTCCATTCAAAGGACAACCGAACCACTTGGATTAATTCACACCGATGTGTGTGACATGAAATCAATTCCATCTAAAAGTTGAAATAAGTACTTTATTACTTTTATTGATGATTGCACTAAATTATGCTATGTCTATTTACTTAAAAGTAAAGATGAGGTTATACAGAAGTTTAAAGTGTATAAAAGTGAATTAGAGAATCAACGTAATAAGAAAATTAAAGTACTAAGAAGTGACCGTGGAGGTGAATATGTATCACCGTTTGAAGAAATCTGTGAAACTCATTGTATCATACATGAGCTTACTGCACCTTATTCACCACAACAAAATGGTATGGCAGAAAGGAAAAATCAAACCTTAAAGGAAATGATGAATGCCATGTTGTTAGTTCTAGGCTGCCACCCTCAATGTGGGGGGAAGCTATACTTTCAACTAACTACCTTTTAAATAAGGTCTGATGAAAGAAATCTGAAAAAACACCATACAATTTATGGTCAGGTATAAAACCATCCTAAAAATACCTTCGAGTGTGCGGGTACCTTTCAGAGGTCGTGGTACCTGCACCCAAGGTGGTTAAGATAGGACCCAAGACTATTGATTGCATATTTGTTGGATATGCACAAAACAATAGTGAGTATCGATTTCTTGTGCATGACTCAAAAATTCCAGAAATTCACAAAGGCATAATAATGGTGTCAAGAAATGCATTGTTCATTGAGAATGTGTTTCCATGTCTTCATAAGGTTGAGACAAATGCTTCAAAGTTAATTGAGCACAATGAATCCTCTTATGAATAAGAAATAGAGGAAGAAACAGAGCCCCGGAGAAGTAAAAGGGAACGAGTGGAGAAGTCGTTTGGAGATGATTTCTACACTTACATGGTTGAAAGAGAGCCTCAAACTTTCAAAGAGGCAGTCACCTCCTCAGAAGGACCTCAATGGAAAGTGGCAATTAAAAGCGAAATAAATTCCATCTTGCAAAACCATACATGGGAGCTAGTGGACTTACCTCAAGGTTGCAAACCACTAGGTTATAAATGGATTTTCAAGAAGAAAATGAAAGAGGATGGAACCATTGACAAGTACAAGGCAAGACTAGTAATTAAAGGCTATAGACAAAAACGTGGCCTTGATTATTTTGATACGTACTCTCCAGTCACACGTATTATATCCAGTAGATTGGTACTTGAAATCGCTTCTATAAGAAATCTTGAAGTACATCAAATGGATTTTAAAACAACTTTTCTAAATGGGGATTTAGAAGAAGAAATATACATGGAACAACCAGAAGGGTATTTTGCCCCAGGAAAAAAATCATAGGTTTGCAAACTAGTGAAGTCATTATATGGGTTGAAACAAGCCCAAAAACAATGGCATCAAAAGTTTGACCATGTGATGTTGGAAAATGGATACAATATTAATGAATGTGACAAGTGTGTTTATGTTTAAAACACAAGTGAGGGTTATGTTATCTTATGCCTTCATGTTGATGATATGCTTATTGTTGGTAGCAACGATAAAATGATTCAATCAACAAAGGACATGCTAAAGGCAAGATTCAACATGAAAGATATGAGTTTAGCAGACGTCATCCTTTGGTGTGAAGATCACAAGGACTGCACATGGACTTACTTTAAATCAAACCTATTATGTGGATAAAATTCTTGAGAAGTTCAACTCCGGTGATACTACTGTAGCTAGGACACCAATTGGTACAAGTCATCATCTACGTAAAAATAGAGGTGAAGGAGTTGCACAAGTCCAATATGCAAGAATTATTGTGTGACATCCCCAAATTTCTCAGCTCGAAAAGACCAATTTGTTTATGCTTGATTTTAAAAATCTGGCTATCTTTTAAAGAAATATGTTGCAGAATTTGTTCCCAGAAAAACATGATAAATATATTATCAAATCATTTCTGAGGAAATGTGATTTATTCATTTTAAAACTTTGGGATGTCATCGTCAATACAGAAACATAAGCATAAAAAGAACTTATATTCAGTTACACTGGTGATTATACATCTCCTTTAATCTCTCAGTGTAACGTAGCTTCGTATCAACACCTATGATACAAATAACTTGAGTGGGTAAGGTTGGGAAACTTGGTGAGTATATAGGGTTTTCAACCCACAATAATAAAGTTATTATGTTTTATCATCAAACAATGAACCCAATTACCCATCCCCATTGTCTTGGTTATTTCTTAAGGATTTACCCTAAGAATCATCTATCACTCATTCCTAAGGATTCATCCTAAGGAATAGGCACGAAGTACATCGTCGCCATGGTTTATACAACAAGCACTTAGTCCATAGCTTCTAGGGTTTATACAACATGCACTAAGTCCATTGCTGCCAGAGTTTATACAACATGTGCTAAGTCCAAAGCTCTCATTTATTGACAATATTATTCACGGGAATCCACCTGCAATACATGTCAATGGGTTTTTAGAGTACATCTGATGAACATATGGTTCACAACACTTACAAGTTGCGAGCCTGCTAGTGTTCCACGGTCCGTCTAGAAAAGTCCATGGTTGTCTTCCATACTATGCTGAATGACGGGGTCAACGTTTGGGTAAGGGCTTCTCTTATATTTCACCCCTCACCCTCATCTCATGATCTATATCACTGATCATATCTTTTATCCAACTCATCTTTCATCACATACCAACTATTTCATCTACCCATGTTTTACCCAAAATTTTTGTAGATATAAAATACATATACAGTTTAAATCATTTAAAACTTGTGTAAATCATTCATTCAACATCCATCTCAAATAAATAAACAATATATATATTCACATAGCACGTATTTTATATAAAATACTTCATATCTATGTGTAAGATGGAAGTGACTATACACTCACATGATAAGACGATGATTGGAGAACACTTCGTCCCTTAAAACAACCTTTTTCGATGAAACCAATATGTTTTCTCAAAAACCAGGCTTCACGCAGACAGAGTTTCGGCTCGAAAACTCTTTTTCTCGGAATCTTTGGGCTCTTCGGGACTTGCTTATAATGCTAGGATGATATATTATTCTTCGGGGTATTTATTGTAACAAAAACGAAAGCAGAAGGTGAGAGGAGTGAAAATTTGTAACATAAATACGACTGGCTTCGATCACTATTTATAGTTGCTGAACAATCGAGTTACGGTGGGTGTAACTTGAGGGTACACGGGGCGTACTCATTTTTCAACCAGTACGTTAGGCGTACATCGAGTTCACTGGGCGTACAAAAGGGATCATATCGGACACGTCAAGGCTATGAAACGTGTCTCTCGTGTGAAGAAGTAGGGAGGGTGACGGACTCTGGAACACTTACACGAGTATGTTGGGCGTACTCCGAATTTTCAAACTTAAAAAATTCAAAACTTTCGCATACAAGCTCCATTTTTGACGTTCTTTATATCCACACGTAGGTGAGACCGTGCTCTACAACTTTTGTTTAAACTCTATCGACTAATTTTGAATTTATTTTTAAAGTTATATTTTTAACAGGCCGGGACATAAAAGTTTGTTAAAAATTCATAACTACTTCATCTGACGTCCATTTTCGTCTGTCTTTTTACCATTGAACTACTATGAACAAGATCTTCGATTTTCGTTTAGGTTGTTTCGGCTAAAAATCACTTAATCTAAAATTCGAGTTTCGGGCTGCATACTGCTAAGCTGAAACTTAGAAAAAATCATAACTTCCTCATAAGAAGTCAAATTTGGGCATTCTTTTGATGCACGCTCTCGGTTTAACGAACACTACGACTTTCGTTTAGATTACTAATGCTAAAAATCACTTTATCATAAATTCACTACAGCGTCGTGTCGGTTCTGTCGCGAAAGTTCGACAGGTCATAACTTCTTCGTTATAACTCGGATTTCGGTATTCTTTATATCTCTGGAATCCTTATTTCAACCACTACAACTTTCTTCGTAGATATAGGGTTTAACTAACATTTATTTTTGACTCTTATTTTTACCCTTAACTTATTAAATTATAATAATTAAGCATAAAACACATAATAATCACATAATACATTTTATTATTTCAAAACAAGTTATAAAGGTTGGCCTAGACTATTACATCATCATTAATGCCTAGCCTAGAAACAAGGGCGTTACAATTGTCTCCCCGTTAGAATGATTCAGTCCCCGAAATCACACATCAGCAAACAAATGCAGATAGCGAATCATCATGTCACTCTCCGTTTCCTAGGTGAGATTTGGCCCATTCGTATGTTTCCATCGTAGAAGCACTAAATCGACCATCTTGCGTCGCAACTTCTTAGTCTTATGGTCAACGATTGCCTCTGGTTCTTCGATAAATCTCTTTCTTTCATCCAACCTTAATTCAGAAATTGGAATTATGTCGGGAACTTCTCCCGTAAACTTCCTTAAATAACACACATGGAAAGTGTTATGAATACCATCTAGTTCTTCTAGTAGTTCTACCTTGTAAGCTTGGTTCCCAATCCTCTGAAGAACTTTAAATTGTCCAATAAACCTTGGACTCAATTTTCCTCTTTTACCAAATCTAATAAGTCCCTTCCACAGCTAGAATTTAAGTAAAACTGAATCTCCAACTTCGAATGTTATCGGTTGTCTTTTCTTGTCAGCATAGCTCTTTTGACGATTCTTAGCTACTAACATCCTTTCCCTAATCACTTTCAGCTTTTCAGCAGTCTGATGGACTATCCCGGGTATCATAAACTGCTTTTCTCCAGCTTCAAGCCAACATGACGGCATTCAAAACTTTTGTACATACAAAGTGTGATAAGGTTCCATCTTGATGCTCGAGTGGAAACTATTATTGTAGGAAAATTCTACCAGAGGTAAATGTTCATCCCAGTTACCTTGGAATTCCAAGGTACATGCTCTTAGCATATCCTCCAATGTTTGAATCGTTTGTTCGCCCTGACCATCGGTTGCGGATGGTAAGCTGTACTTAAACATAATTTCGTACCCAATTCCTCTTGTAGACTTCCCCAAAACCTTGACGTGAAACGACTACTGCGATCGACACAATCGTCAGGGGAACACCATGATCTTTCACTATATCTTTCACGTAAACCTTTGCAAGCTTTTCCATAGACCACTTCTCATTGGCTGCTATGAAATGTGCACTTTTTGTGAACCGATCAACGACCACCCAAATCATGTCGTGACCGCTTTTCGTTATGGGTAGTTTAGTCACAAAATCCATGGTGATGTCTTCGCATTTACCCATGGGTAAAGGTAAAGGTTCTAAACTCCCATATGGTTTCTGATGTTGTGCCTTAACCCTCGCACATGTCACACATCCGGCCACATAAATTGCAATATCGAGCTTCATCGTTAGCCACCAGTAGTAGGGTTTCAGATCCCTATACATTTTCGTGTTGCCGGGATGAATTGAGTACATGGTGTTGTGAGCTTCTTCCATCAGAAGATCTCTTAATCCTCCCGTCTTAGGTACCCAAATCCTGTCTTGGAATACCTTCAACCCTTGGTTGTTTGTACCAAACACTAACGTTTTGCCCAAACGTTCTTCCTTTCGGTCATTTTTCTCTAAAACTTCCTCCCGAGCTTTCTTTATGCTTTCCACAATTTTCGAGACAACTTCAAGTCTCAACACTCTCGGCCTTTTCTTTTCAAGGTTTACCTTCCGAATGAGTGCATCAGGGACAACATTTGCTTTACCAGGGTAGTAAAGTATCTTACAGTCGTAGTCCTTGAGTAATTCTAGCCAACATCGTTGCCTCATTTTCAATTCATTCTGATTAAAGAAGTATTGAAGACTCTTATGATCAGTGAAAAGTTTGCACTTTGTGTCATAGAGTTAATGCCTCCATATCTTTAGGGCAAATACTACCGTTGCCAACTCCAGATCATGAGTGGGGTAGTTCTTTTCATGCTCTTTCAATTGTCGAGATGCATATGCTATCACCTTTTCTCTTTGCGTTAGAACACATCCCAACCCAGCTTCAGATGCGTCGCTACAGACTACGAAGTCTTCAACTCCATTCTCGGAAACACTATCAAGAAATGACCTATATAATGACTCCATACGTTATCTCTTCATCCTAGGTAATAGTCGTAACTATTATGTTTCCTTCGAATAAGTATCTACTTTTGGAATTCTTGCATGTAGGCGGTGCTCGATCTTGCTCCCACTCCCTATCCCATGTTGAACTTTCAATTGTGACCTTCAAGTCACAATATTGATCTTTATTGGAGACTCCTCTTTCTTTTAACAAACTTAAGATAAGTTCTTTCGTTCAATTACCATAGTAGACCGATGGGTCATGTTCTAATGACCTCTCATTGTATTATGTATTGCTTAGACTCAAGTATTTTAGAGTCGAGTTTCTAAACATAATATACTTTCCTTCGTGTTCTAATGTGATCACATTCTAACATGTAGTACTTCTAGCTACAAGCTTCTTACTTTAATAATGATTAGGATACTTCAATCTTCCCATTTGAGTGAGATACTACATTGGACTTGGTTATTTGAACCACATGACTAAATCATCTTGGTCAGACTCAATTCGATATCACCTCTTGAGTCGGAATAACTATCATCTTTGTAGTCATTACCGAAACGATGGTAACGACAGACTAGAACAAAACGGAATCAATTACTAGCTTCTTGGTAACCTCGTGACTTTCCCTGATCCAAGTGCGAGTCATGTGCTTCTAGTAGTATAGGCCTATACTACTATTCACACCTATTCATACTCGTGCCAAGTATTGTCTCGTAGTTCTCTAAGTCACCATACAAAGATTTCACATAGTCATTCAATACACCAGATAGCAAAACCAAGGTTTATATTATTTCTTGAAACGATTACACAAAGGTTCAAGTTTACCCTATACTATGCCTCTAATAGGCTACACCACTTGTTACTATTCACATTACTACTTCATAACTTGATCTTAGGGTATCAAGTCTTTACTTCTAATTCCTAGCGTTGTTATTTGCTTCGTTGAGGACCACGTGGATTGTGATTGGCCTTGGTGGTGTATGTGGCCTTGCTGCCTCATTTCTCCTTGGACAGTCTCTAGAAATATGTCCTTGTTCCCTACATCCGTAAAACACCCTCTTAGGAAACGTACACTCATCGGCGTAATGCTCGATCTTTCCACACTTGAAACAAGTCACCTCCCTTCTAGAGTGTTTATTTTTTCACTTCGCGCACCATTTTTCTTTACCTCGTCTTTTACCAAACTTTAAGAACATGTTTCTCTTGTTGGTCCTTCAAGACCTCGCAAATTCCTCTTCTTGCCAACTTCAACCTTGTTGGTGGTCCTGTTGTTGATCATTTCTTCAATAGACTTAACAAACCAGAGAGTTGCCTCAAGAGTAGATGTCTGACGTACTGGCACAATAAGTTTGTCCTTAGTTTGTTGAAGTAAACGTGTTGTCTCTTCCATCTGTTGATCCTACATTGTCCGCACTATTTCCTGTAACTCTGCCATCGTGATTGGCTCGGGTTGCGGCTTATCGTTCCCCAATCCACTTTGAGTGCTTTCCGTTTTGATCTATACACCAAAGTAGGTGAATTTAGATCTTTATTTTTGATAGGTGTTTAAATCTTCGTTATCACTCGAAAACATTACATGCTAGTTCTAATATCGTAATCATACGCTTAGAATCCTAAACACATAAGGTTTCCAGATCTGGTAGACAACAGGCCATAGATCCGAACAAATAATATCATATATGGAAAACATATAGCATTTAGCACATAAAAGAATTTTAGACATGTTTCCTAAAATATACTAGTGCTCGTGTCTGACATATAGTAGACAATCATCTCACAATCATTGCTTAGCATTCTAAGTTTAAGTCTAGAAATCCTACAGATTTCCTAGTTCGCTTAAACTAATGCTCTGATACCAACTGTGACATCCCTAAATTTCTCGGCCCGAAAACACAAATTTGTTTATGCTTGATTTTAAAAATTAGAGTAACTTTTAAAGAAATACGTTGCGGAATTTTTTCCCAGAAAAACATGATAAATATGTTATCAAATCATTTCCGAGGAAATGTAATTTATTCATTATAAAATTTTGGGATGTCATCGTCAATACAGAAACATAAGCATAAACATAACTTACATTCATTTACACGAGTGATTCTACATCTACTTTAATATCTCAGTGTAACGTAGTTTTGTATCGACACCTATGATACAAATAACTTAAGTGGGTCAGGTTGGGAAACCTGGTGAGTATATAGGGTTTTCAACCCACAATAATAAAGTTATTGTGTTTTATTATCAAAAAGTTAACCCAATTACCCATCCCCATTGTCTTGGTTATTTGTTAACGATTTACCCTAAGAATTATCTATCACTCAATCCTAAGGAATAGGCAAAAAGTACATCGTCGCCACGGTTTATACAACATGCACTAAATCCATAGTTGCCAGGGTTTATACAATAGGCACTCAGTCCATAGCGGCCAGGGTTTATACAACATGTGCTAAGTCCAAAGCTCTCATTTATCGACAATATTATTCACGGGAATCCACCTTAAATACATCTCAATGGGTTTTTAGAGTACATCTGATGAACATATAGGTCACAACACCTACAGGTTCTGAGCCTGCTAGTGTTCCACGGACCGTCTAGAATAGTTCATGGTTGTCATCTATACTCTGCTGAATGACGGGGGCCAACGTTTGGGTAAGAGCTTCTCTCATATTTCACCCCTCACCCTCATCTCGTGATTTATATCACCGATCATCTCATTTATCCAACTCATCTTTCATCACATACCAACTATTTCATCTACCCATGTTTTACCCAACATTTTTGTAGATATAAAATACATAGACAATTTAAATCATTTAAAACTTGTGTAAAACATTCATTCAACATCCATCTCAAATAAATAAACAATATATATATATATATATATATATATATATATATATATATATATTCACATAACACGTATTTTATATAAAATACTTCATATCTATGTGTAAGATGAAAGTGATTATACACTCACATGATAAGATGTTTATTGGATAGCACTTCGTCCCTTAAAACAATCTATTTCGATGAAACCGGGATGTTTTCTAATAAACTGGGCTTCACGCGGACAAAGTTTCAGCTCGAAAACTCTTTTTCTCGGGATCTTCGGGCTCTTCGGGACTTGCTTATAATGCTAGGATGATATAATAGGCTTGGAGGTATTTATTGTAACAAAAAGGAAAGTATATGGTGAGAGGAGTGAAAATTTGTAACAAAAATATGGCTGGCTTCGATCACTATTTATAGTGGCTAGACATTCGAGTTACACTGGGCGTAACTTTAGGGTACTCGGGGCGTGCTCCTTCTTCAACCAGTATGTAACGACCATAAAATTCCAACCAATTTTAAACTTTTCAAAAACAACCCGATTTCATAAAGTTAATACAAAAAGGTTTTCAATACAATTATTTCAGAGTCTTCCCAGAACCACATCACAAAACATAATCATGAGGAGCGGTACGATCACGCCTTTGCCTTGCCACGGTCTCCTGAAGAACCTGAAAAACATTAAACCACAACTGTAAGCCCGAAAGCTTAGTGAGATACCCCCAAAATACCAACCACATATACCATACACACACAACATGCCATATCATAATTGAACGCAGAACAGCCATGCACTTCGGGTCTACTGTGTGACTGGTCCTCCCGCACTGGGCCTTCAGTCCACCTGGTCCACCCTCCGAGTCTAGCCACATACATCGAGTCTACAATGTGATTGGTTCGCCCACATCGGGCCTTCAATCCACCTGGTCCACTCTCTGAGTCTACAGTATGACTGGTCCGCCCGCACTAGGCCTTCAGTCGGCCTGGTTTACTCTCCGAGCCTCGGCACGTCTGGTCCGCCCTTTTAGGGCCTACAGCCTATCCGGACCGCTCGCTGGGCCTTCGGGATAACCGGTCCGCCCTGGGTATGTTGGCCTACAGCACAAAGCAGGACCTGCCTCAACCCAACCCCAGTCCAACAACCATATGCACATAAACATTCAGTCATATAACAAATCACCTTCAAACAAACCGATCTAACATATCACATAGCATAACATCATCCTAACAAGGATACCGACCTAACCGGTCACTAGCATAGCATCATCCTATATACCAGGATACCGACCTTAACCAGGTCTCTAACATACACCATCCTAACTACCAGGATGCAACACAACAAAGCAATAACATAACAACGATACCCGGATCACAATCCGATAAAGGGTCGGACTTGGTGCCATAGACCCTGTTGATATAGTGAGGATAACTCACCTCGCAACTACCGACTGAAAAGATAAGACCAAGCTGCTCCGACCACTGACACGATCTCCACCACTAGCCAACACTAAAACATTGAACTCAAAACAAATGCCAATAATTACCAAAATGCCCCTGGAAGTCAACTGGTTAACCCTTGGTCAGAGTTAAAGTCAAAGTCAACCCCCTGACTGACGCTACTCACCACCGAGTCAACCGATGACTCACCGAGTCCCCATGCTCAGAACTTCCCCCATCTGCGACTCAACTCGCTGAGTCACCCCGAGACTCGCCGAGTCCAACAACTCTGAGTCCCCTCGCACTCAACTCACCGAGTCCTCCCTTGACTCAACGATTCACGGCTTAACCAGAAGAAGGTTAGGACCGCTCGACCAGACTCGCCGAGTCCAAGAACAAACTCACCGAGTCCAAGGCTATCTTTAACCAACTCGCTGAGTTGTTCTTCCAACTCGTCGAGTTTCTGCCCTCCTTCAAGCAACTCGCCGAGTACACCCTTGTGACTCGCTGAGCATCCCTAGATCTTAATCCATACAGAAGCTTCCCAGGCCATGCAGATGATCCAAACCATAGATCTACCCTTCTACAACCCATCCATCACATAAAGTGGCAAACTTTACGTGAATCCAAAGAGATCTAAGAACATAACACTCTAGGGTTTGGGTTTGGGACAAAAGGGCTTCATCAACCATTCAAGAACAGGGACTTTAATGCTCTCTAGACCTCCTCCATTCCAGATCTGAGATAGCAACCTCAGATCTAACCTCCAACTCACAAAACCACAAGCTATTCTTTCCAAATGCTCCAAAAATGATGAATCTAGAAGAATAACAGCCCAAGAAACGAAGTAATACCTCAAAAGAAAGCTCCAACAGAAGGGAAATCCGAATCCTTGCAAAGCCCCTTGCTCCAAACCTATTAACCTTCAAAAATCTCTTCCACAACACTCTTTTAAGGCCCCCAAAGATCACTAATTCACTCATAATCGAATATTAGGGTTTCTGGACTTCAAGGAAGAGTAAAGGGGCTGGGGAGAAGGTATAATGTCCTTTAAATAGGGCTCATCCTCCGAAATTAGGGTTTTCTCCACTCAGCACCAACTCGCCGAGTCCAGCCGCCGACTCGCCGAGTTGGCCACTTAACACGCGACCAGAGTCGCGACCCTACTCGCCGAGTCCACTCATGGACTCGCCGAGTTGCCCTTTCACATTTACACTTTGAACCCTGAACTTTCACTCTTGAACTCGGGATGTTACACAGTACGTTGGGCGTACGAAGGGATAATATGAGACGTGTCAAGGCTATGACACGTGTCTCTCATGCGAAGGAGTAGGAGGGGTGACGGACTCCGGAAAACCTACACAAGTACGTTGGGCGTACTCCGAATTTTCAAACTTCAAAAATTCGTAACTTTCGCATACGAGCTCTGTTTTTGACGTTCTTTATATCCACGCGTAGGTGAGACCGTGCTCTACAACTTCTGTTTAGACTCCGTCGGTTAATTTTGAATTCAATTTTAAAGTTATATTTTTAACAGTTCGGGACAGGAAAAATTCGTTAAAAATTCATAACTTCTTCATCCGACGTCCGTTTCGTCTGTCTTTTTACCGTTGAACTACTATCAACAAGATCTTCGATTTTTGTTTAGGTTGTTTTGGCTAAAAATCACTCTATTTAAAATTCGAGTTTCAGGCTGCATACAGCTAAGCTGAAACTTAGAAAAATCATAACTTCCTCATACGAAGTCGGATTTGGGCGTTTTTTTATGCACACTCTCGGTTTAACGAACACTACGATTTTCGTTTAGGTTACTAATGCTAAAAAGCACTTTATCGTAAATTCACTTTTTACGTCACACAACGTTGTGTCTGTTCTGTCGCGAAACTTCGATAGGTCATAACGTCTTCGTTATAACTCAGATTTGGGTATTCTTTATATCTCCGGAATCCTAATTTCAACCACTACAACTTTCTTCATAGATATCGGTTTTATCGAACATTTATTTTCGACGCTTATTTTTACCCTTAACTTATTAAATTATAATAATTAAGCATAAAACACATAATAATCAAATAATATGTTTTATTATTTCAAAACAAGTTACAAAGGTTGGCCTAGAGTATTTACATCATCATTAATGCCTAGCCTAGAAACACGGGCATTAAATATTTGGTAGTCTGATGTACTTTATGAGTTGTACCAAACCTGACTTATATTTTGCAATAAGCAGACTAAGTAGATATACTAGTAATCCACGTGATGAAAATTGGAAGAGTATTAAAAGATTATTACAATACTTAAGATTTATTGGCAATTATGGGTTGAACTATACAAGATATCCCAAGGTGATAGAAGGGTATAGTGATGAAAATTGAATATCTGACATTAAAGGCTCCAAGTCAACCAGTGGGTTTTTGTTCACACTTGGAGGTGGAGCTATATCATGGAAATCTTCAAAACAAACAGTTATAGCTAGATCCACCATGGAGTCGGAATTTATAGCACTTGATAAAAGCAGAGAAGAAGTTGAATGGTTACGACAATTTTTGGAAGATATACCAGGATGGCCTAAACCAGTTTCGACAATCTCAATCCATTGTGATAGTCAATCAGCAATTGGACGAGTGCAAAGTTCTATGTATAATGGTAATTTGCAACACATCTGTCGAACACACAACACCATTCGACAACTACTCTCAAATGGAGTTATCTCAGTTGACTACATAAGGTCCAAGGATAACATTGCGGATCCACTAACCAACGGGTTAAACAGGGAGTTCGTTGCAAAATTATCAAAAGGAATGCGATTAAAACCCATGAATGAATAAGTTATTGTGAAGGAAAAGCCAACCTAGTTAACTAGAGATCCCAAGATCTAGGTTCAATGGGACAACCTAGTTTCATATAACATATGCGGATCACTATGGGGGTCAACACCAACCCATTCCTATAAATAACAGTGATGGAGGTTAAGCTTATAATAGTTGGTGATAAGTTGGAAATCATCACACTTTAGCTTTTAATGATTATGATATAATCACCTATGTGAGAGAGAAGTGGGGTCGCTTCAAAGGGAATTGAATGGGCAAGTTCTTAAGAGCTCTTACAGAACCAGGCAAGTGCCCATGACCAAAACGAACACATCAATGAGAACCTAACTAGGTCAGGGAGAATCATGTGAGACATGCATTGATTATTTACACAAATGGAAAAACAATTCAAGGACATCAAGTCTACTAGTCCTCTAGTAAAATAAATATGTATCTTAAGGGAAGGTTCAAGGGGTCAAACCTACCTATCCTGTGCATGATTCAACAACTGGATTTAACCTAAACAGCTTGGAATTGCGGATGCTGAAGCAATTTACAATCATGTGGGGGATTGTTGGAAAATTAGTTTAATTAATTTCCAAAAATGGATGTTCTACGTTTTTTAACCCAAATTTTGGACTCTAAATATAATAAAAACGAGTTATTGATTATATATTTGTGTTGTCCTCCGTGATATCTACGTTTCAATATATCAGGCGCCCAAAACGGATTAAAAATGAATGAGAAATTACTTGTCAAAGTAGGGCAATTGGAAGAGAATATAAAAAAAGTTAAGTGGCTTTAAAACTCATCCCAAATTGGTGCGAGAATGAAAAGGAAAATGGTTAATAACTATGAAGACTAACTACCTTTGTAAGACTTATTAGAACCAAGGCTCTCTCGTGCGCGCGCACGCAGGGGGGGTGCAAATGCGAGCCAAATTGGCTTCGGGTCACTGAACTTGTGTGCGAGCGCACGTCCTACGGACGCGAATGTACCACCAGTCGACCAGAAAAGTTCACGGACCTTTTTTTTGCATTTTTTTCCTTTTAGTTAACAGTTACAAAAACAAAGTAAGAGAAATGAATCATAGATTTCAGTATTTCATTTTAATTGCTTCGGTTACATTGGGAAGTATACATACAATGCATATGTGACTGAGTCCAGACACCGGAGGAAACGAAATCAGTATCCTCTCTTGCACTTCTGCTTCATCCTTTCTCTCTTGCTGCAACCAAGGAATAATCAGGGGCATGAGAGGGTTCGAGCAATCTAGAAGACTTGCTTTCTACTGTTGTATCCTGGGAAACAAATACCCATATAGGGCGAATTTGTTTTAAGGAAACTGTGTTAAACACAGGCCTCTGTCAAGAATTTTATGCTTTTGTTCTTTTGTATAATTTCGGGTTATATTAACTATATATATATATATATATATATATATATATATATATATGTATATATATGTTATTTTGTTTTCACTAACTATTGTGTGACTGTAAGCACAAATCTAGACCACCGGATGGAATATAATCATAATTCATAATCTGAGAGTCTATGATATTATAGTAGGGTAACATGAACCATATAATCACTCAAACTTTAGTATAAGGGTATTTTGGTCAATTAATCTATATTAAAAAAGGAAATTTTTGGATTTTATGGGATAATTAATTCACTTATTTTTTGAAAATCTGAACTTCTTAAATCAATTCAAATTTAATTCTTATATAATTTTTAATAATAACCGATTCCGTCAGAATGACAAAGTCAACCATAAATTACGAAATATATTTTCGATTTTATTCTTGTGGAATATGGTTTCATTCAAGATATTTTTTTTACTAATGATCTGAATGGAAGAGGTAGCTTAGGAAACAAGTGAGGCTTCCTCATTTCATAAGGGAAGGTCAAACATGTCCTCCCAATCAGGCTTCTGTTCCTCACAGACAACAAAAGCTTGTCCATATACCTCAATATCTCCTGCATCTTGCCAAAACTTCTTTTCTTCCGTTGGCAAATTGAAAAATTCTTGTGTTTCTTCTTTCATCATCTGTAACATGAAATTCATATATCATGTTTTGTGAGCACAATCTCAACTATATTTGTAATCGGTTTCAAGAATATTATAGTTGTCAACGAGTGTGGTGTCTGCCAGCTTAAAACATTATACGGCCAAAATCAACATCTTGTTTAAATATTTTGTTCACGATATTTGAAATTTAATTACGCAATAGAATCGTCATTTGGAAAACAATATGCATTATATAATTACTTGAAGAATGCTCATACGTGCTTGGCCACGGACTGGCAGCCGTTTTCGGCCTAAAACCCTAATCCATGGGTTGGTGCCCTATTTAAGGACACTAACACCTAGGGTTGCCTCATTTGGCGGCCTCTAACATCTAAAAACGAACCCCCATCTAGACCCTAGCCCACTTTTGTGTTTTGAGAGCTTGAACTCCATTTTTGTCAAGGTTGAAGGAAGAAGGAGCTTTTGGTATTGCTTGTGAATGTGGTTCCATCTTAGATATGTCATCTACATCTCATTTCTACATCTTTGGATGTATAAAGTGTCTATCATCATCATTAGTTCTCTAGATCTAGTTCTAGGTTATTTTATGAGTTTTTAGACCCAAATCTTCTTGTTCATGGTGTTTAATTAAACTTCATAACTTTTGAGTGCATTTATAGCTTCTGGACCTTGAAGTTGGTTGCAAAGTTAGCTTGCATGGGTGATTGAGTGAACCTATGCTTTGGTGTAGTCATTAAGAACTTGGAATTGAAGATCTTGACTTAATAGGATGTCCTAATGGATAAAGTTGGAAACTTTCTCCATCAAGACCTTATGGGGATTTTGATCTGAGTGTTAGAGCTGTTGGGGTTTAGGTATAATAGCTTAATCCATTAAGTTCGTGATGTGTAGTACCCACAACGTGGCTACTGGTTGCCACGACGTGGCGACTGTTGTTTCTACGACCTTCCCTTTTAGATGTCATCATGGCATGCCCAATGGTGGCCACGACGTGTGATTTAACTGATGGCCGATTGTTTTGGTCTTGGAGTGCCCACGATGTGGCCTATAGGTGGCCACAACGTGGAGGCCTATCAAGTTGACTTTTGACCATAGTTGACTTTTGGTAAATTTAGAGGATTTGGGGTGTAGACTAAGTGAGTAGTTTTTATTACTACTAAGTGTTTCATAGTACCAGTCTTCACTGTGTTAGAGTTGTCTTGATTTAACTGTTATCTGCAAGGTGAGTCTTCTCGATATATTACCTATGTAGAAGTGTATAAGTGCTGACCAGTTGGATCTTACTTGTTGATGTGTTTTGTGTAACTGTGTT
The DNA here is from genome assembly GCF_051521515.1 of Lactuca serriola. Lineage (NCBI taxonomy): Eukaryota > Viridiplantae > Streptophyta > Magnoliopsida > Asterales > Asteraceae > Lactuca > Lactuca serriola. The sequence continues at coordinate 221,376,324 of NC_136410.1, read as the reverse complement.
GCTAATATCTCTTGGACAGTTATGATTCCACTAAAACTACTGATAGTCTTTGTGGTTGTTGATCACCCCTGAAATGTATTGTTAATCTACAGTGTTGCTGATAGCCCATAGGTGTTTAATTTGCTAAGATTTATGTAACATTTTGGGAACACACTAAGCTTCGTTCTTACAGTTGTGGATTAAAGGTGTTTCAGGTACTTTAGATGATCATGGTAAGGCAAAGGCATGACTGTACAATCTAGCTTGCAGATTTTATGATCTTTCTGCATTTTGATACTCTGATTTGGGATGACTATATTTGATGCACCTGGGATTTTTATGAATTGAGTTTTATAATAGTGGATGTTTTCTCTATTTAAAAATGAAAATTATCTATTGTAAAAATCAGTGTGTTACAAGTTGATATCAGAGCCTTGGTTTGAGGGATTTGTATGAACATTCGTGGGATTCCAGACTCAAACTAAGGATCTGAGAGTGTTATAAAAACCTTTTTCTAAGTAATGGAGATTTAGAGAAGAACAGGGGAAGCAAAGTGTACAGGCAGTCGGACCCCGAAGAAGTGATCTCCCAAAATATTCATATTTGTATTGTATGTTGTATTAGAATTGTTACTAGAGCTGATAGTAATACATGTTGGTTGATAGGCTAAGGATCCTTCAGGACTTGCAGGATAGGGTTTCTTGATTATGTGATGCATTATAGCGTAACAAATTCTTGTGAATGTTTTGATAGGGTTGAAACTAAGATTTCTGATTTCTTCTTTTGTACCGCATGATTATACACAATTAGGGTTTTATAGCCTTAGAATGCCTGGTTTAGCCTTACTTCCTGTTCAGTGAGGGCATAATGTTTTTAGGAGCTCAACAATATGAAGCCCCCAAAGTTGGTTGGAGTGCAGGATCTGATTGCTTCAATGAGGTGGATCACTGATGTTGAGGGATGTTTCTATACCTTCTCTCATATTTGGATTATTTGAGGGTTCACTTTGCACTGAACCTATATCGCTTAGTTACAAAGGAATGATGGAAGTTCGTGACTGCTGATTTATCACCTCTGGAGAAGGCCGTAGTTGTAACAACCTAAATTTGTATCCATCATTATTATAGTGTCCCGTTAAGTTTTATTCTTAAACTAACAATTTTATTTGTTTAAAATTATCTTTGGACAAATTGTAATAAAATGAACCTTGATCATGTATATGGGTCTAGGAGTCATTTTGTGATATTTTGAGGGCACATTATGAAGTTGTGATGTATTTACGTAACCCTAACCCTAAATCCGGTATTAAATGATGGGTTTTGGTCATAAGAACATCCTATGTGCTCATACAAACCCTAATGCTTGGATCTAGGTTTCTCTATTGTACATGCAAGTTATCCAAGACTATAAACCCTAGATCTAGAATATGACAATCAATATAACATATAATTAGGGTTTAGATCATACCTTGATTGTTATGTAGCAATAACAATCCCAATTCCTTCTTGTATTGACTTTAGAAAGCTTAGAGTCACAAATGTCACTCCTCTAATGGTTCACAAACACCATAAGCAAGAGGATGAAGAGGAGAGAGGATGGAGGCTGCCCAAAACGTGTTCTAACCCTAGAAGAGAAGTTCTCCACGTTTTTGAGCCTTAAGGGTTCTATATATAGTGAGGCTATTAGGGTTATCTAACAAGGAAACCCTAATTTGGATGCTTAAGCCCTAAGCAACCCATGGACTCCTTTAATTAGGGCCTTGGACGATTTCCTTATGGGTTTCCCCATAGAATTCGTCCACTCCTTAATTTAAGACAATCCATGGCCCAAATTGCAATTATCTTATAATTACAATTCCAGTCCCTTAAGTTTAATTAATCTCTTTTAGTCACAAAACTAATTACCAATTAATTCTTGACTAATACTAATTAAACAATATGATTTCTCCTTTAATATATTATTCTCATAACATATTAATAAATCATATTTAATCCTTTCTCTCCATAATTCATCTTATCAAGTTGCTTTAGCGAAGGCAACCCAAAAGGACCATGCACCATCGGGTCAAGTACATACCAAAATAGTTATGGACTTAGACACTAATCCAACAGTCTCCCACTTGGATAAGTCTAATAACTATTATGCGTATGACTTCAGATCCTAATCTACAATCGTAGCTTTCCAAAGCCGCTGTCAACTCTGATCCTATCAGATACGCGTGTCCTTAGATAAGGGATCATATATTCCTCCATTCTAGATATCATATGAGATATGATTTCAAATCATTCTCTTTGTACTATATCTCGATTCCCGATTTATGACGACTAACTAATTGAACAAATGAAATTAGCCCTAGCCCGGCCGAGCATTTACGTTTGTCATCACTAAATCATCGAGGGGCCCAAAGATATCGCTTTTATCCTACTTTGGATAAAAGGAACGGATAAACTTTGATACAATGCTTGCTTGCACTCACTCACCAAATTACACACAACAATATGTTTTATAACACCAAGTTACTAGTGCGTTTACATATTATCAATGTGCAACCCATTTGTAAGATACAACTCACACATCTCGGTTTCAAGAATATAAGATGTTATCGTCTCACCAATCACTTATGATGCAATTCATGGAGTGATCCAAGTGAGCGTGGGTTTAATCCAATGCTCAAATTCATATTCATAAGCACTCATGAACGTTGCAACAAACATTTGCTTATGTCTAATACTCTTTTAGACAATCCACACACCAATTCACGACAGTCTTCATTCATATCTACTTCCAACATATGAACGACTGTGGCCCGTTCGAATAATTCGATTATTCTTAATAAATTCAATTATTCTGGAAGTCAAAACATGCAAATGTGAAACACAAGAATAATACTAATCCCATATGGCCTCAACCCTTTGAGCATAAATAAAACACCTTTTATTTATCACCATATCGATTACTCATTATTTGTCGTTTCGGGTAATCAACTTCTTACTTGAATTATTACACTTGTCACATGCTCCTAGCACGCACACAATGTTTACCTATGGTTCTTACTTTGTGAAATAGACCAAATTGAGCACATTTCCAATCATTCTCATTTCACAACTCCAAATCCTTTTTCATAAGTGAAAAAATATCAAATTCTTGCTACTTATAGAATATGCTAGATTATAACATTTTATGCAATTGTCCTTTCGTAAATTCACTGCACCAAAGTCACAAAGACTATTGCCAATGATATTACAAAGTCCTCTATCGGAGATTTTTACAAGACAATTCCGTAGATATGATGTCTCTCACTCAAAGTACATTCCTTTGAACATCCTTTTGCATAAAAGTTTCTAATCTAGACATAGATTTTTTCAATATTCAATTCCCAATATGGACACGTTTCCATATTTTCCATATGACAACTCATTCTTAATAGAATCTCATCTACTCATAATAATGTTGATATGATCCATCCAATATGGAAACATTTCCATATTTTCCAATACTATACTTCCAACTACTCACAAGCGACCAATCCTCGGTGAACTTTGGATTGTCCTTTGATAGTTGTTTAATTATCTTAGTCAAAACCGATTCTTGTCCTTTTCCCTCTAAATGCACTAGACATTTGGAAAATTTTAGAATGGTCAAATATTATAGCATTTGCAATCGATCCTATACCCGAAGCATATGGGACACGATGCATAAAGATTTGATACTTCATCAATCTTCTGCCATAATATTTAATTTGCTATGTTCTCAAAATTCGAATTGTAATCGAAATTTTAAGAACACACTATATACCTTTGACTAAATTTATTAACATTCCACAACCTAAGCCTTTTAGATTTGAAATGAAGCATAATATTCTCTCCCTTAATTATAGCAAAACAACTATTCCATCCTTATAACTTTGCAAAGAATGACTCTTGTTTTCTATAATTAATATTGCCAACTTGCAATACTTTCCTTAATAATTATACAATCTTAACATTTATTCTCCCACTATGATGATTATTATAAACATAAAACTTATGCTCCCACTAGCTTCGACATATATTCAGAAACAGCTAACTTCCAGAAAAACAATACCTATTGAATTTCTTAAGTCCATGTTTCTAATACTTAATGCTTTGATAACCTTTTATCAAGGCCTTTTGAACTTATACACCTTTGCCTTAGATAGTGCATATGTGTGTCTAAAAAATTAAGATTAATTGCCAAACCTCACAATTCAAATCATGGAAAGGGATACCGTAACCATGATCGAATTCGAGAATGCAATTTTACAATTACTATCTTCTTAAAATATTTCTTAGTGAAAGCATTTCCTCACAATCATTTTCATGAAGGAGGAAATCTTATGAAACTTAGATTTAAACGGTGTATGTGTTCCTATCCATGTGAATTTGTTAAAACCAAAGTTTACGACAAATTCAAACTCATATGGATCGAACTTTCTCAATCTCAATTTCTTGCCTTATGGTAGCACAGCTGCCCACCATGTCTTCCAAGTAGTTAAGCAGCTCACCTTTTCTTATCAATGTACTTTCCATTGATCAAGGTCCTTGCCTTTTATGCATTCAAATGAGAACTCATAGGACTCACATGTATAATTAACTCGATTGGATTGGCACAGAAACAAAATAATGTCAACACGATAGGTTGTAAACCTCAACTCGTGTGCTAGTGATGATCGATAAGGTCTATTTGATTTGTTCTTGAAACCTTTCAAGACCAATAAGACTCCCACTGACTCCTTGACATATAAGATTCTCTTGTCAACAACCATTTCTTGACAAACAAATATTCAAGAGTTAGTGTAGCTTTTATCAAAACACTTCATAAATTGGTCCTAGTTGGTCTTTATCTTATCCAAGACATCACAACTTTCCACATTTGATGAATGTTATAAACCTTCTTAATACTTTTCACTCAATGTCACAATCTTAACTCTAAGACTTGTTTTGGAACGAAGTATGATTGACTTCTTGATTTAACCATTTCTTCAATTCTTGAATCCTCTTCTTAGACATGCAATTGTACTAAGACTCATTTAGAGGATCAATTGAGATATGGTTATTAATCATTAAGACCTATCATAAAGCATAAAAGCTACTCTCCTTTCTTCTTAGAATGGAGAAAATTTTATCTTTCTGCCTACATGATTCTTCTTATTCGTTTTGCTATTGATTTAAACCTTTTTAATCAATTCCAAATGATACTTAATCTTATAAGCATAATCATATTTACTAAACCTTTAGTAAATCATGACGAATATCTTTGTTACTCTTATGGTGGACTTGATCAACACACAACTTTGTGTACTCGATCTCCTAGTCCTTCACTTGACACTTTGTCAACGAATTAGTCTAATTTCCAAATATGAAATTTCTCATTCATCGTGCAACCAAGTTGCGTGATTCCAAATTTCTGTCCAATTGAAACTTGGGCGATGAGAAACTCTCCCTATTTGGTAAATTCTCGATATTTCCATAAATAACATAAATAAGAATCATATCCATTCGTTATAGAAATATGCAAACATCAATTTTCATAACGATTTCATTGCAAGGAAATAAACAAATAAATAAATAAGTCAAATAAAATTTATTTTATTTATAAAAGCAGCGGAAAACATTTGTCCTTACAATGCAAAATCCATTGAAAACTATGTATCTCATGAAGAAAATTTCTAACAACTCTTTCATAACTATCTAAGCTCAAAATCTATTCTTCAAGTACATTAGATTCATCTTGCTCTCTCATCAAGCTTCCTTTCATTTCACCGATCCTGCAAAACATTCAAATGCAATCTTATCACAACATGTATTAAGAATCAATGAATAGGAACTTAACGGAGTTAGATAGTGGATTTTACCTAAAGTAGAGCCATACGTTCTGACTCTCCCATCTCTTAGATCTCTTAGGTAAATATGGCAACTTCGTCTCCAATGCCCCTTCTCTTGGCAATAAAAGCAAATTGACTCTCTTGGAATAGGACATGGAACTACTTCATACATTGCCTTTCTCTTATGATCGGACTTTTCGATCATAGCATGTCTTTCGTTGCCATTGTCTATATCCATGAAGGCAGATTCACCAATCAACTTTGCTTTTCTATTGCGCCAAACCATTGCTGATTCAGCAGCAATAAGCATATAGGTGAGATCTATAAGGGTCATGTCACGGTTCATCATATAGTACTCTCTTACGAACTCACTATATGAGTTAGGAAGTGACTGAAGAACCCAATCAACAGCCATTTCCTCACAGACAACGGATCCCAACATTCTTAACCTATCAATGTGTGACTTCATCCCTATGACGTGTGCACACACCGACTTTCCTTCTTTATGTTTACTTGCCAAAAGGGCTTGAGTGATCTTGAACCTTTCAAGCCTTTGAACTTGTGGGTTAGGGAGAATGATTGGAGGAGGAGGAGGAAGTGAAGTATGATCTCTTGTTCCTCGATCGAATCGTGGAATATCATGTTCATGTGGAATGCTTGTTCCACGGGATTTGAGAAGACCATAGTTGTCAAACTTTGACATCTACAATACGGGAGAAAACGAATTCAAGTTATTTGATTTAATGAGTCCTTAGCAAATCACCCAAATGAGATACTAAGGCTAGGACCCAACACAATATTCTACAACTCGGGAGAGGGATGCCGTAACCCTGATTGCAGAATATTTGAAGGTAAGTGAATGACGATTCACTAATTTCCACCACGAAAAACGAAAAAGAATTTAAGTTTTAAATCTATGAAAAATCCTAGATCCTTTGAGATTCATTGAACTTTCAATGGCATGTTTAAATCTCGATATGCCCCTCTTGTTTGTGACTGGGATGCCGAGGATCACAAAGCGGGTGTGAATAACCATGCAAACTTACATGGTGCCCTCACATGTTACAGTCACCTATTCGATGTGCCGGTAAACCACACACGCTCCACCGAACTATGACAAACATTGAGTCACCCTTTGCTACCTTTTCTTAGAACCATTTAGTGCGCCGGTAAACCACACACGCTCCACTAACGTCTTCGCAAGGGCACAAAGTGTAATTTCATGGAATTGCATCAATTCACTTTTGCCTAAGTAACTAAGATTGGGAATATGAAAACATTTAGTTACTTTTATACTTCATTATACTTATAATGGAAGGTTTCGTCCTATCATACCCGTTCGGCTAACGACCCTCCACTAGTCAAGAGTGCGGTGGGTAAGAGTGGATACCCATTCAATCGCCATTTTATAGGCAATTTCCTTAAACACCCCTTATAGACCAGCTTCGTGAATGAGGCTTACTAATGGTAAGACTGACTTTTACTCATACATATATATAATGTTAGACTTTTAATGTTATATATAGTATAGGGTATATTTTACACTTTTAAAATACTAGGTGGTCAAATTTAATAATTATACATTTAATTCAATTAAATTGTAAACCAAAACTTTTATGGATTTATTAAACCTCTTTTAATTATACACCTTAATTAATTAATAAAACCATAAGGGTGTGATTTGAATCCTTTTCAAAACAATACTAGGGTTTTAAAATTTAACATTCCTAAATTAAACCTTTAATCAACTTTTAAATTCCAAAACTTGACGGCAAGTTTTGAAAAATTTCAAAACATTAGGGTTTAGAATTTAAATATACATCAAAATTAAACAATTAATCAAGATTTAAATTCCAAAACTTGAGGGCAAGTTTTGAAACTTTTTTTCAAAACATTAGGGTTTCAACTATTTAAATTTCAAAACAACAAAACTTTTGAGGTCAAATTTAAACTATAAAACCTAAAGGGGAAAATATGAAACATTTCATAAGATAAGGATCAAATAACAAATAATCTAAATTAACAATTAATCACATAATTATCCATATTTGATTTATTTAATGATTTCTTACAAACAATTTACCAATTTAATGAAAATAATTAATCAATTATCACATAAGGAAACAAATATTTTAATAATTGATAAATATCTTCAATTAGATCAATAATATAGTCATCTATATAAAAAAACGGATTTATATTGATCTAATATGATAAGGCAAGTATCCTCAAGCAAAAACAGCAAGAAATCTGGGTTTTCCCTCTCACTGACCAGCCGACTCGTCGAGTCAGGCATGGACTCGTCGAGTTCATCATGAACTCGGAGAGTTCATCTAAAAAACTCGACGAGTTCTGACCCCAGAAGCACAAAAATCGATTTTTTCAACATACAAAGCATCAATACAATAGAAACCAATCTAGGCTCTGATACCACTGATGGGTTTTGCTCATAAGAACATCCTATGTGCTCATACAAACCCTAACGCTGGGATCTAGGTTTCTCTATTGTACATGCAAGTTATCAAAGACTATAAACCCTAGATCTAGAATATGACAATCAATATAACATATAATTATGGTTTAGATCATACATTGATTGTTATGTAGCAATAACAATCCCAATTCCTTCTTGTATTGACTTTAGAAAGCTTAGAGTCACAAATGTCACTCCTCTAATGGTTCACAAACACCATAAGCAAGAGGATGAAGAGGAGAGAGGATGGAGGCTACCCGAAACGTGTTCTAACCCTAGAAGAGAATTTCTCCACGTTTTTGAGCCTTAAGGGTTCTATATATAGTGAGGCTATTAGGGTTATCTAACAAGGAAACCCTAATTTGGATGCTTAAGCCCTAAGCAACCCATGGACTCCTTTAATTAGGGCCTTGGACGATTTCCTTATCGGTTTCCCCATAGAATTCGTCCACTCCTTAATTTAAGACAATCCATGGCCCAAATTGCAATTATCTTATAATTACAATTCCAGTCCCTTAAGTTTAATTAATCTCTTTTAGTCACAAAACTAATTACCAATTAATTCTTGACTAATATTAATTAAACAATATGATTTCTCCTTTAATATATTATTCTCATAACATATTAATAAATCATATTTAATCCTTTCTCTCCATAATTCATCCTATCAAGTTGCTTTGGCGAAGGCAACCCAAAAGGACCATGCACCATCGGGTCAAGTACATACCAAAATAGTTATGGACTTAGACACTAATCCAACATTAAACCCTAATTCGCAGCCTCTAGACTACTTTTAAGCGAGTTCTTTAGTACATTTTCTTTCTTGAAGTGGTGGTGGAAATCAAAGAAGTTGTGGTGGTGATTTTGGTACTTTCAATTGGAGATACTTCTTTGTTGGGTTCAAGACTTATTCTCCTAGAAATTCATCACATTTCCAGAGGTATAAATGACTTTTTTACCATCTGTCTCTATTTTTTGAGTTTGTTTCTTAATCGTTGATGTCTGATAAAACCCTTTTCGGGGTTGTAGATTTTGTTTTAATATCACAAAACCGAACAGGGTTCGGGTTGTGAAACATCAAAAATATAAAAGTTACACTTTGTTTTCTATTTTTATTTCTCATTTCTAATCGGTATTTTGTGCAACCTTTTAGGGTTTTTAGTGACCTCTTGGAGAGTGTCTTCCTCTAATCATTTCTTCTTATAACTTGGATTTGAGATGAATCATTTCTTGTGCTGGTTTAAGCACTTATTTGGAAAGATAACATGCACTTATACTTGTGTTCTTGTCTAATTGATGACATTGTTGATGCAAATGAATTTAGGAATCCTTTGTATGCTAGAATTCTTAAATTAATCATATGTTGTAAATTGAGAGAGTTATGATCATGCTAGAAGTGAGGATTATTTGTGTGGTTATATTGTGATGATATGTATATTATATTCTTGTTTTGTTTAGCTTGAATGAAACTTGGATACGAATGATAGAGGTTGTTTTGATGAAAGGTGTATATGTTTGCACGCCATTAATTCATGATCTGTATACTTATATGGATATACCTTAATATGTGACTAGATGATGTAGTATGCCATAGATGAACTATAATAATAATTCACCAGCATGATTACATAATGGTATTAGTGAGGTGTTTGTTTTTCCCATGTGAGAGGCTTAATTTATTAATTAATTAATTAAAATAAAAGGGGAACACAAATAGCGTGGTAAAAGGGTAGCAGCCTAAATTAGGTACATGCCCTTATGGGATATCGCGGTGGAACGATATCATTGGAGGAAAAGAGCTTAAGCCAATGTTGACGTTAAGTGGTTTTCAAGTTGACCATTTCGAGACATGGTTCCGGTGCATTTGGTGTACTGGGTCTAAAGTGATTTTAGTGAACTTGGATCCCATGTACAAGCATCATGTTTGGGTACAAGTATGCTCGTGGAGGTACCGAATACCACCCTAGAACGACAATGCATTATGCTCGTAAAGGCAAAGTTAGAATAGCGAAGGCAGGGAACCAGGGACTGTGTTACGGTGGGAATTGCACCCCATTTGGTGCACTGGTCTCCAGGTCACGTTAATAGTGAACGGGGTCTTTATTTAGGGAGTGTTAGCGATGAAATAGACCCTAGTTAGCAGGGGGCATTAAAAGTAATTATAGCAAAGCAAATAAATAAATAATTATTGTGATGAGAGAATGTCTAGATTATTGTATATATGTATATGTTAATATTTATCTATGTATGATGCATGGATTGATGTGATCATATGACTTGACATGATGTATGTGTATGTATTTTTCCATGCGTATGTTCTTGAGATTGACTCACTGTCTTGATGTGGACATATGTTTCTTGCCTGTTGTTATAGCTTTTGCATTGGTATAGGTAGATTGATATTGATGGCCGGGTGAGATTAGGATCTTTTGGGTAGTTATAGTCTTTTGCTTAGTAGTTACGATACTGAAACATCCCAAAAATGCAAGCCAAAAATTTGGTCTTAATATCATTATTAAAACCATAAATCATCCATCATCAAAATAAAAATCAAGAATCGTGTATTTCAAGAATATCATGTCAAGAACTGTATCAAAATCATATAAGTAATCATCAGAGTCTAAAACAATCCCAGGCTGAAACTGTGGTGTGTGTCATGTGATCATCTCAAGCCCTTCCCTTTGCTAGTGGAAGTACCTGAAACCAAAAATGAAAATTGTAAGCACAAAGCTTAGTGAGTCTCCTCAAGCTACCACATACCATACAAATAAACACATAATAGCATACATAGGGCCTTTCCCACTGCATCGGGCCCCACCCGATATCGGACAAATCTGGCATCGGGCCCTGCCCGGCATTGGACCAAAGTCCGACATAACATGGGCCTAGCCCACTTCATTGGGCCCCACCCGGCATCGGACCGAAGTCCTGTATACATATCATGTCAACAAGCATAACATAACATAACATAACATAACATAACATAACATAACATAACATAACATGGAAGCTAACATTCCTCGGGCTTGCCGCGACATCGGACCAAAGTCCGGAACACATAATCAGACACATGCAAGAATCTACAAGACATCAAGCATACTAACTTCCTCGGGATCTCCCAGACATCAGACCGAAGTCTAGAACATAAAATCTACATCGGGCTAACCCCGACACATACAATTAAACATAAAGGGGCCCACCTAGGTGCCTTAGACCCGTTCCTTTAGGAGAAGACTCACCTCTTAAACTGAATGCTGAACTCGTGCGTGAGGAATCTCTGCCAGCTGCTCCTACGACTCCCCAGCTAACTCTATACAATAATCCTTAGTCAAACAAACTGAGAAATCTTCTAAGGGTAAAATGATCATTTTACCCTTGCTCTGATTTGGACAATAAACAAGGCCTAATACCATCTAATCTTTCTAAATCCATTAATGGCCAATTAAAGGCCCACTAATGGCCCAATTTTCTAAATTGGGCCCAACTTCTCAAATGGGCCTCCCCTAAGCCCAAACATAGTCTTAGCCCAAATTATCTGACTCATGATGTCCTATTAAGGCCCAATAACTGATAAGTCTAATAGTTGGCCCAAACCGAGGCCCAAAAAGGTAGAAACCCAATACTTTTGAGTACGTGGGGCATACTTCTTAGTACGCAGCGCGTACCTGCTGCATGGCTTGTACGCTGCGCGTACTGGCTGGTACACCCAGCGTACTACCTTGTTAAGCTACTTTTCCCATTAAGCAATTAATACTCAACTCTAGAGGCTATAACTATAGATCAAAGTCCTTTTTAATATCCTGATCCATAAAGTTGATCACTTGGTGGCTTGCAACCCACCAAATGAGCCCAAAGATAGAATAATAACAATTAACTCCATAGAAATAGCTAGATCTCATGCATGGTTCCATACAAGTCTCAAAGATTGAAACTTATTGCTAAAGGAACGCTTTGAGCTCCAAGGGTGGTAACCCTAAGCTCAAAAACGAAGTTGCATGATAAAGTTCCAACCTTGGGACTAAAAAGGTCCAAAGCTCCATAACCCTAGATCTAAACTCCTAAGAGGAGTGTTGGGAGCTTTATTCCTCCTTTATGTGACAAAAGATGAGATGGTTCCAGATCCTTGAGCTCAAGACACTCAAGTTCTTCTTCTTCAACTCCTCTTCTCTTCTTCCAAGCCTTTATTCACCAAAAAAAGAGCTTACAAGGTTAAACCCACACAACAATGGAGTATCAAGGCGAATTAGGGTTTTTGAGGGTGAGGTGCTAGTAAGGAGGCCAGGGGTGGCTATAATGGGGTATTTATATGTATTAAACCCTAAAAATTAGGGTTTTGGCATCTGCTCACGTACGTTGCGCGTACGTGTGCGCGCCTCCCGCATCCAAAGCATGCCTCTACGCCCCTTGTACACCAAGGCTACGCTCAGCGTACGTCTTATGGGCGGCCCAAATCCTTGGCCCATTTTCTTAAGTCCAAACCAAAAGTCCTTTTATCCACATTTGGCCCAACAATAAATTAAGAAATAGTTAATAATATAAATACCTCAATTGATGTTCGTTACAATTATCCCCCACTTGAATTAGACTTCGTCCTTGAAATCTGCTGCATTCGGAAATAACTCCGGGTAGTGCTCCCTAATATCTTCCTCGGGCTCCCAGGTCCACTTTGAGCCCTTGCGGTGCTGCCACTGCACCTTCACCAGCTCCACCCTCTTTTTCCTCAGTTCTTGCGTCTTCCTGTCGAGGATAGCCACTGGTATTTCGATGTAGTTCATGCTATCATCCACCTGAATGTTCTCTAAAGGTACAATTGCTGACTCATCCACTAAGCACTTCCACAGCTGAGAAACATGGAAAGTGTTGTGGATTTGGCTGAGCTCTGCCGGAAGATGCAACCGATATGCCACCTTACCCACCTGTGCTATAAGCCTGAAAGGACCAATGAACCTGGGGCTCAGCTTGCCCCGTTTTCGGAACCTAATAACACCCTTCCAGGGTGACACCTTCAGAAGGACCATGTCGCCCATCTGGAACTCTAAGTCTGAGTGCCTCTTGTCGGTGTAGCTCTTCTGCCGACTCTAAGCAGTCTGGAGCCTGCTCCGGACCTGTTGGATCCTCTCAGTAGTCTTGAGTACTATTTCAGTACTCCTTATAACTCTCTGACCGACCTCACCCCAATAGATTGGGGTCCTACACTTCCTCCCGTAGAGCATCTTAAAGGGAGGTCGGTCTATGTTGGCATGGTAACTGTTGTTATACAAAAATTCCGCTAACGGAAGATACGTATCCCAACTACCACCCAAATCTACCACGCATGCGCGTAGAATGTCCTCGAGAGTCTGTATCGTGCTCTCACTCTGTCCGTCTACCTGAGGGTGGAAATCGATGCTGAAATGGAGGAAAGTACCCATCTCCTCGTGAAACCGCTTCCAAAATATAGAAGTGAAACAGACATCTCGGTCTGACACCACCAAGACAGGCACCCCATGCCGTGCCACTATCTCTCGCACATAAATCTCAGCCAACTTATTGACCGATATGCTCTCCGGGATCGAGATAAAATGAGCGCTCTTGGTCAACCGATCCACAATGACCCATATCGAATCCACCCCATGTGCGTTCCTGGGTAGCTTAGTGATTAAATCAATAGTGATGTCCTCCCATTTCCACAAGGGGATGTCTAACGGTTGCATCTTTCCATGAGGCCTCTAGTGTTTTGCCTTGACCTTCCTACAAGTCAGGCATCTCTCTACATACCAAGCTACATCCCGCTTCATGCAGGGCCACGAGTAGTTGTGTCGAAGATCTCTGTACATCTTCGTCGCCCCGGGATGGATAGAGAACCTCGACTTATGGGCCTCATCCATAAGAACCTGTCGTACTCCACCTCAGTACGGAGCCAGACCCTCCCATGCAGGTTCAACAACCCTTAACTGTCATAATCAAATGAGGCCACTCGACCTACAATCCGCTCACACTTTTGACGCTCTTCCTTCAGGCCCTCAACCTGCGCCTCTCTAATTTGCTCCAACAGTGGAGTGATCACCGTCATCCTCAAACATAGATCTCTGATCGGAGCCGCTATTACCTTGCGGCTTATGGCGTCAGCCACCACGTTGGCCTTGCCCTGGTGGTAAAGGATCTCACAATCATAACCCTTTACCACATCTAACCACTAATGCTGCCTCATGTTCAAATTCGGCTGATCCTTGAGGTACCTCCAACTCTTGTGGTCCGTGTAAATGGTACAACGAACCCCATAGAGGTAATGCCGCCAAATCTTGTGGCGAACACCACATCCCCCAAATCTAAATCATGCGTCAGATAGTTAGCCTTGTGAGGCTTCAGTTGTCTCGAGGCATAATCTATCACATGCCCCACTACATCAACACTGCTCCTATGCCTGTGATTGAAGCATCACAGTAGACTAGGAAGTCCTCTACACCCTCTGGCAGAGTGAGAATCGGTGGCTTGCACAATCGTTGCTTGAGCGTCTCAAAGGTTGTCTACTGCTTAGGTCCCCAACGGAAAACCACCGACTTCTTGGTCAGTCAGGTCAACGGAACTACAATATTGGAGAAGTCTTGAATAAAACTCCTGTAATAACCCACCAGACCCAGGAAACTCCGAATCTCAGATGGAGACCTCGGAATCTCCCACTGCATCACGACCTCTATCTTTTTCGGATTGAATAGAATACCCTTCTGGTTGACGAGATGCCCAAGGAACTGCACCTTGTGCAACCAGAACTCACACTTGGTGAACTTTATGAAAAGCCTCTCCCTCTTCGGTGTCTCTAGCACCTCCCTTAGGTGATCCTCATGCTGCTCCTGAGTCTTGGGGTAAACCAAAATGTCATCGATGAATAATATTACATACCGATCTAGCATCGGTCTGCACACGCGGTTCATGAGGTCCATGAATGCGGCTGGAGCATTGGTGAGCCCAAACGGCATCACCACAAACTCATAATGACCATAGCAGGTCCTAAAAGTTGTCTTCAGAACATCATCATCCCTGAAGTGCATCTGGTGATACGCTGATCGTAGATCAATCTTGGAGAACCAAGATGCTCCCTAAAGATGATCAAAAAAATCATCTATCATCGGAAGTGGGTAACGGTTCTTCACCATTACCTTGTTCAGCTCCCTATAGTATATTCACATGCAATGTGACCCATCCTTCTTTTTCACAAATAGGATCGGGGCTCCCCATGGTGAATTGCTCGACCTGATAAAACCCTTGTCCAACAGCTCTTGCAGCTGCGTAGACAACTCATGCATCTCGGGAGGAGCCAACCTATATGGTGCCTTGGCTATCGGAACTGCACCAACGACTAGATCAATCCTAAACCAGTCTCTTTGGAGGTATCCCAGGTAAATCCACTTGGAATACGCCCGGGTACTCTCGCACTACCTGTATATCATTAACCATTGCCTTACCCTTATACTGGGTATCCATGACATAGGCGACATACCTTGCGCAACCCTGCTAAAGGTGGCGCCTTGCTATCGCTGCTGAGCATAAAACTGGTCCGCGTTGTGGCCTCTCGCTCTGGATCAATAACACTCCCCCACTAGGGGTGCGAACCCTCACTAGCTGCTTCTCGTAGTAGACCACTGCCCCATTGCGGATCAACCAATCCATACCAACTATAACCTTATTCCATCGCAGGGGAATATGAGTCCATCGAAAACTGCTCATCTAATAACCGTAGCGTACATCCTATATGAACCCTCGTGACCTTGATGGTCCTGCCATCTACTATCTCAACATTGAGTGGGCAATCTCGCTCCCCCAAAGCTCTACTAAATCGCTTGCTAAGTGCGAGCATCACAAAGGATCGGATGGCACCCGAATCAAACAGTACCAAAGCTGATATGTTGTTCACTAAGAACGATCCTATAACAAAACACATAAACATAAGTAACAGACAATATAAATAAAGAGATAAGAGAAAGATACAAACCCGTCACCACGTCAGGGGCTGCTCGTGCCTCCTCAGCTGAAAACTGGAAGGCTCTACTCTTGGCCACTGGTGCCTCTGCCCATCCATGGCGGCCGCCTGTGATCCTCAATGTTGCAGGAGAAAGTGCTGCCACCTGCCTTACTGCTGCTAAACTCAGAAACAGGGACCGCTTGTGTCCCCCTCTGATTGCACTGAAAGCAAATCAAATCTGGTGAAGTCGTGGTGGTGGTAGTAGCGGTACAATCCCTACTCATATGCCCAGTTCGGTCGCACTTGAAGCAGCCGGAACTCCCTGCCTTGCACACCCCATCGTGCAACTTGTTGCGTTTGCCACAACGGCTGCGACTCTGTTGGCTCCTAGATCTGTGGCCAGACACCTTGGGCTTCTTGCCCGAACTCGCCATGCTAGATGCCACCTTTGGCTTCCTCTTCCTCTCCATATCTAAATCAATCTCTCTCTCACGAGCCCTTGCAATCATGTCCTCCAGCGTCTTACAGCTGGAGCTGCTCACAAACTGTCTAATATCACAACTCAACATCTCATGGTACCAAGCCTTCTTCATATCCTCGTCCACCACATACTATAGAACAATAAGGGCTCTCTCCCTGAACTTGGCGGTAATCTCTGCCACTGTCTCTGTAGTTTGCTTGAGGTCCTGAAATGCTCTAGCAAGCTGCTGCACCTTAATAAGATGTGCAAACTCGACCCTGAGCCTGGTTGTGAAATCACTCCAGGTCATAGCATCCAATAATGTATCATCACCAATGGCTCGCCCGACCTCCTCCCACCAATCACGTGCCCTGTCCTTCAGAAGACGGGATGCTAGTGTGACCTTGTCCCCCTCAGGACATATGCTGGTGCATAATGCATTGGCAACATCACCCAACCATCTAGTACTCGTAATGGGGTCCCGAGCCCCATGATACTCAGGAGCTCCACATGCCCTGAACTCCTGGAAAGTGAGTGTGTGCGACCCCATCATGGCCGCCACCTTAGAATGGAAAGCACTAAATCTCTCATCCATTAGCTCCATGATACCCTCCTTGATCGAATCGAAGATCACAGGAGTCTGCTCAATAATACTGCGTGTGATCTCTGAGGAGATGAACTCCCTAGTCTGCTCATCTAGTTGCTTGGCTCCAAAGCCTGAGCCTACTCCCTCACCGGCAACTGAAGTGCCGATTGGTGGTCTAGGGTGTAGAATCACCATTCTGAAAAACATATCATAATAAACATCAGAATATTAACATAATACGAGGGATCTAATAAACTACAAGTTTCCTGGATTCATCTCAGCCTTCCTTGATTCGACTACGGATCCTTTTCTTTCAGTAGTACGGGCCCATACTACCTTTCACATTTATCCGTACTTTGCTCAAGAACTCCCTCGCCTCCACCAAGTCCCTTCTACTACTACTTCTGATCTCATGCTAACTTCATCCTAGGCTTACCCAAGGGTAATCAACAATCCACTCTCTGACATCAGCTGCATAAGAAGTCCCTGTTATCCCCCCTAACTAGCTCGTGAATACAATTACATATCACCAAGACTAGATAATTCTTCGAATGAGAGATCCTACCCTAAAACGGTTGGACTCAAACAAGAGTTGTGCAATAGAGCTAGATTTAACCTTCTGAAATTATTTAATCCTCTTAATATGTAACTTAACATTTTCATTTACTAGTTAGTAACAGATAACTAGAACCCACTAAAAGCACAAAGCAAGTAGCATTCGAGCATTGAGTACACATAATCAAGCATATACTTCTCAGGCTATCATACTGACTAATCTGCACTAGCATGAAATTCACATAAAGCTGATACCCATATAACAGGAACATAAGGCATCCTTCCTATACCCTTAGTCCTAATCTAGCATGCAGTTCTCATAAAGCTGATAATCATATCATAACATAAACTTGTATGGGTAATTTGGGAGTGCTTACATGAGCTCGACTGATTGCATGCACCACACCCTTTTCTCTTTTCAAAGTTCTTTTCTATTTTTAAAAATTCTTTTTGTAAAAATGATTTTCTTTTCAAAATTTCCATACCATGTCCTTAGTTTGAGTTCATACACACACTAGAGTATGCCCGAAGTCATCAAACCAAGGCTCTGATACCAACTTGAAACATCCCAAAAATGCAAACCAAAAATTTCGTTTTAAAATCATTATTAAAACCATAAATCATCCATCATCATAATAAAAATAAAGAACCATGTATTTCAAGAACATCATGTCAAAAACTGTATCAAAATCATATAAGTAATCATTAGAGTATAAAAGAATCCCAGGCTGAAACTGTGGCGTGTGCCATGTGATCAACCTGAGCCCTTCCCTTTGCTAGTGGAAGTATCTGAAACCAAAACTGAAAACTGTAAGCACAAAGCTTAGTGAGTCTCCCCAAGCTACCACATACCATACAATTAAACACATAATAGAAAATATTGGGCCTTGCCCACTGCATCAGGCCCTGCCCGACATCGGGCCCCGCCCGGCATCGGACCAAAGTCCGGCATAACTTAGGCCTAGCCCACTGCATCGGGACATGCCCAGAATCAGACTGAAGTCCGGTATACATATCATGTCAACAAGCATAACATAAACATAAACATAACATAACATGAAAGCTAACATTCCTCGGGCTTGCCCCGGCATCGGACCAAAGTTCGGAACACATAATAGGGCACATGCAAGAATCACGAAGACATTAAGCATACTAACTTCCTCGAGCTTGCCCCAACATCAGAGCAAAGTCTGCAACATAAAATCTACATTGAGCTAACCCCGACACATACAATCAAACATAAACGGGTCGGCCTTGGTGCCTTAGACCCGTTCCTATAGGAGAAGACTCACCTCTTAAACTGAATGTTGAACTCGTGCGTGAGGAATCTCTGCCAGCTGCTCCCACGACTCCCCGACTAACTCTATACAATAATACTTAGTCAGACAAACTGAGAATCCTTCTCAGGGTAAAATGACCATTTCACCCCTTCTCTGATTTTGACCATAAACAAGGCCCAATACCATCTCATCTTTCTAAGTCCACTTCTCAAATAGGCCTCCCCTAAGCCCAAACATAGTCTTAGCCCAAATTATCTAACTCCTGATGGCCCAATAAGGCCCAATAACTGATAAGTCCAATAGTTAGCCCAAATTGAGGCCCAAAGAGCTAAAAACCCAATACTGTTGAGTACGCGGGGCATACTTCTCTGTACGCAGTGTGTACCTACTGCATGGCTTGTACGCTACGCATACTGGCTGGTACGCCTAGCGTTCTACCCTGTTAATCCACTTTTCTTAATAAGCAGTTAATAGTCAACTCCAGAGGCTGTAACTATATATCAAAGTCCTTTTTAACATCCTAATCCATAAAGTTGATCACTTGGTGGCTTGCAACCCAACAAATGAGCCTAAACATAGAAAAATAACAGCTAACTCCATAGAAATGGCTAGATCTAATGCATGGTTCCATAAAAGTCTCAAAGATTGAAACTTTACTGCTAAAGGAACGCTTTGATCTCCAAGGGTGGCAACCCTAAGCTCAAAAATGAAGTTACATGATAAAGGTCCAACATTTGGACCTAAAAAGGTCCAACATTTGGACCTAAAAAGGTCCAAAGCTCCATAACCCTAGATCGAAACTCCTAAGAGGAAAGTTGGGAGCTTTATACCTCCTTTGAGTGCCAAAAGATGAGATGGTTCCAGATCCTTGAGCTCAAGATACTCAAGTTCTTCTTCTTCTTCTTCCAATTCTCTTATTCCAAGTCTTTCTTAACCAAAAAAGAGCTTACATGGTTAAACACACACAAGAATGGAGTATGAAGGCGAATTAGGGTTTTCTTAGGGCGAGGGACTAGTAAGGAGGCCAGGGGTGGCTATAATGGGATATTTATATGTCTTAAATCCTAAAAATTAGGGTTTTGGCATCTGCTCACGTACGATGCGCGTACTCCTGGTACACTGCGTGTACGTGCACGCGCCTCTTGCATCCAAAGCATGCCTCTACGCCTCGCGTACACCAAGGCTAAGCTCAACGTACGTCTTATGGGTGGCCCAAATCCTTGGCTCATTTGCTTAAGTCCAAACCAAAAGTCCTTTTATCCACATTTGGCCCAACAATAATTTGAAATATTTAATAATTAATGCCTCAATTGACGGTCGTTACAGATACCAGTTTGAGAGACTTCATGTGATCATTCATTTACACTTGCTTTTGATGTTGGTTTTGTTGGGTTTTACAACTTTGGATTTTTAAGGTTTATTTTTGAAACATTTTTCTAATTAACCAATGGTGATGTTTGATAAGATTTCGCTTACATTTTCTGATTATAATTGGTCAAAATAAAAGAAAATTTTTGGTGAATTATCATAGTGTTACAGTAGTGACCTGGGGCCGGTTTGTTGAGATGTTTCGAGAGAAGTATGTTCCTTTGGTGGAGGGGGTGCAATTGGCTCAGGTGTACTTGTCGTTCTGGTAGATGACAAAGACGGTGACTGAAATGACAAAGATGTTGCATGAGATAGCTTTGCTTTGTCTAGAGCAAGCACGGATGACTCGATACTTGAGTATGCTCATTAAGGATATCAGAGAGTTTGTGACAAAATCCCAATATTGGAAACGAATTAAGCTGCAGTCCAATGCCGAGAGGAGGGAGATTGAGTTGGCATTGTATGAGAGGGATACAAGGATGGATACTCAAAGGAGGGATAAGAGACCAGTCCATTCGTACCCAACGACTAAGAGGGTAAAGCCCGTTTATTCCAGGGAAGGAGGTCAGAGGAGACGCACTTGCTGTAAGTGAGGCAAGGGTCATGAGGGTCCCTGTCGATCATGATAAGTATACTACTTATGTGGCCAGGACAGATACTTTGTGAATGATTTCCCGAAGGCTTTTTGAGTTTGTTTCAGCTGTAACTAGGCATGCCTTGTGAAGGCTGAATGTCCGCTTCTTGCAGAAAATTTGGTTCAAACTCCTGCTCCTGCGACCCTAGGCATCACTGATGGGCATCAAGGGAAGGTTGAGGACCTGAAGGCCAGGGGTCGAGCTTTTTAGTTAACAGAGGAGGAGGCCAGAGGAGCACCCAATGTCGTTGTTGGTATGTATTTGTTATATATTTCGGCCAAATTATTTGTTGAATATGCTTATGTTGTAATTCTATTCAGTACTTTCCTTGTGAGTTATGTACATGACTTGGTGTTATTTGACTTGGGTACGAGTCGGTCTTTTTTGTTTACATCTTTCTATAGAGATTTCAGTATTGCTCGTGAGGCCCTGGATCGACCTTTGAAGGTCGCCATAGCTGCTAGTTGTACAATTATAGCTTCAGAGGTTTATTGGGATTGTGTATTGGAGATTTTTGGTATCTAGATTCTGATTGATCTTATTCCTATTGTGATGGAAGATGTTTACATGATTTCGGAGATAGATTGGCTGATTCGGTTCAGGGCACTGATTGACTGCAAGAATTAGTTACTAACGATTTGCGATCATAGTGGGGGAATGCTGACCATCTATGGTGAGGGTACTAGGGTTGGATCCGTATTTTGTTCCACCACCAAGGCGAGGCATGTTCCTTTCACATGGATGTATGAAATATCTTGTGTATGAGGTCGATCCGTGGGTTGAGTGGGAGAAGTCAATTACTGATGTCCCTATTGTGAAGGAATTTCCTGACATTTCCCTAGAGGAATTGCTTGGCATTCCTCTCGAGAGGCAATTTGAGTTCAGGAACGATCTGAACTCTGGTGATGCCCTTATTGCGAAGGCCATATTGCCTTGTGTCACCAGAGATGTAGGAGTTATCCTCATAGGTGCAAGAGTTGTTGAGGATGGAGTTTATTCGTCCGAGTAGCTTACCGTGGGGAGCACCTTTCCTTTTTTTCAGGAAGAAGGATGGTTCACACCGGGTGTGCATGGGTTATTGGGAGTTGAACAAATTGACAGTGAAGAACCGATATCCATTACCGCGGATTGAAGACCTTTTCGATCAGTTGCAGGGTGCATCTTGGTTTTTCTATGATCAAATTAAGGTCCAGTTACCATCAGATGATGGTTTGGGGGGGATATCCTAAAGACGGCTTTACCAACTCGCTATGGGCATTATGAGTTCATGGTGATGCTTTTCGGGCTCACCAACACACCGAAAACGTTCATGGATCTAATGAACTGGGCATGTAGGCCCATGCTAGATCATTCGGTGATTATTTTCATCGAGGATATATTGGTCTATTATAAGAGTAAGGAGCAATATGAGGAGAATCTACGAGATCTTCTTGCGGTTCTTAGGGCGGGAAGGTTGTATGCCAAGTTATCCAAGTGTGAGTTTTGGCTGCATGAGGTCCATCTCTTGGGGCACCTCGTCAACCAGGATGGTATATTGGTCAACTTGGCCAAGATTGAGGCGGTTATACGGTGGGAAATTCCAAAGTCGTCATCTGAGATTTGGAGTTTCCTCGGGATGGCAGTGTATCATTTGAGATTCATCTGGGATTTCTCCAAGATTACAGTTCCTCTCACTAGACTGTATAGAAGGATGCTACTTTCAGTTGGGGGCCTAGGCAGTAGTTGTCATTTGATATTCTTCAGTAGAAGGTTTGTGAGGCTTCAGTGCTTACCCTTCCTGGTGGAATGTAGGATTTTGTGGTATAAGATGAGGCATCTATCATGGGATTGGGCATAGTACTGATGTAGCGATGGCACGTGATCGCTTACGCATCGAGGCAGATGAAGTCTCATGAGATGAAGTATCCTACTCATGATATGGAGTTGGGGCGGTACTCTTCGTTCTCAAGATTTGGAGTCACTATCTTTATGGACTTTGGTGTACTATTGAAATGAACTACAAGACCCGAGGTATCTAATGGATCATTCCATTTTGTATATGAGGTAGCGAAGATGGATTGACATAGTGAAGGATTACGACTATGAGATTTTGTATCATTTGGGTAAGGCCAATGTGGTGACAGAAGCACTGATTCGCAGGGCGGTTAGTACTCCGATTCGGGATGTATGTCAGAGGATGATAGTAGTGACTCCAATATTAGAGATGATCAGGGTTACTAAGATGGAGGCCATCAGGGTGGAAAATCGGAAGAGTGATCCGACGATTGGGCAGATGTTAGCTTTTAATAATGATAGTCGAGGACTGGTGACACTTCATGGCAGGATTTGGGTACCTTATTTGGTCAGGACCCGCCATATGTTGTTGGATGAGGCACACATGTCGAGATTCTCTATCCATCTAGGTGCAACAAATATATATCATGATGTGAGACGTAATTATTGGTGGCCTTGTATGAAGAAGGATATAGCCTGGTTCGTGGAGCGGTATCTAACCTACTGGAAGGTCAAGGCCAAGCATCAGCGCTTCTCGAAAAATTGCATCCATTAGAGGTTTGACAGTGGAATGGGAGCAAATCACCATGGATTTCATCATGAAGTTACCTAGGATTGCTAGGGTTTGGACGCTATATGGGTAGGTGTTGATCGGTTAACCAAGAGTGCTCACTTTTTGGCCATCCAGGAGAGCTCGTCGGTTGAAAAGTTAGCCAACATTTATGTATGCAAGGTGATTTCTCGCCATGGGGTGCATAATTTGATTATTTTAGACCGAGATGTCCATTTATCTTCTAGATTTTGGAAGAGGTTCCACGAGGAATTGGATACCTAGTTAGACCTTAGCACTTTCTACCATCCGCAGAAGGACGGACAAAGCAAGCAGACTATCCAGACGCTCGAGGATATGCTGGGAGCATGTGCCGTAGACTTCGCTGGGAATTGGAACTTCTACCTCCCATTAGACGAGTTTTCTTATAAGAACAGCTATCACGCCAACATTGGTATTCCACCCTTTGAGCTCCTCTATTAGAGAAAGTGCAAGACCCCTATTTGTTGGGGATACGTTAGCCAGAGGGTCATAGGGAGCACATAGATAGTTCTAAAGATGACAAAGCTTATTCAATAGGTTAGGTAGAGACTTTAGACAACCCAGAGTCTCCAGAAGAGCAACAACGATGGACGTCGATCTGAGTTGGATTTTCAGGTTGGGGATATGCTACTTCTGAAGGTGTCTCCTTGGAAATGCGCCATCGGATTCAGAAAACGGGGCAAGTTGGGTCCAATGTTTATTGGTCCTTTCTGACTGGCATCTAGGGTAGGTAAGGTAGCCTACTGTTTGGACTTTCTGGAAGAGCTCAGTCAAATTCATAACACCTTCCATGTATCCCAGTTATGGGAGTGTGTGGAAAACGAGACTATTGTGGTAATCTTGGATTATATAATATGGATGACCGCCTAGATTATGTTGAGCGGCCGATAGAAATTACTGATAGATAAATGATGGCCTTGCGGAAAAAGGTAGCAAGTCTGGTCATGGTTCAATGGCAGCACCGAAAGGTCTCCAAGTGGACTTGGGAGCCCGAGGAGGACATACGCGAGCATTACGCCGATCTATTCGCAACTGAGGACTTCGAGGGAAAATCTAATTCTAGTGGGGGAGGGGAAATTGTAACATTCATGTTCCATGTATTAATTTTCAAGTCTTAAATGAAGTAGTTTGTTTTAATTTAGCCTAGCCACGACGTGGCACTTAGTTAATAAAGAACGCGCATCCGTGCTTGGCTACGACGTGGGAGCGTGTGGCTATGGGGTAGCAGCTATTTTGGGTCTAAAACCCTAATCTCGGGTTTGGTGCCCTATTTAAGGACACTAAATCCTAGGCTTGCCTCACTTGGCAACCTGCACACTCTAAAAACGAACCTCCCCCCCCCCCCAATCCAAAACATATCCCCTTTTTGTGTTTTGAGAGCTTGAACTCCATTTTTGTGAAGGTTGAAGGAAAGAGCTTTAGGTGTTGCTTATGAATTGGTTCTAGCTTAGATACGTCATCTACATCTCATTTATGCATCTTTGGAGGTATAAAGTCTCTACCTTGATCATTAGTTCTCTAGATCTAGTACATGGTCATTTTATAAGTTTTTAGCCCCAAACATTATTGTTCTTGTAGCTTGAGTGAACTCCAGTACCTTTGAGTGCATTGATAACTTATGGACCTTGGGTTTAGTTGGAAAGTTGGCTTGAATGGGTTATTGAATGAACACATGCCTTGGTGTTGTCACTAAGAACTTGAAATAAAGATCTTAACCTAATAGCATGTCCTAATCGACAAAGTTGGAACTTTACCCATCAAGACTTTGTGGGGATTTGGATATGAGTGTTATATCTGCTAGGGTTTAGGTATAATAGCTTAATCCTTTAAGTTCTAGATGCCTAGTAAGTACGATGTGGCTACCGGTTGCCACAATATGGAGAATGGTCTTTTTGCGACCTTCCCTTTTAGACGACGCCATGACGTACCAAATGGGAGCCACAACGTGGAATTTGGCTGATGGCCGATTTTTTGGTCATGGAGTGCCCACGATGTGGCTTATAGGTGGCCACAACGTGGAGGCCTGTCAAGCTGACTTTGACTGTTGACTTTTGACTATAATTGACTTTTGGTCAATTTAGAGGATTTAGAGTGTAGACTAAGTGAATATTATTTATTACTGCTAGGTGTTTTGTAGTGCTAGTCTTCACTATGTGAGAGCTGTCTGGATTTAACTGTTATCTGTGAGGTGAGTCTTCTCACTATATTACATATGTAGAAGTGTATACGTGCTGACCAACTGGGTCTTACTTGTTGATGTGTTTTGTGTAAATGTGTTGCTAATACCTCTTGGTCAGCTGTGAGTGAACGGGACTGCTGATAGTCCCCATGGTTTTTGAGAATCCCTAAAATGTACTGTTAATCCATAGGGTTGCTAATAACCCATAGTTGATTACTTTTCCGATATGTATGTAATATTTTAGGAACTCACTAAGCTTCGTGCTTACAGTTGTTGATTAAGTGTGTTTCAGGCACTTCAAATGATCGTGGGAAGGTGCAATCATGATGTACCCTTTGGCTTGTAGATTTTATGATTTGTCTTCATTTTGATACTATGATTTGGGATGACTGTATTTGATGCACCTAGGATTTTTATGAATCGAATTTTATAATATTGGCTGTTTTCTCTATTTAAAAAATGAAAATTTTGGGGTAAAAATCAGTTTGTTACACCTTTCATCAAAATATAAATAAAAATCTAAAATAAACAAAGAAAAAAATGTCAAAGTTCTTATTAGAAAGTTTTACATGATTATCGAGAGTCAGTGAATAAGAAATTTTAAATTTATACTTTAAATAACTATTGAACTTAAACCATATTACCTGATTATCCTCTTATAAAATAGTATAGAACTAACACTTATATACATAAAATAATATAAAGTAATGTTAAACCAGGTGGTTTAGATCAGCTGGCCACTACGGGAAACCTTGGGGGGTTTTCCCTCAGAGGCCTTGTCACACCCCAAAACCGAGAACGGCGGAATACGTTTTGGGGTGAAGGACGTCATGTACAGTATCATAACAATGAATAATAGTAAATACAAGCAACAACATCCATTGCATTAATATAATAATTGTCATACAAGCGTGTTTTGTACAGTTTGTTAGACACCAAAAGTATAATCAAAATAAAGAGGAGTCTTGTATGTGCTCCATCTTCTCAAAAGTTGCATCTGTATCTGTCTACTGATGACCTGAGAATACAAGTTATTTTGAAAACGAGTATCAGCGTAAAGCTGGTGAGTTCATAAGTATTTAGTGTCATTGTTTGTATAAAAGTGATTACAATCATATAATATAAAAGTTGTTGTCAAAGTTTGAAAATGGTATGATCCCTAGAAAATCCTATATTTTCCATCAAAAGTAGTCTTCTCCCAAGACTTGGTTATTTGTATGTTTGATCCTTTGAAAGTGTAAAATTTTTCCTAGTGAAACTATCATTATGAAAATATAGTTCTAGACTTCATTTACGTAAAGTAATTGGAAAATAGTGTTTTAGCCCAGCAGTGTCATTGCAGGCTAAGTGTAATAACATGCAGTCTCCAAGTGGTATTAAATGTACAATACACCTCGGGGAGCCTGTTTTGCCTTTAATTCGTACTGCATTAATTAAAGGTCTGAATGTAAACTCGTATATAACCATGCTGATTGACGATCGAATCTCAGATGACCCACCAGGTCACTCGTAGTATGGTAGCATTTTGTCACCCCTGGGCCTAGTCGGCTCGGACTGTAGCTAGCAGTCGGGATGTGGGAGTGTCTGTCCCATATAGATCTATACACATAATGCCCGCTCTCCCTCCAGGAGACTCTCGTTACTAGGTGATAGCACAATGAAGTGTCGTATCGAGAAGTAGTGTGTCACATTCCGTTTTAGTATATTCTCTTGTATTAGTGTATAATGTATTTCTTGGTATAATGTATAGAGTGTTCTCAGATATAGTATATAGTATTCTCTTTGCATAGTATTTAACATGTATTGACTCATAACTATACTCACTATAGTAAGTGTCATGGTAATAGTAGTAATGAGCGGTAATCCTTAACTATACCTATTATAGTTAAATAGAAATGTTAATCGCATGCCTTTGATACAAAAAGGTATTGAACTGAAGTGAAGACTTTTATATCTAACACAAATATATATAATATATAACTAAGAATTCAATGACAGTCGGAAAGATATCAATATACCCTAAGCCCACATCAAACAAGAACAGGAAGTAAGGTGAGCTATCAGTCCTAAGTCCTTCAAGTCTTACTTATATAAATATATTAGTGTAGATATGGTTTGGGAACAAAAATCAGTTTAAAAGAGTTTGGAAATAATTTTATAACAATTTAACATGAAATATGAGTTTGATAATCATTTAAAGCCGTTTTGTTGGTGAAGCAATTAAAAGTATAGAAAATCATGTTTGGTTGCAAGTTATAAATCACATGTGATTGATACTATAACTTCTTGGATTCAACTTGTATCCCCCCCCATAAAATCATTTTAAAAAGTGTTTAAAAGGTCAATTAAGGGGTATGAACTCACCTGCAGTGAGTGGGGTGGACGGAAGTGTCGTGTAGGATGCTAGGTGTTAAGTGAGGACTTGAACAAACCCACGGATCCTATGTAACATGTAGCGACACATAATGCTATCTAATTACTTATTTAATCACTAATTAAGTAAGTAAAGACACTCTAATGCATGAAAACACTTTGTTTCCAGTGCTAGGAGTGTTAAGGGTTGCATCTAAGAAGTGTATAGCCCTATATTTGAGTGTAAGGTCACCAACACATGGATTTTGTGTGTGTGCAGCCAGAGTGTGTGTGCGGCTGCACACTCACTATGGAGTGTGTCAAAATCATGGTTCCAAGCCTTTGGGACTTTCTAGTGAAGGTGTTTCAACCATTGCTTGGCCGGATTGGGAGTTTGGGGCCATTTTGGACCCTAAAAAGGGTGTGTGCGGTTGCACATGGTGTGTGCAGCCGTACACACTCCTACAACTTGACCAAATCAGCTTTCCAAAGCTTTGTGATGATTCTAAGAAGGTGTTTTGGTCAATGCTAAGCTTGAGTGAGTGTTTAAGCTCTTTCTAGGACCAAAAGATGTGTGTGCGGTCAAACATGATGCGTGTGCGGCCGTACACACATGAAGACCATCTAAAATGATGATTTCATGGGTCAAACTCGAGGAAAAGGCTTTCCAATGTGCTTTAGTAAAGATCTAAGGGTGTTTACTTACTTGTTTTGATGATTGGAGAGGGAAAACGTGAAGAACTCTTGAGAGAGAGATAGTTCCAACTTGAAGGAGTGTGAAAAAGGGTGTAAGGTTGACTTAGGTCCTTTATATAGGCTGGAGTGTGAGGCTAAGGGGGGTGTGCGGTTGGCTGCATGCGGCTGTCTGGCCGCACACACAGGTGTGCGGCCGCACGCACCTTGTTGGATGTGTTTGGCTCGATTTTATGATGCTACACACCTTCACACCCTTCCTAAGACTTATATCTAGGTTATACTAAGCCTCAAGCACCCCAAATAGACCCGAAACTTATTATAAAATAGCAAAACGAGGCTATCTTTAATAAAATTTGCTAGAAATGTGCAAGTTAGAAATTTCGGGTTGTCGCATCATTCCCTCGTTAGAGGGATTTTCGTCCCGAAATTAGAGTTCAAGTAGCTAAGTTAATACAATTAACTAAGTAAAAAGATGAGGATATTTAAGTTTTATTTTATCCCCGCGGTCCCAAGTTAACTCCGGTCCTCTCTTGGCATTCCAACGAACCTTCAGAATTGGGATGCGGCTTTGTTTCATTCATTTGACTTCTCGATCCATAATCTCCACCGGTTCTTCCACGAAATTGAGGCTCTCATTGATCTCGATCTTGTCGTGTGGGATTACAAGAGTCTCGTCGGATAGGCACTTTTTCAGGTTCGAGACGTGGAAGGTAGGATGTATGTTACTGAGCTCGCGGGGTAGTTTGAGTTTGTAAGCTACGGGGCCGATTCTAGCGAGAATCTCGAAAGGCCCTATGTATCTTGGATTCAGCTTTCCGCGCTTTACAAAGCGTATCATGCCTTTCAAGGGTGAGACTTTCAAAAGGACTCGGTCTCCCACCTGGAACTCCAAGGGTTTTCTCCGTTTGTCTGTGTAGCTTTTCTGTCGGTCTCTAGCAGCTTTCAATCGTTCATGAATCTGAATGATCTTCTTAGTCGTTTCTCGAATGATCTCCTGACCCGTGAGAGCGCTGTCAGGAACTCGTCCTTTAGCTAACTGAGTGTCACCTACTTCAGCCCAGCACATAGGGGACCTGCACTTTCGGCCGTAGAGGGCTTCAAATGGAGCAGCCTTGATGCTCATGTGATAATTATTGTTGTAAGAAAACTCGACAAGGGGTAAGTGGGTATCCCATGCCTTACCAAAGTCGATCACACAGGCTCGCAGCACATCTTCCAAAGTCTGGATAGTTCTCTCACTTTGCCCGTCGGTCTGTGGATGGTAGGTTGTACTCATGTCCAGCCTCGTTCCTAAGGAGCTTTGCAGTGACTACCAGAATCTCGAAGTGAACCTACTATCTCTATCGGAGATAATAGATGTAACGCCCGTAGATCCGGGCTAGTCAATTTAGGGGTAATAGGGGTCGAAAATGATTGTTCGACAAAGATTATTTAGAATAAATAATCTTAACCAAGTTGTAGAATATGTCTCAAGGGGTCCGTACATATAAAGAACGCCGAAATCCAAGTTTTAACGAAGAAGTTATGGCCCGTCGAAGTTTTACGACAAAACCGGCACGACACCGGGAGACGTAAATAGTGAATTTACGATGGAGGACTTTTTAGCCTTAGTAATCTAAACAAAAGTCATAGAATATGTTAAGATGAGAGCGTCCATAAAAAGAACGCCCAAATATGACATCGTATGAGAAAGTTATGATTTTTCTAAGATTTAGCATAACAGTGCACAACCCGAAATTCGAATTTTAGATCGAGCGGTTTTTGGCCAACGTGACCTAAATGAGAATTGAATATCTCATTAATAGGAACTCAACGACAAAAAGACAGACGAAAATGGAGTCCGTATGTAAAAGTTATGAATTTTTAAGGGACCAATCCTGTCACGGCCTGTTAAAAGTATAACTTTAAAAATAAAGTCAAAATTAGCCGATGGAGTCTAAACAAAAGTTGTAGGGTACGTTCCCGCCTACATGTGGATATAAAGAACGTCAAAAACGGAGTCCGTATGAACGATTTATAAAATATAATAGCATATTTACGTATTACAATAAAGTATAAATCATATATACGTATACATATATATATATATATATATATATATATATATATATATATTTAGAAAGGTATCGACGATGCGGTCATTATAAGACTATTGTTGAGTATTTTCGACATTAGTTTAGTACAAAAATCGTTAAATCTATTTAGAATAGTACTATGAAGGGGTTTTTAGTCGTTTATATAACTATAAGGTCATTAAGTAATTATGGAGGGTAGTTTTTATAAATTCAATTACTATAAATAAGAGGCTTGGGCTCTCATATTTCTTGCACCATTCTCTTGATTCAAGAGTCTTTCTCTTCTTATCCCCCGAGCATTTCGGTCCCTCGTGATTCGACTTCTCTTTCTGTAGTTTTAGTATAGTAAGGTGAGCGCTGAAACGCTGCACGAATCTTTCTTAGAAAGATTCAGCGACGAAGTTCTGCCTCTGCAGAGCCCGAATCCTAGCTAAAACCCCCTTGTAAATAAGTTATGCTTACCCTATTTTAAATATAGTTTATATTTAAAATTAGTATTGTCATTATGAACTTATAATAAATATTTGAGCGATTATTATGACTTATATAAGTATCGTTATAATATCTTTTTAACTACTCGCGGTACAGGGAATCTGGTTTAAAGGGCCACATAGGGTTGTTGGATTTCAGAAGTGCTATATGCCAAAATGGTCCCCTCCGATTTTTTATGTCTGGCCCCTGTCTGTACATAGTGGTTGGAAAGTATTGTTTAAACGCTTATATTATAATAATAATAATAATAATAATAATAATAATAATAAGGCTAATAATTAGTCACGATAAATATTAGACTAAAATCTAGTGGTAATAATACAAGGTTTCGTCGAAGGAAATTATTTTAAAGTAAACGAAGCGTTGTCCGAGTACCGAGTCACCACCTTATCAGGTGAGTGCATGGTCCCTTTCATCTTACACATAGATATGAAGTATTTAATATATATTACGTGTTGTGAGTGCATAGTCCCTTTCATCTTACACATAGATATGAAGTATTTTAATATAAATTACGTGCTATGTGTGCATATTGTCTGAATACTTGTTGTCTATGCTGGTGAAAGATTTTTATACATGTTTTAAATGATGTAAACTGTATAAAGTATTTTATATCTACAAAATATGTTGGGTAAAACATGGGTAGATGAATGATGAGGGATAAAAGCTGAAATAGAGGAACATTAGTAGTATGGACCTAGTGCCCTATAGGTAAACATTGTCAGCAATGGACCTGGTACCCTATAGATGAGCACTGGCAGCTGCGCCACAACCCGTAGATATTTTAGATCTACGGTAAACATCCTAGTAGCTGCGCTCTAAGGACAGTATCGGCAGTTGCGCCTAATAGGGAGCCTTATGACCATGACAGTGGCGTTTAAAGGTCAATACCGGCAGAAGCGCCTCATAGAAAATGTCCCAATTCTGGCAGTTGCGCCTAAGTGATAGAACTAGCAACTGTGCTTGACAGCTGTGTCATTGAAAACAATAGACTTCGTACATATTCTTTAGGATAATCCTTAGGAATGAATTAATGAGAAATAGCTGATCCTTAGGGTGAATCCTTAAGAAGATATCAAGCATACTAACTTCCTCGGGATCTCCCCGACATCAGACCGAAGTCTAGAACATAAAATCTGCATCGGGCTAACCCCGACACATACAATTAAACATAAAGGGGCCCACCTAGGTGCCTTAGACCCGTTCCTTTAGGAGAAGACTCACCTCTTAAACTGAATGCTGAACTCGCGCATGAGGAATCTCTGACAGCTGCTCCTACGACTCCCCAGCTAACTCTATACAATAATACTTAGTCAGAGAAACTGAGAAATCTTCTAAGGGTAAAATGACCATTTTACCCTTGCTCTGATTTGGACATTATCCTTAAGAAGATAATGGGAATGGGTAATTGGGTTGATTGCTTGATGTTTAAATATAATAATTATATTATTGTGGGTTGAAAACCCTATGTACTCACTAGGTTTTCCAACCTAACCCACTCAGTTTATTTATATCACAGGTGTTGATATGAAGTTACATTACACTGAGAGATTAAGGAGATATAAATCACTAGTGATAATGAATGTAAGTTCTGTTTGTGCTTATGTTTCCGTATTGACGATGACATCCTAAATGTTTTAAATTGAATAAAATACGTTTCTTCAAAAATGTTTTGATAATGTATTTATTGTGTTTTTCCGGGAACAAATTCTGCAACATTTTTATGAAAAGAGGTACTCTGATTTTTATAAAGCATAAACAAAATCGGACTTTTTTGGCCGTGAAAATGGGGATGTCACAATCGATATAGGAACACCATGTAGTCGTACGATCTCCCTAATGTATGTTCTTGTGAGCTTCTCCATCTTGTCTATTTCCTTGATGGGCAAGAAGTGTGCGGACTTGGTCAATCTGTCGACGATGACCCATATGGTATCAAGCCCACCCGTTGTCTTGGGTAGCTTGGTTATGAAGTCCATAGTGATCCGCTCCCACTTCCATTCAGGTATCTCCGGTTGTTGTAGTAGACCCGATGGTTTCTGGTATTCGACCTTGACCTTGGCGCAAGTAAGACATTTACTCACGAAGGTAGCAATTTCTACTTTCATGTTAGGCCACCAATATGATTTCTTGAGATCCAGATACATCTTATCTGAACTTAGGTGGACGAAATATCGAGTGTTGTGCGCTTCCTTCATGACTAAGTCTTTGAAGCCACCGTGTCGCGGTGTCCAGATTCGGTCCATGAGATATAAGGCTCCGTCACCCTTGACTTCCAAATTCTTATACATTCCTCGCAGGGATTCTCCCGCCACATTTTCAAGTTTCAAGGCTTAGAGTTGTGCCTCCTTAATTTGTGTGGATAGATGCGAATGGATAAGCATTGTTAATGACTTGACACTTCGACCAAAATATTCTTTCCGACTTAGGGCGTCTGCTACTACATTGGCTTTACCCGAATGATAACGAATTTCGCATTCGTAGTCATTGAGTAGCTCAACCCACCGTCGTTTTCTCATATTGAGCTCCTTCTGGTTGAATATGTGTTAGAGGCTTTTGTGGTCGGTGTATATCGTGCTCTTCGTACCATACAGGTAGTGTCTCCAGATCTTTAGGGCGAACACAACCACTCCTAGTTCGAGGTCGTGTGTGGTGTAGTTTCCCTCGTATGTATTCAGCTGCCTTGAGGCATAGGCGATGACCTTACCTCGTTGCATCAGAACACAACCGAGCCCTTGATTGGATGCATCGTAGTATACCACAAAATCTTCTGTCCCTTCGGGGAGGGATTGTATCGGTGCGGTGCATAAGGCTCGTTTCAGGGTTTGAAATGCCTTCTCTTGTTTCTCTCCCCAGTCAATGGCCACGCCTTTCTGGGTCAGTGTTGTAATGGGTTTCGCAATTCGAGAGAAGTTTTGTATGAACCTACGGTAGTAGCCAGCGAGGCCTAGAAACTGGCAAATTTTTGTAGGCGTCTTCGGTGCTGACCAGTTCTCAATAGCTTTAATCTTGGATGGGTCACGTTGATTCCTTCTTTGCTAACCACGTGTCCTAATAATTCAACTCTTCGGATCCAAAATTTGCACTTGGAGAACTTCGCGTATAGCTTCTCCGATCGTAGGGTTTCCAAGACTTGTCGTAGATGATCACTATGCGCCTCCTCACTTTGAGAGTAGATAAGTATGTCATCAATGAAGATGATGACGAACTGATCCAAGTAAGGATGGCACACCCTATACATTAAGTCCATGAACACCACGGGTGCGTTGGTCAGTCCGAACGGCATTACTACGAACTCGTAGTGTCCGTACCGGGTTCGGAAGGTTGTTTTCGGGACATCCTCCTCAAGCACTCGTAACTGGTGATACCCAGACCTCGGATCAATCTTGGAAAAGTAACTCGCCCCTTGCAGTTGGTCGAATAAATCGTCTATACGAGGAAGAGGGTAACGATTTTTGACTGTCAACTTGTTGAGTTCTCTGTAGTCGATGCACATATGGAACGATCCGTCCTTCTTCTTTACGAACAAGACCGACGCTCCCCAGGGTGAGAAGCTTGGTCTTATAAAGCCCTTGCTAAGCAGCTCGTTAAGTTGACCGGACAGTTCTTGCATCTCAACAGGCGCTAGACGATAGGGCGATTTGGCTATGGGGGTAGCTTCTGGAATTAAGTCGATCCTGAACTTGACCTGACATTGGCGAGGTAAACCTGGCAGTTCTTATGGAAAGACGTCGGGGAAGTCGCATACTACGGGGAAGTCTTTTAGATCTTTCGTTTTTTGGCTCGTATCGACGACGTGTGCAAGGAATACACGATATTCCTTACGCAAGTACTTCTAGGCTTGAATACTTGAGATGATACAAAGACTCGTACTGGGTTTGTCTCTGTAGATTAACAAGGTTTCGTTATTTGGAAGATTTAGACGGATTGCTTTGTCGTAACACAGGATATCGGTATGATGGAGACTCAACCAGTCCATGCCCACGACGACATCGAAACTCTTGATCAATATTGGTATGAGGTCGATTGGAAACGAATGATTATCTAGCGTGAGGGTACAACCTATGTAGATCTCGTTAGAACTCTCTGTCTTTCTGTTAGCCATTTCTACGATGAAGGTTTCTTCTAATGGTTGTGGGAATTATTTAAGTAAGTGTTTAACGTTTTGTTTTACGAAGCTTCTTTCTACTCCACTATCGAATAGGATACAAGCATAAGAGTTATCAAGAAGGAACGTACCCGTGACTACTGTGGAGTCCGCTACTGCTTCATTGTGGCCAATAGCAAGTAGTTTTCCCGTTCCTCCCGTGTTCCCAGCTTTCGGACAGTTTCTTTTGAAGTGTCCTACCTCGCCACAACCATAGCAGGCTTGGCTCACTCCGGTGCTGTGAACTTGATTGATGGGTTTGGGCTGAGATCTGCAAAACCGGGCGGTATGGCCCTTCCGGTCGCAGTTAGTGCAGTGTATTTCACGGCAGGGGCCGTTGTGATGGAAAGAGCACTTGGTGCACTTGGGTAGATTTCCTGCATATGTTTTGGCTGGTACAGGGGCATCAGGAGTAGTGGCAGCATGGACAGCCACCACTTGTTGGTTCTTTGAAGAGGATTGGGTTGATTTGCCCTTCTTTCGGTCCCACCGCTTCCTCTTGTTGTCGGTTGTCTTGGTCGGTGCAGTGGCAACCGTTGTGGTTGTTGATGGTGTGGAAGGAACTTCATGATCAATCAACCTTTAGGCCAATTCCTTGGCATTGTCAAAGGTTGTAGGGTGTGAGGCTGGAACGTTCCCTCGATACGGGGGCACTAAACCCCAGATGTATCGTTCAATATTCATGCCCACAGTTGGGATCATGTTAGGGCACATAGTCACCAGGTCGCAGAACCTGGCCGTATAAGTCGCTATGTCGGTCCCCTTTATCTTGAGGTTCCAGAGTTCCTCCTCAAGTTTCTGAATTTCACCTCTAGGGCAGTACTCCCTTGTCAGAAGGTCCTTCAGTGTGTCCCAGCCCATGACGTTGGCTGTTACCAAGGAGAGTGATTTGACATGGCCATTCAACCACGTCAGGGCCCTTTCAGTGAAGGTGCAAGCAGCGAACTTAATCTTGCTTTCCTCAGGGCACAAGCACATCTCGAAGACGGCTTTAGTTCTTTCGATCCATTGGGACAGTGCAATGATCCCTCCGGTCCCATTGAAGAATGTTGGTTTGCAGCTTATGAAATCGTTATAGGTACACCCCTATGTACGCAGTTAGATTTCACCATGCCTATAGTTGGTGCCCATTCCAGCTCCGCTTGCATCACCGAAATTTATTTGGGCCATAGTTGCCGTTACAGCTATAGTTATAGCTGTCTGAAACATCATCGCATCGAACTGCGGAGGTGGAGGAGGAGGTGGTGGAGTTTGAGTTGCAGGTATGCCCTTGTTTGGACGAGGGCGAGGCGACATCTTTTACTGAAAAGTTATGAAAAGTGATGATAACAGTAAGAATCGACCATGAATATGATGAGAGTGTTTCATGGACTATGTCACCATAGTCCAACTATCAGGTAGAGTTATAACACAGAGTAGAGAAATATAAGAGTATAGACTTTTCCAAGAGATTAGATAACTGCCAATATTACTGGTATTACTGATGCAAATAAGTTCAGGAAAAACAACCTAGCAGCAAGTCTTACATCAAACCATAAGGGAAAATGTTGGCAGCTTAGAAGCCTAGTTGGAGTACTTTCAAGTTTAGGAATGTTTACCGACAAGTGCTCTACCGAGCATAGAAAAGAAAAGGCTATTCCCTAAACAAAAGAGGAAGATGAGTTGAAATCTTCTACTGGCGACGGGTATCTCTGGGGTAAACCCTAAGATCAGCCAGTTGGCGTACAACTTCTTGAAGATGTCGTTCTTGAGCCCTCTGACGCACTCGGAGTTCCCTGACTTCGACTCGGGATGTATCTAGTTGTTACTGCAGAGCCTCATTGGTCCTCCTAGTCCTATCCATGGCTTCTTCAAGTTGGTGGATACGAACAGTGTTAAGGTTAGAGTTGGCATCAATTTCCACAACTCTTCCGATGGCTGCATGACCTTGTTCGACGTTCCTAGCAATCCTCCGGACCATGACGGGTAGGGCTCAATTAGCCGAGCCACCCTCGCTTATGTTTTAAAAGCTTCGTTCTTTGTTGAAAGGTAAAGGTTGGCCCTGCTCATCGTTCCATCGATTCAAGGCTGTTGCCTACATGGGAGTGGGACCTCGAAATGTTGGACGGGGGTTGGGGTTTGGAGCTACTATAGGTAGGCTGTTGACTTCTGGTTCGGAGTCGGAGCTATCCGAAAAGCCCTATGCACGGTGATTATCCAAAGGGATCGGGTGATCATCCTCTGACTCTTCTCGATCCATCCTCCAATGCCTTGGTTCGGATAGTACGGATCGTCGGGATGGTGGAAGCCAACCATGCTATCTACGCGAGAATGGGAAAAGAAAAGTTAATAGACGTACTAATCTAAGATACTTATAAGACAATCGTTATTAGTCGACTCAATACTTGCATAGTTCATACCAATTAAATGTACCCGAGACAGGATAAACCTTCAAATAAGTGACCCTAACTCTAATCCCACAACCAAACAAGGAACAGGAAGTAAAGCAAAGATCACATATTCTAAGTCTATAATGTCTTAGTCATATGTAACCGTAGAGTATCCACTTAGCAACTATTTCCCAACTAGTAACGACCCTTTTTGTTCTCACATATGTAAATTACAGAAATGCAGAATACTCCTATAGTATTCTTGTTCCTATGTTCTTGTAGTAGTGTTGGTAAGTTTTTAGACTTTTTGTAACACCACAATCATTCTTTGGCACATGCTAGTCACTCCTAGGAAAATGTAGTTAATCATGCTACATCCACCCAGATTTGACTATATGTCTCTAAGTCTAATTATGTTGTTCAACAATCTTAATACTTTTGTTCTGCTCTAGTATGATACTGACCCTTTGTATTAATGGATGCATATATATATATATATATATATATATATATATATATATATACACACATACTTAGTTAAATATTTTATTATTTAAAAGTATATATTCTTGGTCAGAGTGTTTTATTCCCGATGTGTTTATAGTTTGTATATCTTTAATGGGTTGATATACTTGATTCACTATAAACAGTGCTCTGATACCAATCTGTCACACACCAAAACCGAGAACGGCGGAATACGTTCTGGGGTGGAGGACGTCATGTACAGTATCATAACAATGCATAATAGTAAATACAAGCAACAACATCCATTGCATTAATATAATAATTGTAATACAAGCGTGTTCTGTACAGTTTGTTAGACACCAAAAGTATAATCAAAATAAAGAGGAGTCTTCTATGTGCTCCATCTTCTCAAACGCTGCATCTGTATCTGTCTACTGATGACTTGAGAATACAAGTTATTTTGAAAACGGGTATCAGCGTAAAGCTGGTAAGTTCATAAGTATTTAGTGTCATTGCTTGTATAAAAGTGATTACAATCATGTAATATAAAAGTTGTTGTCAAAGTTTGAAAATGGTATGATCCCTAGAAAATCCTATATTTTCCAGCAAAAGTAGTCTTCTCCCAAGACTTGGTTATTTGTTTGTTTGATCCTTTGAAAGTGTAAAAGTTTTCCTAGTGAAACTATCACTATGAAAATATAGTTCTAGACTTCATTTATGTAAAGTAATGGGAAAATAGTGTTTTACCCCAGCAGTGTCATCGCAGGCTAAGTGTAATAAAATGCAGTCTCCAGGTGGTATTAAATGTACGATACACCTCGGGGAGCCTGTTTTGCCTTTAATTCTTACTGTATTAATTAAAGGTCTGAATGTGAACTCGTATATAACCATGCTGATTCATGATCAAATCTCAGATGACCCTCTAGGTCACTCATAGTATGGTGACATTTTGTCACCCCTGGGCCTAGTCGGCTCGGACTGTAGCTTGCAGTCGGGATGTGGGAGTGCCTGTCCCATATAGATCTATACACATAATGCCCGCTCTCCCTCCAGGAGACTCTGGTTACTAGGTGATAGCACAATGAAGTGCCGTATCGAGAAGTAGTGTGTCACATTCCATTTTAGTATATTCTCTTGTATAAGTGTATAATGTATTTCTTGGTATAATGTATATAGTGTTCTCATATGTAGTAAATAGTATTCTCTTTGCATAGTATTTAACATATATTGACTCATAAGTGTACTCACTATAGTAAGTGTCATGGTAATAGTAGTAATGAGCGGTAATCCTTAACTATACCTATTATAGTTAAATAGAAATGTTAATCACATGCCTTTGATACACAAAGGTATTGAATTGAAGTGAACACT
The DNA here is from genome assembly GCF_051521515.1 of Lactuca serriola. NCBI lineage: Eukaryota > Viridiplantae > Streptophyta > Magnoliopsida > Asterales > Asteraceae > Lactuca > Lactuca serriola. The sequence goes on along the minus strand of NC_136410.1, from coordinate 221,336,477 downwards.
TTTATATCTAACACAAATATATATAATATATAACTAAGAATTCAATGACATTCGGACAGATATCAATATACCCTAAGTCCACATCAAACAAGAATAGGAAGTAAGGTGAGCTATCAGTCCTAAGTCCTTCAAGTCTTACTTGTATAAATATATTAGTGTAGATATGGTTTGGGAACAAAAATCAGTTTAAAAGAGTTTGGAAATATTTTTATAACAATTTAACATGAAATATGAGTTTGATAAACATTTAAAGTAGTTTTGTTGGCGAAGCAATTAAAAGTATAGAAAATCCTTTTTGATTGCAAGTTATAAGTCACATGTGATTGATACTATAACTTGTTGGATTCAACTTGTATTCCCCCCCCCCATAAAATCATTTTAAAAAGTGTTTAAAAGGTCAATTAAGGGGTATGAACTCACCTGCAGTGACTGGGGTGGACGGAAGTGTCGGGTAGGATGTTAGGTGTCAAGTGAGGACTTGAACACACCCACGGATCCTATGTAACATGTAGCGACACATAATGGTATCTAATTAGTTATTTAATCACTAATTAAGTAACTAAAGACACTATAATGCATGAAAACACTTTGTTTCCAGTGCTAGGCGTGTTAAGGGTTGCATCTAAGGAGTGTATAGCCCTATATTGGAGTGTAAGGTCACCAAAACATGGCTTTTGTATGTGTGCAGCCAGAGTGTGCGACCAGAGTGTGTGCGGTTGCACACTCACTATGGAGTGTGTCAAAATCGTGGTTCCAAGCCTTTGGGACTTTTCTAGTGAAGGTGTTTCGACCATTGCTTGGCCGGATTGGGAGTTTGGGGCCATTTTGGACCCTAAAAAGGGTGTGTGCTGCCGTACACACTTCTACAACTTGACCAAATCGGCTTTCCAAGGCTTTGTGATGATTCTAAGAGGGTGTTTTGGTCAATGTTAAGCTTGAGTGAGTGTTTAAGCTCTTTCTAGGACCAAAAGATGTGTGTGTGGTCACACATGATGCGTGTGCGGCCGTACACACATGAAGATCATCTAAAATGATGATTTCATGGGTCAAACTCGAGGCAAAGGCTTTCCAATGTGCTTTAGTAAAGATCTAAGGGTGTTTACTTACTTGTTTTGATGATTGGAGAGGGAAAACATGAAGAACTCTTGAGAGAGAGATAGTTCTAACTTGAAGGAGTGTGAAAAAGGGTGTAAGGTTGACTTAGGTCCTTTATATAGGCTGGAGTGTGAGGCTAAGGGGGGTGTGCGGTTGGCTACGTGCGGCTATCTGGCCGCACACACCTTGTTGGGTGTGTTTGGCTCGATTTTATGATGCTACACACCTTCACACTCTTCCTAAGACTTATATCTAGGTTATACTAAGCCTCAAGCACCCCAAATAGACCCAAAACTTATTATAAAATAGCAAAACGAGGCTATCTTTAATAAAATTTGAAAGAAATGTGCAAGTTAGAAATTTTGGGTTGTCACAGGCCTTACGTTAGAGGCTTTCTGAGGGGTTTTCCCTTGGAGAAGTAGAAAAGGGACCGGGGTTTATTTCCCAAAGGCGAAGGTTCGAGGAAGACATATTGTAAAATAATGAGAGTGGTCATTAAAGAATATACATCAACATTAAGTTTAGCAAATTGATTTGGTTTAATATTTCTAATTTAACACTTTAATTTTAGAAATTACTGTAAGTTTTTTTGGTGATTATATTAATATCCCAACAAATAAGTAATTATAAAATATAATATATGTCAAAGTGTAGACTCATTATAGGAAATATAATTGTTATTTATATTTATATTTTTTTATATGTTATAATTATGTTCTTAATTTCAATGTTTGAAACCAATTTAATTGATATATTCTTTTTATTTTTGTTTAGTTACGTTTCTTAAATAAACTTTAAACTAAAGATAAGTCTAATAGTCTCTCTCTCTTTATATATATATATATATATATATATATATATATATATATATATATATATATATATATATATATATATATATATATATATATATATGGTAAGTTATTATATTTAATGAAAATGTAATAATTTAAATGATATAAACTTTAGTTTCGAACTACATGAGAGACGTATGTCGTCAATATGATATTTGTTCCTTTTATTCTTTGAAAGTTAAACATCTAAGGGCTTACTAATAGAATATGTATCAGTAATTTGATTAGGGAATAATCTTATACTGTTACACTTTTAGAAAATTGTCACTTATTGAATATATATTAATAATTTTATTATTAATAAATATATTCAAATATTATAACTAATTAAGGAATAATTGTTATTTTATGGAAATAATATTTCAAGAGAGAAGAGACTAGTTATTAAATTAAGTGGTATCAGTTAATAAGTCATGTACATGTGTTTGGAATCTTTGGATTTCACCAGATGTACTTGTACATATAAGATATAATACTTGATGAGTTGGACAGATTGTTAGAGTGCAAAGTCACCCTTGGATGTATTTGTGCTTTACTCCTTTGTATGTGTATAATGAGTTGTCTTTACTTTATAAGGAAGTGAGTGACACTCATTTTATGTAATGATCATTTTGGAGTGTTAGACTAAAGAGAGAAATTTGTACAAACCCATTTGTATATCCTTTCTAGATCTAATATAAGCTTACACTTATTTATTTACTCAATGTGTTCATACTTTACATGATGATTCACTAGATCTTTTCTAATTCCGCACATGCCATCATAATCAACACCACTACAATTGGTATCAGAGCGGTTCTTTGAAGATCAATATGATTTTTTGAATAAACAATTCTCGGTTTGACTAAATTCGCCACAATTGAAACATTTATGGCGAGTCTCTCTATAATCTCTCTAAATCTTTTTGATTCCTGCTTTGCGTTCTTGAATTTTTGATCATTTTGACGCATTGGATCAATTTTTTTGAAAAACTCATTTGTTGTGATACAATACTTTTTTGTTGATAAGTCTCAATCCTATCCTATTTGTTGTTCGATATGATTCTCTAATTGCCATTGTTCATTTGAATCGATTTTAAGTCCAAAATTCATTGTAATTCAATCATTTTCTTGATTCAGACCGAAAGTCATTTTCTATCCAAATGTCGAAATATACTGTTCACAAAAATTTTGAGCCCAATCATCAAATCAGTTACTGTTCGTCAGCCCAAATTTATGAGCCAATGTTTTAAGCCTTTTACTGTTCATCATGGATTCAATATGTCTAATGATTCAATTAAATCAGTACACGACATATTATTTGTTGTTCATTAGTGTTCGCCATATGCTTAAATGAGTTGTACATTTCAAATCTTCTTGTCTCTCGTATAGATCTGCAAGTCCTTGTGTTCCAGTTTTGTTTCAAGGTTTCTTACTAATCGATTAGAAGTGTAGATTAATATCAACTTATGAATCGATTTTATATTAATGGTTCTATCACAAAATCGATTATGATTAAGTTATTGTTAAGAAATTGAAAATTGGATCTTTGATTTGAATTCGGTGATGAAATCTCAAAGCGAAAGTCAAGAACATGATGAACAGTGATGAAGAACAGTTCAAATAGTATGTTTGATCCGAACTTCAATTCCAACCTATATAAGTCCGATCTTAGGGATAAACTCCTGCTCCTTCGACTCTTCCCAAATATACAGGTACCGTCAATTTTCATCCATTCCTGTTCTTCAATTTCGTTGTTCTACAATTGTTTTTGGTGGTTTTTGGCCGGATAACTTAACTTCTCCAATGGAGCATCAGTCAAGCCACCATAAATTTGCATTGGTCATCCTGAATTCGTCGCTAGAAAGGTATTTTAATCAATTTAATTTAACTAAAAATAGTCGTTTCATTTTCAATTCATGATCCTTCTGGTGGTAGGTGGGCTGAAAAGGATGTGGATCCGACACAATTCTCAAGAGAACTTACGAAAAAAACTTCATATTTAGTTGAGGATGAGGAGGTATCATCATTTTATTTTGATATTATTAGTCATACAAATGCAATGCTTCTTTTCTTTTTATGATTTCTTAATATCTAATAAATTCAGATCATTACTTTCAGCTTGCAATTTGCAATGTTTAACCTAATTTGATTCATTTTAATCTCCATTTGATGGAAAATATTATTTCACTTGGAAAAGTTGAAGTTAAATCTGAAGGATCAAGACTATAATTACTTCATTCTTTCATTTTGTTTTTGGTCCTGTGCATCTTCAGATTTAACAGCCTTTTTGTAAATTTTATTGAGATGACCATTTTTACCTTGTCTTTTATTCACAGCAGATGCTATAATAAATCTTTATTAAGAAATAATAAGGTTATTATTGCAAGAAATAGCAACATACTCTCATTCAGTTGTTTATTACACCATTTTACATTCAAATTAACCACTTTGTTTTTTAGCTAATTACAATAAATAACAATGTACTTTATAGTTGTTGTAAGTTATAACTTCCTATTTTCTTTATTTTATTTCTATTCGAGCTTTGGATTTTCACACATTTTCTTTGACTGTGTATGAGTTGAAGTGTTGTTGGTTGTTGATTGGGCTATATTATATTTATGATCTAACAACTTATAATTTTTGTTTGGAAAAATAAGATACTATGGTTAATAGCGTTAGTTAATGATTTTTACTTTTTGTATTTTTTTATTTTTTTTTAGTGATTATCTTAACTTGGTGACAACGGACCAGCAATCTAAATAATAACTAGATATTGACTTTTTGACAAATAACGTTGACTATTTTCTTGTGAAAAGTGAAAACATTTAGGAATCAATTTGAGAAGTAATTAACTAATATCTTTCATTTTTTCTGCTTTTTCACCTAATTTCATTTAATCATGTGTTAATACTTAATAGACTACTATTCTTTTTATTTTATAGTCTTTTAATGCTTTTTTTTTTCATTCATGTGTTGTTTAATTTGGTAGATTTGTCATTGTAGAATGCTAATATGATAACAAATTACAAAATGATAATACAAAAGAAAGTAAAATAAATATTTCTTTTAAAGAATTGGTGTAATAAAATTTTAAAAGGGTCCTTTTCTGGTTTTGGATGGATCTAAGGGCATTATTGTCCTTTATTAGTTATTGTCAACTACAAAAGGATTTCTCAAACCTATATGAGTTTTCAAAAATATGCTTGGCAGGAGAAATCAAGGAGTCACGGATGGTTATTTTTGTCATTTTCTGGAATCTTTTAGGAATCGTATCCTTTTCAAGATGGAATCTAGGGCAATTTTTCCTACTATGTTCGACAAAGGCAAAACAAGTGGATTGAGGGGTATTGTTGTCTTTTTTTTTTATAGCATTTTCAATATTGGTTTAATGTAAATGTACATATATGATACAGTGGTCAAAAGAAAGTTTAAAACTGATCTTTCGAAAATGTAGTTGGTACTTTCTCATGTGTAATGGTGCTGAGATGGGCATATTGGTCATAAAAATATTGATGAGGTCTGTATTTACGAGACTTGAAGCATGTGTGTATGGGGGTGAGAATGGACTTAAATGTCAAAATGTATTAGCTTGTATTGTAACTTATGCATTAAATATTTAATTGGGTATTGGTTTGGAGAAAAAGAGATTGGAATGAAAGTACGAGTGTTTGGTGGCTTCTCATAGAAAGTAGTCAAATTCCGGTTCACATGTTTTGAACATTTTGTTGTTTTGCTTTAATGGGATCTGAATTTAGAGAGATAAGTAGATAGATTTGTCATGTACATAGCTAATATATGAACAAATGAAAGAAATATGCTATAAAAATAAGATAAATCAATATATTGTTTATATAATATTGTTTATACATTTGTCAATATATTGTTTATACATTTGTCAACCTGTCAGCATGACACTAGTTCGTTTTTGGTGTCAATGACTGTGGGTTCAAAAGTTTCAAAATTTTGATGTTTACTAAGGAAGGTTTTGTAGCGACTAAAATTTTTTGTTACCTGGGAAAAGAATTGAAGAAGAAAACATCAATTTTCGAAATTCATCCCGGAACTTTCGAAAGTTTGACACTTTAAACCGAAACAATGAGATACTTTCGAAAGTTTGAACACTTGTGATGATGTTTCGAAATTAATGCCTCCAGTTTCGAAGGTTTGTCAATATGTACCCAGTTTTGAAAGTTTGAACATATATGCAGAAATTTCGAAATCAGTCCTTAAAGTTTCAAAAGTTTGACATTCTTTACCCAACTTCGAAAGTTGGATTAATTTTCGACATTTTGGGACAAAAGGCAGAATTTTCGAAAGGAGTCCCTGAAGTTTCGAAAAGTTGGCTGATCATACCCAAATTCGAAAATGGATTGATTTTCTGAGAAATTGAAGATTGTACATTTCAGGCCCCTGCAGTTAATGCGAATTGACGCTTTCTACCTAGTTTCGCAAATGGGGGAGAGTTTCGCAATTTTTGGCTGTTTTGGGCACACCAAGTCACTGCAGAATTTTGAAATAGACAATTTCTACCCATTTTTTGAGAAATTTTGTCAAAGGCGATCTGTGAACGAAGCTTAAAATTAAAGATATTTGGATTTTTCAGATTGAAGCTAAATGTTTATGCCACATGTTAAGGGGGAGTTTTAGCTAAAAAAATTCCGAATAGAGAACATTCTCTTTCCTTGTTGGTTTTATAATCAAATTTTGATTATAAAAAGGAGGAGAAATTTATATGGAAATTCGAAAGTTGAATTTTTCATATTATGCGGATTTAAAGACCGAAGTGACCTTAAGTTTTTGAAGTTTATGAAATGATTCGATCGGAGATTCGGAATTGATTTCAGTTCATGATGGGTTTGGAATTATTGAAGATTTTTGGGGTGTATTTTTATGCTCAACTTTAGGGAGATTCGTTGATCAAATCTCATTTCTCTGCTTTTGTGGCCATGAATATGAAGGCATGTGGCAAGTTTAACATCATGTTTCCTATAATTTCTTATTTCAGGGTCGTGGGCCGGAAATCGATTGTGTAAAGGATTTAGGATTTAAAGAGGTAACGTTAGGTCCATTGGAAGGTGACAATGATTGTCGTGAGATCTAAATCTTTAAATCGTGTTTTGTGCCGAAGGCTTGAAAAGGGAAAGGTTTTAGAGCGGGTTCTCGTGTAAGGGTCGAAGATCTGTTGTAATATGTTGAAGACTTAGGATTATTTTACAAGGCATTTTTGTAACGAAGCGTACTGTTTTAGTCCTTGTAATTTTTTGTGTGATTTCATGTTTCCTATAAATAGGGACTTTACTTAGAGTTAGATAAGAGTATTGTACGAACTTGTCTATTTTCTCTCTGTAACATTTCAAGATCAGTGATGTCAGGAAATATGGACTTTCGACTGTTTGGAATTTTCTTTTCGAAATATTTCTACGCTGCTTGACTGGTCATAGTGTTGGGTTAGATAAAGGTTGAATGGAAGTTTATGCAATGGTTGCTGGCTTGTATTATGATATTTTAGTGGATTACTCAACTAAGTTCTGGAAAGAATTTAAGAAGAGTGTCGAACACACGATTGTTGTTCAAGGAATTTCGTGTGCAAGGTATTAGAGTTTGATTCTTTGTTATTTCTATGACAAAGAAGGGATTGAGGTGCCTGCTGATGAAGAGAAAGCTGAATTCATGAAATATCACTTTCCAAAGGAGGTTTCTGATGAAGCTGAGGTGTTCACACACATTGCCAGGATCCCTGATGCGATGTTGAAGCGTGTTGATCCAACCAATCCGGTGTTGGTTGAGTATTTGAAGACCATCAATCCTGATGATGAAACTAGAAAATTATTATCCAAAGAGGATGTTGGTCCTTCTAAGAAATTAAAATGTTCGAAGAAGGATGCAAAGGCTACTCCTGAGAAGCCTGTGCAAGAACCTAAGCCTACGAAGTCTCCAAAGCAACAGTCGAAGCCAGAAGAACAAGTTTCGACGGTTTTGATTGAGCCAGTTGAACCTGTTGTTGATGAACATGCAAAGTAAACCATGCCATCAAAATATGGTGTCTTTCGAAGACTTAAGAAGAAGTCTAGTGGTTCATGAAAATCTCCTACCATGCTTCGTAAACCACATCTTAATCACCAAGGGGTCCTTATTCGTGAGGTTCCAGCTCCTATTTCTCCTTCATCAAAGAAATGGAGAGCTGAAGATGTCGCCAAACATACTTATAAGAAGAAGCTAAAGAAACGTAAGTTGGTTCCTTAAGAAGAATCGTCTGAAGGTGAGAAAATTCTTGAGACACCCGAAGCTACTCTTTCTAAATCAACTCCTGAGAAGACCAAGGTCACACCACCCAAAGTTTCGTTAACCGAGTCAGTAATTGAGGAGGTTCTAACTTCAGACATCACTACAAACGTATCTGATACGGGTGTAAATGTCAACATGGTTTAAGGAGTTTCGAAACTCGTGAAGATATGACCAAAGAAATTGCAGTAGTGATTATGCTTATCTTAATCAGAAGGTTGATATTATTGCGGATGTGGTTACGAAGTTTGTAAAGTTATACGAAAGTTTGAGTCCTCAAATTACTCAACTTTCTACAAATGACAGCCAGAGTTTCGTGGAGTTTATTACTTTGCTAAAGGAGCTGAAAGAAGTTTTTGTCAAGCCTGTTTCATCTTCGATCATTACACCCAAATTCTTGTCTCAGAAGTTTACTCAATTTGAAGCTGTTTTGCATAAACACTTGGCCCCATTGTCCAGAATTTCAAATCTTCTACCAACAGATGCCCCACCTGTTAACATAGGGGTGCGAGGGGGAGAAAAGAAGGTTGGTGATGCGAAGGTTGGTGGGATTTCACATGAAAATGTTAAGACTGTTGGAAAAGTCTATTCAACAAATATTCCAACAACAAAACCAATTGTTTCATCTGCTAGGCCTGTTACTTCAACGGTTGTTACTATGATACCAATTCCAAGGTTAATTTCTAATGGAACTGTAATTGATTCTTCTGCTGAAGGTGGTAGTAGTTCGAAGCCAAAGGATACTGTTGATAGTTCTTCGCACAAAGACAAACGAAAAACAATTTTAGTTGAAAAGTCAAAAGAGGAGAAGAAAGCTGAGGCTGAAGCTGAAGTGGAGAAACTGAGATTAGTTTAGAGCATTATGAATGGACGTGCAAATTATCCTTTTGGAATGAACAAAGGTGATCCAAGCAAGCATTACAACTATGAAACGATCGAAGCAAGAGTTGCATATAATCATATGTATGCTTTTGAGAGGAAACCAAAGCAAAGCTATGTTTATTCGAATACATATATGAGTCAAATTGACTTTCGTATTAACGAAATGATGTTCATCATGGCTCAGTATAAGGTTGCTGAGAAATTTGACAATGATGATGAATACACATATATGAATCTAAGGTTTCATGTTGTGCTTGGGAAACTTCCAGAGGAAATATGGTCTCTTGTGAAAATAAAGAAGGTGATCTGCATTAAGAAGGATGTTTTGTTTGAGAAAATGATGCAGAACTTTCGTTTTCATGTTGCAAGGGCAAATGGTTAAGTATGTGATTTCTCAGTGGCTGATTTTCCATTAATGAACTTGTATGATCTTATACAAGTTGCACTGCTTTTGAAAGACAAAGATGCTTCGTATCTTCGAGAAACTGATCCAGAAGTTTTTCGTCTTGGTCTTGCTCACATCAAGATATTCATAGACAACTACTATGAATGTTTGGTATTAACAAATGTGGAGTTGGCAACTGCGAAATGATTGGAAGTGAAAGTTCCTATGGAACCAACGAAGCCCCAAGCTGAGTTAAAGAAGTATGCATATGGGGAGATATGCTTAAAGCCATTTGGAATGGTCTTCGCAGGGAAGGATAAGAATGGGAAGGCCAAGAGATTTTTGTTTCAGGCATGCGAAGTAGAGAGATATACTACTTCCCAGTATACGAAATTTATTGTTCGTATGAATAACTGCAGGAAGAATAATGAAGGAGAGAAGAAAGAGTTGAAGAGAATTATTTCATGGTACTTAGAAATACGAAGGGTGATGTTGTATGCTATACAGATTCTCTCAAATTGAAGAAGGTCGACATTATTACAAAGGGGGAGATTGTATGGGTCGAAGACCTGTTGTAATATGTCGAAGACTTAAGATTATTTTACAAGGCATTTTTGTAACGAAGCGTACTGTTTTAGTCCTTGTAATTTTTTGTGTGCTTTCATGTTTCCTATAAATAGGGACTTTACTTAGAGTTAGATAAGAGTCTTGTACGAACTTGTCTATTTTCTCTATGTAACATTTGAAAGCATAATAGAGTAGAAACAAAATCATATTTACGTTGTGTGTTCAATTAAATTTTAGTTACTCTGATTTGTTACATTCTCGATTCATCACATCACCATCTCGCATGAATTGCCGATTTTAGTTCGAGAAGTTTTGAGTCCACGATATGTACATAAGATTGTGGGGCTCTTCTACACCTCTCCATGCATATAAAGAAAACCAAAATCAAAGTTGGAATGAAGAAGTTATGGTAATTTTAAAGTGTATTGAAGATGGGAAGGACGGTGGTTTGTTGGGTGTACTGTAGGTATGTTGGGCGTACCAGCATTCTGATGCTGCGCCTTTAGAAGCATACGTTGGGCGAACCATTTGGTATGTCAGGCGTACGCAAACAGAACCCAAACCATAATTTTGGGGTTTTGAGCATATTTAAGTTCCTTAAGTTCCCCAAACCCTTTCCAGTCTCAACCTCCATCTTCCCAACATCCTCCTTTAAAACCCTAAGCCTAATTGCCTTCTGAGCCAAAGAGTGTGCTTCTTGCTACCTTCGAAGGAAGAAGAAGGTGGTGATAAAGCGTGGAAGCTTGAAGCAACTTTAGATCTGGAAGTTCTCCTCCCTCATTCATCTTCAGAAGGTATAAATTTAGAAGTTGTAAGAATGTTTCCTTAGATCTAGTTTAAGGTGTTAAAGTTATGTCCTTTTTGTCCCTTACATTGGTCCATTTGAGTGTTGGTTGTTGCAGATCTTTTGAGGTGCATTTCCAGGGGTATATTAGGGTGTTAAGTTATAAAAATGTGATCTTGGTCTTTTTCTTCCATTCATTCGTGTGTTATCAAGCTTAGAATCTTATGATAAGTTAGGTTTTTGAATTTGGACTCTTCTGAGCCATGCAAAATCATAAAGTTTTAAACTTTATGATTTAGGTTGTTGTATTGGACCTAGAAATAAGCTCCGGAAAAAAGGTATTAAGGGATAAAGTTCTTAATGGAATGTTGGAACCATCTCGAGTACGTTGGGCGTAGGATTGAGTACATTGGGCATACTCAGCCAACCTTGGAATTTGACTTTCATTAACGTCCATTGACAATTGAATTTTTGAAGAAGTTTGAATTTGGGTCAAACTTGGGGGTTTTGGACTGTGGATTAAGATTTTACTTGGTTTTAGTGATTAGTGGATTCTTCGAAGCAAGCAGTGCAGAAAGGGAAGCGTGTCTCGATATTTTGGGGTTCTTCATTTCAGGTGAGTTTCTCCTCACTGTACCCGTGGGTCGAAGGCACCAATGCTGACCCTCTAGATTTGATTATATTTTATTAGAAGGATGCCCTAAGGACTATATGTAGTCATGTGGGATAGCCTGAGGACTCTTGATCTAGGTTTTCTTGTCTATTCCTCGTTTGGTTGTGGCTCTAGAGTGGGATCATTTGTTTGGGCAGCTATCACACCCATGGTTACATATGGTTACACATTCTTTGTTGATTAGTCACATATACTTGTGTATAGGATGTTGTTATGTTGTATTGATCTTCTAGAATTATGTATATATCTTGGTGTGTTGGATGCTGTAGTAATGGTATACTGGTTAAAGTACCAGTAGGCAGGTTATCATCTAATGGAATGTCCTAAGCACCATATCATTAGACGAATGATTCCAACACTCCATCTTTTTGGAGTTTGGCGATGCGTTTCTTGTTAATGTGCCCAGGACGACAATGCCACAAGCATGCCTTGTCTAAACAATTAGACGAATCAATACGAAATACACTATTACCTAAGCTATCAACATAAGTCACTGTTTCATACACACCATTCAAAGGTAAAGATTCAAATATAAAAACACCATTTTTATAAACTAAAATTGAACCATTCAAATCATTAAATGTGTAAAGAAAAGCTTTTTTGAACAATGCATGAAATGAAATAATGTTTCACGTCATTCCTGACGAATAGTGTAACGTCGTGGTTTTTACTCCATTTTTTTTCAAGTTTAACAACCTTTTTAATGGAAAAATACAACGGAAGACTTTATTTATTTATTTTCAAACCATTTTCAATAAACCACACGTTACCACTTTGAAAAACAAACATTCAACCGTTTAATTATCGCAGAAAAATAGGTTCTAAACATAAAAACCAAACGTGCTCAATTGGCATGTTCATTAAACAATAACTATCCAAAAGGAACCCAACCTCACCAAGCAATGCTCCTAAGCTACCTATACCAAAAGGCATTCAATAAGAAACAAGTGTCAGCAATCGCCTCGTGAGCCGACAAGTTGTACACAACCAAAAAGAAAACACACAATCCCCAATGGGTCATCTATGCAAATCTTGATAATAGAATAGTCAAAAAGCAAACAACATTATATCATAATTTATTTCAACCATTTATAGTTTCCAGCTTAACTCAACCGATTATTACATATAATTTAGTTCACCGTTTATTATACGTAATTTTAATTCAACCGATTATCCACTTTAGGGTCCCTTAGTGACAGCCTACCAAACAACTTAACCTAGTTCACTACTCGTGTGCTCAACCAGCTTAGTGATCTAAGTGGCTCATGAGTTCCACCCGAATTTATCAACCCCAAGACTTCCACTTTCGCTACTCCAACCTATAAAGTACAAGTACTTCACGGTGTATTTCATGATCGGTACAAAACGGTGTCATTTCTACCGATACACCTCCCGATTACCACATGATGCTTGATCTGGACACACCATAAAGCCAACACCACTCCAGTTCTCATACATTGAGGTACACACGAACCACGTGTCACACGACCATATAGAAAGTTCGTGCAACTAACAACCAATAAGGCTTAAGCTTTTTTAACCTATTAGTCTTGAAAGGTTCTACCCATATCACCATTATACCCCGCAAGCCATGCATGCACCAAAATAATCGTGTTACTCATATCCTTGGGCTTATTATATAATAGGCTAATTTCTTGTAAATTGTTGATATGAATTGTCTTGGCTTATGATTTAAACTAGATCATAAAATTATATGATAATTTAGCTTGGTAAAATATTGATCTAAATGTTCTTTATAGAATGTTCGATGCTTTGAAGTGTTTTTAATGGAAAAAAAATGATGATTTTTGGGTACGTTTTTACAGGTGGTTAAAAAAAATTAATTTGAAAATGATAAAAGTGGATGGTTGCATTTCGAGGCTCTTTGTGGAACTTTTCATGTGCCAACTTTCAATTTAGATGCATGCCCGTTTCACAAAATTTTAGAAAATACAATTTTAACCCTTGAAGTTTTATTTTTTATTTATTTTAAATTATAATTAAAGGAAAGCAAAAATCATAAGAATAAACCCTGAGTTTTATAAACTTGCTGATTTATTTGAAGTTATGGAGTTTAATACATTTTGGTTCTAGCCCTTGCACATGTTGATGGTTGAATGACACATGTTGATGGTTGAACCAAAAAGAACACATATGATGTTTTCTAGGATCGCATCCTTAGAAAAAATTGTTGGTGGAATGTTGGGTGTGAGTAGCATGACAAGATTCAGTTAAGACGTAACGAAAACGAGGTGAGTTTTTCATGTTTAGTGGTTGTTCAAACATAAGTGTTTGTCATGCGATTTGTATGAGTTTTTAAATTATTTGTTGGCAGTACGTTTTATGATAAATATAATAGTGTGCAAATGTTATTTTGGATTTGTTTCTCTATTGTGTGGCATCTTGGGTTGACATATTTAGTAGGCACAGGAGGGGTGTTTAATCGTTCCGATCATGATGGATGTGTGTGATCGGTGGGGTGGGAATTGGGAATTATGCTTATTTCATGGGATATTTAAAATACTTTAGTACAATTGATAGTTTGTACCAAGTGGAAAGGAAATGAGCCATTGGTTCTTTCTCTGAATGACTTATCGTTCCTCTAAAGATTATAATCAAATGATATGTTTTGTTTCTTAATTTATTTGAACATATATGATAATACTACTTTTTTAAGTGATAGACATGTATGTGTAACACGAACTCACTAGTTCCTAGGCTTACCCATTTAAAAACTTTATATATGTGCAACCATAAGCTAGTGGTGGTGGAAAGGACAAAGATGAGGATTAATGAAGAAAACAATAAAGGAGTTCTACAAAGATGTAACACCCGAATCTTTTCAATTGAAGGCTTTATTTTAATTTTATTTCTTCTCGTGTAGTTAAGACAATAGATAAGTTTTAGAATTTATCTTAGTAGATGTTCGGATAGTTATATTTTGACATTTATTACATCCGTTAAAATTAGGGAGTTACAAGGTTGTATCAGAGAGTTGTTTAAGCAGATTAGGTGTTTTCATAAAGACTTAAGCTTAGACATAAGGAACGAGAGGTAATCAAGCGACTAAATTAGCCTACATCTCGTTTGTAGTATCATGTGTTCAAGGAGATATGGCAGGATCACTAGGGTGAACCTGGAAGAAGAATGCATCCCGATTGGAGCTTATGTCAGAGCACAAAGAGACACTCATGAAACCCCACTAATTCCAAATGATAGTTGTGGATGAGGACAAGGAAGAGGAGGAGGAAGGGGTAGACGATGAGGTCGAGGAGCTGTCACCGTATTGATACATGCACCATCTGGCTAGGGCAGCTCCATCTCCCACTGCTGTCGATGTTAAGGTCGAGGTCGTAGATGGGGCTCATGAGACAATTATGATCATTAGAGAAGAGTTGGCTGCCAAGATTGCTCAGGAGATACAAGATACCATGCCAAATGTAATTGCTCAGAAACGATATGAAATAATTGAATAAGCATGTTGGTGATATGAACGGAGAGGAAGAAGACTATAAGTATAGTACACCAATTTGAAACCATGAACAACCCTCAAGGCATAATGAAAACCATGATCGGTAAGGTTGTACATACAAGAAGTTCACGAAATGTAGGCCACCCATGTTTAACGGAGAAATTGATCCCATCCTGTTATCAACGTGGATCACAAAGATTCAGGTAACAGATGAGGACAATGTGATTTATTGCGTGACAATGTTAAAAGGGTGGCTATACATTGGTGGGGCATGGTGACATAAGTTAGGGGGCGTAAGGCAGCCAAGAAGATGTCATGGGATGAGTTTACAAGAATCTTTCACTAAATGTTTTTCCCTCGAACGGCGATTAAGTAATTGGAAAGAGAATTCTTGAGGTTGGAAGAAAGGAATATGAAAATGAGAGAGTGTTAGGTGTGTCAAACCCAACAAATAAAGGGGTAAAATAACTCCTTAAACACTACTACTTTGTACTAGAAATGTAATACAAGGTAAACAGGGTCGATCCACGGAGACACGGAACAAATGTTTATACCTTTTTGCGGAAGGTACAATAATGGTCACATAAATGGGGGGTTAGTATGCAATGACTTAAACAAGAGGATAAAGCAATAAGTAAATGATAAATTAAATGAAATAAATTCAGGATTTGTGAGAACTCCAACTCTATGCAAGACAATTTAACAATGTGATTCCAAGGATGAAATGATATCTACTCAATTCTACCTAAGTTGGTACTTGAAAGTGTTAACAAGTTCTAACACTTCTCATTCACCAAGTTGTCAAATTCAAAACAAGCTCTTCAAAAATAACCTAACCTTCTAATTTAAGTCTAAACAAGCTGTTAGATAGAAATCAAAAGTTTGTAATAAGATTTATGTGAATGTTCCCAACAACACCTAATACTCCTCAGAAGCTTGGGAGTGTAAGAGTATGTGAATAAGATTTACACTAAATTCATTTAATGGAAATCAATTTAGTGTTTGTTACTTAGTCCAATTCACAAAACAATTACGGATTTGCAATTAGATAACTTGAATGACCTAACCCTAATTTAAATGGCCAATAAGAATCACAATTAGAATCAAACATTCAATTGAATCAAAACCAAATTCACTAGGTAGGAATTAGAAGCAAACATCAAATCACATGATTGAAATCACAACTAAGAAGTCAAGACATGAAGTTGGAGAAACTAGGGTTCTAGCCACTCATGGCGAGAACAAGATCACAAATCTAGAAAATGAAATTAAAGTTCTTACAAAATGAAATAAAATGTTCCCAAGTGTTAATCAACTTCAAAATCCTCAAGAAAATCACTTTCTATGCTCCAAAAGTCGACTCCTCCTTAAAAAAAATGGGTTCTGCCCTTTAAGAATGGTGAAAACTGCTTTAAAACCCGCATTTACGTTTACACGGCCCGCGTAAACGCAAATATACATTGCGCTTAAATCTACATTTACACGGGCGTGTAAATGCAAGGCTTCTATTTACACGGCCGTGTAAATGCCTATAAAGCCAAAATCCTCATATCTTTGATATCTTGCTCCTCGGTGCTCCGCAAGTCCTAAAATTTTGTCCGCAACTCTTATTTACCTCCTCCAACAATATCCTACCTCCAAAAGTCCCTGAAATATCACAAAAATGTGTGAATGAAATTGCCTCATGAAAAATAACGAAAAACATGCAAAATGCATGAGTTTAAACATAAATGCAATGCACTTTTATGGAATAAAGTTACAAAATGGGTGCATGAAATGCACCTAAAAAATCTCCCCAAGCTTGAACCTTTCTTGTCCTCAAGAAAGAACAAGAAAAATTTAAACTAAAGAAAATTAAATAAAATAAAAGAAAATCAAAGTCATAACTTTTGAAACTTAATGCAAGAAATCAATACAAACATGAAACGATCCAACCCAATTAACCCTGTTTTTGTACAATAGTTGAGAATATACCTGTCGTGCCTTGAGTCAACTTGCTTTAGTCTCAAATTATATAGCAATAAAAATAAGACTTTAGCCACTCCCTAATGCAACTCAACAGAATCAAAGACTACAACACTTATTCCCTCTGAATATCATCAAGTCAATTCATGGAACAAATTATGGTCTTACTCTCGTGAAATTATATGTGACAAAACATGCTCAATTATATTTGTTTCACAAAATATAACAACGGCCGGCTCCAGCTATTTGTTGATTAACAACAATCTTTTTATAAAAAAGATCTTCTAAAAATTCCCTAATATTTACCCATATTGGTTACAAATTTAAAATCACTTACACCAGTCAGAGTAATTAACATTCAGTCTCAATGTCATAAGTTCAAATCCAAGTCCAAAGAAATCTATTGACAGCCAAGCATTTTTCCTAAACATATTATTCAGTTAACTATAAACACAAATATGTACAAACTTCCTAATTACATTTTCCTACAAATAAAGTTCATGGCTTTCTTTGAAATCCGTGTAACGGGTTTTCAACAAACACATCCAAATCAAATGACCTTAGTGTGTTAGATTTAAAAAGATCCCTCGAGTTTACTTGCCCGAACCTCAAAGGCCACATATTAGCTTTATTTGTTATTATTAACTTCATGACTTTCTATGGAACCCGTGAATCGAACTTTCAACCCAATTAGTCCCAAACAATTTAGCTTTAGACGATTAGGTGTAGAACACCCCTCAGAGTTTACTTGTTCGAGTCCCAAAGGTCACAAATAAATACAAAACAAAATAAAGATAACATATAACACTCCTATAAATTTATTTGCTCGGCCTATTTCTTTATATTTTCATCCTTGACTTTTCTATTGTGGGACATCTCACGGTCTATTACCGTGAGGGCTTCTAGACATTTTTCGGGGGACTGAAGTTAACATGTAAAGACCCGTAGGTATAGTTGGAAACTATGTCCCCAAGCAGGGTATAGAAAAGGGAATGAGTCGAAAAGACTTTTTAGAGCGCTGGAAGGCTCGGGACACTGAATTTTTGTATTCTTTTTATGAATTTTTGAATTTGGCATTTTGAGTTCAATTGAGCATTTACTACTCATAAGACCAGTTATAAGTCCCAAAGAATTAATGTAACATCTCAGATTTCAGAAGTATGATTTAAGGAATGTAACAGCCCGGATTTCCAGGTATCTTTTATGCTTATGTTTTTGGTGTTTTGTGAGGGGACTCGGCGAGTTGGAGCTCAGACTCGCCGAGTAGGATTGCGGTTCTGGACGCGGGTTCGCACCTGGACTCGGCGAGTCCGCGTTGTTTAATGAAACCCTAATTTCTTGGGTTCGGGACCTATTTAAAGGGCCTTAAGGCTGTCATTTGTGCTCACCAGACCCCTGAGTGAAACCCTAGCGAGTTTGAGCATTTGGAGCAAAGTAAGGAGCCATTATTGACCTTGGAGGTGTTATATTGCAAGGGAAAGGAAGCAATAGCTAAGGGGAATCAAGAGGAGCCACTTCCTGAAAGATTTGAGGCCAGAACATCACATTTGAGGTACTACTTTCGAGCTATTCTCTATTATGTTGATGTTTATGTTGATTTAGGGCTTATTGAGTCCTTTTGTGGTTAGATCTAGTGCTTCCTTGGTCCCTTAAGTGAGTTAGGTTATAGATCTGGACCTTTGGAGGTCCAGAGTGTCCCTTTGCCCAAGCTTTTTATGAATCCATGAGGGTTTTGGATTGGGGTCTTTGTGCTTAAGGTCAAAACACCATTTATGAGTCATGGGGTGTGTTATGAGCACCAAGTTATGGACTTTACGTGATGAATTAGCTTAGGAGGGCCAGATGTATGAGTTGTTGGAGCAGATCTAACCTCAGAAGCAAGTTTGAGTTGATGCATGGCATGGACTCGCCGAGTTTGAAGAACAGACTCGGCGAGTAGCATGAAGATTGTCCTAAACCACTCAGTGAGTGGTCCAACCGAGTTATGGGTTGACTCAGTGAGTCAGGGAGAGTTAGAGAGGGTTGACAGGTGGTTTGAGTCGAACTGGAACTCGCCGAGTTGTTCTTGAGACTCGGCGAGTTGAGTCGGGGTGGCCCCGCGATTCTTACCAGGGGAACTCGTCGAGTCGGGGGAATACTCGGCATGTCAAAAAGGGAATCCTAGAGAGTTGGTGAAAACGTCTAGACTCGCCGAGTCGCCCTAGTGCACTCGCCGAGTCCGGTCAAAGTTGACCGTTGACCATTGACCGTTGACCAGAGTTGATCAGTGTTGACTTCTTAGGGGTAGTCAACCTTAGTGTTAAAAAGTGTTAATTAAAGACATATGATGTTATAGGAGGATTATAGCTCGGAGGATCGAGCACGAGGGATTTCCAGGATTCGTGAGTTATCAAGATACGCGAGGTGAGTCTTCTCAGTATACTTTACCATGAGTAGGTAAATAGAGTTATGTGATCAGAGTATTTGTATGCTATATGTATGTGATGTGTTGTACTGCATTATTTCTATGTGATTTATGTTGTGCATGTTTATAGAGTTGGAACCGGAAGGTTCCCAGAGTTAGAACCTGAGGGTTCACAGAGTTTGGGTGCACGGACCCATAGAGTTATAGCCTCGAGTGGCTAATATGTGTTATGTGTGTGGTATTTTGGGGAACTCACTAAGCTTTGTGCTTACAGTGTTAGTGTTGTTGTTTCAGGTACTAGCGATGACCGTCGGAAGGCGTCGGCTTGATCTGTACACACGCATGGGATTTTTGATATATATATATATATATATATATATATATGATCTTGGGTTTTTGTATGATGTGAATTGAGATTTTAAACTTAATGTTTTATGAAAATTAAATGAGAAATGTTTTTATATTTGTGAAAAATTATTTGAAAATTTACGGTGTTACAAGTTGGTATCAGAGCCTTGGTTTGAGGGATTCAAGTACACCTTCGGGCGTATTTGAACTCAAACTAATGATTTGAGAAGTATTTTCAAAAAGAATAAAAGATTTTGAAAATGCAGAGTAGAGTTGTGTGTACGATCAGTCCGCGCCCGAACGGTGATTTCCCAAAATACCCTTATGTTATGTGATATTGATACTGATTTGATGTATTCGCATGCTAGAGTAGGCTAGGTATTCCTATTAGGACTAGAGTGGCCTGATTTGTGATGCCTTAGCCTAGGAAGAGGTGAGCTGCTATGAGATGCTTGAGAGTGAGTAGGTAGCAGCGAGGGGCTTATGAGAGATCTATTAGAGGGAGGTCTATGCATGATAGAGTACTTGGAATTTGGGATCCGAAGAGGAGGACTTTGGGTGTATTCTGATACGGTGTGGACAGTAGTATTGGGCCCGTACTACTGAAAGCACTGGAGCGGTGTACAGCCCAAGTAAGAATCTTTGGAATACCAAGGATCAAGGAGGAAAGAGTTGACGAGTGTGAGTATGCTCTTATGGGTTCTAATTTATCGTATGTTGTATTTCAGAGGTAGATCATGGTGAGGACAAGCTTGATGCCCGAGAGCAGTGGTACCAGTGATGAGGAGATCCGCCGGATCATCCATGAGGAGGTGGCTGCAGCCATCAGGGCAGAGATACCGGAGATGTTTGGGTCTATAAAGACCATGTTGATTGAGACCTTTGACGAGCGTTATGCCGCTCTTTCTGAGGCTGCTGTTGCAGCGGCCACCGCGGCTGTTGCTGCCGCGAGGCCGCAAGGTGGTGATGCGTTGCTGTTCCGGGAGTTCAGCAACACAAAACCACCAGAGTTTGATGGGACCCAGGATCCGGTGGCAGCTATGAGGTGGATATCTGATATAGAGGGGTATTTCTTCACTTTCTCATATCCTGAGCATTTGAAGGTTTGGTTCGCGCTGAACCAGCTTCGCTTGGGAGCGAAGGACTGGTGGAAGTTTGTGACGGCGCATTTCATGCCTGCTGAGCTTGCGGCAGTGACCTGGGAGAGGTTCACTGCCATGTTTCGAGATGAGTACATTCCCCAGGTGGAGAGCGAGCGTTTGGCCCAGGAGTTTCTGACCCTCAAGCAGGGTACTAAGTCAGTTACAGCGATTACCAGGATGTTCCATGAGAGGGCGACGTTCTGCCCTGAGCACGTGTCCACTGAGCAGGCACGTATGAGCCGTTATTTGAGCATTTTGAGGCGGGATATTCGGGAGTTCGCAGCGAACTCCTCGTACCGGACATTTGCTGAGCTTCAGGCAAATGCCCGGAAGAGGGAGATTGAGCTAGAGACTCAGGCCAGGGAGGAGGCGGAGTCTCAGGGGAGGGATCGGCGACCGGCACAGTCTCAGCCGGCAGCCAAGCGGGCCAAGCCCGCTGATCCCAAACCAGGGAGCCAGAAGGGCCGCACTTGTGGGAAGTGCGGCAAGGGTCATGATGGAGTCTGCCGAGCGGGATCTTGCTACAAGTGTGGCAAGGAGGGGCATATGGCCAAGGACTGCCCCAAGGGGTTTGCGGTGTGTTTTCACTGCAACCAGACCAGACACCGGAAGGCGGAGTGTCCGCAGTTACGAGGATCAGCTCAGGGAGCACCTCAGGGATCCGCCCCTGCCGTCATCAGAGCTACAGAGAGTCGGCCGGTGAAGGCCAAGGCGCCGAGGGCACGAGGGAGAGCTTTTCAGCTGACCGCGGAGGAGGTCCGCGCAACGCCCGATGTCGTGGCTGGTATGTATTCTTTCATGTATTTATTTTGATGTTGAGATATTATGCTTATGTTATGTTATGCGTAGGTACTTTTCTTGTGAATTCTGTACCTGCCTTGGTGTTATTTGAGTCGCGTGCGAGTCGGTCTTTTGTATCTTTGGCTTTTAGTCAGCATATCAGTGTCAGTCGTGAGGCGTTGAGTCGGGCTCTGAGAGTTTCATAGATGATGAGAGAGTGATATATGCCACGGAGGTTCTCCGAGGTTGCGTAGTCGAGATTTTCGGTGTTGAGTT
The DNA here is from genome assembly GCF_051521515.1 of Lactuca serriola. Classification (NCBI taxonomy): domain Eukaryota; kingdom Viridiplantae; phylum Streptophyta; class Magnoliopsida; order Asterales; family Asteraceae; genus Lactuca; species Lactuca serriola. Next base: position 221,314,587 of record NC_136410.1, on the reverse strand, counting down.
CCCGATTGATCTGGTTCCTAATGTGATGGGTGATGTCTGTGTCATTGTGGGCGTGGACTGGTTGAGCAGATTTGGTGCGGTTATCGACTGTGAGCGTCAGCTGGTGACCATACGAGACCCTATTGGGGGAGTTCTTTCGGTGTACGGCGAGGGTACACATTTAGGATCAGTATTTTGTTCGGCCGCTGGGGCGAGGCAGTGTCTACAGCAGGGCTGTAAGGGTTTTGTGGCGTATGTGATGGATACGCGGGTGGGTTCCGAGAGGCCGAGTTCAGTTGAGGAGGTTCCGGTGGTGCGTGAGTTCCCAGATGTTTTTCCCGAGGAGTTACCAGGTGTGCCTCCTGTGAGGCAAGTGGAGTTCAGTATCGATTTGGTTCCGGGGGCCGCGCCTATCTCTAAGATGCCTTATCGCCTTGCACCTCCAGAGATGCAAGAGTTATCCTCGCAGCTTCAGGAGCTGCTGGGGAAGGGATTTATTCGGCCCTTGTTCGTCAAGAAGAAGGATGGTTCACACCGGATGTGCATTGATTACCGGAAGTTGAACAAGCTGACGGTCAAGAACCGTTACCCATTGCCGAGGATCGACGATTTGTTCGATCAGTTGCAGGGAGCATCTTGGTTCTCCAAGATCGATTTGAGGTCTGGATATCATCAGGTGAGGGTGCGGGATGAGGACGTCCCGAAGACAGCGTTCAGGACGCGTTATGGGATTTATGAGTTTGTGGTGATGCCTTTTGGGCTCACCAATGCCCCGGCGGTGTTCATGGATCTCATGAACCGAGTTTGTAGGCCGATGCTGGATCGGTCGGTGATTGTATTTATCGACGACATTCTGGTATATTCGAGATCTAGAGAGCAGCATGAGGAGCATCTGAGAGAGGTTCTCGGAGTTCTGAGATCGGAGAGGCTTTATGCCAAATTCTCCAAGTGTGATTTCTGGTTGCGGGAGGTTCAGTTCTTAGGACATCTCGTTAACCAGGAAGGGATATTGGTCGATCCGGCCAAGGTTGAGGCAGTAATGAGTTGGGAGGTGCCGCAGTCACCCTCCGAGATCAGGAGTTTCCTAGGGTTGGCAGGGTATTATCGGAGATTTATCAAGGATTTCTCCAAGATCGCAGTGCCACTCACCAGATTGACCCGGAAGGGTGTTGCTTTCTCATGGGATCCTGAGCAGCAGGCCTCCTTTGAGACACTTCGCCAAAGGTTGTGCGAAGCCCCGGTATTAGCTCTCCCGGAAAGGATGGAGGACTTTGTGGTATATTGTGATGCATCGATTTTGGGGCTAGGAGCGGTGCTGATGCAAAGAGGGCATGTGATAGCATATGCATCGAGGCAGCTGAAGCCTCATGAGACGAGATATCCCACCCATGATCTAGAGTTGGGGGCAGTAGTGTTCGCCCTCAAGATTTGGCGTCACTACTTGTATGGGGTTCGGTGTACGATATACACGGACCATAAGAGTTTGAGGTACTTGATGCATCAGCCCAACCTAAATATGCGACAGAGAAGGTGGTTGGATGTGGTCAAGGATTATGATTGTGAGATCCTGTACCACCCAGGCAAGGCTAATGTGGTAGCCGATGCGTTGAGCCGCAGGGCGGAGAGCACTCCACTGCGGGATGTATGTTTGAGATTGACCGTGATAGCTCCGGTATTGGACGCCATTCGCGGGGCACAGGCCGAGGCTGTGCAACCTGAGATGCAGAAGAGGGAACGGGTTGTTGGTTTGGTTTAAGAGTTCGTGACCGATGGTCGGGGGCTTATGACATTTCAGAGGCGTATCTGGGTACCGTTTATGGGAGGAACGCGTACCACTTTGATGGAGGAGGCTCATCGGTTGAAATTTTCGATCCATCCGGGGGCCACTAAGATGTATTTGGATTAGAGAAAGGAGTATTGGTGGCCCTGTATGAAGAGGGACGTTGCGTGGTTTGTTGAGAGGTGCTTGACCTGCCGTAGGGTTAAGGCCGAGCACCAGAGGCCGCATGGCAAGTTGCAGTCATTGGAGGTTCCCGAGTGGAAGTGGGAACAGATCACTATGGATTTCATCACCAAATTGTCGAGGACTGCTAGAGGAGTTGATGCAATTTGGGTGATTGTGGATAGGTTGATGAAGAGCGCTCACTTCCTTGCCATCAGTGAGAGTTCTTCAGTAGAGAAATTAGCGGAGGTGTATGTGAGGGAAGTGGTGTCTCGGCATGGGGTGCCGATCGCGATTGTTTCAGACCGTGATGTGCGTTTCACTTCCAGATTCTGGAAGAAATTTCATGAGGAGTTGGGTACTAGACTGCATTTTAGTACCGCATATCATCCCCAGACAGACGGTCAGAGTGAGCAGACGATTCAGACGCTTGAGGACATGCTCCGGGCGTGTGTGTTGGATTTCGGGGGTAGCTGGGATGCGTATTTACCCTTGGCAGAGTTTTCCTACAACAACAGCCATCATTCGAGCATTGGTATGCCACCCTTTGAGCTGTTGTATGGGAGGAGGTGTTGGACCCCCATTTGTTGGGGAGAGGTTGGGCAGCGAGTGATGGGCCGTACAGAGATCATGCTTCAGACGACAGAGCAGATTCAGCAGGTCAGACAGAGGTTGTTGACCGCTCACAGCCGACAGAAGAGTTATGCAGACAGACGCCGGTCCGAGCTTGAGTTCCAGGTCGGCGACTTTGTTCTCCTGAAGGTCTCTCCTTGGAAAGGAGTGATTCGATTCAGGAAGAGGGGCAAGTTGGGGCCCCGGTATATTGGTCCATTCCATGTGATTGCGAGGGTAGGCCGGGTAGCCTATCGTTTGGATTTGCCAGCAGAGTTGGGGCAGATTCACGACACTTTTCATGTGTCGCAGTTGAGGAAGTGTATAGCCGATGAGTTGGCAGTGGTTCCATTAGAGGATATTCAGGTGGATGCGAGCCTGAATTATGCCGAGAGACCAGTGGCCATCAGAGATCGGAAAATCAAGGTTCTGAGGAACAAGGAGGTACCCTTGGTGTTGGTTTAGTGGCAACATCGGAAGGGATCAGAGATGATGTGACAACCCGAAATTTCCATTGTACGAACCTCATCTATTCAATAGAAGCTAGTTCAGTTTCTGTGATTTTCAAGCTTTTCCGAACAAATTTGTGTTCATTAGGGTTTATGTCTTAGATGATATCAGGAGAGTGGATACTCCTGGTATTGTGAAACTTGGGCATTTCAAGTTTCATAATGTTACAGCCCAACGTCAGGAATAAAAATATTTTCTGCCAAAATATTCCAGGACTATAAATAGTTTTCTGAATTAAATTAATTCATTATTCACAATTCCAAATAGAGAAAAGCCATATTCCCTCTGACGGATCTTCGGGTTTTCATCCCAGATTGTGAGTCTACTTTTCTATATGTGATTCAATACTTGTTAGGTGTTTATTAACATCAATTGCATGTCTAGATATCAAGATCCGGGAGTTTACCGCCCAAGAACGTTCTTGGGGAGTAAACTCCAAAATGGAACTTAAATGCTTTCTGGACCCATCCACATGTTAGAGGACTTATCAAGGACATTGTGTATGATCTTTATAGCCTAGAAATCATCCAAGAAACACAAGTTCTAGGAGTTTACGGCCAAGGAACTCCCTTGGGCCGTAAACCCCTTTTCAAGAGCTTAAGTGCCCTAAAACTTTCCCCAAATGCTTAAGGACTTTAACTACTAGTACTTGTGCTTGTTTAGAACATCAAAAGCCCATAAAAACCATAAGTTTCTAGGAGTTTACGGCCAAGAACCCTTCTTGGGCCGTAAACCCCTTTATGTGGGACAAAAATCATTCCAAGCAACCCTTAAGCCTTTAGACAATTTACCTTGCACCTTTGGGACTAGAATGGAGAGTAGAACACATCTAAACCACTCCTTGAAAGGAGTTTACGGCCAAGGAACATGACTTGGGCCGTAAACTCCAAGTGAAGGCACCAAAGTGTGCCTCTTGTCCCTATTAGCCTTAGATAAATTCATGGATGCCATTCTTGATGTTTAAGTGCCTCAAATCAATTAAATTCCTAGAGTTTACGGCCGTAAACTCTAAGGTGAAGGACCTTAGGCCGTAAACTCCCTTATGGAGTGTTCTAAAGCCTTAAACTACTTCATGTGTTATTCCAACAAAGCTAGGAGTGTTCTAGATGCAAAATAACACCACAAAACACCATTTGAGGAGTTCACGGCCATAAAACTATGAGTTTACGGCCGTAAACTCCAAGGTGTGGGGTTTGTTGGATGGTGAACTCCTACACAAGGCCCTTTGATGTTTCAAACCCTTTTGCCTTGTCCCGTAGCAACTTAGATGCAACCATTTGAACCCTAAACACTCATAAAAGTGTTTAAATGTTTTCTAAGTGTCTTAACTTATTTATTTAAGTTATTATATGTCTAATTAGTTATATATATGTTTATTATATGATAACTAGGCTCGTGCGTGTAAACCAGTCTCCGTTTGCCACCTAGCACGGTAGCCGACACTGCAATTCAAACGACTCACCACAAGTGAGTTCATACCCCTTGAATCAACCTTTGAAATGATTTTAAGTGTTTTAAATACTTTATGGGGGGGGGGGAATACAAGTCAAATACTTATAGTTATTACTTCAATCACATGTGATTGCATTTAATCACATGTGATTAATAACTAGGAAAACAACGATTTTTACCACTGTTCAAACTGTTTATCAAACTACTTTACTTTGAAATGCTTTACAAACTGTTTTACTATCCAAACTTATTTATAGACTGTGATTCAACAAATGCTTCTTATACTTAAACTGTGTTATCAACTTATGCCTTCAAAATGTTTTATAGATCGACATCAAGTCGATCTTCTCTTGAAATTATATTTTATGCTTCAAATGTTTTATGAAAACTTATTTATGCTTTTATATATCCAATTGCATGCCCATATATGTATAGATATATAAATAATGTTCAAAGGGCTTAGGAAGGCCATCTGCCCTTTTTCCTTTTCCTCGATTTGGATGTGGTCTGGTGGGATTTCGGGTGACCATCCGAAGGTCGTTTCCATATTACTTATATATCATATATACATGTATAGACATAAAGGTACTTCCATATTCATACTCATCAGTACATCATTAGCTGGTTACCATCGGGGTAACGCAGGACAATACATATACAGATATACGAGAAACAATACATATACAGATATACGAGAAACAATACATATACAGATATACGAGAAACAATACATATACAGATATACTAGAAACAATACATATACAGAAATACTAGAAACAATACATATACAGAAATACTAGAAACAATACATATACAGAAATACTAGAAACAATACATATACAGAAATACTAGAAACAATACATATACAGATATACGAGAAACAATACATATACAGATATACGAGAAACAATACATATACATGAATACTTAACAATTGTGATCCACTGTATCGGGCATGCCTTAAATGTCATGGCCCGAGTTGTAGCCAGAATTCTCTTGGAGGGAGAGCGTGAGTTTGCGTATAGATCTATACTGGATTGACTATCCTACACCTTGCTGCTAGCTACAGCCGGACCTGCAGGTCTGCGGGTGCCAAACGTCATTTCTTATTACGACCATTCATTATGTCGTTGATTATCAGTCGATAGCATGGTGCAATTAATCTCAATAAACCTTAATATAAATCCGGTTTAAGGTAGTAGTATTTAGTACAGCAGTAGTCTTAATATACAAAGCTACAGTACTACAATGATTTACCCATTACATATTTTAGTGATAACCTCACTTAATCATTAATGTACAAACTATATTTTTAACAAATGATAGTTATATTTGGGTAATCACACACTTTACAACAGACAAGTTTACAAAACAGTCTAGCCTTGGTAGAAGGTTACTTTTATAGAAAATATAGGGTTTTCTGAGTGATTCAAACTTTTGCAAACACTTTCAAACATTTACTTACATTTTCACAAACTTATACATTGAGACAGGTTCAAACGTTTTTACAAGAAACATGGACACTAAAATACTTATAAACTCACCAGCTTAATGCTGATAAACTCTTTCAAAATAACTTGTATTCTCAGGTCATCAGTAGACAGGTACCGAGGCCAGCTTTTGAGAAGATGGAGTGCATTCAAGACTCATCTCATATTATTTTGTGTTTCATTATTTTTGGTGTCTATAACTGTACAGAACACACTTGTATTGAAATTATATATTTAATGCAATGGATGATGTTGTTTGCTTATTTACATTTACTGTGTTGTGATACTGTACATGACGTCCTCCGCCCCGGAACGTTTCCGCCGTTCTTGGTTTTGGGGTGTGACAGATGACCTGGGAGCCGGAGCGTGAGATGCGTGAGCAGTATCCGGAGCTATTTCCAGAGTGAGACTTCGAGGGCGAAGTCTAGTTCTAGTGGGGGAGAGTTGTAACAGCCCGGATTTCCAGGTATCTTTTATGCTTATGTTTTTGGTGTTTTGTGAGGGGACTCGGCGAGTTGGAGCTCAGACTCGCGGAGTAGGATCGCGGTTCTGGACGCGGGTTCGCGCCTGGACTCGGCGAGTCCAAGGTATGGACTTGGCGAGTCCGCGCTGTTTAATGAAACCCTAATTTCTCGGGTTTGGGACCTATTTAAAGGGCCTTAAGGCCGTCATTTGTGCTCACCAGACCCCTGAGTGAAACCCTAGCGAGTTTGAGCGTTTGGAGCAAAGTAAGGAGCCATTATTGACCTTGGAGGTGTTATATTGCAAGGGAAAGGAAGCAATAGCTAAGGGGAATCAACAGGAGCCACTTCCTGAAAGATTTGAGGCCAGAACATCACATTTGAGGTACTACTTTTGAGCTATTCTCAGTTATGTTGATGTTTATGTTGATTTAGGGCTTATTGAGCCCTTTTGTGGTTAGATCTAGTGCTTCCTTGGTCCCTTAAGTGAGTTAGGTTATAGATCTGGACCTTTGGAGGTCCAGAGTGTCCCTTTGCCCAAGCTTTTTATGAATCCATGAGGGTTTTGGATTGGGGTCTTTGTGCTTAAGGTCAAAACACCATTTATGAGTCATGGGGTGTGTTATGAGCACCAAGTTATGGACTTTACGTGATGAATTAGCTTAGGAGGGCCAGATGAATGAGTTGTTGGAGCGGATCTAACCTCAGAAGCAAGTTTGAGTTGATGCATGGCATGGACTCGCCGAGTCTGAAGAACAGACTCGGCGAGTAGCATGAAGATTGTCCTAAACCACTCAGTGAGTGGTCCAACCGAGTTATGGGTTGACTCAGTGAGTCAGGGAGATTTAGAGAGGGTTGACAGGTGGTTTGAGTCGAACTGGAACTCGCCGAGTTGTTCTTGAGACTCGGTGAGTTGAGTCGGGGTGGCCCCGCGATTCTTACCAGGGGAACTCGTCGAGTCGGGGGAATACTCGACGTGTCAAAAAGGGAATCCTAGAGAGTTGGTGAAAACGTCTAGACTCGCCGAGTTGCCCTAGTGCACTCGCCGAGTCCGGTCAAAGTTGACCGTTGACCAGATTTGATCAGTGTTGACTTCTTAGGGGTAGTCAACCTTAGTGTTAAAAAGTGTTAATTAGAGACATATGCTAGGAGGATTATACCTCGAAGGATCGAGCACGAGGGATTTCCAGGATTCGTGAGTTATCGAGATACACGAGGTGAGTCTTCTCACTATACTTTACCTTGAGTAGGTAACTAGAGTTATGTGATCAGAGTATTTGTATGCTAAATTATGTGATGTGTTGTACTGCATTATTTCTATGTGATTTATGTTGTGCATGTTTATAGAGTTGGAACCGGAAGGTACCCAGAGTTAGAACCTGAGGGTTCACAGAGTTTGGGTGCACGGACCCATAGAGTTATAGCCTCGAGTGGCTAATATGTGTTATGTGTGTGGTATTTTGGGGAACTCACTAAGCTTTGTGCTTACAGTGTTAGTGTTGTTGTTTCAGGTACTAGCGATGACCGTGGGAAGGCGCCGGCATGATCTGTACACACGCATGGGATTTTTGATATATATATATATATATATATATATATATACATACATATATATATATATATATATATATATATATATATATATATATATAATATATATATATATATATGATCTTGGGTTTTTGTATGATGTGAATTGAGATTTTAAACTTAATGTTTTATGAAAATTAAATGAGAAATGTTTTTATATTTGTGAAAAATTATTTGAAAATTTACGGTGTTACAAGGAATGAAAGTGCAATTTGAAAAAGGGACTCGACGAGTAGGCTCGCTTACTCGCCGAGTCAGAGCAGGGTTGGGTCGCAGATTAAGTGACCAACTCGCCGAGTCGGAAGCTGGGACTTGACGAGTTGGTGCTAGAAGGTGAAAACCCAAATCCCGGGGGTTGTACCCTATATAAAGGGTGTTATGTCCTTTCCTCAGCCTCCATATCACCCTAGAGAGCCTGTAAACCCTAGATTTCGTGTGAGCTTCCATCAATTGAGAGAAAATAACTTTGGAGGAAGGAATCTTTGGAAAAGGGACTTGAAGATCAAGAGGGTTGCTTCAAAGGAGAGGTGTAGATCCGAGATCTACTTTAGTTGGTGCTCATCTTGGAAGTAATAAGTTGTTATCTTCCCTCCTTTGCATCTAGATCTACCTTAATATGAGGTTTGGGGCTTTTATGGTATGATTATGAGCCAATTGGAGTTAGAAGTCCAGATATGAAGTTGCTACTTCAGATCTAGGTGTGTTTTGGCCTAGAGAACCATAAAGTAGCAGTCTTTAGTGTGTTGGTGAAGCATGGTTGCCATAAACCCTAGTTTTGACTGTTTTAAGCCCATATCTCTTTGGTTTCACGTAAAGTTTGCAACTTTACATGAGGAATAGGCTTGGAAAGAATGGATCTACAGTTTGGAGCCCCTGCATGGCTCGAAAAAGCCACTATATGGATTAAGAGTTGAAGCTACTCGGCGAGTCACATGGGTGGACTCGGCGAGTTGGATGAAGTTGGGCAGGAACTCGACGAGTTGGAAGAACAACTCGGCGAGTTTGCTGAAGATTGCCTTGGACTCGGCGAGTCTGTTCTTGGACTCAGCGAGTCAAGTCACGAAAACCCAAACCCTTCGAGTTAAGTATCGGATCAGTGAGTTGAGTGGGGACTCAGTGAGTTGGATAGGATAGGAATTAGAAATCGGTAGACTTGGCGAGTCAGGGGTTGACTCGGCGAGTCGGGTCGCAAATGTAAAGATTCTAAGCGTATGAACTCGGCGAGTCAGTAGGTAGACTCGGCGAGTAGGGTTGACCTGGAAGGTTGACTTTGACCAGGACTTTGACCTTGACCAGAGTTGACTTAGTTGACTTCCGGAGGGCAGTTAGACTAAGTGTGACATTAATATTGGTAGCTCGTGGAGCTGGTGGAGCAGCAATTCAGAGAGAGTTGTCAGGCAGCGGCCAAAAGGATTACCAGCAAGTTCAGCAGTATCAGGTGAGTCTCCTTACTGTTTGTATGGGTCTACGACCACAATGCCGACCCATGTAGTTATGTATGATAGGAAGACCCGGGGGTTAGCCCTAGGCATTTTGCATGAAAGACCGGGATGCGGTTCCTGGCACACAGTATGTTATGACAGGAAGACCCGGGGGTTAGCCCTAGACATTATGTAAGGAAGACCAGGAGGTGGCTTCTGGCGTACTGTATGTTATTGTGTATGAAAGACCAGGAGGTGGCTCCTGGCACACTCGGAGTAGCCTAGTAGAGTAGTATGTATAGTTGTCTTTGTGATATTTGCATGAAAGACCAGGGGGTGGCCCTTGGCACTTGTCTGTAAGACCCAGGGATTGGCCCCAGGCTTGACCAGGAAGACCACGTGTGGCCCGTGGCATAACCGCAAGACTATGTTTGGCGCATAGCACCTTAGCAAGACTATGTTTGGCACATAGCACCTTACTTGACTATGGATATGTTGGTTATGTATGGCATGTATGGATCAGTTGGTCTGAATGGTATGTGGTATCTGGGGAACTCACTAAGCTTCGTGCTTATGGTTTCAGGTACTTTCGGTAGCGGAGAGAAGAGCTTGGGGTGATCACATGGCACACACCATTAATTAGTCAGCCTGTGATGTTTTACTTTGATAATGAAATATGTTTTGAAATCAATAGTCTGAATTTATGTTATGACTTATGATATGTTTTTATGAATATGGCTAGGGTAATGATTTAAAGAAAATATTTTGGCCTTGAATTTTGGGATGTTACAAGTTGGTATCAGAGCCTTGGTTTGAGGGATTCGAACATACTCTCGGGTGTGTCTGAACTCAAACTGAGGAATTGGTATAGAAATTTTCTAAATGAAAAGACAGTTTTGTATAAAGAGAGTTTTGAGAAAGAAAACTGTTTTAGAAAAGCAAAAAGAATTCAGAAAGAAAAGAACTTTGAAAAGAGAAAAGGGGTGTGGTGCATGCAATCAGCCGAGCTCAAGTAAGTACCACAAATACCCATATAAGTTTATGTTGTGATTATCAATTAGTAGAACAACATGCTAGATTAAGACTAAGGATCTAGGGAGGATGCCTTATGTGCCTGTTATATGTGCTTTGAGCTGCATGATAGTGTTGGTTAGACAGTAGTAGGGTAGCCTGTTTAGGTTATGCCTGAGTTTATGAGTTTGTGTTGCATGCTAGTACAAATTCCTGATATGAGATTATGATTGTTTGAGTATGTTATGGTTAGATTTTCCCTTGTCTGAATGTTGCTTGCTTTGTGCATTGTGGGATTCTGAGTGATGGGGGTTAGCCATTAGGTGAATACGTCACGTCACATGTGGTCAGGGTTGAATAATCTCGGAGTGTTGGATTTGGCCCTATTGTGCAGCTCTCGTCTGAGTCTAACCGTTGTAGGGATGAGTCTTTTACTCGAAGGATTATATGAGCCTAGTGACATGTGATGGTATTCAGGTGATGCCTAATTGGCATCTCAAGGAGGCCTTCAGCAGCTGAGGACTGGTTTGGGTTGAGTCAGAGGTTTTCTTAGGGTATGCCTAGGATGAGATAGTGCTGAGAGGTGTAGTAGTAGAGAAAGGGAACTGGTGGAGTCGAAGCAGTTCTTGAGGAAAGTACGGATAGATGTGGAAGGTAGTCTGGGCCCGTACTACTGAAAGCAGAGGATCCGTACTCGATTCGAGAAAGGCCAAGATGAGACCGGGAACCTTGGAGAGTATGTTAGACCTCTCGGGAGTATGTATGATCTTGACATTTACGCGTGTATTTTCAGCATGGTGACCACACGACATGGAACATGAGGCTTAGGATCTGGGTCAGGATCAGGCTCGGGTGCGGGATCCAAGCAAGTTGATGATGGGTTACGCGAGTTCATCGCGTCTGAGATTACGAGAGGCATCCTTGAGGCGACCCCGATCATTTTCGGGTCGATCAAGGAGGGGATCATTGAGCTGATGGAGGATCGCCTCTGAGCTTTTTGGAGTGATGTGGCGTCTGGCCAGGAGAGTACACACATACTGTCCTTCAAGGACTTCACAGGGAGTGGTGTACTGGATTTTCACGGGGTGAAGGACCGCATTGCTACTAGGAGATAGATCGCAGACATTGAGTCTGCGCAGTTGACGAGCTTCTACCCGGAGGAGTCGAAGGTTCGCTTTGTGGCGGGATGTTTGAGAGACAGAGCCAGAGACTGGTGGGAGTCGGTTGGTGATTCCTTGGGAGCCTCAGACATTGAGGCTTTGACCTGGCCCGACTTTGTGACCAATTTTAGGGCGGAGTTTGCACCGACAGTGGAGCTTCAGCAGCTAGCCAAAGAGTTCCTAGATATGAAACAGATGACAGAGTCGGTGGCGGAGATTACTGCCAAGTTTCGGGAGAGGGCCTTATTGGTGCCTCAGTATGCAGGGGATGATGAGATGCAGAGGACCCGCTATCATGACATGTTGAGAGCAGATATTGGGGAACATGTCAGCTTCTCCGCATGACCGACCTTGGACTCTATGATTGCCCAGGGCGCGGGAACGGGAGATCGATTTAGAGCACCTTGCGAAAAGGAAGTTGGATCAGATGTATACTTTGGAGGGTCCCAGGACGAGACCCAAGACTTCAAATCAGCGGTTAGCAAACCGGCAGGGCCGAAGTCAGTGCAGCACGTGAAGGAAACAACACAAGGGAGTTTTGTTGGATTAATGTCTAAGTCCATAACTATAATTGGTAAGACTTGACCCGACCCGTCATTGTCTATTTGGGTTGCATGACATCATGCACTTGGATAGACTATAATGAGAGAAATAAGACACTTATGGTTATTAATATATTACAAGTTCTAGTATATTAATAATAAGAATAATAAGATTATTTAATTAGTATTGATCAAGAATTAATGTAGGATTAATTAAGTGATCAAAATAAGACTAATTAAATATATAGGTTGATTGTGTAAAGCGTCCATACTTGTATAGTGGGCTAATGCTCCATGGATAATCAAGTTGGGCTAAAACCCATAGGATGGTCCATGGATGGTCCATGGTGTATTTGAACCCATGGATCCAAGGAAATGGAAAGTCATGACAATTAGGGTTTACCCTAATTGTAACACTATATAAAGATCTTATTCTTGACAAAATCGGACCCTAGAGTGTGTAAAAGAGGGGCTAGCCGATTTTATGAAGTGTAGAATTCTCTCAAGTTATTCCAAGTGTATTTGGTGTTGTCTGAACCTTTTGAGGTGTCACACTTGGGGCACTTGGCACTCAAGCTTCATGAAGACTTTCTACATGAAAGAGGTATGTATTCTATCTTGTTATATTCATTATTTTATATGCTAGATTAGGATAATACCTTGGATGTTCATATTTGTATGTATAATAGAGAAAACATAGATCCAAGGTATTTACGGTTGCATGTACACTTAGGAGTGTTAGAATGCTCAAAACCCAACAGTGGTATCAGAGCCTAGGCTTGTTTTCTTGTTATACTTGCAAAACTGCTTAAAAAATCGAAATTGTTGCTGTCTGATCATCAGACTCGGCGAGTCCATCAGGAGACTCGGCGAGTCCATGCCTAAAAGGTGATCAAATCGATCCAACTCGCCGAGTTGGTTCATGCACTCGACGAGTTGGACCCCCAGACAACATAAATTCGACTTTTTTGGCTGGAATTGGACTAGGAACATTACCCTAAGATGTTTTTGGACTTATAAACTTGTTTTTGATGTGGTAATGTTCATGCTAATCCAATTTCAAAGATAATTGTCAATAGATTCATGTTTTGTATTAGTTTAAGGTTTAGACTAATTACATGAAAAAGTTTGATTTGAATTATCTTGTTCTTATGAGTTGCTTAGATTAATAGAAAGTTGAGTGAAATAGTTGTTTTCAATCCAAATTAACCTAAGAGTTGATTCTAAAATGTGTTTTTGTAACTTGTCCTCAAGTTATATGAAAAGTCACATTTAAGTTTCATAAAACTCATAAAAGTTGGCAAAGGTTACAAAAATGAAGAGTCTAGTTCTAATTAAATGGGTTTATGACTCCATAACTTGTCCTCAAGTTATGGAGGACCAAGAGTCTCTTCATTAAATAATAAAAAAAATGAAAAAAAAGTGTAACCTTAGTTAATTCCATAAGTTATAAAATAAAGAAAAGTTAATTCTTTTATTAGTTTAAAGTCTTCCATAACTTGTCCTCAAGTTATGGAACTTGAAGAGTTTTTGGATTAAAACTACTTTAAACACATAAGTTATGGAATTAATTAGTTTTGAATAGTTTCAAAACTTGCCCTCAAGTTTTGGAATTTGAAAAGTTTTCTCTTATGAATACTTTAATTCCAAGTTACCCCTTAGAATTTTGAAGAGTTAAAATTCAACCCTTATACTTTATAATATTACAAGTTAATAATATATATATGTATAAGAGTAAAGTCAGTCTTACCGCTAGTACGCCTCATTCACGAAGTCGGTCTATAAGGTGGGTATAAGGTTGTTGCCTATAAAATGGCAACTTAATGGGTGTCCACTCTCACCCACCGCTTGCTTGACTAGTGGAGGGTCGTTAGCCGAACGGGTTTGACAGGACTATAATTTTCCCTTCATTAAAAGTATTAATGATAAATACTAAGTAACTAAACTCTTAATAATACCCAATCTTAGTTACTTAGGAAAATGTGAATAAGGTGCTAATCCATGAAATTACGCTTTGCACTTTGTTTAAGTCGGTTAGTGGAGCGTGTGTGGTTAACCGGCACACTAACTCGTATTTAACAAGGTAGGCAAAGGGTAACTTAATGTTTATCATAGTATCGATGGAGCGTGTGTGGTTAACCGGCACATCGATTGAGGGGTAAACACTTAAGCGTACCAAGTAATTTGCATGGTTACTTCACACCTTGTTTTGTGATCCTCGGCATCCCAGTCACAAAACCTGAAGGGCACACTCAAGATTGAAACATGCCATTGAACAGTTCAATGAATCTCAAAGATCTAGGAGTTTCAAATCCAATTAAAACCTAATAATACATTTCGTTTATCTGGGTGGAAATTGGTGAATCGTCATTCACCTACCTTCAAATATTTTATAGCTTGGATTACGACATCCCTCTTCTAAGTTATAAAATAGTTTGTTGGGTCCTAGCCTTAATATTTCATATTGGGTGTCATATTAAGGACTTAAGATCAACTATCTTGAATATCTCCCAAAAGATGTCTGGTTTAGACATTTATGATCTTCCCAAATCTCTTGAAACACGCTTTCCTAAATGAAGATGATGTCCCATGGAAATCATACTTCATTCACCTCCTCCAATTTTTCTCCCCAACCCACAAGTTCTTGAAAAAGTTTAAGGTCACTCAAGCCCAATTGGCAAGGCAAGGTCTAGGTGTGATCACGTCTTGGAGATGTAGTCACATATTGACAAGCCAGGAGAGTTGGGTGTCAAAGTCTTGAGAAAGTTGGTGGTTCAATCACTTTCTAAGTCACATAGTGAGTTCCTTTGGGACACCTATGAAACAGACTATGACAAAACCCTTAATGATCTCATCTATTTGTTAAGATCAACTTCCTTAAAACTTGATGGACATTGACAATAGTGACACAGGAAATCGAGGAAAGCATTCTCTTCCCAATGGAAAGGGATCGGCCATAGTCAACTCGGTTGACCAAATGCTAAAGAGAAAAGCTAAGTCTGTGATAGTCCCGTGTACCATTATCAAAGGGTCCATATGTTTATATTGCCAAAGAAAGGGGCATTGGTTGCGAAGCTGCCAAATTTACCTAAGGATGTTAAAGTCAATAAGTTTAACTCTACTTCAGGTAAAGTCCACTATCTAACTCTGCTAAGTTTCTATTATGAGATTCTTGATACATGATGTGACTGGGTCACATGGTGATGTTTTAAGAATAAAAGAAAAGTAAAGAAACTTAAAGAAAGAAAATGTTGAATCTGATCGCGTAGATGGATCTCTATCGCATAGTTTGAAGATCGGATTCTTGAGCTACTTCTTAGGAGTTATGAGATATTGCTTAGGAATAGATAACAACAAGTTTTCATATGGATTGTAAGGATAAGTTTTCCGCAAAGTTTAAAATAAAAGGAAAATTTTGATTTTATTTATTTTAAAATATCCTTACAATGGCATTTAAGGAAGAATTGTTGCTTATATGATTCCATTAATAGCAAGAGTGGAAATATGAAATTGATTCTTTCATTTGTGGTAATGTCTAAATTTACCAAATAAGGAAAGATTCTCATCACCCAAGTTTCAATTGGACAGGAACTTGGAATCATGCAAGTTGTATTGCATGATGAATGAGAACTTTCAAGTATTGGAAAAATTAAGACTAATTACTTGGTCACATGGATGTGTGAGTCGAGTAATGGACTAAGGGATCGAGTACATAGTCCTGTGCACTGATTAAGTCCACCACAAAAGATTGATAAGACTATTCGTCATAGTTTACTAAAGCTCAGTAAATATGATTATACATACACGCTTAAGTGTAACTCTGAGACATTGGAAAAGGTTCCAATGTATGGCAGAGCGAATAAGAAGAATCAAATTAGGCAGAAGGATAAAAGTTTCTCAAATCTGAAAAGATGGAAGAGTACTTTAGTATCAATTTTGTGATCATCTTAATGATTAAGAAACCATATCAAAATTAGTTCTCTAAAGAAATCTAAGTGCATTCTTATGACTAAGAAGAGGGAACTTGAATTGTTGAAATGGTTAAATCAAGAAGATGAGTCATATTTCGTTCCAATACAAGTCTTAGAGTCATAATCCAAGATTGGAACTTGAGTGACATGTCTCAAAGAAGGTTTAAAACACTTGTCAAATGTAAGAGTAAAAGTTTTCTACTCTTGTACATTTGAAATTGGTAAGTTGTGATGTTTTGGATAAAACAAAGACCAACTTAGGCCAATTGTGTGAAGTGTTTGTCTTGGTTAGAATCCACACTATCTCTTGGATGTTTGACAAGGGAGTCTTATAGGTCAAGAGGACAGTGGGAGTCTTAAAGGTCTTGAAAGTCTCAAGAACTAATCAAGAATAGAACCTGAAGCTCTTCACTAGCACACGACTTGAGGTTTATAACCTATCGTGTTGACATATTTTGTGCCCATTCCAGTTAAAGTTGGTTGTGCGTATGAGTTCTTAGAGTTCTCAATGTGTTGCACAACAACTTGGTAGCAATGATAGGCCCTTGAGCTGCCAGGTGGCAAGAAGTTAAGATTGAGTTCAATCCATATGAGTTTGGATTTGTCATTATCCTTGCCTTGTGACAATGGTTTTGACAATTCACATGGATAAGAACACATACACCATTAAATCTAAGTGTCATAAGGTTTCTCTCCGATTCATGAAAATGATGGTGAGGAAACACTTTCACTAAGTAGATTTTAGCTAGATAGCAATTGTGATATTTGCATTCTCAAAGTCATTAGTGGAGCGTGTGTGGTTAACCGGCACACTAACCTGGACTTGTGAGAAGTGGCAAAAAGGTCTAACCATTATGATTACAGCATCCCTCTTCATAATTGTTTAGATACACAAGTGTGCTATCTAAGGGAAGGTGTATGATTTTAATGAAGTCTTATCAAAACTATCTAGTATCAGAAATCTGAACTTTGGTAAGAAAGTCAATGAAGTATTGATTTCTAGAAGTCCAGCTGATTTCTGAGTACATGTCAAAGCTAGTGGGAGCATAAGTGTTATGCTAATAATCATCATGTTAGTGGGAGCATGATAATTATTGCAAGCTAGCAATGTTAATTATAGAAAACAAAAGGTTTCAATTGGGAAAAAGGTTGTTTTGCTATAAGTAAGGGAGAGGAAATTATACTTCATCTCAAATCTATAAGCTTAGATCGTGAGGTTTTAATCATTTAGTCAAGGATATATATATGAATTTCATGTTGGAATGGCTCAACATAAGGAAATTATGTATATGGGTGCATTATTTGCGTTCTAAAATTCGATTATGATTACGGCATCCCTTTTCATAATCTGAATTATGAGAACTTGGCAAATTGAAATGGTAATATTATAGCAAAAGACTGGTTTAGTCTTTATGTGAGACATCATGAATCGTGTTCCATATGCTTCGGATATAGGATCGATTACATGTGCTATATTCATCCTTTCTAAAATTTTCCAAATGCCTGGGGCATTAAGAAGGGAAAAGGTTTAGAACTGGATATGACTAAAAGGATTAAACAATTGTCGAGGACAATCTAAGGTTTATCAAAGATTGGTTGCTCAAGAATAGTTGGAAATATAGTGATAATTTTGGAAGGACCATATTGACATAATCTGTAAGGAGGCAACTTTTGTTCAGAAGTGATAGTCAAAATGGAATCTGGAAATGTTTCAAAGTTAGAATTTTCAATCTGTTTAAGATTAGAAACTTAATGCAAGAAGGATGTTTCCAAGGAGCTGATCTCCTTTGGAATACTTTGTAATGATTGTTGTCAAGTCTTTCTGACTTTGTGCATAATCATTACAAGAGGATCGATGCATATAAGTTTAGAATCCAACAGATTTCAGTAAATGACATGAATTTGGAATTCTTGTATTTGCAGTAAGGATTTGGGAGTGTGAAAAGAGAATCATTGAAGTTATGTTCAATGGATCTAGTTCACAAAGTAAAGATCATAGACAAACATAGTATGCATACTTGGTGTATGGCATGACTAGTGTTTAGAAAACATAGTGTACATGCTTGGAGCATGGGACAACTATTGTTTTAAATTCAAGAATAAAGTTGATAGCTGAAACAGTATACAATGAATAATGTGTAATCATATGGTGATAAATAAAAGGTGTTTTATTTATGTTCATAGGTTTTGATACCATATTGGATTCAATTATTATTGTGTTTCACTTTGCATGTTTTGACTTCACGAATAAACTGGGTTATTCTTCTGGAATGACTAAGTTATTCAAACCATCCACAGTCGGTCATATGTTGGAAGTAGATATGAATTAAGACTGTCATGAGTTGGCTTGTAGAGGTCTAAGGTGTTGGACAAAGGGCTACAACACTCATGAGTGCTCATAAGTTTTGAGTATTGGATTCAACCGGCGCTCATTGGGATCACTTCATGGATTTTATCACGAGTGATCATGAGACGATAATATCTTATATTCTTCAAACCTAGAGATATGAGTTATTACTATGAGTTGGTTGTAGATTGATTGCATGAAAACGCATTTGGTAACTCGGTGCTATAAAACGTGTCTTTGTGTCAACAAGTAGTAGAACAAGCCATATGAGTCGAAGGTTATCCATCTTTTACCTTCGGGATAAAAGCGATATCTGTGGGCCCCTCGATGATTTGATGATGACAAATGGAAGTGCTCGGCCGGGCCAGGACTGATTTGATTTGTTCAATTAGTCAGTCGTCATAAATCGGAAATCGGGAAACAACAAATGGACAGAGAGAATGATTATAATCCATGTCTCAGTCCATATGATATCTAGAATGGAGGAATATATGATCCCTTTTCTAATGGACAAGTCACTGACAAAGGTCAGAGTTCATCTACAAGGTCAGAGTTCGACAGAAGCTTTTGAGAGCTACGATTGCCAGTCGGTTCCTGAAGTCATACTCAATATTAGTTTTAGACTTATCAAAGTGGGAGACTGTTGGATTAATGTCTAAGTCCATAACTATAATTGGTAAGACTTGACCCGACCCGGTATGGTCCATTTGGGTTGCATGGCATCATGCACTTGGATAGACTATAATGAGAGAAATAAGACACTTATGGTTATTAATATATTATAAGTTCTAGTATATTAATAATAAGAATAATAAGATTATTTAATCAGTATTGATCAAGAATTAATCTAGGATTAATTAAGTGATCAAAAGACGACTAATTAAATATATGGGTTGATTGTGTAAATCATCCATACTTGTATAGTGGGCTAATGCTCCATGGATAATCAAGTTGGGCTAAAACCCATAGGATGGTCCATGGATGCTCCATGGTGTATTTGAACCCATGGATCCAAGGAAATGGAAAGTCATGACAATTAGGGTTTACCCTAATTGTAACACTATATAAAGATCTTATTCTTGACAAAATCGGACCCTAGAGTGTGTAAAAGAGGGGCTATCCGATTTCATGAAGTGTAGAATTCTCTCAAGTTATTCCAAGTGTATATGGTGTTGTGTGAACCATTTGAGGTGTCACACTTGGGGCACTTGGCACTCAAGCTTCATGAAGACTTTCTACATGAAAGTGGTATGTATTATATCTTGTTATATTCATTATTTTATGTGCTAGATTAGGATAATATCTTGGATGTTCATATTTGTATGTATAATAGAGAAAACATAGATCCAAGGTATTTAGGGTTGCATGTACACTTAGGAGTGTTAGAATGCTCAAAACCCAACAAGTTTGTCGTTCCAGGGATTCAGGCTGTTACAAGTGTGGCAGTGATGGTCACGTCAGCAGGGACTACCCACAAGGGGCAATCCCATTATGTTTTCATTGCAATCAGGTGGGTCACAAGAAGGTCGACTGCCCGACGGTGAGGGGAGGAGCAGGGGGTGCGTCTGCTCCGACAACTTTGAGGATTACGAATGGGTGAGAGGGTAGGGCCTTGCAGTGATAGATGAGGGAGATCTGGGTTACAGCAGGGAATGTTGCAGGTATGTATCTATGGCTATTTTCGATTCTATGCGTATTAGGGTTGTTCTTACCCTAGACTCTGGTGATAGTATGTACGAGTTGTCTCTCTGCTTGTATTCGGATTGTACTTTCAGAATTGTCTTATGCCAATTGCATACCAGGAACTATTAGTAGTTAGTGTAGGGTCATCCCTCACTTTTGGTTCGAAGTGTCCAGTATTATCTCAATTGTGACCAAAAGCGGTTCAGTTGCGTTGCGTGGAGGTCGGTGGGCAGGGTCCAGGGAGTAGCCCTCCACCATTATCAGGGTTTGGTGGCTATGGTCCTGGTACTTGGGATAGTTTTTGGAAGCATCAAGAGAAATGGTCTATCATTGATGGGGTTGCTCCGAGCATTAGTTATTCGGACCTTAAGGGCATTAGTTGGAGCCCCGGGGATTATCAGTGACGGGATGCAGGAAGTGTTCATCTAGTATTCAGTAATCATATGATATTTGGAATGGGCTAGTGATGGATCGCTAGCGACATCAAGGCAATGGTAGTTATCATGCCTATTGTGCAAGGGAGGAAGGAATGGAAATCCTCGAGTTTTTCGGGCGCAGTAAAGACTTAGTCGAGGCTAAGTGGGGGAGAAGCAATCAGGTAATGGGAGCAGCAGCCGTTTTGGAAGCGGGATAAGTTTCGCTCTCCTGTTAGGACATAAGACGGCCCAGGTGGCTGTGGTAATTGAGGAAAGGGTGAAATGGAAGTTCGAAAAACTTGCCAGTTGCGGGAATCGCATGCTCGACTATGGGTTAGTCGTAGCATCCGATGGCAGCCAGTCGTGTGGAAAGGTGTTGTTAGACTACCGGAGGGCCCTAGCATTCACTAGTGGTCAGATAGTAAGAGGAGTATAGTAAGACTACGGTGTGGCCCATAGCACTGGTATAGCAAGACTGCGGTGTGGCCCGTAGCATTAGTCTAGTAAGACTGCGGTGTGGCTCGTAGCACTAGTTTAGTGAGACTGCGGTGTGGCCCGTAGCACTAGTATAGCAAGACTGTGGTGTGGCCCGTAGCATTAGTCTGGTAAGACTGCCGTATGGCCCATAGTACTGGTTTAGCAAGACTGCGGGGTGGCCCGTAGCTTTGGTTGGCTGGCAACATAGAAGTGTTGTAAGACTACGGGGTGGCCTGTAGCATTCGTCAGTCCCTATTCGCTAAAGTGGATGTATCAGGTGTATGATTCAGTGGCGGGGTTTTTCAGATAGTTAAGTCCAGGACGGGGCAGACGCCCGAATGTTGGTGGGCCACATTATGTTTGGGTCCAAAAGACGGTAGGTCATTGGACACCAGAAGTGGCGTAAGACCGCGGGTAAGCCATGGCTTTCATTAGTGGGCGAGGGGCCCGTATCTCCGAGGTAGCATGAGGGAAACCGGTACCCTGGATGATGGTAGATTAGTAGGGACCAGGGTGGTCTCAGTTCATCCGGAAGGCGGATAAGGGACATCAGACATTTTTAGTCAGTGGCAGTGTTGGTAAGCAGTCTATGGTGGAACTCAGTTAGTTGATCGAGGGGTGCTCAGCACTAACTTGTAATTATGAGAAGCGTCTAGTGGAAACTAGCAGTAAAGACCCGTACTGGAAGTAGCGGGGGTAATGGAGTTGGTGAAAGGATAGGACCTTCACAGTGACATAGGAAGTAGTTGGTTATGGAACGTTGCCTTTAAAAGGCCAGAAATCGCACAAGGAAAGAAAGGGGTGAACCCCCAGGGCGTTCAACGTAAGTACTCGGGGAGTACCAGAAGGTCGTCAGTTGAGTAAGTTGTGTTTCCAGGATGACCAGGGTTAGAGTGAACCCGAGGATACTATTCGAAAGGACTGAGGGTCGTCAGGATGACCAGGCGGAAAACCAACGGAAGTAGTCAGCAGGTGTTAGATCCATCAAGCCGGATGTTGGAAAGGGATTGTAGGCCGGTTAACCGTGGAGAACTTTGAGGATGAAGTTTAGTTTAAGTGGGGGACATTGTAACATCTCAAATTTCAGAAGTATGATTTAAGGAATGAAAGTGCAATTTAAAGAAGGGACTCGATGAGTAGGCTCGCTTACTCTCCGAGTCGGAGCGGGGATGGGTCGCAGATTAAGTGACCAACTCGACTAGTCGGAAGCTGGGACTCGACGAGTTGGTGCTGAAAGGCGAAAACCCTAATCCTAGGGGTTGTACCCTATATAAAGGGTGTTATATCCTTTCCTCAGCCTCCATATCACCCTAGAGAGCCTGTAAACCCTAGATTTCGTGTGAGCTTCCATTAATTGAGAGAAAATAGCTTTGGAGGAGGGAATCTTTGGAAAAGGGACTTGAAGATCAAGAGGGTTGCTTCAAAGGAGAGGTGTAGATCCGAGATCTACTTCAGTTGGTGCTCATCTTGGAGGTAATAAGATGTTATCTTCCCTCCTTTGCATCTAGATCTACCTTAATATGAGGTTTGGGCTTTTATGGCATGATTATGAGCCAATTGGAGTTAGAAGTCCATATCTAAAGTTGCTACTTCAGATCTAGGTGTGTTTTGACCTAGAGAATCATAAAGTAGTAGTCTTTGGTGTGTTGGTGAGGCATGGTTGCCATAAACCCTAGTTTTTAGTGTTTTAAGCCCATATCTCTTTGGTTTCACGTAAAGTTTGCAACTTTACGTGAGGAATAGGCTTGGGAATAATGGATCTACAGTTTGGAGCCCCTACATGGCTCGAAAAAGCCATTGTATGGATTAAGAGCTGAAGCTACTCGGCGAGTCACATGGGTGGATTTGGCGAGTTGGATGAAGTTGGGCAGGAACTCGACGAGTTGGAAGAACAACTCGGCAAGTCTGCTGAAGATTGCCTTGGACTCGGTGAGTCTGTTCTTGGACTCGGCGAGTCAAGTCACGAAAACCCAAACCCTTCGAGTTAAGTATCGGATTAGTGAGTTGAGTGGGGACTTAGTGAGTTGGACAGGACAGGACTCGGAAATCGGTAGACTTGGCGAGTCGGGTCGCGGATGTAAAGATTCTGAGCATATGAATTCGGCGAGTCAGTAGGTAGACTCGGCGAGTAGGGTTGACCTGTAAGATTGACTTTGACCAGGACTTTGACCTTGACCAGAGTGGACATAGTTGACTTCCGGAAGGCAGTTAGACTAAGTGTGACATTGATATTGGTAGCTCGTGGAGCTAGTGGAGCAGCAGTTCAGAGAGAGTTGTCAGGCAGCGGCCATAAGGATTACCATCAAGTTCAGCAGTATCAGGTGAGTCTCCTCACTGTTTGTATGGGTCTACGGCCATAATGCCGACCCATGTAGTTATGTATGATAGGAAGACCCGGGGTTAGCCCTAGGCATTTTGCATGAAAGACCGGGAGGCGGCTCCTGGAACACAGTATGTTATGATAGGAAGACCCGGGGGTTAGCCCTAGACATTATGTAAGGAAGACCAGGAGGTGGCTTCTGGCGTACTATATGCTATTCTGTACGAAAGACCAGGAGGTGGCTCCTGGCACACTCGGAGTAGCCTAGTAGAGTAGTATGTATAGTTGTCTTTGTGATATTTGCATGAAAGACCAGGGGGTGGCCCTTGGCACTTGTCTGTAAGACCCAGGGATTGGCCCCAGGCTTGACCAGGAAGACCACGTGCGGCCCGTGGCATAACCGTAAGACTATGTTTGGCACATAGCACCTTAGGAAGACTATGTTTGGCACATAGCACCTTACTTGACTATGGATATGTTGGTTATGTATGGCATGTATGGATCAGTTGGTCTGAATGGTATGTGGTATCTGGGGAACTCACTAAGCTTCGTGCTTACGGTTTCATTTTTGGTTTCAGGTACTTTCAGTAGCGGAGAGAAGAGCTCGGGGTGATCACATGGCACACACCATTAATTAGTCAGCCTGGGATGTTTTACTCTGATAATGAAATATGTTTTGAAATTCATAGTCTGAATTTATGTTATGACTTATGATATGTTTTTATGAATATGGCCAGGGTAATGATTTAAAGAAAAATTTTTGGCCTTGGATTTTGGGATGTTACAATTGACTCATACCTGCTGTTATGATCCAATGTTGACAATCTTCTCACTTTCTGTTTTGCACAAGTAGGTTCGGGAGGTGTGTTCGTGTGCGATTAGCTTGCTTTGAGATTTTCAATAAAAAGAACAAGTTTAATCTCGAGGCAAACGACTTACTTACCAGCTCAACTGTTTTGAGAAGATTCGGTTGCTTGGGATTGGATCATTTTTTTAAACAAATGAATGCAATGCAAAAATTTAGATGAAAAATGCAAAGAATAATAAAAATTAGAAAGAAAATCTTTTTGGCTTTTGAAAAATTTTCTACGCAGAAAAATGAAAAAGAAAATGAAAATTAATGCAATATGTACTAAATTACATGCAACCTACATGCAACGGGATTTATGCATGGATGGATGCCCATCCCCAAGCTTAAAATATAGCATCGTCCTCAATGCTTGGAGAGAGGTATAACCATCTAATTATCGGGGGTTGGTGGAGGATGGTAGTCGGGTTGGGAATGGGTCCACAATAGTCAGAAATGCATACCAATTGAAATTTTAAGCAAAATATGAACAACTAAAGATATGGAAAGAATTTACCAAATCGCTCTTGGAGCCTTGCAATTGTGGTGAGAACCTCCTCTTCATCCTCCCCAAGCTATCCGTCAAATATTTTTGGAGCCCGAGATTCATTTTGTAGGTATAGAAAAACAAGTTTAAAACCATTTGGGACATAAAACAATTGAAATTTACCAAAGACTAAAAAGTTTTAAAAGAAGAACAAAAATACCCCCAGGTTGCCTCCCGGTTAGCCGCCCTTGTTTTAAGTCGTTGGCTCGACTTGGCCCCTGAATGTGCATCAATCTAAGTATGTGCGGCTCTCAAATACATCAAATTTCTCGCAACTTCCTTCAATGGAACACTTATCTTATACTTGACTTTCTTTTTTCATGGGAACCATACTGGACTTAGACCCTTAATGTCCATAAGCGTCCAACCCACCCTTTTTTGTACTTTTCCTGTAAAGCCATCAACTCTTCCTTCTTTGATAGGGTGGTCGGGTTGGTGACCGATTGGGTATCTTCCTTCTTGAGATACATGTCCTTTGAAGCTTTTGGCAGATTTTTCATTTCCGGCTCTTGTGGTTGGTCTACCAGTGAAAGGAGTTTCTCATTGGTAATGGGTGACTCAGCCTCTCTTTTGTCAAGCTCAAACACCTCCTCTATAGCTTCCTTGAAATCCTTCTCCACTTCTACTTCTTCTTCTTCTTCCTCGTCTTCAAATTGCAATCTTGGATCATCAAAAAATTTCCTATTGTTCAAGGTAACGGTAGAAATGATATGCTTTGTGTCATCTTTAGTTTGCAATGGTAATTTGCCTTGAGCTTCCATTATACTCACCGATTGAGTAAATTGTGCAATTTGTTGCTCTAAGATTTTAAGGCTACCTTTGGTTGTTTCTTATTAGATTTGGGTAGTAGTGGCAATGCTTTTGACAATTTCTTCCAAGGACATGCTCGAAGTTTCAGTTTGTTGGGGAGGTGGATGATATTATTGTTGGAACTGTGGAGTTGGTTCGTATTGGTCATTTCCCCAAGCTTGGTATGGGTTCTGGCATTGGTTGTTTCCCCAAGCTTGGTTGTTTTCCCACCATTGATCATCTTGAGGTTAATCATAACTCCATTGGTATGGCCAGTAGTAGCTTCTCGTTTCTTGCACTTCTTCCCATTCTCCTTGTAAATATGGACACATGTTGGTATGAGGTCCATTTTTAGTGCAAAAATCGTAAGGAATAGGTGCACGTTGCACACTTAGGTCATTTTCGATCATCATAACTAACTGGGATAGCTTAGAAAGTTGGTCTTTACTGTAAGGAGTGTTCATTTCCAAGACACTTTTTTTTGGTTGGGGGTTTTTTTTGGAGATGTACCTGCTCACCAAATGCTTGGCAAAAACAATTAGTAACACCGTGTCCCTGGCAACGGCGCCAATTTGTTAGGTTTGTCAAACCCAACAAATAAAGGGGTAAAATAACTCCTTAAACACTACTACTTTATACCAGAAATGTAATACAAAGTAACCAGGGTTGATCCACAGAGACACGGAACAAATGTTTATACCTTTTTGCAGAAGGTACAATAATGGTCACATAAATGGGGGGTTAGTATGCAATGACTTAAACAAGAGGATAAAGCAATAAGTAAATGATCAATTAAATGAAACAGATTCAGTATTTGTGATAACTCCAACTCTATGCAAGACAATTTAACAACTTGATTCCAAGGATGAAATGATATCTACTCAATTCCACCTAAGTTGGTACTTGAAAGTGTTAACAAGTTGTAACACTTCTCATTCACCAAGTTGTCAAATTCAAAACAAGCTCTTCAAAAATAACCTAACCTTCTAATTTAAGTCTAAACAAGCTCTTAGATAGAAATCAAAAAGGTTGCAATAAGATTTATAACAACACCCAATACTCCTCACAAGCTTGGGAGTGTAAGAGTATGTGAATGAGATTTACACTAAATTCATTCAATGGAAATCAATTTAGTGTTTGTTACTTAGTCCAATTCACAAAACAATTACGGATTTTGCAATTAGATAACTTGAATGACCTAACCCTAATTCAAATGGCCAATAAGAATCACAATTAGAATCAAACATTCAATTGAAACAAAACCAAATTCACTGGGTAGGAATTAGAAGCAAACATCAAATCACATGATTGAAATCACAACTAAGAATTCAAGACATGAATTTGGAGAAACTAGGGTTCTAGCCACTCATGGCTAGAACAAGATCACAAATCTAGAAAATGAAATTAAAGTTCTTACAAAATGACATCAAATGTTCCTAAGTGTTAATCAACTTCAAAATCCTCATGAAAATCGCTTTCTATGCTCCAAAAGTCGACCCCTCCTTAAAAAATTTGGGTTCCCCCCTTTAAGAATGGTGAAAAACAGCTTTAAAACCCGCATTTACGTTTACACCGTCCGCGTAAATTAACACTATTGTTTACGCGCTCACGTAAACGCAAAAATACACTGCGCATAAATCTACGTTTACATGGGCATGTAAACGCAAGACTTCCATTTACACGGCCGTGTAAATGTCTGTAAAGCCAAAGTCCTCATATCTTTGATATGTTGCTCCTCGGTGCTCCGCAAGTCCCGAAACTTTTGTCCGCAACTCTTATTTACCTCCTCCAACAATATCCTACCTCCAAAAGTCCCTAAAATATCACAAAAATGTGTGAATGAAATTGCCTCATGAAAAATCCCGAAAAACATGCAAAATGCATGAGTTTAAACATAAATGCAATGCACTTTTATGTAATAAAGTTACAAAATGGGTGCATGAAATGCACCTAACAGAGAGTACACTACTAAGTTCATGGAGAGAAATATGTTTGCTAATTGTTATAGATCTATAGTAGAAATAAGGGTGGAATGCTATATTTGGGGATTAAGAACAACTATCTGTTAATGTGTTGAAACTCAGAAACCAGGAACATTCTACTCTAATGTAATTGTTTCACAAGGTCGCGAACGTGAAAAGAATCGCCAAGGTGAAATAGGGCTTTGGGGAAATGAAAATGGGATGGTACGAATAATGATTCCAAGAAAATCAAGACTTCAGGTCAAGAACGTAAGGTTGATCAAGGGTCCGGAGTAGAACAATGTACTATATGCAAACGATCCCATAAAGGGGAGTGTAATGAGAGCAATTGGACCTGTTATAAACACTAAAAGTTAGGACAAATCGCCCTAGATTATAAAATAGGGAAAGTATGTTTTGAATGTGGTTTCTCGATCATACCAGGTCAAATTGTCCCCAGAATATAGGTAACAATAACCAACGCATTGTCAAAGAGAAAGGGAATCGGTCAGGAGATTAGAAGAAAGAAATGACAAGAGTGACAAGTATCTTCTTAGTAAAATCTATATATATATATATATATATATATATAGGTGCTGATAGATGGGGTGTAAACATATATTTTATTTTTTTCAATACTTTTTGGAAGTGCCTAAATATGAAGTCAAAAGCTTTTAGAAATAAAGACTGATGATGATCATTGTGTAGTCATAAGAAATAAATTTGATGATTTCTTAATTGAAATAGACAGTCGTTTAGCACCACTAAAAATTTATATACTTGTTGTTGTTCGTAACGAAAAAAGATGGGACAATGTAAGTGTGCACAGATTACTTAGAGTCAAAGTAGGTATAAGATCTTTATAGAAAAGATAATGCTAACGTGTTCACTTAATGCATTAAGTTATAGGTAAAAGGAAGAACCAAGTAAGATTCAAATGATTAGAATTAATATAACCGTCAGTATATTGGGTGAGCCAAAGAAAATAGAAAAGACAAATCGGTAGAGGATAAGCAAAAAAGTTTTAGATTTGTATACCTAGTATAGGATGAAACATTTAATAGGACCTGGGTGTGTGATTGCCGAGATCATGACGTGTATGTTATGATTGACATGGGATAGGATTTGAGATGGATATTTAAAGGGATAATGACTTAGGAGGGTAATAAGGTTTTCAGTTTGTCCGTATTAGGTCACTAAGGTTTTTTTTGTGCGTATTAGACCAATATGGTTGTTATTACCGTTTAGAAATAGTCCTTTTACTGGTTTTAACGGGTAAAAAGGACTATTTCTAAACGGTAATAACAACCATATTGGTCTAATACGCACAAAGAAATCCTTACTGACCTAATACGGACAAACTGGAAACTTTATTACCCTCCTAAGTCATTAACCCTAATTTTAAAGACATTGAGAATATACGACCATCAACAGTAAACTACTTTGTTTAGAACTCGCGTCGTCCCATATAACCTGCTACTCCTCTATATGGCGAAGCTCTTCATCTATAGTCGTCCCTTTGGGGACATCCGAAAAAATTGGAACGATACAGAGAAGATTAGCATGGCCCCTGTGCAAGGATGACACACACAAATCGAGAAATGGTCCAAAAATTTTTTAACCCTTCGTCGTCTTCTCTGGAACCCTAATTCCCTTTTCAAATGCTAATAGAGTTCAATTGCAATTCTTACTTTTTAGTAGTTCATCTACTGAAGTCATGATCAGACAACATGTGGATTTTATGGTCAGATTAATCTTCTTGTTGATGTCTTCAACCATTTGTGGCAAGTAAGAGTGATCTTTCTTTCTATAAAGTCTCCTTTAAGTTTTTTACTTTTCCTGTCATTAAGTTTCATGCTTTATAAACTTCTGTTTATGTGTTGTATATAGTATGTATGTATTTGTTTATGTGCTGATTTTTTTTATTCATTTTGCAACTTGAGTTTCTTAGTTCATGTTGTGGTTTTGTTTTGTATAAAATAATTGATAATAGACATCCTCTGCAAGTCCCTGTTGGTTTTACATTTCCATTCGTTATCAAATGTATACATTGATGGGAGGTATCAAAGTGAGATTGTTTTTGTACATATGGATGTGTTCATGTAAACATTTAAATGACAAAAAAGAAGTTATTGATAAAATGTTGCATATTTATGTAATGAAGATCATCAATCATATGAGTTTTTGGACTTAGAAGTTCTGGAAGGGTTGTGAGATAAGTTTAAATGGAAGCAACTATTTTCAGTCAAACAAATCAGTCACATTGATTAGTAAGCATGTTTTCTAAATAATTAGGGTTAATGACTTAGGAGGGTAATAAGGTTTTCAGTTTGTCCGTATTAGGTGACTAAGGTTTTTTTTTTTTTTTTTTTTTTTTTTTTTTTTTTTTTGGCGTATGAGACCAATATGGTTGTTATTACCATTTAGAAATAGTCCTTTTACCGGTTCATATGAGTTTTTGGACTTAGAAGTTCTGGAAGGGTTGTGAGATAAGTTTAAATGGAAGCAACTATTTTCAGTCAAACAAATCAGTCACATTGATTAGTAAGCATGTTTTCTAAATAATTAGGGTTAATGACTTAGAAGGGTAATAAGGTTTTCAGTTTGTCCGTATTAGGTGACTAAGGTTTTTTTTCTGCGTATGAGACCAATATGGTTGTTATTACCGTTTAAAAATAGTCCTTTTACCGGTTTTAACCAGTAAAAGGACTATTTATAAACGGTAATAACAACCATATTGGTCTATTAAGCACAAAAAAAACTTTAGTGACCTAATACGGACAAACTGGAAACCTTATTACCCTCCAAAGTCAGTATCCCGATATTTAAATGCTTAAGCACAACAGATGGATTGTGCTAAGAGGGAAATGGAGAGGACCATTGGTTCTTTCTATAGATATCTAAAATATTCCCTTAAATTGTTTCATCATATGAAACATATTTGCATGAAAAGTTAGTTAAGGTATTTCAATTGTTTATGTTTGATCGGAACATTCATTTTATGTCATTGTTTTTGTAGAATTTTCAATTAGGATTGAATTTTCTAGCCAATTATGAAATTTAATATGGTAGGAAGTGTACCACTATGTTGGATTAACCTGAAGGATGTTGAGGAACAACCGAAAGGTTGGGTGTCTTAACGTAGGAAGCCAATACTATTTCAGGTGAGAGATAAAACCATGTTGAAGAAGTCCCATGGAAAGGGCGTAGTGTGTTTTGATAAAGGAAAGTTAAATATGTGGTAGGTTGGACCTTTTGTGATTAAGAACCTGGTTGAGAGATAACTTACAAGTTGGAGCTACTAAGAGGACTATAATGAATTCATATTAAGTTCTACGTTTCTAATCAAAATGAGTGTTTGGTGCATGCGTCCATGGAAGTGCCACTTCAAAAAAATCAAGGTTGATGACAAGTTACATTACAAAGAACACCAATTGCAGTTATAGACCGAAAGGTGAGCAAATTAAGGAAATCAGATAATCAATTGGTGAAGCTAAATTATATGTATTATAAGGGATCAAATGCGGAATGAGAAATCAAACGAGATATGAAGATCAAATATTCATATTTTTTACTTAATTTAAACTCCGAGTGCTATCATATTTCAAAGGAGGAAGTTTGTGATAACTCATATCAAAATAAATATCTAAATATATAATCAGAATATATTTTTATAATATAAGATTAGTTAAAAAGGTTAATTAGTCAATTAGAGGAAAATTATGATGATTAATGTCAAAATCCATCACCTTGATTGGGGGTATAAATTCGAGCAATTGAGAAGGTTTCACGTAGGGAGTATATATAGCTTGAGAATTCGAGTGAAAACCCCACAAGAATTGCAAGAAATGGCGAAGAAATGAGTGAGAAATCGGAGATCAAAATTTGTAAAGATTTTTGGCATTTTGCTAGTAATGAAGGTATGATTATTTGGTTTTAGCTTGGTATAGTCATCTGATTAGGTTTATACATTTGGATTGCATGTTTTGGTTCCATCTAATGTCTCTGTTCGGCCTACTAGTAGTTTAACCGATGAAGATTTTGAACTGTTCAGATTTTTGGTAAACATTTTTTGAATTCAAATTGATTTGAGTTTATTCATGAAAATTATTTATGAATGCATGTTAGTAAGAAGTGGAGATGATTAATGGTGATTTCAAAAATTAAGTTTACAGAATTTTCGAACATTTGAAGTGTTTTAAATGGCAGAAAGATAATATTTTTAGTAAAAGTAGATAATTTGTTTTTATGCGTGGGTTAAAAGAAAATTTAATTTAAAAACAATTAAAGTGGATGGTCACAACTCAAGGCTCTCTCTAGCACTTTTTATGTGCCAACTTTCAATTCAGATGTGTATCCTTTTCACAAGTTTTCAGAAAATTCAATTTTAACACATGAACTTTCATTTTTTTTTTACTTATTTTAAGTTATAATTAAAGGAAATCGAAAATCATAGGAATATCCCTTGAGTTTTTAAAGTTGATGGTTTATGTGAAGTTATGGAGTTTAGTATACTTTGGTTTTAGCCCTTGCACCTTTTATTTTATGGTTAAATATACTTTTGGATCTTTATGAAAGGTGCCTTCAAAGTTTTTGTAGTGGTGTTGATTATGATGGCATGTGCGGAATTAGAAAGATCTAGTGAATCATCATGTAAAATCAAGAACACAAGGAGTAAATAAATCTTTGTAAGCTCTTATTAGATCTAGAAAGAATATACAAATGGGTTTGTATACAATTTCTCTCTCTAGTCTAACACTCCAAATGGTTCACTTACATAATGGGAGTCACTCACTTCCTATTTATAGGAAAGACTCAACCCATTTACACATACAAAGAGGAAAACCTAAAACACCACATCCAAGCATGACTTTGCACCCTAACATTCTCCCCCTCAAAGTTAGGATTGGATGTCCGGCTTTAATCTCCAACGAGCTAGCGCGATCAAGACTAAACTCCCCCTCGAACTAACACCGGTCTTCAAATCCGAAAATGAATATTCGACAAACCCGAGAAGCTTCGAATACCCATCATTCTCCCCCTTTTTATAATCAAAAAATGATTATAAAACCCACTAAGGATGAGAAGCGCCCGAGGAATAGTCTTCACGATACTCCCCCTTGATGTGTACCAAAAATGAATCACCAAAAATCTTGCATGGAAAAACAATCACGAAAAAGCCACAAAAATTTCCAATTTATGAAATTTTTTGACGTTTTGGGTGAAAGTTGCAAGATTTTTCAAAAACCGGGTAGATATTGTCACTTTCTGAAACTTGCAGGGACCCGTTGCGCCAAAAACAGTCAAATATGCAAAACTCTAGCCCATTTGCGAAACCGGGCATAAAGCGTAAATTCACACAAACTGCAAGGACCAGAACTGAAAATTCTGCAATTTCTCAACTTTTATTACCCATATGTGAAGTTGGGTATTTGTTGCCAAAAATCCGAAACTGTAGGTACTCATTTTGAAAATTTCTGCATTTTCTTCAAACTTGCGAAACTGGGCAAATTTTTACCATTTCGTGAAAATATAAGGGCCAAATTCGAAACTATTTGCTTTCTTCTTCCCCAATTCACTAACAGTGAAATACTTCGCACATCAATTCTTCGCACGTTTCTCATCCAATTAACCAAATTAACCAAATGCGAATGAATGACTTCCATATATGCGAACCATATCACAACCTTATATGCGAACTCAATAGATGCGAACTATACAGATCACATCCTTATATGCGAATCTTGTTTTACCATTAACCACACAATTTTCTCACCAAATGCGAAATCATTTTTGAAACCCAGATGCGAACACAATTTTTGAGTCACCCATATACGAATCCAAGTGATCATCAGAATCAATCCATAGATGCGAACACATTCCAAGAGAACAATTTCGCATTTATCATAAACAACAAACGATTTTGACTTCAACCCTTGCAAACAAAATTTTCATTTTCTTGTAACATGTTCGCATTTCGTTCCACAACCGACCAACAATCGAACTTGCGAACATCGACACTTCATTCTGTTATCAACTTATTCCAGTCGACTAACAATTGAGTATCGATTATCGATATTCAAAATCGAAATCTCAAATCAATGATTCTCGTCTTAAACCCACTCAATAAAATCATCGACTCCAACATAGCCTTCGTTTTTCATTCAACCCGAAATCGATTTCAACAAACCCGTCGATTCTTGTTTTCCAGTCCATCATCATACCCAAAACAATTTCACAATCTTCATTTTTCAGTTATCAACAGCCCTTAGAAATCAAACTTGACCAATCACTTTCCGTTCTTCGCTTTTTGGTTGTCGATCCAAATTGAATCACTAACCATCGATCATTAATAATCAACTCCAACCACTCGTAATCAAAAAACAAACCTTCGAAAGCAAATTATTTACTCATCCATTTCGTTATCAAAACCAATCCTTCCCATGCGTTTTTAATTTTTTTTTCAGTTGACTTTTAGTTCATCAGTCAACAAACAACAAATTGACAATTTTTCAAGAACAATTTCAGATTAAACACTCTATTCCAACTGTTCTTCATCATTGTTCACAATGTTCTTGACCAATTTCATCAAGAAAGAAAAAATCGATTTCCGATTTCTTCACGTTGACTTGATCATAATCGATTTTTGTAACATAACAAATCGATTCACAAGTATACAAACAATCTCCAACAATCGGTTATTCAGAATCATCAAATCGAGATTGGAACTCAAGAACAAACGTGCAATCAGATGCGTTACTTGCACGATCTAAACATACAACTCATATAAGCATATGACCCTAATGATTTATTGAATGGATTTAATGAGTTGTGATGCTCACAGTTTAAAGAAGTTGAATCAAACACTTTTGGGCTAAAAAAAACGTGAACAGTGACAAATTATGTGATTTGGGCTCAAGATGTTAATGAACAGTAACGAGTTCATTTGAATGATAACTAAGTGAAATATTGGGCTCTTGATTAAATCAAAACAAAATTAAATGTTTGATTTGGGCTTGATCTAAAAAAAATTGTTGGATCACCAATGGGGTTGAAACGGATTAGATCCAACGAGTCAAACGATCATGAATCAAAAACATAACGCATGAATCGAAATCATGGATGTTTTGGAATCCATTTGAGAATTTTTGATACCTTTTTGACGAATCGAGATCCATTTGCAACGAACGAATTGAATTTTGAAGATCTTGGTTCTTTTGTCGGAATGAGAAAATCTCCAAATCGAACATTATACCACCCACCATGCGAGATGTACAACTCGTTCTTCGTGTTCTTCGTGTTCTTCAACGATCCAAGAACATCTTCAAAAGAGTCACCAACACTTTTGGGTTTTGACTTCAAATTCAATGCAACCTTTGGAGATTGATGCTTTGGAACCCAAATTTTTTTCACGGATTTCGGCTTCACAACATATGACGATTTTTGTAAGTAAACCCGCTTGTTCTTCCGATTCATCTTCTTCTTCTTTTTCTTTCTCATCTTTTTGCATCTTGAAGACTTGGCTTCATGAACAAACCCACTTTCAACAACATGAACATTTTGAGTTTGAATCAAATCTTTTGGAGTTTGATACTTGTGAACTTCTTGAATCACCGGCTTCCGATACGGAATCATTCCTTCAAACGAATCACAAGAACACAAAATATCATCGGTTTGAACTCCAATTGAGCAAAAAACTTTTTCATCTTGAGAATCAAATTGAACTTCTTTTTCTTGAACATCAAGAACATCACATTGAACTCCATTATCAAGAACTTCAAGAAACTTAATAGCATGAAGATCATTTGGGTCTTCAATAAGAGAAACATATTTCTTATTGAACAAATCTCTTTCTTCTCCTTCCTTTTGATTTCTACTACGAACTAATATGGACAAGGCAATTTTATTCAACCATGCAATCTTACAAAGTGGTTGAAATACCAAGCTTCCATGATCATCCTTCAAACCTCCATAAGAAACCATACTACCCCATGAAATCAATTTGCTTAACACCAACCCATAAAATTGATATTCATTCACTTTGTATTTCACATCTTTAATGATCACAATCCAAGAATCATATGGAAAATCCACCATGATCACAAAAACTTGACGAATTCTAAAGAGAGAAAGTAACACAAACAAGTATTCTAGAGAGAGAAAGTCGAATTATGGATCAAACCAAGGAAAACTTCGACTTCTAGAACACACAAACCTCTCTAATCACGAAGATCCATGATCAAAAAATGAATCACTAAATCAAAATCGCCATCAAGGATCAATTCTTGATCAAATCAAGAACACCCGCTCTGATACCAATTGTAGTGGTGTTGATTATGATGGCATGTGCGGAATTAGAAAGATCTAGTGAATCATCATGTAAAATCAAGAACACAAGGAGTAAATAAATCTTTGTAAGCTCTTATTAGATCTAGAAAAAAATATACAAATGGGTTTGTATACAATTTCTCTCTCTAGTCTAACACTCCAAATGGTTCACTTACATAATGGGAGTCACTCACTTCCTATTTATAGGAAAGACTCAACCCATTTACACATACAAAGAGGAAAGCCTAAAACACCACATCCAAGCATGATTTTGCACCCTAACAGTTTTTAATATGGAGTTTTAACTAATTGCTCTAGATTATTATTTCTAAAGGAAAGCATTATAATATCTAAATGATATTTTCAAAAGGTTTATTACAAAATCACAATTAAGGTAAATTGATAGTTATGGGTCGTCGGATGAGACATATTGATGGTTGAACCAAAATGATCACATATGATGTCATCTAGGATCATAACCTTAAAAAAAATTGTTGGTGAAATGTAGGGTGTGAGTAGCGTGACAAGATTCAGTTAAGACGTAACAACATTGAGGTGAGTTTTTCGTGTTTTGTGGATGTTCACACATAAATGTTTTTAGTGCGATTTATATGTATTTTTAAATTATTTGTTGACATTATTTTTTATGATAAATATAATTACGTGAAAATGTTATTTTGGATTTGCTCTCAACTGTGTGACTTTTTGGGTTGACATTTTTAGTAGGGACGGAAGGGGTATTTAATCAATGTGATCATGACGGATACGTGTGATCTGTGAGGATGGGAATAGAGAATTATACTCATTTCATTGGATATTTGAAACACTTGAGTACAATTGATAGGTTGTACCAAGGGGAAGGGAAACAAGCCATTGGTTCTTTCTATGAATTACTTATCATTCCGCTAAATATTATCATCGGGTGACATGTTTCGTTGTATGATTTATTCAACATATATGATAATAATGTTTTTTTTAAATGATAGAAATGTATGTGTATATTTTAGGGTAGTTTTCATTAGCATTTAGGATCATATTTTGCACATTTTCATGCCATTTGTTTAAATAATGTTTAGCTCATGTATTCTATTGGAATTCTGATACTGCTCATGTTTTTCATGTCAATTTCAGATAATTCAAATGGAACAGTGCTTTGGGAGCAGTTGGATGTGCGTTTGGAGCTTAAAATGGAGTTAGAACTAAAGAAGGATGCTAAGGAATAATAAGGAATGCTTAAACCGAAGAATCACGACCGAAACAAGCAAAAAATGTGTAAATGCGCTCACATATAAGGAACCCACAATTGCAAGTAGATCGCAGGTTGGTCGCAGCATGTTCGCATATAAGTTTCGAGGATTTTTCGTGTCAATAATTCAAAAAAAGAAGAACATGTGATTCCATAGGGCAAACCTGCGATCACAGCTTTGGGTCGTAACTCCAGAAATTTCAAATTAAACTTTAGGCTTCATTCAAACATAATCCTGGAATATTTTAAAAAACATGCGATCGCATGTTGTCCAAAAAAGCCCAGTACAACAATGTACATCATTAAATCAGTCTGATACGTGTTTTTAAGGTAACTTGTGATCGCATAGGGCCTACCTGCGATCGCATGTTACCAGTTTCTTTCTCTAGAAGTTTCCTGCTTGAGTACAAATAGAACCCTCATTATCATATGCGAATGAGAGACGATTCCAGGCAATGAAAACCACTTCTAAAGGCGATTTTTGAATTCTTTTAGCAACTTTTGGAGATCTAAAGACTATGAATCATCTCATACATTTAGTTTATCTTGATATATCAGTAAACGTTTCTTTTTAACTAGATTAATTTCGTTTTTGGCCATGTCTGGCTAAACCTTAGTTTTTAGTTCTGCATAGACTAGTACTATTCATGTGATTAGTTTTCACATTTGATTTTCGTTTTGTGTTTCTATATAGATTTTTCAGTTTTGAGCTTAATGAACATTTGATTTCTAATTCTTGTTAGCCCGATCACCTAGCTTGG
This sequence comes from Lactuca serriola, assembly GCF_051521515.1. NCBI lineage: Eukaryota > Viridiplantae > Streptophyta > Magnoliopsida > Asterales > Asteraceae > Lactuca > Lactuca serriola. The sequence continues at coordinate 221,276,724 of NC_136410.1, read as the reverse complement.
ATTTTATCATTCTAGTTAATCCGTTAATAGAATTCATAATTGTTATTGTCAACTGGTAATAAGTAACAAGTATCATATTGGTTCTGTTTTGGGATTTAACTCTGATATAAACTGAAAAAAAAAAATCATACCTTTATGCTTCTGAACTTTTAAGAAGTATTGGGTATTATTGAGAATTTTACACATAACTCAATGCAATTTTTCCGATTTAATTAATAGCTTATTTAATTGAATAATAAAAAGTTAGGGTTAATTCAAAAAACTTGTTTTGATTAACTAGTTTAGGTAAAAGAGATTATACTAGAGCTTATTAGTTTTTCTCAATACCAACTTAGATAGAACGCATTATGAATAACCAGATACGGGCTAGTTGTGTGATTAGGAAAGTCGTAGCAGAACTGAAATCGTTTTTAATATTAATTTCCATTTAATTTAATATCACTGCATTTTTTAGTTTTTAGTTTAATTCAGATCCCCCTTTTATATTTTATGTTTCTTGACTAGAATGTGCCCGAATCAAAAAGGCATTAATCATTAGGATGTGTCCCTGAGGATTCAACCCTGTTTCCCTGAGCCTTATTTTTAGTGCAACCACCAGTAATAATTTTATTTGTTTAAATCGGGTGTGACAACCGGTCCTAACACACGAACTCACTAGTTCCAAGGCTTACCCATTTAAAAACTTTAAATGTGTGCTGCCCAGGAAACTATTTAGCTAGTGGTGGTGGAAAGGAGATAGAGGAAGATTAATCAAGAAAACAATAAAGGAATTCTGCAAAGATGTAACACCTGAACCTGTTCAATTGAAGGATTTATTTGAATTTTATTGCTTAACATGTATTTTAGACAATAATTAAGTTTTAGAATTGATCTTGGGAGATGTTCGGATAGTTATATTTTTTAAATTTATTACATCCAATAAAATTAGGGTATTTCAAGGTTATATCAAAAAGTTGTTTTAAGTAGATTAAGTGTTTTCATAAACACTAAATCTTAGACGGAAGAAACAAGAGATAATCAAGCGTCTAAATTAGACTACATCTCTTTTGTATGTATCATGTCTTCAAGGAGATATAGGAGGTTCAATAGGGTCACCCCAGATAAAGAACGCATCCTAACTAGAGCTTATGTCAGAGTACAAAGAGATGTATCGGAAACCCCACTGATTCCAAATGCTAGTCGTCGATGAGGACAAAAGAGAGGAGGAGGCAAGGGTAGTGGAAGAGGATGAGGAGTTGTCACAACATCGATACATACACCACCTGGCTAGGGCAACTCCGACTCCCACCACAGTCGATGCGAGGAGATACAAGCTACCCTCCCAAATGTAATTGCTTAGACACAGGATGCTATAATGAATGAGTATGTTGGTGACGTAGACGGAGAAAAGGAAGACTACGAGTATAGTACACCAATTTCGAACCGTGATCCAAGCATTTCACAACCCTTAATGCATAATGACAACCACGATCGATGAGGTTGTAGTTACAAGATGTTCATGAATTGTAGACCACCTGTGTTTAACAAAATAATTGATCCCATGCTATCATCAATGTGGATCACGGATATCAAGGGAACATTCGATACTAACAAGTGTGAGGATGAGGACAAGGTGATTTATGGTGAGAAAATGTGAAAAGGGGAGGCTATACATTTGTGGCCATGGTGAAAGAAGTTGGGGGGGGGGGGGTGGGGGTGGGGGGCATGATGCGGCCAATAAGATGTCATGGGATGAGTTTACGAGAATCTTTAAAGAAAAGTTTTTCCCTCGAACGACGGTTAAGTAGTTGGAGGAAGAATCCTTGAGGTTGGAACAAGGTATATTACAGTGTGAGATTATAGTATTAAGTTCATGGAGAAAGATAGTTTTGCCGAGTTTTATGTATCTATAGAAGAAAGAAGGGTAGAATGCTATATTTAGGGATTGAGTACAGGTATCCATGAATTTGTCGAAATTCAGAAACCGTGTACTTTCCATTCTGATGTAGATGTTGTAGAAGGTCGCTAACATGAAAAGAATCATCAAGGTAAAGATAGGGATTTGGGGAAAAGAAAATGGGATGGTATGAATAATGATTCCATCAAAAGCAAGAATTCATGTCAAGAACGTAAGGTTAATCAAGGGCCTGGAGCAGAACAATGAACTATATGCAAATGATTCCACAAGGGGAGTGTAATATGAGTAATTGAACTTGTTATAAATGTGGAAATATAGGACATATCAATCTAGATTCTAAAATAGGGAAAGTATGTTATGGGTGTGGGTTCCTCGATCATCTCAGGTCAAACTGTTCCGGAAACAAGGGTAACAATAACCAACACATGGTGGCAGAGAAAGGGAATCGATCTAGAGATAATAAGGCAAAAATGACAATAGTAAAAAGCAACACTTTTCACTTGACATCTTAGGAAGCTCAAAAGACCCCAATATAGTGACAAGTATCTTCTTAGAAAGCTCTATATATGTGGTTCTATTTGATGTGGGTGCAAACATATATTTGATTTTTTTTCCATACCTTCTGTAAGTGCCTAAATATGACTGCAAAAGCTTGTATAAATAAAGAATGATGATGATCAATGTGTAGTCATAAGAACGAAAATTGATGATTTCTTGATTGAAATAACAGTTGTTTAGCACCACTAAAACTAGTTCCCGTAACACTTTGAGTTTTTGATATTGTGATAGGAATGGATTGGTTGTCAAAAAAAAACAAGTTAAATAGTTTGTAATAAGAAAACAATTAAGGCATGGGTAACGAATAGGGAAGCATGATATAATATATATACCAGTTGTAAGGAAGTTCTCGAGAGCCCTATTGGTTAGCACACACAAGGGCAGAATAATTTATTTAGTAGTTGCATGATTTGCTTGACAAGGTTTTATTCGACATAGTATATCACCGTGGGGTGCACCATTACTGCTTGTCACGAAAAAAGACGGGATGATGTAAATGTGCCAAGATTACCAAGAGTCAAAGAAGGTGTAAGATGTTTACTGAATAGAGAATGATAACATTGTCACTTAATGGAGTAAGTCACAGGTAAAAGGAAGAAACAAGTAAGATTCAAAATGATTAAATTTGATGTAACTGTCAGTATATTCGGTGAATTGAAGAGGAATTGGAAAGACTCCTCACTATAGGATAAGCAAAAAGTTTTAGATTTTGTGTACCTGGTATACGATGACACATTTAATAGGACATGGGTGTGTGATAGCCGAGATCATAACGTGTATGTTGTGACCGATATGGGATAGGATTTGAGATGGATATTTAAATGCTTGAGCACAACGGATGGGTTGTGCCAAGAGGGAACGGAAGAGGACCATTGGTTCTTTCTATGTATATCCAAAATATTCTCTTAAATTGTGTAATCATGTGAAACATATTTGTAGGAAAAGATAGTTAACATATTTCAGTTGTTTATGTTTGATAGGAACCTACATTTTATATCATAATTTTTGAAGAATTTCCAATGAGGAATGAATTTTCTAGCCAAGTATGAAATTTTATATGGTAGTAAGTGTACCATTATGTTAGATTAACCTGATACTCAGGAACAACCAAAAGGTTAGGTGATTTAACATAAGAAAACAATACTGTTTCAGGTGAGAGATAGAATCATGTTGAAGAAGTCCCATGGAAAAAGCGTAGTGTGTTTTGATAAAAGGGTAGTTAAATATGTGGTATATTGGACCTTTTGTGATTAAGGAATGAGTTGGAGAGATAACTTATCCGTTGGAGCTAGTAAGGGAAATATAGCGACTTTATATCAAGTTCAATGAGTGTTTGGTGGATGTGGCCATAGAAGTGCTACTTCAAAAAAATCAACACTGATGACAAGTTACATTACATAAAAGACCCATTACAGTTATAGACCGAAAGGCGAGGAAATTAAGGAAAGCAGAGAGACCAGTGGTGAAGGTAAACTAGAAGTATCATAAAGGATCGGATGCGAAATGGAACCCGAACGATATAAGAAGATAAAATATTCATATTTGTTTACTTAATTCAAATTCCAATGACGGAATTTTTTAAAGTGGGAAGTTTGTGATAACACATATAAAAATAAATATCAATATCAATATATATATATATATATATATATATATATATATATATAACATATTATATTATAGTAATATAATGATTAATTAAAAAAATTAATGAGTCAATTAGAGGCAAAATTATGAGGATTAATCTTAAAAACTGTCACCTTGATTGGGGGTATAAATTGAAGCAATTGAGAGAGTTTCACCAGTTATAGACTTAAGGAGCATAAATAGATTAAGAAATTGAGTGAAAACTCCACTAGAATTGCAAGAAAATGCGAAGAAGGAGTGAGAAATCAGAGAAGGAAGTTTGTAAAGATTTTTGGCATTTTGCTAGTGATTAAGGCATGATTATTTAATTTTAGCTTGGCATAGTTATTTGATTAGGTTTATACATATGGATTGAATGTTTTGGTTCCATCTAATGTCTCTGTTCGGGCTACTAGTAGTTTAATTGATGAATATTTTGAACTGTTTGGATTTTTGGTAAAAAAAATTTGATTTCAATTTGATTTGAGTTTATTCCTAAAAAATTATTTATGAATATATGTTAGTAACAAGTCAAGATGATTAATGATGATTACATAAACTAAGTTTACAAAATTTTCGAACCTTTGAAGTGTTTTAAATGGCCGAAAGATGATGGTTTTCAGGTAAAGAAGAAAATCTTTTTTTTATGGGTAGGTAAAAAGAAAATTTAATATACTTTTTGTTTTAGCCCTTGTACCTTTTATTTTATGGTTAAGAATATTTTTTGAATTTTTATCAAAAGTGCCTTAGAAGACTATAACATTGACTTTTAATTAATTGTTATAGAATATTATTTCTAAAAGGAAGCATTATAATATCTTAAGGATATTTTCAAAAGGGTTATTACGAAAAATCATAATTAAATTGATAGTTATGGGTCGTCGAATGAGACATGTGAATGGTTGAACCTTTTTCGTGTTCTGTGGTTGTTCATACATTAATGTTTATCATTCAATTAATATGCATTTTTTAATTATTTGTTGACATATGTTTTATGATAAATAAAATTGTGTGCACATGTTATTTTGGATTTGTTTCTTTACTGTATGACTTTTTAGTGTGACATATTTAGTGGGGACATGAGAGGTGTTTAATGGCTATGATCATGACGAATGTTTATGATCGGCGAAGATGAGAATTGTGAATTATACTCATTTTATTGGATATTTAAATACATGAGTACAATTGATAGGTGTATGAAGGGAAGGAAATGAGTCATTGGTTCTTTCTGTGAATGACTAATCGCTCCCCTAAGTATTGTCATCGGGTGATATATTTCGTTGTATGACTTCTTTAACCTATTTGATAATACTAATTTTTTAAGTGGTAGATATGTATGTGTAAGACGAACTCACTAGGTCCTAACCTTATTCACTAGGACAAAGAGGAGGATTAATCAAGAAAACAACGAAGGAATTCCACAAAGACGTAACACCCAAGGTTGTTCAATTGAAGGCTTTATTTTAATTTTATTGTTTCCCCTATAGTTTATACAATAATTAAGTTTTAGAATTGATCTTGCGAGATGTTCAGATAGACATACTTTGACATTTATTACATCCGATAAAATTAATGTGTTACAAAGATGAAGTATCTGTTAGTTTAAAATGATTTAAACTATGAAATTAACTATCTATCAAAATAACTCAATTAAAGTTTTTTCATCTAATGTGAACATTTTATTAAAAAATAAAAGTCGTATGGTATGACGTGCATACACAAACAATCTATGTTTAGAAGATGCTCATGATAATGCACTTATATATACCATCCAAAAGAATATATATGTATTTAATTGGCCAATTATGTTAGCATGACAAAAATAGAGAGAAGTACCACAAATAAGAAAGAAACAAAAAATGAATGGCGACAAGAGATCACTCTGTTTGGTCCACATCCTTATTTAGAATTATTAAAACCTATTTAGAAATACAAAACAATATAGGTATAGTAGTATGTTATACAATGCTTTATTTCAAAAACAATACAAATGAACAAGTTATTACATCAAACGATCATACACAACAAATCATATATAGTATTGCTCAATGTTACTTTTGCTCTTAAGTTCTCTAGATAAAAAGTTCTTGAAGTAATCCACAAGAGATACCCTTATAAATTTTGGTGGTGTCTCGTGAGTGATTAGGCTTGGCACCGGTCCAAAATCAGCATCTATTTTACGGGCAAAAAATGCGGCAATGGATAGCCTCTCCTTCTCAGAGTTCACTATTGCTCTATGCTCGATGCTTTTGTATAGCCCATTTGTCACAATCTGATGACAACAAATAAACCTTACCATTTTAGCAACTATTTTAAAACCACGTTTAAAGTGTTGGTCTATATATTTCATTGTTAAATACCAAACAAATGTATTGCTACTCTACCAAAGCTCTTTGAATTAACCAACCAATCCGTTGCCATTTACCTACGTTTCATTTTCCTGAATCCTTGTGCTTATGGGACATAGTAAATCCATCAGAACTTAAATCTCTACGTATCATGTTTGATAAAACAAAAAGTTTAAATGAAGAAAAAACAGAAGGTAAAATTTAACATGATAGATTATCCTAAGAAAGAAATTATTTTGAGATAGAAATGATAACCTCTATGATGTCCCCAAGATTGACTATGAATGCATTAGGGAGTGGTTTGACCGGAATCCAAATGCCATCCTTTTTTATCTGCAAACCTTCTACTTCATTAATTTGAAGCAGGAAGGTGATTCCAAGCTGATCTGAGTGAGGGCTGAGACCAATGACCTTTTTAGGTTCTGGACATGGTGGGTAATAGTTCATCCTCATAGATTGTAAACCTTCATCAAACAATACTTTCATATCCTCAACCTTCATCTTCAAAGCTTTTGCAATAAAGATGAGAGTTTTTAGTGTAACGTTCTTAACTTCTCTTGAGTATGCTTCTAGGGTATCTCTGTGATAATATACGTGATTGGATGTTAAAAGTTAACAACCTCTAATAAAATGGGACAATTGCATACGATGCTTATAATATATTATTATTACGTATTTAGAATAATAAAGACTAATTTATTCCATTAGACGGTTTCAGTTATTAATAGAAGTAGGAGTTAATTAGTAAAGAAGTTCCAAAAATATAAAAATAGTTGGCATAATTCAAATCGGTAACCTAGATTATCTCTAACGTAAGTCAATCAGATGATTTTCACTTACATAATAACCCTTCTTAAAAAAAACAACAGGTATATATGTTTGGTTTGACCTATAGAAACTGAATAAATTGCAATATACCCTAATTCTATTCTTTATAACTAAATAACACTAAAAGCAAAAAAAAGTTTATATTGCAATATTTTCATTCGGTGTATATTTGAATGAAAAAAACACCTTTTGCATAAGGACTGAAAACTAACAAAATAATGTGTATAATTTATCATACTACCATATAAAAGTGAAAATAGAGAGAAAATAGAGGGACAAATGACCTGAATGGAAGAGGTAGCTTAGGAAACAAGTGAGGCTTCCTCATTTCATGAGGGAGTGTAACCAGGTAAAACATGTCCGCCCAATCAAGCTTTTGTTCCTCAGAGACAACAAAAGCTTGTCCATATCCCTCAATATCTCCTGCGTCTTGCCAAAACTTCTTCTTTTCTTCCATTGGCAAATTGAAAAATTCTTGTGTTTCTTCTTTCATCTTCTCCAACAACGAATAACTCACCCCATGATTTATCATCTGTAACATAAAATTCATAAATCATGTTTTGTGAGCACAATCTCAACTATATTTGTAATCCGTTTCAATAATATTATTGTTATCAACGAATATGGTTTCTCCCAGCTTAAAACACTATATGGCCAAAATCAGCAACATCCTGTTTCAATATACTGTTCACCATATTTGAAATTTAATCACGCAATAGAATCGACATTTGGAAAACAATATGCATTATATAATTACCTGAAAAAAACCCCAATCTTTACAAGCAAGGTGTAGCCTTCCCAATTCTAAATTACTTGAATCTTTAGAGAGTAAGAGTTGCATATCTATGACAGGTACTTCTAGTAGTGTAGAAGACGGCAGACATGATGATATTGGATGCTCCTGATGATCGACCCGAACATATCGGGGAGGAACCTCAACAAGCGGTTCCTTTGCCAATTCTTGCACACTAGGCACTAAAAGGGAACTCCCCAAACTTCTTCCCTTCGCTTCCATGTGTGGTTTACATGTATCGGTGTGGTAGTCAATATATATAGGGAAAACTATAAATTTAGTCCCTTTGTTTATCAAAACTTAGGCGTGTGAGTCCCTAAAGTTCAAATTATGCATATATGATACCCTTATAACCATGTTTTGTCCAAATTGAAATTATTAAGTTACCGGTATATAACTAGATCTCGTTCTCTTGGGGCTGCTGCTAAGAACCTAGGAAAATCAAAGCTTTTTCATCCCAATAAGTATGTGTGTGTTTTGTTGCAATGACTATTTATGTGTGAGTTTTTGTTATTTTGGATCACTTATTTCGAGATGATTAAGATAAAAAGGATATATATATATATATATATATATATATATATATATATATATATATATATATATATATATATATATATATATATATATATATATATATATATATATATATATATGGAGAGAGAGAGAGAGAGAGAGAGAGAGAAAAAAAAAAGGAATGAGTTTTCCATGTGAGTTTTTTTCATCTGATTATATAAATAAAGAAAAGGGAGAAGAAGAAGGTGTGAGAAAGAGAAAGAGATCTAGTTAAAAAGTGACAGATAAAGAATTTGGAGGGAGGGGGGTCTCTGTAAGTGTAAGAGAGGCAGAGAGAGATCGCTCCATTTTTTTAATTAATAAAAGATTAAAAAAGAATAAAAAAGGATAAAACGGTCATTTCAAGTTTTTGAAACCCAAAAATCATATAAAATTCTTGATTTTGGACCGTTGCAAAAACCTTTTGGACTTTATCATCAATTTTTGAGAAGCCATAGTTATAATTTTTTTTTTTCGGTCGGTCCAATTTTTATATACAAAATAACATAAATGGTCCATGTGCTTTACAAAAAGTTGCAAGTTTAGTTCTAAATCTTTTTAGATTATATCGGTTCATATGGTTTCGTTTTCTTGCGTGGTTGGTCTCTAACCCATATAAAATAACGTTTATATTATTATTTATTTCATTTAAACTTTGTCTTTTATTTATTATATTTTCCAGTTATTATTAAATAAAATATAAATGACCTAAGTAAACCTTTTTTGTAAACTTCAACCCTGTTTTGAAATATTTAACTTTAGCAACTTTAAAGACGACCGTGTCACAACCAATCTAAGAGAAAACAACATATTCAAAATCTATATGAAGTGATATAAGGACAAAAGTTATCTCACACTCATCTTTAGAATTTTTTGTCAAACAAGGTTATGATTTTTGTCACTAGCCATTTTGTTTTTGTATGGATTTCTCCTATCTTATCATGGATTTACCATGAGTATTAGTTATAGATTGTAATGAATTTCTCAAGGACCATTTTAAAATTCGGCTTATGTTTAATCACATACAAACCCTAGTTCAAGAACAAGTTTAAAAAGATACTAAACCGATTACCACAAGAATAAGCCCGTTGGTGCTTGTTAAGTTTTTTTTTTTTTTTTTTTTTTTTTTTTTTTTTTTTTTTTTTTTTTTTGGGTGGGTGTAGAAGAGGTGCGGTAATTATTATTTTGGGAAAATGACACAATGACCCTATTATGTATTGTGATTTTACTCTTTCAGTCCTTAAAGTTAATTTTGTGCCCTTTAAGGGAACAAAGTTGATGTCGACCTGTTTTTTTGGTCACTACGACCTAATATACCTAATATACCAGGTTAAAGGTGATGTGGCTTATGATTTGGAATTTTTTTAGTAAAAAACAAAAGAATAATCAAAATTGGGGCCCACCATCTCTCTCTCTCTCTCTCTCTCTGACTTGTGTCACCATAGAACCACCACTGCCACCATCTTGCTCCCTACCGGAAATGACTAACATCCACCATAATTGTTGCTATCAGAGCTCCTTTCTCAGTCACCTACAACCCCTTTTTCCTTCACCACCGAGAGGCACCACCCTCTCCATTCCCCCTTGTTTTCTTGTGTTGATCGGAGCAAAACCCAGGTGCTAACCACCGACTCTGATGTATTTCTTCACCGCCATCCAAGTCATTTGATTAACCACCCAAAAAACTTCTCAAATAACCATAACTACCGACCACTACCTATTCTTTCTCTTTCTCTCGGAGGACAACAAATTTTCGGTTCTTAAAAAAAAGAGGTACAAATTCATTGCTTGCTATTGATCCTCGTTGTGGGTTTGTGTGATTTCATCTTGTTTACCACAAATCTTCAAGAAAAAAACTATCTTTTTCATCAAATCGTGCGTGGTTAATATTGACACTTAATTCCAGTTCACAAAACCATTTGCTTCTTGGGATAACAAAACTTCCAGCTTTTCACACCCAGATCTCATTTTTATCTTATTTTGATCTTGTTTTATCTCTTAAAAACTATAGTGAGGTTCTTGTTCTTCGAATAACCTTCCTAAAGTGAGAGAAACCCCTTGTTCTAATCTTGTTTTACCTCTTAAAAACGACACAGATGGTAGAAGTTGCGGTTAGAATGTTCGGAAAATGGAATAAATCAATCATCTAATTTATGGTATCGTGTCCATAATTCAGGGGTAAGTTCAAGAAATGTATGTACAGATGGAAATGGAATTAGCAATTCCATTACCAACAAGGTCTCATCGGTTCCTCCGACTTTTGTGTGTGTGTGAGAGAGAGAGAGAGAGACGATGGGCCCGGATTTTTATTATTCTTATTTTTTACTAAATAATTCTTAATCATAAGCCACATCAGCTTTAACCTAATATATTCGGTCGCAGTGACAAAAACAACAGGTCGACATCAACTTTGTTCCCTTGAAAGGCACGAAAATAATTTTATTGACTGAAAGGGTAAAATCGAAATACATAATATGGTCGTTTCGTCATTTTTCCTTATTATTTTTTGTTACAAATAAATCATCTAATAAATATAAAATAGAGGCACATTCATATAAAAGTCTTTCTAAATAAGTCACAATGAGACTACGAAATAACATGAAACCACATGGACCATCAAGGTCAAAACAAAAGTTAGAGACTTAATCTTTGTGTTCTTATAAAGCACCGGGACCATATATCTAATTTTGTGTTTTTACACCATACACGTACAAGGTGAAAGAGGCCTATACATTTGTTTTTGAATTACGTAAAGTGTTACTCTAATGGCATATTTCTTATAACATTACTTATTTTATTACGTGGATATATATATATATATATATATATATATATATATATATATATATATATATATATATATATATATATATATATATATATATAGGCTTAGGGAATATGTGTCTGTTATGTACCTAATATTAGGTATAGAACCATCAAAAACTTAATAGTTTTAATTAAATGCAATCAAATTTCTCTACCATCTTTCTTGTATCCTCTATTAGACTAGATGATTGGATTTGTACATATTTTTATGGAGTTTTAAATATTTAATTTTACACAATAAACCATGTATAAGAATACATTATCAACTACCTATAAACCTTCATATTAAAATATAATATAGAAAACTATAGTGAAAGACTAAAATTGTTCATTAAAAACCCAATAAACTTCTTCCCATAACACATCAAAATAAACCATGCAAGTATGCATATGGTAGGTATCAAAGAAAGTTATGAAACCTACTATAGGTATAATATAAACAACACATTCAAAATACAGAGATGTTGGGGATATATTAATTAATCAAAGATCATATGAACTCAAAAAATATAGGAACAAGCTAACAATGAAAAAAATTGTATCTTTTTAATCAAAATGAAATCAATTTTGATGGTTTTATACCTAATATTACATACATGACAGCCACATACTCACTTTTCCATATACATATATATATATATATATATATATATATATATATATATATATATATACATACATACATATATATATATATATATATATATATATATATATATATATATATATATATAGTTCATGTGAGACGGCCTAATTTTGTGAGACCGTGAGACGCATTTTTTTTTATTTTTTTTTTATTTTTTTAGTTAATTCATGTTCCGAAAATAATATTTAAAAAAAGAATTTTTGAATTTTTCCATTTATTTTGCATTTTAAAATAATTTTTTAGAATATGTACAGTGTAATATTCTATTAGAATATTTCACGTATTTTTCAAAAAAAAAAACAGGATTTTTTTTAGTTAAATCAAGTTCCGAAAATAATATTTCAAAAAAGAATTTTTAGATTTTTCCATTTATTTTGCATTTTAAAATTATTTTTTTAGAATATGCACAGTGTAATATTCTATTAGAATATTTCACGTATTTTTCAAAAAAAACGGGATTTTTTTAATTTTATTATTGATTTATTTATTTTGGTTAATTCAAGTTCCGAAAATAATGTTTAAAAAAAGAATTTTTGAATTTTTTCATTTATTTTGTATTTTAAAATTATTTTTAGATTTGGTCTCACGATCTCATAAAATTAAAATGGTTTCAAATGAACCTGAACCTCTATATATATATATATATATATATATATATATATATATATATATATATATATATATATATATATATATATATATATATATATATATATTAGATTTTACGTAGAATTCAGTTATTATTGTTAAACATTTATAGTTCGACGATTAAGTATGCTTTAACTAATGTAATAAATAGTTTACTAATTTTATCACTCTACGTAATTAATTTCCAATCAACTCTTGCTCTTTGGTCCAAGGTTTCTAGAAAATATTTGTTTGACATGTTTATCATCGGTACGTAAAGTCTTTCTTTAAACGAACCTGGGGCAGTGAATCAGAGATTGCCAAATTTTCGCTAAACTATTATTGACATGTTCCCCTGTTGTGGAATTTTAAATTTCTTATAGATGTTTGTAAATTAGTTGGTAGAATCAAATATAAAACCAACTTACTTACCGGAAGAATAACATGGTAAGTTTATGACATTCGTTCGATGTTTGTTAATCGTACAATGAAAAGTTTCTATACAGCTATTTATTTATTAAAGATGAAATTATATAAATGATCTTCGTGGTTTATAAAAAGGCATAGGTTCCGACACTATTTTTTTCCTTGATGAGGATGGCCCCATGGTTTCAATTTAGTTTGTCAATATAGTTTATTTTATTACACATTCTATATATATATATATATATATATATATATATATATATATATATATATATATATATATATATATATATATATATATATATATATATATATATATATATATAATCCCGTGGGATGCATGAATAGTAATATTTTCAACTTCTCATTTGTGACACATGATTTTTAAATTGGTCCTTTGTTTCATTTGTTTTTTAATTTTGTCACATAATTTTAACAATAGATTGTCAAATTTCACAATAATGTTTTCAACTTCTCATTTTTGCCACATGTTTTTTAAATTGGTGCCTTTTTTTATTTGTTTTTTAATTTTGCCACATAAATTTAGTATTAGATGGTCAAATTTCTTCCATTGACCGGGTCAATATTGTTTCATGTGTGAGGCGGTCCATCACCGACTCAAATTCCTATAGAAGCTTTGCATAAAATTCCACGGTCTCTACGTTCCAATCACCCATCTCCACCACTGTTTCATTTATGTTCTATCGGTGGTTGGAGAATTTGATATGAATTACCATTTTATCCGTGATTAAAATTTTTATTAGTTTTTATTTTCTATATTTTAAGTAAAATTTTAATAGCCTATTTTAATTTAATATAAAAAACCATGTTAAACCTAATCTCTTTCTCTCTATACAGTTATCGCGGTCAAAATTTTAATAGCGGTCACATACCGCTATTTGAGATCGCGGTTATCGCGGTGGTATAGCGGTGCAATAGCGGTTTTTTACTATTACTTATAATTTATAATTTTATATTATATTTATATAGAATTTATATATTTGAGTATTAATACTATAAGTTTATATAGAATTTGTATCATCAAATCTAAAAAGTCATATAAAAACATAACATAATATTTTATTATAGTAATATGGAAACTAGTTAGTGTCAAAGTGTCAAATAGAGTTTAATTGCATTGCACGGGTTCAATCTCGTATTAGTAGGTTGTGGTTGATTTAAGGAGTTAAGTCCCAAGTCGTAGCGTCATAGGTGTGGGTCGATTTACAACAAGCATTAATGGAGTCCGACCATAGCAGCTCAAGTCTTCGTGAGTATAGAAAGAGATGAGAAAGAGTATTGTCGGTAGACGTAATTGTTATGCATGCTTTTAATTATGTTAGTTGTTCGGACTTTTTAAAATGAAAGTATAGTGAGATTATTAAAACTAGTTTTCATTAACAAAGTAACCAAATGGCCCAAAATATGAACGAAAATGGAATAGCGCCCGTAGTGCCGCAAATGGCGGTACTGCGGAATGAAAACGCTAAACTGAAAATAGCGGTTTGTTGACCTCCGCAAAACGCTATAGCGCGCAATTGATAGCTTAGCTCCTTAGTTTGAATCTGGATTAACATGAATGCTCATCTAATCATCTCAAACCAGGACTTTGATACCAAATTGATACCAAATTGTAACATCCAAAATCAAGGCAAAGTTTTTCATTCTTAAACCAATCCAAAAACCACAAATATCACAAAATCATAGTTTCCAAAATTCATAAAACAAAAAGCAGAGTATTCATAAAATCATAATCTCATAAAATCCAGGATGATGTGCACAATCAAGCCTTCGTCTTGTTTCTGCCTTCTAAAGTATCTGAACCATAACAATCAAACTGTTATCCAAAGTTTAATAAGTTTCCCTAAAATACCCAACACAACATAACATATACAATCATATATGTTGGGCCCACACATGATCATGATAATGCACTTATATACCATCCAAAAAATATAATATGTATTAAAATGGCCAATTATGTGCATGACAACCATAGAGAGAAGTACCACAAATAACAAAAAAACAAAAAATGAATGACTACAAGAGATAAATCCGTTTGGTCGACATCCTTATTTATAATTATTGAGAACTATTTAGAAAGACAAAACCATATAGGTGTAGTAGTATTTTACACAATGCTTTATTTCGAAAACAGTACAAATTAACATCTTTTTGCATCAAATGATCTTACACAGTAAATCATATACAATATTGTTCAATGTTACTTTTGCTCTTAAGTTCTCTGTGACAACCCAAAGTCTATTCCGTCACATTACCCCGTTTTCGTTGACGGAATATTCCACGTTATAAAAGTTCCGTTAATTTGAGGTCGTAAAATAAATAAATGTTTTATTTATTTATTTTTATGTCGTATAGTCGTAATAAAATAAATAAATCAATTACTTTACATTCCATATTAATTTGGAAAAAGTTAAGTTTTATTACGACCACTAAATCGGGTGCGACCAAAAGCCCCGTTTAACGGCAGTATCGGGTAGATTCCCACTGAGCTCCAACTCCAACCCATATATAAGGGGGAATGGACTTCATTTCACCCCTTTTCACTCTCTCTCTATACTCTCTCTCATAAAGCTCGTTTTCGACTCAAAACCGCGAATTTCCGCTTCCAAAACGTAAGTCTCTTTACCCTAACCTATTCTAAACATCATGACTTGTGATTATACCCCAAAAATCGACCTTATAAGCTGTTGAAATGGAGTTTACGTCCTAAGAGCCTCCTTAGGCCGTAAACCCCTTAAATGAGGCCAAAATGACCCGAAATTGTCCCTTCAAGCTTGGAAACTAATTGGGGATTTAGCCTAGGAGTGTTTGCACCTTAAAACAATCAATTTTGGGGCACAAAAGAGGGTTTACGGCCCAAGCACATGCTTAGGCCGTAAACACCCTCTAAGCTTGTAAAATCAAGTTCCAAACACTCCCAAACCACCCTTAGGCTTAATACATAAATTAGGGACTTGCTATTTCGGGTTTAGAACATTTAAACACATAGATTTGAGGGGTAAAATGGTGTTTACAGCCCAAGCACATGCTTAGGCCGTAAACACCTCCAAACCATGTTAAATGGTAGTTTTAATCCCCCCAAATAGCCTTATACCTTCACTAGAAAATGCTAGGGTTGAAACAAGGGCTTAAACATCAATAAAATCAAGGTATAGGAGTTCACGGCCGTGAACTCCCATAGGGGTGGTTCATGGGCCGTAAACTCCCATTTGGTCTGTTTAAATGACTTAAACCCATTCATACATTTTAGATTTGGACCTAGCAAAATTCCACGATCAATATAAGGCCTTTAAACATCCTAGAACCCCTCACCATGAGTTTACGGGCATAAACTCATGGGGAGTTGTCCCAGGGCCGTAAACACCATATGGAGAGTTTACTCTTGGAGAGTAAACTCCATTCCTAAGCCATTCACACCCTTAAATGTTACCTGGGACACCCCCAAACACTTAACCAAAGTGTTTTCCGCTCCTTAGAGTGCGTATACTTGTTTAATTAGTATTAAATGTACTAATTGTATGTGAACATATGTTATCATATGTTAAATAGGTCACTAAGTGTGTCCAAGTCTTTACTTGACACCGAGCACCCAACTGGCACCTTCGTCGGATCCACTTACACCAGGTGATTTCATACCCCTGAATGAACCTTTTAAATGTTTTTACATGTTTTATAGGGGGGAATACAAGTTAAACATGTCAGTTATCATATCAATCACATGTGATTGATAACCCGCATGCACAAAGATTTACCACACTGTAAACTGTTTTACCGAGTATGATAATATAAATGATTTTCTAAAATGTTTTCACTTATTCAAATCTTTTACTCATACTGTTTTACCAAAGTTTATTTTTAAACTGGTTTATGAAAGGTTTCCAAAGAGTTTCTAAAGGTTTACAACTTATTTTACCAACAAATACCAAGTTGTGATTTTCCTAAGTATAAAGGTTTTTCCAAGGTTTTAATCAAAGTTCTCTTTCATGTCATATACTTTTACTTTTACTTGTTAGATACCGCTGCTTCGCTTTTACCTAGTTTAAAATCCTACTCGATAACGCTTCCACTTCGTGATACACTTATATTTGGTAACGCTTATACTTCACGACTCGGATATTCCACACTGTACGCTTATACTTCATGACTCGGATATTCCACACTGTACGCTTATACTTCACGACTCGGATATTCCACACTGTACGCTTATACTTCACGATTCGGTTATTCCACACCGTTTGTTTACACCACACGATTTGATTATTCCACACGATTCGGTTATACATCACAATTTGGTTATACTTCACGATATGTTTTCCACTTGTTACACACCCAAACATAGTTGGATATATGCCTATGCTTGTATAGGTGCATATAAATAATGGTTGAAGGACTTAGGAAGGCTTGCTCGCCCTATTTCCTTTTCTTCGTTGAGATGTGGTCTGGTGGGATCGGATGTCCGTCCGAAGGTCGTTTGATTAATTAGTTATATAATATGTATACAAGCATAGACATATAGGTTTGCACCAGTCAGTTCATTTATGAGTCTCTACCTCTAGTTCAACACTCATATTGGAAACCCACTACCCACTCTTTGGGATGCATCTTCGGGACACGGCCTTCTCCGTCGTCTAGTTGGTAACCAGATTCTCCTGTAGGGATAGCGGACATTGTGTGTATAGATCTATACGGGATTGACATCCCTGCACCCTGACTACTAGCTACAGTCCACGACCTACCAAGCCAAGGGGTGACAAATGTCATAGTTTATAGACGCTTGCAGGGCGTCAGGTACTCTAGTGTCGGTTAGTATGGTTACGGGTATCCCATGTTACCTTATAATTCATGGCCTTAAGGTAATGGTATTTCACACTGTACTTTACACTGTATGCTGAAAACCCACTCTCAGAGTCACACTGTTTTTAGACCTTGCTAGCTGTATCTTTTATTTGATACTATCTGGGGTCTATATTCCTTGTTTAGACCTTACTAGTTGTGTCTTTCATTTGATACTGTCTGGGGTCTGTAGTCTCTGTTTTTAGACCTTGCTAGCCGTACCTTTCATTTGGTACCGTCTGGGGTCTGTGTCTCCCTTCGTTAGACTGAGCCATGCGTGTCGTTTGTTCGATACTCTCCTGGAGTCTATGATTCCTTTGCCTTAGTCAGCAGTCTTTACTGCTGAGGCATATGTTATTTCCCTGATTTCTCTTGCTTTCTTTAATAATCAAATTCTGTATTTTGATAATGATAGCGATTAAGGGAAGACTACTTTTTACCACATAACTCCGTCCAGTCTTGATAGAAGACTGCTTTTATTAAAGAAAATATAGGATTTTCTGGAGAAGACACTAATGAAATGGACACTCTAAAACTACCACTTTTATTAAAGTTATTTGGATAAACTGACACTAAATGCTTATGAACTCACCAACATTTGTAAAAATGCTGATACTCGCTTTTCAAATAACTTGTATTCTCAGTTCAGCATTAGACAGGTACATTCCCAGAGCTGTTGATGAAGATAGCTTAGTACCAAGCTGTACTTATTATACTTACTTGTATTACTTTGTTATATTGTAATGTAAACCATGTAAAACTATTACTATTAATGCAATGTTTTGTGGTACTTTGATTACTATAATGCATGTGTTGTGATACTTGACATGACGTCATCCACCCCAGAACGTTTCCGCCGTTCCGGTTTTGGGGTGTGACATTCTCTAGAAAAAAAGTTCTTGATGTAATCCACAAGAGATACCCTTATAAATTTTGCTGGTGTCTCGTAAGTGGATAGCCTCTCCTCAAAGTTCACTATTGCTCTATGCTCGATGCTTTTATATAGCCCATCTGATGACATCAAATAAACTTTACAATTTTAGCAACTAGTTTAAAACCAACATTAAAGTGTTGGTCTATATATCTCGTTGTTAAATACAAAACAAATGTATCGCTACTCTACTAAAGCTCTTTGTATTAGCAACTAGTTTAAAAAGACGAAGTCATGACTTTTTAATTCCATTTTGCCAAACAATGTTTATGATTTATAATACTACCATATAAAAGTGAAAATAGAGGGACAAATGACCTGAATGGAAGAGGTAACTTAGGAAACAAGTTAGGCTTCCTCATTTCATGAGGGAAGGTAAAACATGTCCGCCCAATCAAGCTTTTGTTCCTCGGAGACAACAAAATCTTGTCTATATCCCTCAATATCTCTTGCGTCTTGCCAAAAATTCTTCTTTTCTTCCATTGGCAAACTGAAAAATTCTTGTGTTTCTTCTTTCATCTTCTCCAACAATGAATAACTCACCCCATGATTTATCATCCGTAACATGAAATTCATAAATCATGCTTTGTGAGCACAATCTTAAAATCAGCAACATCATATTTAAATATTTTGTTCACCATATTTGAAATTTAATCACACAATAGAATAAGCATTTGAAAAACAATATTCATTATATAATTACTTGAAGAATGCGTATCTGTGCTTGGCCATAGAGTGGCAGCCGTTTTGGGCCTAAAACCCTAATCTTAGGGTTGGTGCCCTGTTTAAGGATAGTTACACCTAGGGTTCCCTCATTTGGCAGCTTCCACCCTCCAAAAGCTAACCCCCCATCTAAACCCTAGCACACTTTTTTGTGTTTTGAGATCTTGAACTCCATTTTTGTGAAGGTTGAAGGAAGATGGAGCTTTGGGTGTTGCTTGTGAGTGTGGTTCCAGTTTAGATGCGTCATCTACATCTTTGGAGGTATAAAGTCTCTACCTTGATCATTAGTTCTCTAGATCTAGTTCTAGGTCATTTTATGAGTTTTTAGACCCAATTCTTCTTGTTCTTGAAGTTTAAGTGAGATCCATAACCTTTGAGTGTATTGATAGCTTCTGGACCTTAGATTTGGTTGGAAAGTTAGCTTGCATGGGTTATTGAGTGAACCCATGCCTTGGTGTAGTCATTAAGGACTTGGAATTGAATATCTTGACTTAATAGGATTTCCTAATGCATAAAGTTGGAAACTTTATCCATCAAGACCTTGTGGGGATTTAGATCTGAGTGTTAGAGCCATTGGGGATTAGGTATAACAGCTTAATCCATTAAGTTCTTGATGACTAGTGCCCATGACGTGGCTACCAGTTGCCACGACACGACAACTGGTGTTTCTACGACCTTCCCTTTTAGAAGACGCCATGACGTTCCCAATGGTAGCCACGGCGTCAGATTTAACTGATGGCCGATTGTTTTCGTCTTGGAGTGCCCATGATGTGGCCTATGGGTGGCTACGACGTGGAGGCCTGTCAAGTTGACTTTGACCGTTGACTTTTGACCATAGTTGACTTTTGGTCAATTTAGAGGATTTGAGGTGTAGATTAAGTGAGTACTTTTTATTACCTCTAGGTGTTTCGTAGTACCAGTCTCCATTGTGTGAGAGTTGTCTTGATTTAGTTGTTATGTGCGAGGTTGTGACAACCCGAAATTTTCCATCCAGTTCAGCCTAGCACTTCTTTGAAAGTCAAACTCATTGCCGTTATCCTTTAGCACAATTAGGAGTTTATTTGAGCGTTCTGAGCCTTGTACACTTAAGGAATAAGTGTCGGGTTTATCGGCTGAAGTTATAGCTCAAGGAAATGACCATAAACACCCATGCAAGGAGTTCACAGCCAACACATGGGAGTTTACGGCCATAAACTCCATGTGGGCCGTAAACTCTTGCCTATATGGTGAAATGGTGGCCATTTGTTCATTTCTTTCATTTCCTTGGCCCAAATCCTCTCAAGTATCATCCCGATCTTCGTCCCCAATCTTCAAAACTCGTAAGTATCTTGCCCTAACTAGTTGATATCTTAGATGATCTAGTGATCTTACATGATTTCATCCATGAAATCATTCCGTTTTGTACATTTTCAAGTTACACCAAGAACACGCACTAGTGTTCTTGGCCAGAAACGACCATTCAAGCTTCTAGATCGTAAGTGCTCTTGTTCTAACTCGTTGTACACTAGGTTTAACATGTTTATAGCCTATAAATCATAAGGAAACACAAGAAAAAGGAGTTTATGGCCAAGACATGTTCTTGGGTTGTAAACCCCTATAAGTGGGGCAAATTGCACCCTAACTCCTTCCTTATGCCTAGAACCCAACTTAGATCATATCCTTGAAGTGTTAAGGACCTTAAGTAGCCAATAAACCATGTTCCCATAGAGTTTACGGCCGTAAAATCATAAGGATTGGTCATTAGGCCGTAAACTCTATAAAGGGGTGATATTGTGCCCCTATTGCTTCCACATGGCTAGAACTTAACATAGAACCAATCCCCAATGAGTTAGGAACCTCAAAAAATCAAATGGTACTTCCTACCATGAGTTTACGGCCGTAAACTCATGGGGAAGTGGTACTTGGGCCGCAAACTCAAGTTAAGGTCATTCTTGGACCTTAAACTCACCTATCCTCTTGTTTAAGCATTGGAACACTTACCACTTAAGATATCATAACTTTAAGCTTCATTTGGTGACCCATTTGAGAGTTTACGGCCAGGAGTAAACTCCCCTGGGCCGTAAACTCCAACAAGTATGGTCTATGGACCATAAACTCACTTACAAAGCCTTACACTCCTTTGTTGCAACCCGATAGCATCCTAGCACTTAACCAAAGTGTTTTCCTCGCAATAGGATATTTCACATGTTTAATTAGTGTTATAATCACTATTTGTTTATATACATATGTCTCCATATTTTACTAGGAACATAGAGTGTGTTCAAGACTTCACTTGACACCTAGCAATCCTACATCTTCAGTTCATCCAAACCACCATCTTTAGGTGAGTTCATACCCCTGAATTAATGTTTTAAATGTTTTTAAATGCTTAATGGGGGGGGGGATACAAGTAGAATCATGCTAGTCATTATATCAATCACATGTGATTAATAAGCAGCACTCAAATGATTTACTACTCATTAGCGGTTTTACCAAACAGTTTTCTTCAAATGATTTTCATAAACGTTTTGTATGTTTAAAACTCCTTATTAAACTGTTCATTATACAGTGTATGTTTCATTTCAAACTCATTTACAGTTGTATTTCAAACAAATGTTTCTTTATACTTAAACTGTTTTATCAGAAAAATACTCTCAACCCGTTTTATAGACCGACATCAAGTCGATCTGTTCCTAGATAGTATTCATGTTCAAAGGTTTTACAAAACTTATTTTATGCTTTGATATTGTCAATTGCATGCCTATGTATGTATAGTTATATAAGAAATGTTTAAAGGACTTAGGAAGGCTAGTCGCTTTATTTCCTTTTCCCCGTTGGGATGTGATCTGGTAAGGTATCGGGTATCCGTCCGAAGATCGTTTAAATATTAGTTATGTATCATGTGTACATATATAGTCATAAAGGTTCTTCCAGTCAGTTCAATACCCTTGGGTAGCAAGGGTATACTTCCATGTTCATACGTACCAGTTATATTACTAGTAAGCTACCATATGGGTAGTTTAGGAAGATACTAGAACTATTACTAGAACGCGGTATCATACAACGAGTCAGTTCATTCATGAGTCTATACATGCTAGATAGAGAGAGAGAGAACACACATTACAGCTATTGCACATAGTACATTACTATACTATTACATAAATATGTTTACATGATTACGCTTACATGAGTACGTTTACATAGATACATTTACATGAGTGCGTTTACATATATGATAATAGGACAGACATCACTAGGTGCTCTAGCATGGAACGCTTTCAGGATCTAACTATGCCAATGAATCACAACACATTGTGATAGTTATATTGGGTATACATGATCATAGTAATGTGGATGTTCACGGCTTGCAAACATGCAGGGGTCGTGTATAGGTCCCAAAATCTCTTTGACAGGGGAGCGTTTAGCCTGGGATCTAGCCATCACATTATGCCTTATCCCTCAATTAAGGAAAAATTGGTACAGAAGTAGTCACTTATTACAAATACTACAGTACTTACTAGATTCAATAGATTTAAGGTAGTTAGTACGGTGGTAGTTTTGATACTACACCATAGTACTATTTCCTTTTTCCCATTACATTCACTTCGTGAACATTCACATGATGCACAGTAATGTAGAAGCTATATTTTGGACAATGATAGTCGGATTTGGGAAAATACACACTCTTACAAGAGACACACACATAGATACTAGATGCCTTGGTTGAAGGATACGTTTGGTAGGAAACATATGGTTTTCTAGGATGTTCAAAACGTTTTAATACTTACAGTTCATATACATACAAATACTTATAGTTCATATACATACAAATACTTACATACAAATTAAGGCACTAAAATACTTATGATCTCACCAGCTTTAAAGTTGATACTCTCTTTGAAAATAACTTGTATCCTCAGGTCAACAGTAGATAGGTACCGATGCAAGGTTTAGAGAAGATGGTGCTCGTTCAAGACTCATCTTTCATTTTGATTTATACTTTAGTGTTTATTATAATTTGTCAAAACACACTTGTATTAAAATTATATTATTAATGCAATGGATGATGTTGTTGCTTGTTTACTACTTTTCATTGTTGTGATACCATACATGACGTCCTCCGCCCTAGAACGTTTTCGACGTTCATGGTTTTGGGGTGTGACAGATTGGTATTAGAGCACTATTTATAGTGAATTAAGTATATCAACCCATAAAAGATATACAAACTATAAATAAAATGGGATAAAAATACTCTGACCAAGAGTTTATACTTTAAATAATAAAATATTTAATTAAGTATATGTGCCTGCATTCATAGTAAATCAGTGTCACTAGGACATTACAAAAGAATTACGATTGTTGGGCAGCACATGTAGACTTAGAGACATATAGTCAAAACTGGGAAGATATAGCCTGATCAACTATATTATCCGAGGGTTGACTGGCATGTGCCTAAGTGTAGTTGTGAGGTTGCAATAAGTCTAAAATCTTACCAGCAATACCACAATGAGAACAATAGAACATAAACCTAAAATACTATAGGGGTATTTGGTGTTATTATAAGTACTTCATACTTGAGAACCAAACGGGATCTTTATTACTAAGTTGATAGTTGCTAAGTGGATACACTAAGGCTATATGTAACTAGGGTGCTATAGACTTAGAATCTGTGAAAATTTTGCTTCACCCCTATTCTTTGTGAATTTGGGGTTAAGGTCACTTATTCGAAGGCCTATCCTGTTTTGATTACATATAACTGGTATGCACTTCACAAATAGTGATGTAACTAATGAAGATTTTCTAAATAATTATCTATATAGTTCGTCTAATAATGATTTTCTTACCCCAATTCTCGCGTAGATAACATGGCTGGACTCTATCCCCACGGCAACCAGTACCTTCTGAACGAAGTCATAGCTGGTTGGTTTGGAGAAGAACCAGAGAATGATCATCCTATCCCTTTGAATGATCACCATGATGAAGACCTTTCGGACGGTGCTAACTCCGAACCCGAGGTTGAAAACCTACCCCAGGCAGCTCCAGTTCCAAATCCTAACCATCGTCCGGCTTTTCATGGCCTGACGCCTCCATGGTTGGAATGCTTGGAAACATGCAGCCAAGGACAAGATCAGCCCATGCCATTTAATGGTGACCGAAGCTTTTATGACCTGAGCAACGGGGGCTCAGCAGACAGAATCTTGCCAATCTTGGTCCGCAGAGTGGCCCGAAATGAGAATTAAGGCAGGAGAACCCTACATCAGATCACAGAAGTTGTCACAAATGCGAGAATGCATACCCTCCACACCATTCGTCTAGAAGATGCTCGTGAGAGATCCGAGAGAGACCATGAAACCCTGTTTCAAGCATTGGCTGAATCACGAGCCGAAGTCATAGAACTCCGTGTACGCCAGAGGGTGTACAAAAGACACATACTTGATGTGGAACGTCAACTGGCTGAACTGAGAGTTCACCAGAGGGATGACCGTGTCCAGTAGTAGATGCCTTACTTTATTTTTCCTTGTTAAAAAGGAATCGTTTTTCTATCTATGCCTGATATGGCATTTTCTATGAAACTATCTTGTACTGTAAGTACTTTTGGTTAGGTCTTTATGCTGTCAAGGACTATCTTATCTGGATATGATGTAAGACCTTTTACAAGGTCATTTTCCCGAACTTTTACGTCATGAATATCAAAGATATTGACAGTCGGCTAACTTCTGTGTCATTCTTTATTCAAATACTCTCATCATACTTTCATTGGAGTATATCTGAAACATGCTTTAGTCAAGACATTGGACTATAGCAATGTAACTCAGGAGACATTTCCAAGTCTCTTTTAGTGGTTGGATCATGTTATTCACCAACCAACGATACCTCGGCTTGAACGACAAACGTCTTGAGACCATTCTACGAACTTACTTCCACTCATTACTAGGACTGCATCATAGGGATGTAGGTCAACCCTTCATGAACACACTTCCACTCAGTACTAGGACTGCATCATGGGGATGTAGATCAAACCTTCGCGAACATACTTTCACTCAGTACTAGGACTGCATCATAGGGATGTAGGTCAAACTTTCGAGAACATACTCTTACTATTTAATTGAGCAATCGAAGTACATCTAGGGTCAACCGAAAATCGCTTACAAAATCCCTATCTTTCGTGTTACAGAATCATGTCGTCATCCGGAAATAGTCAACCGAACAACGAAACCCCTGCCTTTCCTATGGACGCCGCTACCTTTCAAACCACAGTTACAGCTGCCGTGATGGCTGTCGTGACAGCTGTCCTTACAAATCGTAGCGCTATCATCACAAGCAATACTGATGATGATGTTGAGAACCGCGATCGTAGTATCAATCCAGGAAGTCATCAAGCGATAACAGTCGCAGGCTCGCAAAGCCGAAAAACAGAGAATAAGAAACGAAAGCGCCAAGCCTAGAAAGAACACAAGCAATATAAGGGAACGCTTCCGAAGTGTAGAAAGTGTAGCTATCATCATGATGGAGCCTGCCGGGTATTGCAATGTATCAACTGCAATAGACTGGGACACATTGCCCGTTTCTGTGGAACCACCGCCACTAGATCCAGCCAGGGTTCCTATTATTGTGGTGAGATTGGGCACTATAAAAGAAATTTCCTGAAAAGGGAGATCAAGGAAAGAACCCGCATCCCCTTAACTCCTACTCAACACTTCACTTCCACTACCGATGTTGGCACTAGCCAGATATGTCATTTATGTGGAGAGAGGGGAGATCTCAAGAAGGACTGTCCAATAACAAAGAACCCGGGCACAGATGGGAAGATTCTTAGGATCACGGCTGTAGGAGAACCTACTCCTGTGACAACCCGAAATTCTATTCTGTACAAACAATATCACTTCAATAGAAGTTATAACAGTCATAGTAAATTTTCAGACTTTTCCATATAAGTTTGAGTAATTCAGGGTTTACACTTCAGGAAATATCAGGAGAGTGGATGCACTAGGGTTGTGTGCAACTCTGTTATTCAAACACTCTATTATATTAGAGATCATTTCGGGAATAAAATATTTTCTGCCAAAAATCTCAGGACTATATATAGAATTCTGAACCAGTTTCATTCATTATTTACATTTCCAGCTAGAGAAAAGCCATTTCTCTCTCACGGATCTTCAGGTTTTCATTCCAAATCGTGAGTACCCTTCTCTAGTTGTATTATACGGCTTATAATGTGTTTAATAACATAGATTACATAGCAAAACAACTAGATTCGGGAGTTTACCGCCCAAGAACACCTTGGGGAGTAAACTCCTAAAATGATGCCTAGCCTTTCCCCGTGATGTGTAACTACGTTAGGCTTGTATGCTAGTGTGTATATGACTTAAAATCACCCCAAGAACACCAAAGTTTAGGTGTTCACGGCCCATGAAGTTCTTGGACCGTGAACTCCAAAAACAAGGACCAAAGAGTGCTTTTAACACTCCTAAAGCCTTGGACAATTACCTAGATTTACTCCTAGATAATTTAAGCACTTTAAAACATCAAAAACCCCTCCCAAAGAGAGATTATGGCCTTAATATGGTTCTTGGGCCGTGAACATCAATCAAGGGAACCAAAGTGTGCCTAAGGCCTTCATTTGCCTTAGATAAATGTCTAGAACCTATCCTACATGTGCATGGGACTTGAAAACATAAAAATATCCCTGTCCATATGAGTTTACGGCAGCAAACTTAAAAGGAAATGCCCTTAGGGCCGTAAACTCCTCAAAGGAGTGTATCTATGCCCTAAACTCTTCCATGAATTAATCCACCAAATTGGAATGCTTCTAGGGATCATTTAGAACCTCAAAACACCAAAGGACATTAAGCCTAGGAGTTCACGGCCGTAAACTCAAGGGTTTACGACCGTAAACTCCTTGTGTGGAGTTTATTGGAGAGTAAAGTCAAATATGGGATCCTTTGGAACCCTAAACCCAATTGCCTTGTCCCACAACAACATAGATGCCATCCTTAGGGCTTAAAACACTTATATAAAGTGTTTATCATGTTCTAGGATGTCCTAACATTTACAATTAGTAGTTTAAGACTAATTGGGTGCATATATGTGTGATTATATGTTCATTAGGATCATAGTGTGTGTACAAGTCCTCACTTGACACCTAAAAATCCGACACCGTTCAGTTCATGCAAACCACCATCTATAGGTGAGTTCATACCCCTAAATCAATGTTTTAAATGATTTTAAATGCTTTAATCGGGGGGGGGGGGGGGGAATACAAGTAGAAAACAACATGTTATTAAATCATTCATATGTATTTTGTAACTGTGTTTTCATTCAGCAGATTTCACATACTACAAAATGTGATGCATGAAATGGTTTTCTATCTTAAAAATACTTTGTTATCAAATGTATTACTTTTGAAATGTTTATTAAAATGACATCATGTCATTGTTAATTATTGTTCAAAACTCTTAGATGTCTTACAAAACCATTTTTACCTTCTTGAACAAAACTATACTTATACACTTATGTTCTTATATATGTATTGATGTTATAGTTTTCATCCTTCATTCAGTTTCCCACACTCTTGTGTAGCAAGGGTGTATAAACCTACTTGAACAACCAATTACCTTCCAGTTTCTATTATAGGGATATTTAGAAGATACACAACATTATTCCTATTACAAGGAATCATACAAGAGTCGGTTCATTCATGAGTCTATACCAGTACATTACATGATACACGAGTACATTTACATTTGCTTACATGATACATGAGTACGATTACATATGCCTACTTGATACATGAATACGCTTACATGAATACACTTACATGAATGCCTTACATGAGTACCATTACATAGATACACTTTCTTGTATACACTTACATGGATATTTGTACATAGAGTTACGAGGATGATTTATTAGTACCTTCTGTGTAAATTTTCCTGCTTATCCCAGTTCAACGGGATATCTAGACGGGACTAACCATTCCGAATCCCAGCTGATTAGCACCAGTGGTTGATGAACATCTACGGATGCCTACAATTATTACTTATATTAGTATACAGCTACGGGACTAACCATTCCTCGAGCCTACTATTCGCTACAGAGGTTGATGAACATCTACCGATGTCTACGGTTAATACTTATACTAGGAACATTGATTACGGGACTAACCCTTCCTTCCCCCTGCTGCTGCTACAGAGAACAATTGGATAATCTTCGGATGTTCATTAGGTTATACATTTTGCTTACCGCGATGTCGTGTTAGTCCTAGTACCAAAGGATAACACTTACATTAGCACTTTTTCCTATTTACTTTATTTTGTGATACATTCACATAAATGAGGAGTTAGACTAAGTACTTTTAGTACTAGTCAATAAAAAGGAAAAACTATCATTTTACTTATAAAACATTCGGGTCTTGGTAGAAGACTACATCTCATACTAATAGGAAATAAGGGATTTTCTAGGGTTTTTCATACTTATATCAACTTCTTCATTTAAAGATTTACATGGCATTCATAACAGCTTTTCAAAACAAGACAATGACACTTAAATACTTATGAATTCACCAACTTTAGGCTGATACTCGCTTTCAAAATAACTTGTATTCTCAGGTCACCAGTAGACAGGTACGGTGGCCAGGTTTTGAGAAGACGGAGCACAGACAAGTCTCATCTTTTATTTTGATTGTATATTTTTGGTGTCTTATTACAATGAAAGAACACACATGTATTAAAACTTTACTTATAATGAAATGGATGATGTTGTTGCTTGTTTACTATTTTACACTGTTGTGATACTATACATGACGTCCTCCACCCCGGAACGTTTCCGCCGTTCTTGGTTTTGGGGTGTGACAGATTGGTATCAGAGCATTGTTTATAGTGAATATAGTATATCAACCCATAAAAGATATACTAACTATAAATACATTGGGATTAAAACACTCTGTCTAAGAGTTATACTTTTAAAGAATAAAATATTTAAGTAAGTATACGTGCCTACATTCATACTAAAATCATTGTCACAATGACAAGAAAAAACGTATTATGATTGTTGAATATCACAAGTCAGCCTAGGGATATATGGTCAGTCTTAGGAATGGCATAGCCTGATCAACTATGTTGGTCCAAGGAGTGATTAGCATATGCCCAAGAATGGTTGTGATGTGGCAACAAGTCCTAAAATTTATCAACACAACCATAAAGAAATACCATAGGGGTATTTGGTCTTACTGTAATTATCTTAGTCAGTTCGTCTATTTAGCTATATCTTATATCCCTTTTCTCGCGAAGATTAAAATGGCTGGATTTCACCATGGCGATCCGTACTTCCCAAACCAAGGCAATGCTGGTTGGCTAGAGGCAGAACCAGAAGATGATCACCAAATCCCTTTGGCTGATCATCATGTTGAGGGTTTTTCCGATAGTTCTGACTCGGAGCCTGAAGTCAACAACCTACCTCCAGCTGCTCAAGACCCAAACCTGAACCCCCGTCCCGCATTTCAGGGACCCACACCTCTGTGGGCCACAAACTTGAATACATGGAGCCTGGAACAAGGTCAACCCATTCCCTACAATGGAGACCAAAGTTTCTACAACCTCACTGAAGGAGGTTCTGCTGACAGAGTCCTACCAATCATGGTGCGTAGGATTTCTCGGAACATGATAATGGCTCAAGCAACTATCAATCAAGTCTTGGAGGTTGACGCCAACTCTGGCGTTAACCCAGTCCACATTCGCCAACTAGAATCTGCTCATGAAAAGACTCTAGTCCGCAATGCAAATCTGCAGAGGGAACTTGCTGAAACTCAAGCTGAATTTAGAGAACTTCGAGCTCAGCAAGTGCGAGCTGACAGGCGTATAAGGGACATAGAACGTCTACTATCAGGATCAAGAACTCATGCTAGCAGTTCTCGTCGTCGATAGAAGCTCGACGACTCATCTTTTGGATATAACCTAGTTTATGTAAAAACCTTGGTCTAATTTCCTATCTTTATAAATCTTAGACCTGTTAGGTCTTGATCTAGTCATAGTTCTATCAAAATTTTTCCTATCTTGGTTGATGTAAGGCCTACTTCTAGGCCATTTTTCCCGAACTTGTTACATCTGTAATCCCAGTATTATTGACAGATATCTAATCATATGGAAATTATTATGCAAATGTTGTCATCTTCATTTAGTCATACTATTCATTTTGTTGTTGGACTATGGGGAGTTAGTCCATGAGACACATTCATTATTCATTTATTCTTATCCATGTCGTCATCTTTCAAATGTATAGTTAAAGATGCCGCCAAGCAGAAATCCCAGGAGTAACCCAAACAATGAAGCACCGATACCACCACCTCCACCACCACCTCAACCTCCTCAACCACCTTCTCCTTTCGATGCCACTATGTTCCAGGCAGCCTTCACAGCAGCAGTTGCAGCTGCTGTGTCAGCCATCAACGCTTCTGTCCCTAGTGGATCGGGAACAGGTGCACCTCCCTCGAACCACGGCGAAAGCCATGGACACCATCGGGAATGCACCTATAAGGACTTCACGAACGCCAAACCCCGCATCTTCGATGGAGCTGGTGGGGTTATGGTGTTAAGAAAATGGATTGAAAAGATGGAATCTATCTTTGAAATCTGTGCTTGCTTGGAGGTCAACAAGGTCAAGTTTGCAGCTTGTACCTTCTCTGACAGAGCACTAACATGGTGGAACGACCATGTTAAGTAGCTGACTTTAGTGGTGGCATATTCCATCAGCTGGGAACACTTGAAGGACATGCTGATGAGAGAGTACTGTCCTCGAGGTGAAATACAAAAATTCGAGCAGGAACTCTGGGGTCTACAAATGGTTGGATCCGACATATCAACCTACACAAATAGGTTCTGCGATCTGGCAATCCTATGCCCTGATATGGTTGCTCTCGAGAGCAAAAAGATAGAGAGATATATCTGGGGACTGTCTCCCCAAATCCAGTCAAGTTTGTTAGCTTCCAAGTCTATCACTTTTGATAGTACCAAGGAGCTGGCACAATCTCTCATAGATCACAGGAAACCTCAGAACCCAACAATCCCTGCACCAGTACCACAAAAGGTCAACAACAACAAGAAGGGGTGGAACATGAGGAAAAGAGGGGCTTCACAAGAATCCTCCAAGAGGCAACAACTAGTGGCAATCAATGCTGCCACGATAACTCCAGTTGTCCCTGCGAACCCCTTACCAGCAAAAAAATATGCTGAAACTCTCCCGAAGTGCACCAAGTGCAGTTTCCACCACCACGGACCTTGTAGGGAGATGAAGTGCTCCAACTGCAACAGGAAGGGGCATACAGTCCGTTTCTGCAAGACTCCAACAGCTCAGTCCGCCCAGGTTCCTAACGCCAGTATGGGCCAAGCTTGCTATGGTTGTGGCGAAGTGGGCCAGTACAAGAGGAACTGCCCTAAAGCAGGGATGGCTGGAGGAGTAGGAAGAGTTATGGCCCTAGGCTACGAGGAAGCGGTAGCTGATCCCACGATAGTTACTGGTACGTTTCTCCTCGATAACTCATATGCTTGCATACTTTTCGACAGTGGAGCAGAGAAAAGTTTCGTAAGTCACAAATTTGCACACCTGCTTAAACAAAAACCATATGCATTAGATAATTCATTCACGGTAGAAATGGCTAACGGGAAAACAGAGAGTACTAACTGCATATACGTAGGTTGAACTTTAACTTTAGATGGCCATACTTTCAAGATAGACCTCATGCCGGTCCCAATTAAATGTTTCGACGTTATCATCGGCATGGATTGGTTGAGTCTTCTTCGCGCCGACATCATGTGCTTTGAAAAAGCAGTTCGTCTTAATCTTCCTATCAACGAAACTTTAGTTATCTATGGCGACAAACAAGGTTCTAAATGGCGTGAAGCGTGGCGTGGCGGCAAGGCCAAGCCTTAAGCTTAACGAGCCATGGCGTTTTTCAAGGCGTGATGTAAGGCGGCGATTTTGTATTAATTTAAAATTATATTACCACATAAATATAAATTTATATTAAATATAACTACTTCTTAGAAGTGTTAGATCAATAACTAATAACAAAAAGTTAACAAAAACCACAATACTTGTATCTCCAATTTGAAAAGACATAACAAAGAGCAAAAAACTGTGTCTCAAACGAAAAAACACGCGCCATAACACACCATGGCACGCCATATCACGCCTTGCCACGCGCCACGCCTAACAGCAACGTTATGAAGCTTTTCGTAACGGCGAAGCCACGCCTCACGACATGGCATGCCTTGGCGCGCGCCATGGCACGCCTTTTAGAACACTGGCGACAAACCAAGTACGAGCCTTCGCATCATTTCGTGCATTCAAGCCCAGAAGTGCTTGCGAAAAGAATATCATGCATTTCTCGCGCACATCGTTGATACAAGTCAAGAGGTGAAAGACATTCAGAAAATCCCTGAAGTACGCGACTTTCCCGACATCTTCCCAGAAGAACTTCCCGGTTTACCACCACAACGCCAAGTTGAGTTCAAAATCGACTTAGTGCCAGGAGCTACTCCAGTAGCCAAATCTCCTTATCGTCTGGCACCGGCCGAAATGCAGGAACTTTCCAGTCAGCTTAACGAACTTCTCAAGAAGGGATTCATTCGACCAAGTTTCTCACCTTGGGGAGCACCAGTCTTGTTCGTCAAGAAGAAAGATGGATCGTTTCGCATGTGCATCGACTATAGAGAACTCAACAACCTTACCATTAAAAATCGTTATCCTTTACCCCGCATTGACGATTTATTTGATCAACTTCAACCAACTACTTCTCGAAGATAGATTTACGATCCGGATATCACCAACTATGAGTATTAGAGGAGGATGTTCCCAAGACAGACTTCCGAACTCGTTATGGACACTACGAGTTTGTAGTAATGTCGTTCGGATTAACTAACGTGCCCACAATATTCATGGATCTGATGAATAGGGTGTGTCGTCCTTACTTGGATCAGTTCATCATTGTCTTCATTGATGACATACTTATCTACTCTCGAAGTAAGGAGGAACATAGTCAACATCTCCGTAGAGTCTTAGAAACATTGCGATCGGAGAAGCTCTATGCGAAGTTATCAAAGTGTGAATTTTGGATCCGACGAGTCAAATTTTTGGGCCATGTTGTTAGCGAAGAGGGATTACACGTGGACCCTTCCAAAATCAAGGCCGTTGAGAATTGGGCAGCACCGAAGACACCTACAGAAATTCGTCAATTTCTAGGTCTCGCTGGCTACTATTGCAGGTTCATTCAGAACTTCTCACGCATAGCGAAACCTCTTACAACACTGACCCAGAAAGGCGTAGCCTTTGACTGGGAAGAGAAACAAGAAAGAGCGTTCCAAACACTCAAGCGATCCTTGTGCACCGAACCAATACTATCCCTCCCCGAAGGGATAGAAGACTTCGTTGTCCATTGCGATGCATCAAACCAAGGACTCGGATGTGTTCTGATGCAGCGAGGTAAAGTCATAGCCTATGCCTCGAGACAGCTAAAGACACATGAGGTTAACTACACCACCCATGATCTTGAGCTAGGAGCAGTTGTGTTTGCTCTGAAGATCTGGAGACACTACCTATATGGAACAAAAAGCACGATCTTTACAGACCACAAGAGTCTACAACACATTTTCAACCAGAAGCAGCTCAACATGAGATAACGACGGTGGGTCGAGCTACTCAGTGATTACGAGTGCGAAATTCGTTATCATCCGGGTAAAGCCAACGTAGTAGCCGACGCCCTAAGTCGGAAAGAATATGATGGTCATAGAGTCAAATCTTTGACTCTAACAATCCATTCACACCTGTCCATGCAAATTAAGGAGGCTCAGCTCGATGCTTTGAAACCTGAAAACGTGGCAGGTGAATCCCTTAGAGGGATGGATAAACACATGGAAGTCAAGGGTGGCAGATCCTTATACCTGACGGATCGGATCTGAACACCGAAACAAGGTGGCTTCAGAGACTTGATCATGACCGAGGCTCACAACACTCGTTATTCCGTCCACCCGGGTTCAGATAAGATGTATCTGGATCTTAAAAAGTTCAACTGGTGGCCTAACATGAAAGCAGATATTGCTACCTTTGTGAGTAAATGCCTTACTTGCGCAATGGTCAAGGTCGAATACCAGAAACCCTCCGGTCTTCTACAGAAACCGGAGATACCAGAATGGAAGTGGGAGCGGATCACTATAGACTTCATAACCCAGTTGCCCAAGACGATGGGTGGACTTGATTCCATATGGGTCATCGTCGATAGACTGACCAAGTCTGCACACTTCCTGCCAATCAAAAGAAACAGACAAGATGGAGAAACTTACAAGAACTTACATTAGGGAGATTGTAAGACTGCACGGTGTTCCCTTATCTATTATCTCGGACAGAGATAGTAGATTCACTTCGAGGTTCTGGCAGTCGTTACAAAGTTCCCTAGGAACTAGGCTGGACATGAGTACAGCCTACCATCCACAGACCGACGGGCAAAGTGAGAGAACTGTCCAAACCTTAGAAGATATGTTGCGCGCCTGTTTGATTGACTTTGGGAAAGCTTGGGATACCCATTTACCCCTTGCCGAATTTTCCTAGAACAACAGTTACCACACGAGCATAAAGGCAGCTCCATTCGAGGCCCTCTATGGCTGAAAGTGCAGATCCCCTCTATGCTGGGCTGAGGTGGGTGATACCCAGTTAGCTAAGGGACGAGTTCCCGAAAGCAATCTCACGGGTCCAGAGATCATTCGGGAAACAACAGAGAAGATCGTTCAAATTCGTGAACGATTGAAAGCCTCTAGAGACCGACAGAAAAGCTACGCTGACAAGCGAAGGAAACCATTGGAATTCCAGGTGGGTGACCATGTTCTATTGAAGGTCTCACCTTAGAAGGGCTTGATATGCTTCGGAAAGCATGGAAAGCTAAATCCAAGATACATAGGGCCTTTCGAGATTCTCGCGAGAATCGGCCCTGTAGCTTACAAACTCAATCTACCGCATGAACTCAGTAGCGTACATCCTACCTTCCACGTCTCAAACTTGAAAAAGTGTTTGTCCGACGAGACTCTTGTTATTCCACCCGACGAGATCGAGATCAACGAGAGCCTCAACTTCGTGGAGGAACCAGTAGAGATCATGGACCGAGAGGTCAAGCAAACAAAGCAGAGTCGTATCCCGATAGTGATGGTTCGCTGGAACGCAAAGCGTGGACCTGAATTCACTTGGGAACGAGAGGATCAGATGAAACTGAAATACCCTCATCTTTTCGCTTAGTTATTTTTAACTTCTTATTTGCTTAAATTCTAATTTCGGGACGAAATTCCTTCTAACGGGGGGATGATGTGACAGCCCGAAATTCTATTCTGTACAAACAATATCACTTCAATAGAAGTTATAACAATCACAGTACATTTTCAGACTTTTCCATATAAGTTTGAGTAATTCACAGTTTACACTTTAGGAAATATCATGAGAGTGGATGCACTAGGGTTGTGTGCAACTCTGGTATTCCAACACTCTATTATATTAGAGATTATATCGGGAATAAAATATTTTCTGCCAAAAATCTCAGGACTATATATAGAATTTTGAACCAGTTTCATTCATTATTTACATTTCCAACTAGAGAAAAGCCATTTCTCTCTCACGGATCTTCGGGTTTTCATCCAAAATCGTGAGTACCCTTCTCTAGTTGTATTATATGGCTTATAATGTGTTTAATAACATAATTTACATAGCAGAACAACTAGATTCGGGAGTTTACCGCCCAAGAACACCTTGGGGAGTAAACTCCTAAAATGATGCCTAGCCTTTCCCCGTGATGTGTAACTACCTTAGGCTTGTATGCTAGTGTGTATATGACTTGAAATCACCCCAAGAACACCAAAGTTTAGGTGTTCATGACCCAAGAAGTTCTTGGACCGTGAACTCCAAAAACAAGGACCAAAGAGTGCTTTTAACACTCCTAAAGCCTTGGACAATTACCTAGATTTACTCCTAGAAAATTTAAGCACTTTAAAACATAAAAAACCCCACCCAAAGAGAGATTACGGCCCTAATATGGTTCTTGGGCTGTGAACATCAATCAAGGGCACCAAAGTGTGCCTAAGGCCTTCATTTGCCTTAGATAAATGTCTAGAACCTATCCTACATGTGCATGGGACTTGAAAACATAAAAATATCCCTTTCCATATGAGTTTACGATAGCAAACTCAAAAGGAAATGGCCTTAGGGCCGTAAACTCCTCAAAGGAGTGTATATATGCCCTAAACTCTTCCATGAATTAATCCACCAAGTTGGAATGCTTCTAGGGATCATTTAGAACCTCAAAACACCAAAGGACATTAAGCCTAGGAGTTCATGGCCGTAAACTCAAGGGTTTACGACCGTAAACTCCTTGTGTGGATTTTATTGAGAGTAAACTCAAATATGCGATCCTTTGGAACCCTAAAGCCAATTGCCTTGTCCCACAACATAGATGCCATCCTTAGGGCTTAAAACACTTATATAAAGTGTTTATCATGTTCTAAGATGTCCTAACATTTACAATTAGTAGTTTAAGACTAATTAGGTGCATATATGTGTGATTATATGTTCATTAGGATCATAGTGCGTGTACAAGTCCTCAGTTGACACCAAAAAATCTGACACCGTTCAGTTCATCCAAACCACCATCTACAGGTGAGTTCATACCCCTAAATCAATGTTTTAAATGATTTTAAGTGCTTTAATGGGGGGGGGGGGGGGAATACAAGTAGAAAACAACATGTTATTAAATCATTCATATATATTTTGTAACTGTGTTTTCATTCAGCAGATTTCACATACTACAAAATGTGATGCATGAAATGGTTTTCTATCTTAAAAATACTTTATTATCAAATGTATTACTTTTGAAATGTTTATTAAAATGACATCAAGTCATTGTTAATTATTGTTCAAAACTCTTAGATGTCTTACAAAACCATTTTTACCTTCTTGAACAAAACTATACTTATACACTTATGTTCTTATATATGTATTGATGTTATAGTTTTCATCCTTCATTCAGCTTCCCACACTCTTGTGTAGCAAGGGTGTATAAACCTACTTGAACAAACAATTACCTTCCAGTTACTATCATAGGGATAGTTAGAAGATACACAACATTATTCCTATTACAAGGAATCATATAAGAGTCAGTTCATTCATGAGTCTATACCAGTACATTACATGATACACGAGTACATTTACATATGCTTACATGATACATGAGTACGATTACATATGCCTACTTGATACATGAATACGCTTACATGAATATGCTTACATGAATACACTTACATGAATGCCTTACATGAGTACCATTACATAGATACACTTTCCTGTATACACTTACATGGATACTTGTACCTAGAGTTACGAGGATGATTTATTAGTACCTTCTGTGTAAATTGTCCTGCCTATCCCAGTTCAACGGGATATCTAGACGGGACTAACCATTCCGAATCCCAGCTGATTAGCACGAGTGGTTGATGAACATCTACGGATGCCTACGGTTATTACTTATATTAGTCTACAGCTACGGGAGTAGTGTCACACCCCCAAACCGGAACGGCGGAAACGGTCGGGGGCGGATGACTTCATGCAGTACCGTAACAATTGAATACATAGTAAAGAAAGCAACATAACCATTATATATATAATTGAAAGCTTACATTGTTGAAAGATACATGTTCAAAACCAGTTACAATATGATGTCAATATATGAATTTAAACTGATTCCGCAGCGTTCCTTCTACAAAAGCTGTTTGTTACCTGTAATTACTGAATCCCTGGGACATACAAGTAGTTTTGAAAGAGTAGAAATGTAGCCTAAAATGAAATGTTTTGTTATTGTTTTTTCCTTCCTAGAAAATCCCATATTTTCTACTAGTATAAATGTAGCCTTCTATCAAGACCAATGTTTGTTTCTAGAAAATTTAAGTATGTGTAAAGTCGCCAAAGCGTTTGAAAAACCCCGTAAGACAATGTGTTTTTAATACTCCATGTGAGTTTTATAACCATGCTATTGACTGAATTTGCCTATCCACAACGTTCTTCAGGCGTTGGAATGTTCTGACGTTTGTCACCCCAAATGGTGTACTGTAGCTAATAGTCAGGGCGCAGGGTTGTCAAGCTTGTATAGATCTATACACAAACACCATGCTCCCTCTCCAAGGGATTTTGGTATATAATACAGGACTTGAAATGTGTACTCGAACGTACGTGAAGTTTAATGTCTCACAAAAATTTAGTATAAAACAGATTTACGTATGAAAATGTTCGTTTTTTATTGTATATGAATGTATCTCCTTGAAATAGTGTTTCTAGTATGTAAAAGTTCGTGATGTTCTTGTAAAACTATACCTATTATAGTTTCCTGAAAGTGTGTCTTGTTTGTATAGTAAACCCTAATGAAATGCTCACTTGTTATGAAAGTATAACTTTTGTAGTGCCAAAAATAGACATATATACATACGGTACAAGCAGGGTGTTTTACTTATATATATATATATATATATATATATATATATATATATATATATATATATATATATATATATATATATATATATATATAACGACATTTTTCATTTCAAAAGACAAGATGTTATCGCAATATATTTCGCATATGAATGTTTCCTTATAAT
Organism: Lactuca serriola; assembly: GCF_051521515.1. Classification (NCBI taxonomy): domain Eukaryota; kingdom Viridiplantae; phylum Streptophyta; class Magnoliopsida; order Asterales; family Asteraceae; genus Lactuca; species Lactuca serriola. The sequence continues at coordinate 221,237,431 of NC_136410.1, read as the reverse complement.
AGTTATAAATCACATATGATTCTTTTGATAAAAAGTGTATAATGGAACTTTATGTAACACACGATAATAATTGTGTGTTTTACCTGTATTTCCCCCCTTAAAAGTATATAAAAGTATTTATAAAGCATTTAAAAGTGTGGATTATAGGGGTATGAACTCACTTGGAAGATCGAAGAAGGCGAGATGAAAACTGAGCAGAACTTCCACTCGAGAAAGCGGATTTTCTCGGGATTCTCGGGAGCACAAACGAACTTCGGGACTTGAGCAAGGTAACCGGGACATCGGGATATCACTTGCATGGAAAACGAGGCAAAACGCAAGAAAGTTGAGAGAGAAATGAGCCCTTTCTTCGGAACCCTCACATCCTTTTTATAGGGGCTGGGAACCGCCTCGGTACGCTGGGCGTACGTGTGCGTCATGTGTGATCGAATCCTCGACTGCCTCGGAGTTCGGATGGAACGGGGCATAGCCTCGCATAGGCCTCGAGTACGCTGGGCGTACGAGCGTATGTTGGGCGTAACTCGGATTGACTTGGTGACTCCTTCTTCGGATAATGCCGAGATTAAATAATAAAATTTATATTTTATTTATTTAATAAACTTCTAAAATTCATATCTTCTTCATACGAACTCTGTTTTTGACATTCTTTATATCTACGCGTAGGTGAGACTACGATCTACAACTTTCGTTTTGATTCCGTCGGCAAATTTTGAAATTATTTTTATTATTTATTTTTAATCGCGGTAAGAAAATTTCGTTAGAAATTCATAACTTCTTTATCCGATGTCTATTTTTGCCAGACTTTTTACCGTTGAAAAACCATTGTTGAGACCTGCGTTTCTCATTTAGGTCATTCCGGTCAAAAGTCGCTCGATCCCTGTTTCGAGTTTTTAGCTTTATGTTGCTAAGCCGAACTTGGAAAAATCATAACTTCCTTATACGAAGTCAGATTTGGGCATTCTTTTTACGTACGATCACGGTTTAGTGACATCTAACATAGTAGGTAATTTATTAGAGAGTTTTGGACCTTTTATTTTCGAAGCAAATTTCATTATATCAAAAGGGGTTACAATATTTGACTTTTTAGGTCATTACATAGAGTTGAAATATCGGGTTGTCACATCATCCCCCTGTTAGAGGGAATTTCGTCCCGAAATTTAAAGTAAGAAAGATACTTGTGAATCAGAGAAAAAGATGAGGGTACTTTTGTTTCATCTGATCTTCGCGTTCCCATGTGAATTTAGGTCCTCGCTTGGCGTTCCAGCGAACCTTCATGATGGGTATGCGACTTTGTTTCATTTGTTTGACCTCTCGGTCCATGATTTCTACCGGTTCCTCCACAAAGTTGAGGCTCTCGTTGATCTCGATCTCGTCGAGTGGAATAACAAGAGTCTCATCGGACAGACACTTTTCAAGTTCGACATGTGGAAGGTTGGATGTACGTTAATAAGTTCACGTGGTAGATTAAGCTTCTAAGCTACAGGGCCGATCCTGGCGAGAATCTCGAAAGGCCCTACGTATCTTGGATTTAGCTTTCCATGCTTTCCAAAGTATATTAAGCCTTTCCACGGTGAGACTTTCAATAGAACCCGGTCTCCTACCTGGAATTCCAAAGGTTTCCTCCTTTGGTCAGCGTAGCTTTTCTGTCGGTCTCTAGAGGCTTTCGACCGTTCACGAATCTAAACGATCTTCTCAGTCGTTTCTCGTATGATTTCTGGACCGGTGAGAGTGCTTTCAGGAACTCGTCGTTCAGCTAACTGGGTGTGGCCAACTTTAACCCAACACAGAGGGGACCTGCACTTACGGCCATAGAGGGCTTCAAATGGAGCAGCCTTTATGCTCGTATGATAACTATTGTTATATGAAAATTCGACAAGGGGTAAATGGATGTCCCATGCCTTTCCAAAGTCAATCACACAGGCTCTCAGCATATCTTCCAAAGTTTGTATCGTTCTCTCGCTTTGCCCGTCTGTTTGTGGATAGTAGGTTGTACTCATGTCTAGCCCAGTCCCCAGGGAACTTTGTAGTGACTGCCAGAACCTTGAAGTGAATATACTATCTCTATCAGAGATAATGGATATCGGAACACCATGCAGTCACACTATTTCCCTTATGTAAGTTCTTGTAAGCCTTTCCATCTTGTCAGTCTCCTTGATTGGTAGAAAATGCACGGATTTGGTCAATCTGTCGACGATGACCCATATGGTATTGAGTCCACTCGTTGTCTTGGGCAACTTGGTTATGAAGTCCATAGTAATCCGTTCCCATTTCCATTCCGGTATCTCCGGTTGTTGTAGTAATCCTGAAGGTTTCTGATACTCGACCTTAACCTTAGCGCAAGTAAGGCATTTACTCACGAAAGTAGCAATTTCTGCTTTCATGTTAGGCCAACAATACAGTTTCTTAAGATCCAGATACATTTTATCTGAACCTGGGTGAACGGAATATCTCGTGTTGTGTGCTTCAGTCATGACCACGTCTCTGAAGCCACCATGTTTCGGTGTCCAGATACGGTCCCTGAGATAATATGCTCTGCCACCCTTGATTTCTAGATTCTTTTCCATTCCTCTCAGGGATTCACCCGTGACATTTCCAGGTTGCAAAGCTTCCAGTTAAGCCTCCTTAATTTGTACAGATAAGTGAGAATGGATAGTCATAGTCAGAGATTTGACCCGCCGACCAGTGTATTCTTTTCGACTGAGGGCGTCAGCTACTACATTGGCCTTGCCAGGATGATAACGAATTTTGCATTCGTAGTCATTGAGTAGCTCGATCCATTGTCGTTTTCGCATGTTGAGCTCCTTCTGATCGAAAATGTTTTAAAGGCTCTTGTGGTCGGTGAAAATGGTACTCTTTGTTCCGTACAGGTAGTGTCTCCAGATCTTCAGAGCAAATACCACTGCTCCTAACTCAAGATCGTGTGTTGTATAGTTCACTTCGTGTAGCTTAAGTTGTCGGGAGGCATAGGCAATAACCTTCCCTCTTTGCATAAGAACACAACCAAGTCGTTGATTTGACGCATAGCAATACACTACGAAATCTTCTATCCATTCGGGGAGGGATAGTATCGGTGTGGTTAACAAGGCCTGTTTCAGTGTTTGGAACACCTTCTCTTGTTTTGCTTCCCAGTCAAAGGCCATGCCTTTCTGGGTTAATGTAGTAAGAGGTTTTGCAATGCTAGAGAAGTTCTTTATGAATCTGCGATAGTAACCAGCGAGACCTAGAAATTGGCGAATCTCTGTAGGTGGCTTCAGTGCCGACCAGTTCTCAATGACCTTAATTTTGGAGTGGTCCACGTGTATCCCCTTTTCTCTAACAACGTGGCCCAGAAATTCGACTCTTCGAATCCAAAATTCGCATTTAGAGAACTTCGCATAGAGCTTCTTCGATCATAATGTTTCTAAGACTTTTCGTAGGTGCTGACTTTGCTCTTCCTTACTTCGGGAGTAGATAAGTATATCATCGATGAAGACGATGACGAATTGGTCTAAGTAAGGACGGCACACCCTATTCATTAGGTCCATGAATACCTCTGGTGCATTGGTTAATCCGAACGACATCACTACAAATTCGTAGTGTCCATAATGAGTTCGGAAGGCTGTCTTGGGAATATCCTCCTCTAGTACTCATAATTGGTGATATCTGGATCGTAGATCTATCTTCGAGAAGTAGTTTGCTCCTTGAAGTTGATCAAATAGGTCGTCAATGCGGGGCAGAGGGTATCGATTTTTGACAGTAAGCTTGTTCAGTTCTCTATAGTCAATGCACATACGGAACGATCCGTCTTTCTTCTTTACAAACAAGACCGGTGCTCCCCAAGGTGAGAAGCTTGGTCTAATGAATCCTTTTTGATGGAGTTCGTTAAGTTGACTAGAAAGTTCTTGCATCTCTGCTGGTGCCAGACGATAAGGCGATTTGGCTACTGGGGTAGCCCCTGGAACTAAGTCGATTCTAAACTCGACTTGACGTTGCGGTGGTAATCCCAGTAGTTCTTCTGGAAAGATATCGGGAAAGTCGCGTACTTCTGGAATGCTCTTAATGTCCTTTACTTCTTGAATCGTATCGACGATGTGTGCAAGAAATGCCTGATAATCCTTCCGCAAACACTTTCGAGCTTGGATGCACGAAATGATGCGAAGGTTTGTACTTGATTTGTCACCGTAAATCTGTAATGTTTCATCGTTAGGGAGATTAAAATGAACTGCTTTTTCAAAGCACATGATGTCGGCGCGAAGAAGACTTAACCAATCCATGCCAACTATGACATTGAAACTTTTAATTTGGACCGGCATGAGGTTGATTGGGAAAGAATGACCGTCTAAAGTTAATGTACAACTCATGTATATGCAGTTAGTAGTTTCCGTTTTTCCGTTTGCCATTTCTATAGTGAATGATTTTTCTAACCTGCTAGGTTTATGTTTAAGTAAGTGAATAAAATTTTGGCTCACGAAGCTTCTTTCTGCTCCACTATCGAGTAGTATGCATGCATATGAATTATCGAGAAGGAACGTACCAGCAACTACTGTAGGATCAGCTACGGCTTCTTCGTGGCCTATAGCCAAAACTCGTCCCACCCCGCCGGTATTCACTACCTTCGGGCAGTTCCTTTTGTAGTGGGCCACCTCTCCACAACCGTAGCACGCTTAGCCTACACCGACGTTGGGAACTTGAGTGATTGGCTTTGCAAGGGCCTTGCAGAAACATGCAGTGTGTCCCTTTCTGTTGCAGTTGGAGCACTAGATTTCCCGACAAGGTTCATGGTGGTGGTAAGTGCATTTGGCACAATTTGGAAAGTTACCCGCATAAGGCTTTGTCGGGTAGAGATTTGTAGGAATGGTAGTAGGTACAGTAGCAACATTCACTATAACTAGTTGTTGTTTCTTCGAGGATTCTTGGGAAGACCCACCCTTCCCCTTTTTCCGTCCTCTCTTCTTGTTATTGTTGATGTTGTTTCCCTTTGGTGGTTCTGGTGCAGAAATTGTTGAGTTTTGATGACTTCCGTGATCAATAAGAGATTGCGCCAACTCTTTGGCACTTTCAAAAGTGCCAGGTTTTGAAGCTAACACGCTTGACTGAATTTGGGGCGACAGTCCCCAAATGTATCTCTCTATTTTCTTGCTCTCAGGAGCAATCATATCCGGGAAAAGGATTTCCAGATCACAGAATCTGTTGGTATAAGTTGCTATGTTGGTACCAATCATTCCGAGAGTCCAAAGTTCGTGCTCGAGTTTTTGAATCTCTCCTCGTGGAAAGTACTCTCTCATCAACATGATTTTTAAGCTCTCCCAGCTTATTGAATTCGTCACTATCAGAGTAAGTACCTTAACATGGCCATGCCACCAAGTTAAAGCTCTATCAGTAAGCGTGTAAGTTGCAAACTTGACTTTGCTATGCTCGGGACAGGAGCAGATTTCAAAGACTGATTCTGTCCTTTCGATCCATTGCCTCAAAATCATCACACCTCCAGTTCCATTAAACATTCGGGGTTTGGCATTCGTAAAGTCTTTATAAGTGCACTCCTGGGGTTGCCCAAGACTCTCGCCATGGTTGCATGGAAGTGTGCCAATTCCCAAACCAGTAGTAACAGGGGTATTTCTTTGTGACATGGCAGCCGCCACAGCTGTTGTGACTGTTGCTTGGAACATGGCAGCATCAAATTGAGTAGGTGGAGGCGGTGGTGGTATCGGTGCTTCCCCACCGTTGTTTCGTCTCGGGTTTCTACGCGGAGGCATCCTTCAACTACAGGTTGAAAAGATAAAGATAAGAATTCCATAGCATAGAAAATGAATGTGTCTCATGAACTAAATCGCTATACATCAACAACAAATGATAGCATGAGTTTCAAAGATAGAAGAATGGAAGTTATTCGTAAATCTGAATATATGAAACAAGCATATGGTTCCTCCATAATATTTTAAGGATTGAACGAAATACTCAATGTAGTAATAATAGCGTGCCACTTATATTAATATAATAGTTGATACAATGATCACGAAAATTTGACCCCTATAAGGGTCTCCGGTTACAAAGTTCAAGAAAAATAAAACTTTTAGCCGAGGTCCTAACTTATAATAAAATTTGGGATTTTGGCAAGAACTACTTGCGATGTAGGTTGCGCTTGGAGCTTGACTCCGCATCCGATTGCTTTTATTCCATAAGACGCCTATCGAAGGCGGCTTGTTGTTCCCTCAATTCAGAGAGGGCTGCAATCATTTGCGCTTGGAATGCTTCAGTTTGAAGTTGGGCTTTGTCCTGAGCTCTGTCCAGCCTATGGATGTCGGAAGTGTGAACCTGTACTTCCACGTTGACTTCCCGAATCCGGGTAGGTTGAACTCCGGATTGGTAGGACTGGTTGGCTAGTTTTCCCACCATGACTGGGAGTGCTCGATCGGCTGAACCCCCGCCGCAGACATCGTAGAAGTCTCGACACATGCCGTAGGGAGGGCGTAGACTTTGTTGTTGGCTCCAATGGTGGAGGTGACTTCCCCGAACGGAAGTCGGTCCTTGAAAGTTTCTCACGAAGACGGGAGGTTATGCGGGTGGTGGGTTGATTACTTCTGGTTCCGAGTCAGTACCGGAGTCGTCCTCATCGTCCAATTGTATGGGTTCTTCGTCCTCCTCGGGATCCTCTTCGATCCATCCCCCGTTGCCTTGGTTGGGATAGTAGGGGTCGCCGGGGTGGTGAAATCCAGCCATTTGACTGTACGAGAATAGGGTTATAAGAATTGAATAAAGTTTGGAGCATGTAAGACTAAACATGTATGTTAAGCTATCTTATGTAATAAATACTCCTATAGTATTTAAATTCGTGTGTTTGCTTCTTGTGATGTTTTGGTAAGTTTTGACTTGTTGCTCACTACGAGCATTCCTCGATATACATTGGTCCGATCTTGGACAAATATAGTTGATCATGCTATATTTGGCCCAAATCTGATTACATATATCGAGTCTTAATCGTAGTGTCCAACTTGTCTAAATACTTCTTGTATAATTATAATCATGAAAATAAGTCGATGTATGCATGTATTTGTACTTAAATGAACTAACAATTTAAGTTAAACGAAACGCGGCTTAGGCATAAAACAAAAAAATATGTTTTGTCAAAGGGTATTAGTCCCTTAAGCATTTATATTTTGTATATCTTATGTGGTTCGATATACTTAGTTCACTATAAACAATGCTCTGATACCAATCTGTCACACCCCCAAACCGGAACATAAAAATTGAATACATAGTAAAGAAAGCAACATAACCGTCATATATATAATTGAAAGTTTACATTGTTGAAAGATATATGTTCAAAACCAATTACAATATGATGTCAAAATATGAATTTAAACTGATGCCGCAGCGTCCCTTCTGCAAAAGCTGTTTGTTACCTCTAATTACTGAATCCCTGGGACATACAAGTAGTTTTGAAAGAGCAGATCAACATTTAAGCTGGTGAGTTTCATAAGTATTTAAATGACAATGTTTGTATGAACTAAAATGAAATGTTTTGTTATTGTTTGTTCCTTCCTAGAAAATCCCATATTTTCTACTAGTATAAATGTAGCCTTCTATCAAGACCAATGTTTTTTTCTAGAAAATTTAAGTATGTGTAAAGTCGCCAAAGCCAATGAAAAACCCCGTAAACCAATGTGTTTTTAATACTCCATGTGAGTTTTATAACCATGCTATTGACTGAATTTGCCTATCCACAACGTTCTTTAGGCGTTGGAATGTTCTGACGTTTGTCACCCCAAATGGTGTACTACAGCTAATAGTCAGGGTGCAGGGTTGTCAAGCCCGTATAGATCTATACACAAACACCATGCTCCCTCTCCAAGGGATTTTGGTATATAATACAGGACTTGAAATGTGTACTCGAACGTACGTGAAGTTTAATGTCTCACAAAAATTTAGTATAAAACAGATTTACGTATGAAAATGTTATTTTTTTATTGTATATGAATGTATCTCCTTGAAATAGTGTTTCTAGTATGTAAAAGTTCGTGATGTTCTTGTAAAACTATACCTATTATAGTTTCCTGAAAGTGTGTCTTGTTTGTATAGTAAACCCTAATGAAATGCTCACTTGTTATGAAAGTATAACTTTTATAGTGCCAAAAATGGACACATATACATACAGTACAAGCAGGGTGTTTGACTTTATATATATATATATATATATATATATATATATATATATATATATATATATATATATATAACAACATTTTTCATTTCAAAAGACAAGATGTTATGGTGATATATTTTGCATATGAAAGTTTCCTTATAATAGTTATAAATCACATATGATTCCATTGATAAAAAGTGTATAATTAAACTTTATACAACAGACGATAATAATCGTTTATTTTACTTATATTCCCCCCCCCCCTTAAAATCATATAAAACTATTTATAAAACATTTAAAAGTGTGGATTATAAGGGTATGAACTCACTTGGAAGATCGAAGAAGGCGAGATGAAAACCGAGCAGAACTTCGACTCGAGAAAGCGGATTTTCTCGGGATTCTCGGGAATCTCGGGAGCACAAACAACCTTCGGGACTTGAGCAAGGTTATCGGGATTTTGGGATATCACTTACACGGAAAACGAGGCAAAACGAAAGAAAGTTGAGAGAGAAATAAGCCATTTCTTCGGAAACCTTGCATCCATATTATAAGGGCTGGGAACCGCCTCGCTACGCTTGGGGCGACGTGGACGATCCGAGGCCTAATCTTCGACTGCCTTGACTGCCTTGGAGCTCGGATGGGACGGGGCATAGCCTCGCATAGGGGCGACGTGGACGATCTGAGGCCAAGTCCTCGAGTATGCTGGGCGTAACTCGGATCGACTTGGTGACTCCTCCTTCGGATAATGCCGAGATTAAATAATAAAATTTATATTTTATTTATTTAATAAACTTCTAAAATTCATATCTTCTTCATACGAACTCTGTTTTCGACATTCTTTATATCCACGGTAGGTGAGACTATGCTCTACAACTTTTGTTTAGATTCCGTCGGCAAATTTTGAAATTATTTTTATTATTTATTTTTAAAAGGTCGCGGTAAGAAAATTTCGTTAGAAATTTATAGCTTCTTTATCCGACGTCTGTTTTTACCAGACTTTTTACCGTTGAAAAACCATTGTTGAGACCTGCGTTTCTCATTTAGGTCATTCCGGTCAAAAGTCACTCGATCTCTGTTTCGAGTTTTTAGCTGTCTGTCGCTAAGCCGAACTTGGAAAAATCATAACTTCCTTATACGAAGTCAGATTTGCGCGTTCTTTTTATGTACGATCACGGTTTAATGACATCTAACATAGTAGGTAATTTATTAGAGATTTTTGGACATTTTATTTTCGAAGTTAATTTCATTATATCAAAAGTGGTTACCATATTTGACTTTTTAGGTCATTACATAGAGTTGAAATATCGGGTTGTCACAAAAGCTCAAGGAGATCTGATTGATTCTGAAATCAAAGAACTTCACAATGTTGCAAAAGAACATCATGTGATGTTCATAAAAGATGTGAAAAAGGTTCGTGAAGATGTCAATCTCAAGTTGGAAGAACTGAAGAAGGACGTTTCTCAGAAAATCCGTGAAGCTAATGATCGTTATAATTCTCTTCAAGAGAAGGTGGATATTATTGCTGGGGCATTGATGAATTTTATTCAAGCTTTTCAAGCCACCATTCCAACAGTGGAAGCGAACGCCTCAACAGATAAAGAACAATTTGCTAAGCTAACGGAGTTTCTTGGTGAACTCAAGAGCATTGTTTCGAAACCAGCCTCACAATCCTTTTTAACTCCTGAATTTCTTACTCAGAAGTTGAATGTTCTTGATCAAGTCATTCAGAGGGTTGTTGCTCCTATAACGAAATTTGCTCAAATGTTGCCTTCGAATTCCCCACCTGCTATCACAGGGTTGCTAGGGGGGAAAACAAGGTCAATGAAGCCAAAAGCAAAGTTTTTATTTCGAATGTGAATGTCTCAAAGGCTGCTGATAAAGTGAAAGTTGTAACTTCGGGAATTCCATCCAAAATTGTTTCTACTCAAATCCCAACTCCTATTGTTACGAAGGTCATAACAGAAGAAATGAAAACAACAACAAAACCTATTAAGGGAATTGTTATTGGTTTGTCTACAAAAGGAGGAAGTTCAAGCTCAGCTAAGCTAAAACCTTCAGATGATGATAAAGGGAAAGGTTTTGTCTATGAAAAGACTAAGGAAGAAAAGAAGGCAGAAGTGGAAGTAGATATATAGAAGCAAAGACAGATACAAAGCATAATGAGGCTAAGAGCAAGTGATCCTCCTAGTATAGATAAGGGAGATCCGAAAAAGATCTACAACTATGAGAGCATTGAATCCAGGGTAGCTTTCAATTGAATGTATGCCTTTCAAAAGAAGCCAAAGAAAAGCTATTCGATTGCATAAACTGATATGAGCCAACTGGATTTTCCTGTGAATGAGATGATGTTCATCATGGCTCAATATAAGATTGTTGAAAAGTTTGATAACGAAGATGACTTCATTTACTTGAAGATCGGATTTCATGCAGTTCTTGGGAAGGAGCCTGATGAGGTTTGGTCATTGATTAAGATCAAGTAAGTGGTGAGCCTAACGGAGGATGTTTTTTTCGAAGGCATTCAGATATCATGTTATTCATGCAAATAATCAAAGATGTGATTTTTCCATTGCTGATTTCCCTTTGATGAACCTGAACGATTTGATTGAAGTTGCTTTGATCCTTAAAGATATGGAAGCTTCTCAACTCAAAGGAGCTGATAAAGATGTGTTCAAACTTGGTCTAGCATACATCAAGATTTTCATAGACAATTATTATGATTGTCTAGCGTTAACTGATGAAGAGTTAGCTTCTAGAATGGGAAAAGAAGTGAAGGTTCCAATGGAGTTGTCAATACCTCAAGCTGAGTTAAAGAAATATGCCGATGGAAAAATATGATTAAAACCTTTTGGATTAGTCTTTGAAGGAAAAGATAAAAATGGCAAGGCTAAAAGGTTTTTGTTTCAAGTGAGCGACGTGGAAAGATATACGACAGCTCAGTATATGAACTTTATTGTTCATATGAACAATTGTATGAAGAATAATGAAGGAGACAAGACTGAGTTAAAGAAGGTGTTAACTTGGTACTCAGAGATTCGAAGAATGATGCACTTCGCGGCTCAGATTCTCACGAATTTAGTAGTTCAACTCATTTACAAAGGGGGAGATTGCTAGGGTCGAAATGTTGTAAAGAGTCGAAGTGTCTGTATTGTAATTTCATTTGTATTTACTAAGGCATGTTTAGTTGAAACTTAATGTTGAGTCCTTAGTATTTTTTTGTACTTTCAGGATCCTATAAATAGGGTCTGAACTTGAGTGTAGGTAAGAGAGTTCATAAAAACTTGTATTATCCATTTTTGTACTCAAGGTTCTGAAAGTAATCAAAGATGAAACCAGATCATATTTACATTGTGTATTCATTCTAAATCATTACTTGAATTACTCTGATTTACTTTCGATTAGTCGTTACAATTCTTCTACACGTTTCTTACGCGATCTCTTCGCGATGAGACTGGTCTCGTGATTTTCTTTAGTCACGCCTAGCGTCATGTTTTGGGGTTCCGGTAAATCATCTTTAGAGAGCCTGTTATAGAGTTCCTTTCTACGGTCTGGTTCAACTAGAAGATTAGGAATTGGTCGGATCACTCAGCCTTGTCTTTCAGGCTAGGTGGAGTGGCGCGATCTTGCAGTCTGTTAGAGCTTGGACAACAATTAGAGATATATTCTAGCAAGGATATTGATCATCCTTTCTTCGTGTCCTTCTTAGATAGTTTTCTTCTCTCGGAGCCGAGAGAATAATATCATTTGAGTGTCTGGCTCCATGCTGTTGAAGATTACGTATCGACGTCAGCAAAGGAATGCAACTTAAGATCTTATTTGCACTGGTTCAAGCACCGGCTTATCACCTTTGCTATCCATCATCGTGAGGAGCACAATAAGTTCCGTTCAGGAGACCTCTTTCCCATGTGGTGTCCTCTCTACACCTATGTTCATCTCCACACCCCTTATACGATTGCCTCCTTCCTGTCATCTAGTTTTGCTCTAGGTACTCTATCACACCCTCGACCTGGTGTCGGAAACCCTGAGCGGCATGAATTGCGGAATTTTTGGCTTTCTGGAAGAGGCCTTCATGGCAAGTTTCCATTCCCTTTGATAGTATGACAGTCGTCTATACTCTAAGGTTAGTCTTTTATCTCTATGGATTGAGCTAGTAATACATGTGATTTTGAGAGGGTTAACATAATGTTGGTGCGTTCCTAGGTTTGCTAAGTGTGAAAATACTTTGTTGATCTTCTTAAGTTAGCACTCATCGTAGCCTCAACCTACGTTAGTGTGCTAGAGTATTTTCTAGTGTTTTTGGTGGTAGGATCTAGATAGTTTAGTGACTAAATCTTAATCCTGATTTGGGTAGAAGATGTATATTTTACTTGCTACCTTATCTCATGGTTAGTGTTTTTATAATATTCTCCTAATAATCTTATTTTGTTATAGGCAACACTTCCGAAGGCGTTCCTCAAGAAAAGTGGATGTTGTATTCGACCTCGTTTCCTCTAGTTTGTGTGAACTAGCTATCACCACGTATAGTATTGGTAGTTTATGATAGTTTAGTTTTCTTTTAGTTTGACCTAAACTCGCTTCCTCGAGTTTGTGTGTACTATCACTACCTGATTAATTTTTATTAGTAGTTTATGATAGCTAGTTTTAGTTTAACAAAGTTACGAAGACTTCCTATAATCAAGCTATGATTGTTGATCCCGAAAGAAATAACACAACTCTTCATCAGACGTCACTGTGGTAAGAAATTTATGCCTGCTTCGACTGGCCATCGGGTAGTACCTAGTAACCATAGGTGGGAGTGCCAATCTCGTATAGATCTATACATATCTCTCTTGCTCATTTAAGAATTAATGATTATAGATCAGGCGGTAGCTGAATATCAATCAACGTATTGATGAATTGTGTCTCACCTAACTGTTGTTGTGAGGGCCTACCCTAGTCGTTTATGTTGTTATCCATGCTGTATTTTATACGATATACTTATTTTATATATATACGCTACTAGAAAATAGACCTTTAATGACACGCTTTTTACGACATGCTCTGATTCATGATACGCAAAAGGGTGTGCCCTATAAATAATGTCAGATCTTTAGAAATCTGTAGAATTTAGGTCGCGCATTTTTGCGTGCCCTACAATTAGTGTTCAACAAAAAAAATTACAAACACGGAGGGCGCTAATCTTAAACGTGCGTCATCTACAGATGTCGCTTTACAATTTTTTACTTAAACACGGGTTTTTAAAGGGGGAAATGAAATCCTTAAAATTTCTAAAATTTTGAAGTACCCCGCTTTCCACTCTCTGCTGCAGATCTCCCTTCATTCTCTCCCTCCCTTCTCTCTGCAAACCCTAAGGAATTCCATTGCCACCAACATTGAACCCTAAAAACTCTCCTTATATTGGGGATAAACCACCCTGATTAAAGGAAAAATAACATATCGAGGGTTAATCTCAATATTGCCGACAATAACTTTTTGGAGTCTAAAAGCCTTAATATCGGGTCGAACTATGGATTATGTACAATTGGAGCTTGATGCTACGGTAACATAAATTACTCGTCGCAACCAAACCTCCGACTTTAACCCACTTCCACACAACATTCGGGAACCCTAAATTGGACCCAATGTATATGCCCGGTTGAATCTCCTCACTAATCCCCTTTTACCTCTCTCTTAGATCTTTCCATAGTTCTTAAATCTCGACGAACATACAAATCTCCTTAATACCCGTTTTAAATTTCTTGTTTTTGTTTATAATCATCAATTTGAATCAACACAGACGTCGGCAACAAGGTGTTTTGCATTACAAGCTTGCGATTGACTCTAGATATTCGTAAGGTTGATTTGTTGTTTCCAGTGAATTAGTTAGTGTTTTTGCTTTTATTGGTTATTGTTGATTATAAGTGTTTCTCTTAGGTTCGTTTGTAGATTCATGAAAATTCCAGGTTTAAGGCTTTAAGCTAATATCTGTTTTTTTCTTTTAACAGGAGGATGCTTTTGATGCTATGATGAATCAAGGAGTTACGGACACCATAACCACCCTGGACCCAAATTCACTTGAGGTAGGCATTAAGACACCTACAGAAACAATGCTTTAGCATCTTTATATAACACTAATCGATGCCTATGGATGATATTTAAATTCTCTTGCTAGTCATTCATTGGTTTTTAATAATGGTGCATTTCAACTAAAACCATTTTTGATTGTTTCGATTTTTAAGCATCACGTTGTTGATTCAAGCCATGGACAAGCACAATCATATTATGCCTCATCTTCCGCCCCTGAATCTGCGTCATGGACCATGTATGGAGCTGTTAGCGATTCCACAGGGAACAATTATATTTAAATTCTTTTGCTAGTCATTTATTGGTTTGTTCCTTTTGTTGTGATTTAACATTTGGTTGGATTCGGCACATTATCTCAGTTTGGTGATGATTATGCAAGCAATGTGAGATGTGGGGCAACCGACTGGCCTATGTCATATCCCAACAACAATATTCAGTGATACCCAACCAGTTCATATTGAAATTTGAAAAAAAGTTTCACCATGCATACCAAGTGTTCGATAAAATGCTTGAACCAGGACAATCCAGTCCTTAAAGAGCAATAACATCCGGTCCTTAAAGGGAGATAATAGGGCAACATGGGAGATATTTGACCTGATCAAGGTTGTTGATTTTCTCATGTAACAACAGTTTGTATTGACACATGGATAATGATTTGTTTTATCAAACAACTTGATACTTATGTAAGTTCTTTCTTCCTATGCATCTGTATGTTTCTTTGACCTTTAACTATTTATCTTGTTACAAAATTCTACATGTTCCGATGGAGGTCTTAAAGTAAGAATACAATAGTCGATAACTTTTCTTTTAATGTAAGAATACCATGTTCTTGGAAGTTTTTTTTGTGAAGCTGCCAACCCTTCCCAAAACTTTGGAAGGGGTAATCAGTAAGGAAAAGTTCAAAAAAATCTAGAGCTTATAGTCTTGATAAAAGCTATCTAATATTTTCATCATCATAATATTTATTTTCCTGCAACTTCATGTTCATCAATTCATATGTTTTTTTCCAGTAACTTCCACTTCCTTCATGGGTTTGTAATAATACTGATGGACTCTGCTATTTTGTTGTATGGTGTAGTACCTTGGTTCTCGAAGGTGGGTAGTTTAGTCTTTCCCATAAATTTCAATTATGTAACAAGTTTTTAGATCTGTTCTGACTGTTCTGATTTTGCAATCACCAACTACAGAACAATTCAGTTAATTCTTTTTTCAAGAAGAATTTGTTGAATTAAGGGAAAGGAATGGGATTAGGAAGAGGAACATTAATTGCTTGCTCATGCTATCAAATGTATCTACTGTTACCTGCCACTAGCAATAGGTAATATTGTAAGGTTGCTCATGCTATCAAATGTACTTGAACTTCCAGTTGCCCCCTCTGTGCATTCGTAGTCATCAGTTGTTCCTTTAAGCAAATACTCCACTTTCTCTTCATTCGAAGTACTTTGCACCAACGGATGCTTTTGTATCAATGATGCCAATATTCCTTCCAGTTCCATAGCTACTTCCTTCATGGTAGGCCTTTCATCTCCTTGAACATGTAAGCATCTTGCTGCAAGAGTTGAGACTTTGATAATCTCGTTATGATCATCATTTTTCTGCAGCTATTCAACAAGAATCTGGAAGAGTCGTCCCTGTTTTAAAGAAGATAGAAAATGCATGGCTAGGTTCCTCTCTTCCTCTGGCCTATCAAAGCTAAAAGCTTTTTTTCCAGTCATCATTTCCACTAACACTACCCCAAAAATGTAAACGTCACTCTTATCTGTCAGCTGGTTCGTCTGCATATATTCAGGATCTAAGTAGCCTAGTGTTCCTTGCACCATTGTCTTCAGCTGTTTCTTTTGCTATTCTAAGTCTGATGTCCCATGTAATAGCTAACGACTTGCCTTTGTTGTGGATGTGATCATAGAGTGTGCCATTTGGAATGAACTCATAAACCAATAATGGGACTTCTGTTTCCAAGCAACATCCAATCAACTTTACCACATTTGACAAAACTGTAAAATTAGTCCCTGTGGTATTCAAAATACTTTCGATAGGGTCCAAAAAGTTTGCAGCTTGCATGGATGGTCCAAAATCAAGATTTTTCTGTGGTTTTGCTCCAAAAAAAACTTGAAAATATGATTTTGCCCTTTTATTTTCTTTTTTCTTTTTTTTATAATTATTTTAACATTATTTTAATTTAAAAAAAAGATTTTTATTAAAAGAATTTTCCACCAACCGCCCCACCATTCTCTCTCTCTCTCTCTCTCTCTCTTTCTCTCTCTCTCTCTCTCTCTCTCACACACACATACACACAAGAAAAACCCACCTTCACCTCCCCTACCCCCATTCCCGATCTTCTTCTTCCCAGTTCACCTTTAACTTAAAGTACACACACATACACACAATTAAATATGTTCCCGTTTAACCCTTTCTTTATTCCCAGCGAACAATCCCAGCTCACCATTGTTTCTCAACAAATTCTTGCAGATTTCGACATCTTCTCTGTTGTTGGAGCTAATAAACCGTCACAGTTAGTTGACTTAAGAGTCTCGGTCAAACCTGGTGAGACAATTGTAATTAGGTTTAAAGGAATCACTGGAAGCCCATTGGTTAGTGGAATCTGCATAAGTGAGCTCCTAAAATCTCTGGTAGCTAAAGTTTCATATAGATTTTTAATTCTATTTGTAATTTGATGAGTGAATTTGATTTGACTTTTTCTTTTTGATTTACTCACAGATGATGTAAAACAAGATTTTCTAAATTGTTAGAATTGTGATGTTGATATAGAAATCCCTTCAGTTCAAGTATGTAATGTTCTTATTAACAAACACATTAATGTTACTAAATGATGTATAAATGTGTCCAAATTTCCGAATATATACAGAAGAAAGTCATGCGAAAGAAATCAGTAGAGAAATATGAGAAGAGGATACAAAAGTTGACTAGTCAATGTTAGAGGAAGACTGATGAATGTTATCAAGATTGGATGTCTTTAACTGCAGCAAGCCAGCAACTAAGCAACTGGAAAAGGTCCACATGTAACTTCGATGGTGATGAAGAAGGATTAAAACCTAAGTGTTTGTGTGAATGTGTGTGGGAGGTTGAATTTGCAGGTGTAGGGTGAGGAAGGAGAAGGTGGAGAGAGTCAAAGAGAGATGGAGAGAGAATGGGAGGGTACGAGTGGAGGTATGGGTGGGGTAGCTAATTGTTTTTTTTTAATTTTTAATTAATAAATTATTAAACAAAATATAAAAAATACAAAAAAAGAAATAAAAGGGAAAAACCGTCTTTTTAAATTGTTTTGGATCAAAACCAAAGAAAAATCTTGATTTTGGACTATCCATGCAAGTTGAAAACCTTTTGGATCCTATCCAAAGCTTTTTGAATACCACATGGACTAATTTTATAGTTTTGTCACCACATTTCTATGATTGATTTGAGAAATGATAAACACTTAATTAATAAATTGCTCTATCTGGGTTTGGGTTTGATCTGCTAGTTTGGACTTCTTTATGGCAATTGTTCTACTATCTGATAGTATTCCATTATAAACTGTGCCATAGCCACCCTTACCAATAATCCTGTTATCATGATATTTGTTGGTTGCCCTCTTAAGCTCCTCTATGGTAAAGACTTTTGCTTGATCAGTAGCTCCACCATCCCCAGAAATCCGTTGTTGCAACAGGATTCCACCATTTTGCTTGAAGAATTTTTCTCTAAGGATCATAAGTCTACGTTTCTTGAGTCCGAAGTACAACCAGTTAAGAAACACAATTAGAAAGATGGCAGCAAATGAGGAACCTGCAAACAAGATACTTTAATTTATAAGTTGTAGTAGTAGGAGCTCAACATGAAAGGATTGTCACTTTACTTACCTACTGAAATCTTTATAAGCATTGATTGATCTGCAGTGCATCCTGTTCCATCTTTCCAGCCATCTCCATAATAACCTTTTCGACATTTACATGTATACTTTATTTAGTTCATTCTTCGTAACATTAGCAGCAATTGTGGTAGTTGGTCGCCAGGTTTTTCTCTCTTTCATCTGTTTGACTATTTTTAACATGGGTCAAAGAAAAACTAAAACATCTTATTGAAATTTTGTAGGCTGGTGGACTATTATCTTTCATATCTGAGTTGGTTCTCAACTTGTAGAAGAATAACATCAAATATTTTGGCATCCGAGTGTAAAAAATAATATTTGAAATCATAAGTTCCTTAATAATACTTTATTGTGTTACATGTACTTTATTACTTACTCATAATATATACTTCAATCTGATTATTGATTATGTTTGGTGAGATCGTGTTCTCTGTTCTTGATGCTGCATCAGATAGGGAACCAAAAGTGAGGGGTCAGGAGTAAGCAGATGATTTTACAAGTAATGCTTAACAGTATTGAAGGAAATTTGGATAAAGTGAAACATGAGCTACAGAAGGGGAAATTAATGCTTAATGAAACATTTACGACTTTGCCACTTGAACCTGCACTTTCAACAGTTCCTTTGGATTACAAAAATAACACCATTCCGTTAAAGAGGTGCTATTTAGAATTTTGCATGTATATATGACTATATGTACTTCGTACAAGTTTACATGATACTCTTCAATAAAATTGTAAATGTGGTGCAAGGGTAGTTCTAAATATTTGCATCTGGTATCAGGGGTTACTCAAGGAAAATGCAAATGGTAGCAAATACTAGGCATATGGAGGTGACTTTGGAGATACACCAAATGACTTAAATTTCTGCTTAAATGGTCTCATATGGCCTAATCGGACTCCTCATCCTGGTCTAAATGGTGATTACTATAATTTTTTTGCTTAGTATTTAGGTTTTTGTTTAGTTATTTCCAACAAAAATGTTCCCATGATGAATCTTTTGGTAGAGACAATGTATAAGAACTACTTCATTAAGCTAATTATGATGCGATCCTTTGTTTATTTGTTTTCAGAGGTCATGTATTGCTATCAACCAATTAAAATTTCGTTCACCAATGGCGTAATTAAGGTATCAATATCATCACTCTTACTTATTTGTCTATATCATTTTCATCAAAATGTTTATGTTGCGCATTATATATTCATATGTCAAGTTGTGCTTTCTATATAGAAAATGTTAACCTTGGTCTTTGCGTTTTTTTTTTCATAGATTACAAACACCAATTTCTTTCAAACAACAGAAGATCTATAGTTTAATTGGGTGATTGAAGGTGATGGATGTAAACTTGATTCTGGAACTCCCAGTCTACCAACATTAGAGTTTAATTGGGTGATTGAAGGTGATTTTGGTTCTTGAAACGAGACTCAAGATATCATATTTTGGCATGGCTAGAAGCTTTGGAGGAAACGAGACTCAAGCAAAAGTAAACACACAGAGAGTTATTGGCACATAGTAAGCTAGATGATGCAATTGTATATAAATGAGTTCATTTTTTTATAACATTTACTCACTTTTGGAATAATTATTTGTATTTGACAAATTAGTGAAATGAATTATCTTTGTTATTTATAGTATTTTATTTTGTACTATGAGATTTTTAATGTATTATTTAATTTGAAAATTAGTAAATCTATAAATAATAATTTTATTAAACATTTAAAATTATGATACGCAAAAATGTGTGTCATCTTCATTTATGACATGGCCTTTCTTGACAGGGGCTTTCTTGATACGCATTGTGTGTCATTAACACGCGCGTCGTAAGGTTATGACACGCAAATGCGTGTCGTCTTCCTTTATGACAGGGCCTTCCTTGATACGCATTGCGTGTCGTAAATGTGCGTCGTAAATGAGCGTTCTAAATGCGCGTCGTCTCTCTTTATGACAGGGCCTTCCTTGACGCGCATTTGCGCGTCGTCTGAGCCTTTTATGACGCGCAATGAGCGTCGTAAAAGGTTGTTTTTCTAGTAGTGATATATATATATATATATATATATATATATATATATATATATATATATAGTCTGTTTAGCGTAGCCGGGAATTTAGGCAGAGTAACACTAAGTACTAAGCTTATCCAAATTATCGGCTACGCTAAACAGACTATGTGTGTGTGTGTGTGTGTGTGTATATATATATATATATATATATATATATATATATATATATATATATATATATATATATATATATATATAGTCTGTTTAGTGTAGCCAGGAATTTGGGCAGAGTAACACTAGGTACCAAGCTTATCCAAAGCTGGCTATAATACCAAGTGTTAGTGTTTCCTGACAACTGGCTAGTGTAACAACTAGGTATGATCTTATCTATCATAGTGGTTCAGCATAACAACTAGGCATACTATTTGCTAAAGTATTTGGGCGGAGTAACTACCGGACATAATATTATTGTAATTTTATGGGTAAAATTATCTAACTATAGTGAGTAATAACTACGTAAAGCTATATTTTAGAAATGTATTTACCCCCGAAAAGAGTTGAAAATGGGGTTGTAAACTCATTTGAGAGTTATGAAACCATTAATGTGGGGTAGGAATCTACAAGCTAAGACTTTAAGAGACGTTCAGGATAGTGGCATGAGAATCAAGATAGAAAGAGAATGAGCGAGAGGGGTGAGGAAAATGGTCTGTCAAAGATTGCCATTTATTGTAGATTTTAGGGTGCTGATGTGTGTAAAATGCATTGGTTTTATTACTACTCTAAAAATATAGATTTAGCACACAGAGGCAGTGAATCTGTCTTTTAGTGGTATAGTTGAATAAGTAGGGTGTCGAACTCAGGGAACGGAAATTAAACTAATAACTAATTTTAGCTAAATAAGTAATAAAAGTGAAGGGTTTTCTTTAGTTTTACAAGACTAGAAATTTAAACACACCACCTAACACGTAATTAACTAATCAACTAATGCAAGTAAAAATTCACCAAATTTAATAAAAGGGTTTCTGTTTAGGTCCAACCAATTCACTCCTATGGTAAATTTTATGATAAAGTAATAAATTAATTGTTATTGATTACCAACTATAGTGATTAGATTCACATTCGTTATTACCAACCCTTAGGAAATTAATCAATTCAAGCAGTGATCAAGTGTTTAAACTAATTAACTCCCAAGTTCAATTATTTGGATTAAATAAGATTTGTAATTGGTTAATCAACTTAGTAATTCAACTAACCTCTTGTTTGTTGGTTTCTCAAACAAGCTCACACATTAATTTACCCATTCTCTAATTAATCATATTTTCATATTCACTAATCCTATGCATATAATAAAGTGTTCACATAAATCATATGAGGTTAACAATTACGAGATGTTCATGCAGCCTAATTGTCTTCCAATTAACAGAAAATAGTTATGGTTAATGCATAAGGGTCTTTAAAAAACTTAATTTAATAAAATCACCAACAATCAATCAATCAAATTATAAATCAAACCATAGGAGTAATTTGTTCTTTCCTAAATAGAAACTACGAAAATTCAGCTCATGATTACAGTAAAAGAGAAGTTAAAAACGAATTTAGTTAATCTAATGTAACGCTCTAAAAGTTCCAACCGATTTAAACTTTTCAAAAACAACCCAAATTCATTAAGTTATTACAAAAAGATTTTCAATACAATTATTATCATAGTATTGCTAGAACCATATCATAAAACATAAACACGAGGAGCGGTACGATCACGCCTTTTCCTTGCCACGGTCTCCTAAAGAACCTGAAACATTTAAACCACAACTATAAGCCCGAAAGCTTAGTGACATAACCCCAAAATACCAACCACATATACCATACACATAACATGTCATATCATAACAGAAGATAGAACAACCATGCACTTCGGGTTTACTGTGTGACTGGTCCGCCGTACCGGGCCTTCAGTCCACCTGGTCCACCCTCCGAGTCTAGCCATATTCATCGAGTCTACAGTGTGATTGGTACACCCGCACCGGGCCTTCAATCCACCTAGTCCACTCTCTGAGTCTACAGTTTGACTGGTCCGCCTGCACCGGGCCTTCAGTCGGCCTGGTCCACTCTCCGAGCCTCGGCACGTCTGGTCCGCCCTCTTGGGGCCTACAGCCTATCCGGACCGCTCGCTCGGCGTTCGGGATAACCGGTACGCCCTGGGTATGTTGGCCTACAACACAAAGCAGGACCCACCTCAACCCATCCCCAGTCTAACAACCATGTGCACATAAACATATAATCATATAACAATCCACATCCAATCAAACCGATCTAGCATATCACATAACATAACATCATCCTAACCAGGATACCGACCTTAACCAGGTCTCTAATATATACCATCCTAACTACCAGGATGCAAGCATAGCAAAGCAATATCTTAACAACGATACCCGGATTACAATCCGATAAAGGGCCGACCTTGGTGCCGTAGACCCTATCGATATAGTGAGGATAACTCACCTGCAACTGTCAACTGAAAAGATAAGACCAGGATGCTCCGACCACTGACACGATCTTCACCACTAGCCACCTCCAAATCACTGAACTAAAAATAAATGCCCACAATTACCACAAATACCCTTGGATGTCAACTGGTCAACCATTGGTCAAAGTCAAAGTCCTCAGTCAAAGTCAACCTTCCTGACTGACTCTACTCGCCGAGTCAACCCGCTGACTCATCCAGTCCCTATATTTAGAACTCCTAATCCACGACTCAACTCGCCGAGTCACCCCAAGACTTGCCGAGTCGCCCCAAGACTCGCCGAGTCCAACAAACTCTGAGTCCTTTCCCACTCAACTCACCGAGTCGTCCCTCGACTCACCGATTCACAGCTTAACCCAAAAAGGCTAGGACTCCACTACCAAACTCGCGGAGTCCAAGAACAGACTCGTCGATTCCAAGGCAACATTCAACATACTCGCCGAGTTTTTCTTCCAACTCGTCGAGTTCCTGCCCATCTTCATCCAACTCGCCGAGTTCACCCATGTGACTCGCCGAGTACCTCTAGTTCTTAATCCATACAGTGGCTTTCCAAGCCATGCAGGGGCTCCAAACCATAGATCCACTCCCTTACAACCCATCAATCACGTAAAGTGGCAAACTTTACGTGAATCTGAAGAGATCTAAGCATAAAACACTCTTGGGCTAAGGTTTGGGACAAAAGAACTACATCTCTTGATTATAGACGTTATGGCTCCTTGGGTAATTACAACCCTAGATCTGAGGTAGCAACCTCGGATCTCACACCAAACTCGAGATGGACCTCATTCATGCCCCAAAAACCCCACAATTGATAGATCTAAATGCACAAAAGCTCAAGAACAGATCTATTACCTCCAATGTAAGGTCCCACTGAAGTAGACCTCGAATCTATGTCCTTTCCTTGCTGCAACCCCTTTGCTCTTCAAGATTTCCTTCCTAATCCACTTATCCAAGCTCCAAAATGTACTCCAATCTCTCACTCACGTCTATTAGGGTTTCTGGAACTCAAGGGAGGGTAAAGAGGCTGGGGAGAGGGTATTATGTTCTTTATATAGGGCACAACCCCCAGGATTAGGGTTTTCTTCATATAGCACCAACTCGCCGAGTCCACCCAGGCGACTCGCCGAGTTGGTCACTTAACACGTGACTCGAACCGCAACTCGACTCACTGAGTCTATCCATCAACTCGCTGAGTCGACCTTCTTATTTACACTTTAGCCCTTCAACTATACTTCTGAATTTCCGGGATGTTATAATTATCCCCCAATTAAATTAGGCTTCGTCCTCGAAGCCTGCTGCAACACACAATTCCAGATAATACTCCCACAATGCACCCTCCTGGTATCGACCGACCCAGGTTCCCCCGAACACTACTATCGAGCCTCTATAAAATCCAACTCTTCTCGCCCATAGATACGGAAACTGATTCAAGCCGGCCACCGGCTTCTTTCCCTGATAATAACCCTTGCTAACCGAAGATCACCCGATGATACCTTCATCACTTCCAAATCACAGCAAACACTTGACTCTCACCAAGCTAGATTTCACCCTGAACCACCAGGTCCTGACCCAGTGCCAGCTGCTGGGACTCATCCCGCTTCTCCCTCCGAATCCAACTCTTTTCTTCCCGGGCTAACAGGATGACACATCCCTTAGCTCATGAGCACTCCCATGAGCTCTCTTATGCAATCACGTACACATGTTGTACCTGAGCCAACATCCTCGGGCTGGAAAACCCGACACACTAGCAATACTTCCAAACATCCCCAGGATGAATTACCACTACATACATAACCTCCTGATCGCATCCATACAGAAAATCCAAGGCTCCCTCCTTGCATCCCTTCCGAACTCCTTTGGTTCAACAATACCGAAAATCCTTCCACAACCTCAACAGACACCCAACCCGGATGCGTTCCCATACCACTGGTACCATCCCAGTACTTACTACCAATAGCTGAAGTACTGCCGATAATCCACTTACTCCACTTCCTCCTCTGTTGGAGTACCCACGCTCCTTCTGGAGCTACATGCCTTTCCTTTCTAGGAAATCCACTCATCCACCCTTACCACAACGGCACGTGCCACTGAGCTATACTTCACTCTACATTACCCATGTAGAGCAACTGTCATTCTCGAACTTCCTTAACTCTGAATCTACTTGCAAGGACTCTAGGGTCCATGCACTGCTTTCACTAACTTCATCAACACTTGGGGCCAGACCATATCAATCATCATTCCCTAATGACGCCTTTTCTCACTCTCCTCGAACTGGTCCACTAACACGTACAGAGTCTTCAGCATGACTGGACCGCCTTACTAGGCCTTCAGCCTATCTGGACCACTCTCGGAACATTCAGCATGTCTAGACCGCCGTCGGGCCTTCAGCCTGTCTGGACCGTTCTCAGAACCTTCAGCATGTATGGACCGCCTCTCTGGGCCTTCAGCCTATCTGGACCATTCTCCCGAGCCTTTAACCTGACTGGTAGGCCTTTCGGCCTTCAATTTTCTCAGTCTGCTCAACTACCCTTCCAGGGAATCCTTCCTGTTCATACTGTTCTAGTCCCTTAGTGGTTCCGAACTCTCGTTTCGATCTCGGAATCCTTTCCATGGCCTAAACCCAGGCCTAACATCAAACACTAACTTTCCTGAATCCATGGTCTGCTCCCTGCCCCCACTAGTTTGCCACTTACTCATACTAGCCCACACTCTTGGCTGACTGAAACACTGCTGACTCCCAAACAGCTAATCCACCTCAAATACTTGTCGATCCTCCTGAGAATTTTCCAATTCTCCCCACTTAGAGCACTGACTACCAACCACCGGTGACCCAACCAGCATCACTTAAACGTTCTTACTCAACAAATTCTCTTTTACATGAACTGAATCAAAACGATCAATTTCCACAAAATCACGTTCCGGCATCGCGCATCTCGAACTCTAAGGGAGTTCGACTCCCCGCTGAACACTTCTCAAAACACAATGCTATACCCAACAATAAGACCATACAAACAAAATCTGACCATCATTTCCTTGGATGCTAACTGATTTCAACCCCTAACTACCGACCCATCAATAATACCATAAACCCAAAAGATCGAACAAATACAATACCATGAATTACGCGAACAAGACTAGCAGATATAATATTCCATAGCAACCATAAGACAACAAGATATCAAGAAGGAAACATACTCGTAGCTGCATCCGGCTCTGCCCTAACCTCCTCTGCTATAAGCTGAAAAGCACGCCCCTGAACCCTCGGGGGCTCTGCTCCACCCTGACCTCCACCTGTAATCCTCAAAGTGGTCGATGCAGGAGCCTGCACCGGTCCTGCAGCAAACTGTGGACAGTTGGCCCTCATGTGACCAACCTGGTGGCACTGATAACAAGTCCTCATATCCTGAACTAGGACTGACTGACAGCAATCCATCGCATAGTGCCCCTCTCTCCCACACTTGCTGCACGCACCACCAGACCTACAAACTTCGGTGTGACCCTTCCCACACTTCCCACAAGTGCGGCTGCTCTGATCTCCAACCCTAGAATCAACGGTCTTGGACCGTTTCAACGCCAGCTGTGACTGTGTCAGGGCCTGCCTCTGCTCTCTCAACTGTAACTCAATCTCCAACTCACGCCGCCGAGCGGCCTCCTGCAACTCCAACAAGGTCTCGCACCTCTGCGTAGACACAAACTGCCTTATATCCCTCTTGAGCATACTCAGATATCGGGACATCTGAGCCTGCTCCGAAGCAAACTCTGGGCAAAGCATCGGCCTCTCAGTGAACATCTTGGTGATCTCCATCACCGACTCTGAATCTTGCTTTAGCTCCAGGAACTCCTGAGCCAACCTCTCCCTCTTAACCCGTGGAACATAACAAGTACTAAAGATCTCCCAGAACTGATCCCATGAAACTGCAACTCTCTGCGCATCCGAATATGACCCCATGGTCAATCTCCACCAATCCTTCGCCCGAGCCTCAACAGGTTCAGAGCACACCTCACTCTCTGATCAGCAGGGCATGGACATGTGAAGAAACACCCCTCCACGTCTGACAACCATCTCATAGCAACAATCGGGTCCTGAACTCTATCGAAGGTAGGGGGCTTTGTATTATCGAAGTCCCGATACTTAAAACCTCTACCGGCTCCTCACCCTGCCGCTGCTATAGTCGTTGTAGCCGCCGCGGTAGCCGTCTCTGTAAAAGCTGCATAGCGCTCATCAAAATACTCAACCATGGCGGTCTTGATCGACCCAAATAGTTCTGGCAACTCGGCCCGGAACAACACAACAACCTGATCATGCAGGATCTCACGAATCCTAGCATCCAACTCGTCTGTACTCATCTAAACAATAACCTCGGGCAGTACTGACCCACCCTGACCGCCCTCTCTTGCTTCCGATCCTGATCTGGATCTGCTCCCAGCATGCCTCGTAACCACCATACAGAAAATACCGCAAAACATCAGACGCTCTCCCAGAACCCCGAGAACCAACTCCCAACCCAACCCTAGAGGTTGTGGCTTCCTTGATACACGTATGGGTTCTGTGCTTTCAGTAGTATGGGCCCATAGTACCTTCCACACCTACCCATATTTATATCAAGTATCACCACAACACCCTAGTGATGATCATACATAACAAGCACCCAATCCTCATTCCTAGAGGAACACTCGAAATCTCATACAGAAAGAAACCCTAGGCTAGCAGGCCTCATAAATCAGGAAACTCTATCACGAAATTCCAGAAGATCCCTAGCCTAGTACTAGCGTGTTGTTCTATCATATCTTATAAACAAATAACTTGTATGGTATCTTGGGGTTACTTACTGGCTCCGACTGATCGTACCTCCGCGTCCTCCTTTACTCATTTTGAAAACCATTTTAAATTCTCTTTTTGAAAACTCTCCTTTATTTGAGACTGGATTCACACGAATATTCCTCCAATTCACTCAAACCAAGGCTCTGATACTAACTTGTAACGCTCTAAAAATTCCAACCGATTTAAACTTTTCAAAAACAATCCAAATTCATTAAGTTATTACAAAAAGGTTTTCA
This sequence comes from Lactuca serriola, assembly GCF_051521515.1. Taxonomy (NCBI): domain Eukaryota; kingdom Viridiplantae; phylum Streptophyta; class Magnoliopsida; order Asterales; family Asteraceae; genus Lactuca; species Lactuca serriola. The sequence continues at coordinate 221,209,807 of NC_136410.1, read as the reverse complement.
ATACAATTATTATCAGAGTATTCCCAGAACCATATCATAAAACATAAACACGAGGAGCGGTACGATCACGCATTCGCCTTGCCACGGTCTCCTGAAGAACCTGAAACATTTAATCCACAACTGTAAGCCCGAAAGCTTAGTGATATATCCACAAAATACCAACCACATATACCATACACATAACATGTCATATCATAACAGAACACAAAACAACCATTCACTTCGGGTCTATTGTGTGACTGGTCCGCCGTACCGGGCCTTCAGTCCACTTGGTCCACCCTCCGAGTCTAGCCATATCCATTGAGTCTACAGTGTGATTGGTCCGCCCGCACCGGGCCTTCAATCCACCTGGTCCACTCTCTGAGTGTACAGTTTGACTGGTCTGCCCGCACCGGGCCTTCAGTCGGCCTGGTCCACTCTCCGAGCCTCGGTACGTCTAGTCCGCCCTCTTGGGGCCTACAGCCTATCCGGACCGCTCGCTGGGCCTTCGGGATAACTGGTCCGCCCTAGGTATGTTGGCCTACATCTCTTGATCATCGACTTTATGGCTCCTTGGGTCATTACAACCCTAGATCTGAGGTAGCAACCTCGGATCTCACTCCAAACTCGAGATGGACCTCATTCATGCCCTAAAAACCCCACAATTGATAGATCTAAATGCACATAAGCTCAAGAACAGATCTATTACCTCCAATGTAAGCTCCGACTGAACTAGACCTCGAATTTGTGACCTTTCCTTGCTGCAACCCCTTTGCTCTTCAAGATTTACTTCCTAATCCACTTATCTAAGCTCCAAAATGTACTCCAATCTCTCACTCATGTCTATTAGGGTTTCTGGAACTCAAGGGAGGGTAAAGAGGCTGGGGAGATGGTATTATGTTCTTTATATAGAGCACAACCCCCGGATTAGGGTTTTCTTCATACAGCACCAACTCGCCGAGTCCACCCATGCGACTCACCAAGTTGGTCACTTAACACGTGTCTCGAACCGCGACTCGACTCGCCGAGTCGACCTTCTTATTTACACTTTAGCCCTTCAACTATACCTCTGGATTTCCGGGATGTTACATCTAAACATGATTCACTTCTAAGAATAAGTGGAAAATTTAACCTAATTCCCCTTGAGTATTCTAAAGATCGAATATTAGGTTTCTTCCAGTCTCCAAGGGTTTCCTCAGTCGAAAGTTATTCTCCAGAGATACCAAAAAAACTCTCCGATTCGGAATTAGATCCTCTATTTATAATTATCTCAAAACAGGGGCAACTCGGCGAGTAGGTATCCAACTTGCCGAGTTCCTTTGAGAAATATGTGTACGGTAAGGATTCTGGACATTACTTCGCGACCATTCAGTGGAACTCGCCGAGTAGCTCCACGTTTGTTCTTCTTTCTTCATTCTCCAGCTTCTGATTGCTTCTCCTTCTTCCTTTTTGCTTCCAAGCATGTCTTCTGGACTGAAAATATAGTTTAAACATTATTAACTACCTTTTGTCCATATTATGCAACTAATTAACTAATAATTAATAAAAATCTATACTAAACACATGGATAAATATGCACATATCAAAATACCCAACACTTGACTTTTGCTTGCCCCCAAGCAAAGCCGATTTTAGCACACTAGAATCACATAAGACAATTCCAATTGAACCCAGCCATTATGCCAAGACCGCAACGCATGCATTTGTGTCTAAAATTTTTCCTAAGGACCCCCTAAATTCTAAATACTTACAATCCGCATAAACACTCGCCTACTTCTTTTGAACAACACTCATTTTATGCATCCCTCCGAATCCATCCCTAAAAAAGTTTCTTAACCTCAATATATTTTTGGTTGAGCAACCCAATCATACATAATCTAGAAAATTACAATTTATGATACCACTATGAAGCTCTTTGGAATTCTTCACTTTTTTTACATTTTGATCTTTGATTTTTGGGTATCTTCAATTTTTGAATTTCTTTAGAATTTTTTTTTTATCTTTGATCTTCATACTGTGACTTTAATGCTCAAAAATTCTTCAAACTTTTTCTTGTAATTCTCTCTCTTTCTTGTATTTTTATTTTTTTACATGTACCTCACTTTTTATCACTCAAAAACCTACATGCTTAAGCAAGGGCGCTCAACTTCAACCTTTATTGGTTAAAAACAAAATTTTCCTGGATACATTTCTGGTACACAATGCTAAAATATTGCATCCTTTAACCTAAGCAAGGTCATGTTTTTGTCCCATGATTTCACTAGAATAAGGGAGGCCACAAATGCACTAGAATGTATATAGGCTAAACTAAACATTTGGGTCTTCATGCAATCATCAACATAATTCTAACATGGAATCTTAATTACTTTTACCATAGTTTTCTAATTTAGCCCTAAGCAATTTTTTTTATGCAAGATTTTTGAAAAAATTAGCCTAAATTAGGATTCTAAGTTGACTAAAATGTAACCAACCCCCTACCCCACACTTAATTTATGCAATGTCGCAATTGCATGTTATGCATGAAAATGAAAAATATAAAATATAGAGGGAATTAGAACAAACTCCCCTGGGATAGTAGTGGCGAAACTAATCATCTTCAATTAAGCTCCTACTTCGAATGACTTTAGACATGGGAACAACTCATCCATGCCTTGGGTATCATGTCGTGTGTGGTAAACTTGATGTGTGTGGTAAACATCTAAATAGCTCCAATTGTTTAGGACAAAGCTCTCAGAAATCTTCCACGGATGAATCTTCACGAAAATAGGGATAAAAGCTGCAGTGAATGTGCCCAAAACAGATATTGAGATTGACACGTTGAGGGACTCGGCGAGTCAAACGTGAACTCGGCGAGTAGATCGGCCCCCAGTAGAAAATCGTGAAATTGCACACAAACTCGTCCAATATCATCCAAATACCTCCTATACTCCACATTATTCCACTCCTCATTCTTGTCTTCCACCGGGATAATCGGTGGGTCTTCTCGGGCCCGTTCCCTCCTTTACCTAACTCTTCTTCCTGGCTCCTCGGGAACAATCACCTCATCTTCAAGTGGGATTTCATATGAATCCCCAAACTTCTTTGCAATCCTTTCCCTCTGGAATAATGTAGTGCTAAATGGAGGAGGAGAAATTACTGTTAATTCCCTTGCCTCTTGCATATCCAAAACCCCATACGATCTTGCTAGTCTTATAACAAACATACCCCCATTAATTTTGGAGGTAATCTTTTCCTTCACCGCTCCATCCGCAAGATATTTTGCCAAACAATAAGGCAAGTTGCAAAAAACTTCCGGGGTGATTATGCTCCACAAGTAGAAAATATCGAGAGTAGGGACTTTGTCATCATCCTTCCTCATGTTGATGGTGCTAGCAATGATGTGGTGGATGAGATGATGGATCGAAGAACGGATATGGCCTTCCTGAGCAGAAGAGGGAATATAAACCCGATTTGCAATACTATTCCACCAAGTGGAGGCAACAACTTCCTCGGGAAGATCCCTATGACATTGCTTCAAAAATGTTTCAAAGTCCTCCGACATAATGACGTTCTGATCATAAAGACCTACCCTCCAAGCAAGTTCTGCTATGTTGGACTGGCGCAGCTCCCCTCCAAGGCAAAAAGTGATAATATTTGGGTTATAGTATTCACTACCACCCCGGAACGAGATAGTAGCAAAGAATTCCTAGCACAATTCCTTAAATACAGGTTTGTATTTTGAAAAGCTGCATCCACCAATCATAGATTATTGTTGTTCCTAACACTTCAAAAGATTTCACCAAGTAGGGTGTTAACTCCTCTTCCAACCCAGTCTGTCTCATCCAATTCCAATCAATTGCATTGGGGAGGTAAATATCTTTCTGTTTCAGCATCTCCAATTTGTTTTTTGCCCGAGCTTGTGTGACATCCCTATTTTCACGGCCAGAAAAGACTGATTTAGTTTATGCTTTATAAAAATCAGAGTAACATTTTAAATAAAAGTGTTGCGGAATTTGTCCCAAAACAAAATATGATAAATATTTATCAAAAGCATTTCAAAAGAAATGTATTTCATTAAAAGACTTGGGATGTCATGTTCGATACAGATCAAAAGCATAAATTGTAAAATATAAGCCTTACTACATTATTTCATATCTACAGGCCTATATTCGTAATCCCTCATCCAAACATCACATCTATGCTCATGTGCCACTACCTGTAATACAAGAAACTGAGTGACTCAGGTTGGGGAGCCTGGTGAGCACATAGGGTTTTCAACCCACAATAAATAATTTTATTAATTTCATCAATCAACAATAACCTGATTAGCCGTTCCCGTTATCCTCACTTTACGTCCCTAAACAACTATCATAAGGGACTGAGCCTAAGGATCATCATCGGGATGGACACTACTGCTAAGGGGATTCCTCAGCAATAAGTGTCCTAAAGGCAACCATGTGGGGGATGGAGTACACTGGTGAACACATCGTTCACAAACACCTATAGGTTGCAAGCCTGCTAGTGTTCCACTAGACTGCCTAGAAGAGTCTGTGGTCGTGATCCATACTCCACTAGATGACAGAATCAACAACATCAACATCGAGGCCTCTCATCATTTTATCACACATCACCTATTACATCTACCCATGTTTTACCCCAACATTTTCGTAGATATAAAATACATATGCAGTTTAAATCATTGAAAACATGTATAAAAACGTTCATCCATCATAGATAACAAGTATTCAAATAATATGCACACATAGCACGTAATTTATATAAAATACTTCATATCTATGTGTAGGCTGAAAGTAACGATGCAATCACCTGAAAGGTGGTGACTCAGCACTCGGACAGTGCTTCGATACTCTCAAATCAATTTTTCTTCGATAAAACCTAGTACCAATACCACTAGGGTTTAGTCTTACGAAAACCGCGACAAATTAATAGTCTGACTATTATTATTATTATATAAGCGTTAAATGACACTCAATATAACTCATAATAATAGCCTAAATAACTATTTTAAGGACCTAATAACATTACTATAATTATTTGAAAGCTATATTAAAATTTGCATAAGCGTAGCTCACTTACAGCGGATTTTAAAGAAATTGAAACTTTATTTGGAGCAGTGTTTTGAAACCGAAAGACACTTTTTCTCGGGACTCCGGGAGCCTCAGGGATTCCCTCGGGGGCTAAGGGGGTTTACCAAGGGTTTTGGGAGGCTTAGGGAACTTAGAGAGAGAAATTGTAGAGAGAGAGAAGTGAAAATGGGTGAAGAATGAGGCTGCCCTCGCTGCCTTTTATAGCCTGCGAGGCCTTGGACTACGCTGGGCGTAGTCCTTGGCTACCGGAGTCCGCGGGGTGTACTTGTCCTCGGACGCGGGGCGTAGCGAAGCGACATTTCATCATCCGAAGCGAGCATCATGGTCAACAAGCAACGGCTCAGGTGCAGCCACGTCATCGATTTAGCAACAGACTTCGCAATTTTGCTTCCCGACTTCTAAAATTCATAACTTTCACATACGAGCTCCGTTTTCGACGTTCTTTATATCCACGCAAAGTTTGGAATGTACTCTACAACTTTCGTTTAGACTCCGTCAGCTAATTTTGACTATATTTTAAAAGTTGTATTATTAGCAGGCCGGGACAGGATTGGTCCGTTAAATTCTCATAACTTCTTCATCCGATGTCCGTTTTCACCCATCTTTTTCTTGTTATGCTACTCTTAACGAGATCTTCGATTCTCTTTTAGGTTGTGTCGGCTAAAAACCGCTCGATCTAATATTCGAATTTCAGGTTGTACACTGCTAAGCTGAAACTTCAAAAAAATCATAACTTCTTGATACGAAGTCAGATTTGGGCGTTCTTTTTATGGACACTCTCAGTTTAACGCATTCTACGACTTTCGTTTAGATCGCTAAGGCTAAATCTCACTCTATCGTAAATTCACTATTTACGCTTCCCGGTATTGTGGCGGTTCTGTCGCGAAACTTCGACGCGTCATAACTTCTTCGTTATAACTCGGATTCCGGCGTTCTTTATATCCCTGGAATTCTTGTTTCCGCCACTACAACTTTATATAAATATATCTGGCTTATCTCATACTTTAATTTTGACGCTTATTTTTATTCTTTTTTAATTATACATTTATAATTAAATAATAAGCACATAAATACACATAATTCACATAATACTCAAATATTTCATCTTTATTACTTCAAAAAGAGTTACAAGAGTTAAACTAGACTATTACATTGTTTAAAAATGCTTAGCCCTGAAACCCGAGCGTTACAAGTCTCTCCCCCTTAGGATGATCCCATCCCAGAATCATGCATCAGCAAACAGATGTGGATAGCGACTTATCATGTCAACCTCTGTTTCCCAAGTGAGATTCAGCCCATTTGAATGTTTCCATCGGACTAGCACTAAGTCGACCATCTTGCGTCGTAACTTCTTAGTCTTACGGTCAGCAATTGATTGAGGCTCTTCGATCAGCCTCTTATTCTCATCCATCCTTAACTCTGAGATTGGAATTATGTCGGGAAGTTCTCCTGTGAATTTCCTCAGATAACACACATGGAAGCTGTTATGTATACCATCGAGTTCTTCAGGTAATTCGAGCTTGTAAGCTTGGTTCCCAATCTTCTGAAGAACTTTGAATGGTCCAATGAACCTTAGACTCAGCTTTCCTCGTTTCCCGAATCGTATAAGTCCCTTCCATAGTGAGACTTTTAGCAAAACCGAATCCCCAACTTCAAAGGTCATCGATCGTCTTTTCTTGTTAGCATAGCTCTTCTGACGATCCTGAGCTGCTAACATTCTTTCCCTAATCACCTTCAACTTCTCAGCATCCTCATGGACTATTACGGGGCCCATAAACTGCTTCTCTCCGGCTTCAAGCCAACAAGACGGTGTACGAAATTTCTGTCCATACAAGGCTTGATAAGGTGCCATCCTTGATGCTCGATTGGAAACTGTTGTTATAGGAGAATTCTACCAGAGGTAAGTGCTCGTCCCAGTTCCCTTGGAACTCGAGGGTACATGCTCTCAGCATATCTTCCAGTGTTTGAATCGTTCTTTCGCTCTGACCATCAGTTTGCGGATGGTAAGCAGTACTCAAACACAACTTTGTACCCAACTCCTCTTGTAGACTCCTCCAAAACCTCGACGTGAAACGACTATCACGATATGATACGATTGTAAGAGGAACACCGTGAAGTCTTACAATTTCCTTCACGTAAGCATTTGCGAGCTTATCCATAGACCACTTCTCGTTGGCTGCTATGAAGTGTGCACTCTTGGTGAAATGATCCATGACTACCCAAATCATGTCGTGTCTGTTCTTCGTCCTGGGCAGTTTAGTCACAAAATCCATGGTGATGTCTTCCCATTTACCCATGGGTACAGGTAAAGGTTCTAAACTCCCATACTGTTTCTGATGTTGTGCCTTAACTCTTGCACATGTCACACACTGGGTCACATACTTCGCAACATCGAGCTTCATCGTCGGCCACCAGTAGCAGGGTTTTAGGTCCCTATACATTTTAGTGCTACCGGGATGAATCGAGTACATGGTCTTGTGTGCTTCTTCCATCAGAAGGTCTCTTATTCCTTCCGTCTTAGGTACCCAAATCCGATCTTGGAATACCTTCAGTCCTCGACTGTTTGTACCGAACACTAACGTTTTGCCCAAACGTTCTTCCTTTCGGTCATTCTTCTCTAAAGCTTCTTATTGGGCTTTCTTGATACTTTCCACAATTGTCGAGACGACTTCAATTCTCAATGCTCCTGGCCTTTTCCTTTCAAGGTTGACTTTCCGACTGAGAGCATCAGCAACAACAATTGCTTTACCAGGGTGGTAAAGTATCTCATAGTCATAGTCCTTGAGTACTTCTAGCCAGCGTCGTTGCCTCATGTTCAATTCTTTCTAATTAAAGAGATACTGGAGACTCTTATGATCAGTGAAAAGTTTGCACTTCGTGCCATAGAGGTAATGTCTTTATATCTTTAAGGCAAATACTACCGCCGCCAACTCTAGATCATGAGTAGGGTAGTTCTTTTCGTGCTCTTTCAATTGTCGAGAGACATATGCTCTCACCTTTTCTCTTTGGGTCAGAACACAACCCAACACGACTCCAGATGTGTCACTGTATACCGCGAAGTCTTCAACTCCATCGGGTAGAGAAAGTATCGGTGCTTCACATAACTTCTTCTTTAGCTTCTCGAATGCCTCATCGTGTTTCTCACTCCACGTATATGTTGTTCCTTTATGGGTCAAAGCTGTCAATGAAGAGGCTATCGAAGAAAAGCCTTGGATAAATCGTCGGTAATATCCGGCTAATCCTAGAAAGCTCCGAATCTCTGTGGGACTCTTTGGACGTTCCCACTTCATTACAGCTTCGATTTTTGCGGGGTCAACCATTATTCCCTCCTTCTTAACCACATGACCCAAGAATTGGACTTCTCGGATCCAAAAATCACACTTGGAGAACTTAGCGTAAAGCTTCTCCTTCTTTAACACTTCCAACACTTCCCATAGATGCTTACCATGCTCCTCTTGGCTTTTCGAGTAGATCAGAATGTCGTCGATGAACACTATCACAGATTTATCGAGGAATGGTTTACAAAACCTATTCATCAAATCCATGAATGCTGCTGGAGCATTGGTTAGTCCAAACGACATAACCAAGAACTCGTAGTGTCCATATCTCGTTCTGAATGCAGTCTTCTCAATATCCTGATCTCTCACTTTCAGCTGATGATATCCTGACCTAAGATCGATCTTTGAGAAGTAGCTCGAACCTTGTAGCTGATCGAATAGGTCGTCAATCCTTGGCAATGGATACTTGTTCTTCATCGTTGCCTTGTTCAGCTCTCGGTAGTCTATACACATTCTCATGCTTCAGTCCTTCTTCTTCATGAATAACACCGGAGCTCCCCAGGGTGATGAACTAGGTCGAATGAAACTGTTGTCCAACAGCTCCAGAAGTTGCGTCATAAGCTCCTTGATCTCCGTCGGTGCTAATCGGTAAGGTGTCTTTGCTATCGGTGTTGTTCCTGGTAACAAGTCTATATGAAACTCCACTTGCCTATCAGATGGTAACCCGGGAAGATCTTCGGGAAAGACTTCCGGATAATCACATACAATCGGTATATTCTGCACCTCTTTCTTTTCCTTCTTAGCATCGATCACGAATGCCAAGTATGATGCACATCCCTTGGACACACATTTCCTGGCTTTCATCAGGGTGATGATTCCAGAATTCACTCAGCGTTTGTCCCCGTACACCATAAATGATTCTTTTCCAGGTGGGTTTACCCTTACTATCTTCTTTCGACATTGAATCTCAGCATCGTTGGCGCTTAGCCAATCCATACCCAAAATGATGTCGAAACCGTTTAACTCTATGGGTAATAGCTCTTCACGGAATTCGTTTCCGTTCAGGTCGATGACGATGTTCCTAATACGGTTACTAACAGGTACGAATTTGCCACTAGCAACTTCTACAATCAGGGCATTATCAAGTTTCTCTACAGGCAATGCTAATTTTCCGCCAAACTTATGGGATACAAATGAGTAATTTGCTCCCGAATCAAACAGTATGCTGACAAGTAAAGCATTTACAAGAAAGGTACCTAAAGCGACGTCTGCGGCCTCCTTTGTAGCCTCAAGCGTCATCTGGAAGGCTCTCGCCTTCGGCTTCGGTGGAATGTTGGGTCTTCCTGCCTCCTTCTTCTTTGGACAGTCCCTCAAAACGTGCCCTTCTACATTACACCCATAATCGGCCTTCTGGGTAAGGGTGTATTCATTGGCATAGTTCCCAGGCTTTCCACATTTGAAACATGTGACCCCTCTATCTGCACTTGTCACACCACTTCGCTTCTGATCCTCCTCCTCTCAAACCAGACTTCGAGAATCTACTCTTCTTGTTGGACTTCGAGGATCCATCAAACTTCCGTTTCTCACCAACGTCAGCCCTTTCCAGACCTCTTTCCTTTTGTTGGGTCTGCACATTCTTAGCCGCTCAAACAGCTGATTTCAGAGTGGTTGCCATCTTGACTAATGGGCCATAGTCGGTTGGCAGTCCGTTTGCGGACTTCTCAATTTTGGAAAGTTCGGTTGGCACTAAGTATGGAAACAACTTCATCTTTTCTGTGAATGTAGCAACATAGTCGTCGATGCTCATTCTTCCTTTCTTCAAGTTTTGGAACTCATTGTTAAGATGAATCAGACTCTGAACAGTATTGTGCCTTTAATTGTTCCAAGAACTCATCCCATGACATTTTCAGAGCTTCTCCTCACGACCTTGTATCCGCCAATAGCTTCCACCAGCTCAAGACTCCAGTTTTCAATTGTCTCACAGCGAAGACAGTCTTCTTCTTCTCGCTGCAGTCGCAGCTCTCAAACACCATCTCCATCTCGGAGATCCAATCAATAATCTCAACAGGCTTTGGGCTTCTTGAGAGACTTGGTGGTTTCGCACCCAAGAAATTCTTGTATATCCGCCCATCCTTGTTGTTTCTCCCTTCTGAGCCATCCCATTGCTCACCTTGAGTCCCTACTTGACTCACTTGGCGGCTATAGTTCCCTTCCTTAGATTGTTTGGAAATTGGCTCCGTCGGTTCAACATGTATGGTAGGTCCGTCCCTATTTTCGTGGAACATCTGTCTCATTTCTTCCCTTTGTTCCGCTAGCATAGCCCGAATCATGGCTTGTACTCCAGCCATGGAGACTGGCTCAGGTGCAACTTCTTCTACAACAGGTATTTGCTGAACCATAGGGGGTTGGTTCCTATCTCCATTTGCGTTTATGTTTCCGCTACGGGTCCTTGCCATCTTGATCTATACACCGAATAAGGTGAATTTAGATCTTTATTTAGGATAGACGTTTAAATTATCCTTATCACTCCGAAACGTTTACATGCTAGTTCTAATATCGTAGTCGTACGTTTAGAATCCTAAACACATAAGTTTTCCAGATCCGGTCGGCAACAGACCACAGATCCGAACAAATAACAGCATATCATGCACAAAGCATTTAGCACATAAAAGCATTTTAGGCACAATTCCTAAAATAAGCTAGTGCTCACACCTCACAATCATCGCTTCGCATTCTAAGTTTAATTCTAGAAATCCTACAAATTCCTAGTTCACTTAAACTAATGCTCTGATACCAACTGTGACATCCCCATTTTCACGGCCAGAAAATACCGATTTCTGTTTATGCTTTATAAAAATCAGAGTAACATTTTAAATAAAAGTGTTGCGGAATTTGTCCCAAAACAAAATATGATAAAGATTTATCAAAAGCATTTCCAAAGAAATGTATCTCATTAAAAGACTTGGGATGTCATGCTCGATACAGATCAAAAGCATAAACAGTACAATATAAGTCTTACTACATTATTTCATATCTACAGGCCTATATCCGTAATCCATCATCCAAACATCACATCTATGCTCATGCGCCACTACCTGTAATACAAGAAACTGAGTGGGTCAGGCTGGGGAGCCTGGTGAGCACATAGGGTTTTCAACCCACAATAAATGTAACGCCCGCAGATCCGGGCTAGTCAACTTAGAGGCAATAGGGGTCGAAAACGACTTTTCGACAAAAGATTATTTAAAATAAATAATCTTAACCAAGTTATAGAGTATTTCACAAGGTTTCCATACATATAAAGAACGCCGAAATTCGAGTTATAACGAAGAAGTTATGGCCCGTCGAAGTTTTACGGCAAAACCGACACGGCACCGGGAAACGTAAATAGTGAATTTATGATAGAGCGAGATTTATCCTTAGCAATCTAAACGAAAGTTGTAGAATATGTTAAACTAAGAGCGTTGATAAAAACAACGCCCAAATTTGACTTCGTATGAGGAAGTTATGATTTTTCTAAGATTCGGCTTAGCAGTGCACGGCCCGAAACTCGAATTTTAGTTCGAGCGGTTTTTGGCTTACGCGACCTAAATGAGAGTTGAAGATATCATTAATAAGAACTCAACGGTAAAAAGACGGATGAAAACGGAGTTCGTATGAAGGAGTTACGAATTCTTCGCGGTCATTTAACAGTCTAAACGCCTCCTACTGTTAAATTTGAGATCGGTCGAGAATTAGCCGACGGAGTCTAAATGAAAGTTGTAGATCTTGATTTTACCTACTCGTGGATATAAAGAATGTAGAAAACGGAGCCCGTATGCGAGAGTTATGATTTTTCTAAGTTCGAAGGCTGATACACGATAGGGGTGACGTGGCACCACCAGAATTGGACGCGTGGCACCACCAGAAGGCCACCACATGGACCAACTCGGCGAGTAGGTCCCCCCTACTCGGCGAGTAGACCAGTCAGCACCCCTATAAATAGAGGTGCCGGGCATTCCAACTTCCTCACCCCTCAACCCTCTTCTTTCTCTCTCTAAACTCCCTTAAGCCCCTAAAAGCCTAGGTAAACCCCCTAGCACCCGAAGGAAACCCCGAGGCTCCCGGAGTCCCGAGAAAAGAGCCTTTTGGCTCGGGAACGCTGCTCCAGTGAAGCCCGGTTTTCGAGAAAAACCCGTTGTAAGTGACCTGTACCTACCCTATCTTTAGTATAGCTTATGTTTTAATATAGTAACATTATTAGGAACTTATAATGAGTATTTGGGCTATTATTATGAGTTATATTGAGGTTATTTAACGCTTATATAATAATAATAATAGTCAGACTATTAGTTTGTCGCGGTTATCGTTAGACTAAACCCTAGTGGTATTGATACTAGGTTTTATCAAAGGAAATTGTTTTGAGAGTATCGAAGCGTTGTGTGAGTGCTGAGTCACCACCTACTCAGGTGAGTGCATAGTCCCTTTCATCTTACACATAGATATGAAGTATTTTAATATAAATTACGTGTTGTGTGTGCATATTGTCTGAATACTTGCTGTCTATGCTGGGTGAAATATTTTTATACATGTTTTAAATGATTTAAACTGTATATGTGTTTTATATCTACAAAATGTGTTGGGTAAAACATGGGTAGATGAAATAGTTGTTTTGTGATAACACGATGGGAGACATCAATGTTGTCAGTGATCCAGTCATCTAGTGGAGTATAGATGATGACCATGGGCGATACTAGACGGTCTGGTGGAACGCTAGTAAGCTTGTAACCTGTAGGTGTTTTTGAACTAGGTGCTCATTAGGTATTTTGAACTGAGTGTGTTCACTACGTATCTTTGAACTGAGTGTGTTCACTAGGTATTTTGAACTAAGTGTGTTCACTAGTTACTTTTGAACTAAGTGTTTACCAGATGTTTTGGACTACGTGTTCACCGGTTGTAATCTATAAGATTTGGTAACAATGGACTTCATGTCGATTCCTTAGGATAATCCTTAGGAATGAATGAACGAGAAGTAGTTGATTCTTAGGGTAGATCCTTAAGAGTAAAGAAGATAATGGGGATGGGTAATTGGGTTTAATTGATTGATTGTTTAAACATAACAATTATATTATTGTGGGTTGAAAACCCTATCTACTCACCAGGTTTCCCAACCTGACCCACTCAGTTTATTTATATCACAGGTGTTGATATGAAGTCACATTACACTGAGAGATTAAAGAGATGTAGATCACTAGTGTAAATAAATGTAAGTTCTGTTTATGCTTATGTTTCTGTATTGACAATGACATCCCAAATGTTTTAAAATAAATAAAATACGTTTCTTCGCAAATGTTTTAATAACGTATTTATTGTGTTTTTCTGGGAACAAATTCCGCGACATTTTTATAAAATGAAGTACTCTGATTTTTATAAAGCATAAACAAAATCGATCTTTTCTGGCCGTGGAAAATGGGGATGTCACAATAAATAAGTTTATTAATTTCATCAATCAACAATAACCCGATTACCTGTTCCCGTTATCCTCACTTTATGTCCCTAAACACCTATCATAAGGGACCTAGCCTAAGGATCATCATCGGGATGGACACTATTGCTAAGGGGGTTCCTCAACAATAAATATCCCAAAGGAAACCATGTGGGGGATGGAGTACACCGGTGAACACATCGTTCACAAACACCTACAGGTTGCGAGCCTGCTAGTGTTCCACTGGACTGTCTAGAAGAGTCTGTGGTCGTCATCCATACTCCGCTAGATGACAGAATCAACAACATCAACATCGAGGCCTCTCATCATTTTATCACACATCACCTATTACATCTACCCATGTTTTACCCCAACATTTTCATAGATATAAAATACATATACAGTTTAAATCAATGAAAACATGTATAAAAACGTTCATCCATCATAGATAGCAAGTATTCAAATAATATGCACACATAGCACGTAATTTATATAAAATACTTCATATCTATGTGTAAGCTGAAAGTAACTATGCACTCACATGAAAGGTGGTGACTCAGAACTCGGACAACGCTTCGATACTCTCAAAACAATTTTCCTTCGATAAAATCTAGTACCAATACCACTAGGGTTTAGTCTAACGATAACCGCGACAAATTAATAGTCTGACTATTATTATTATTATTATATAAGCGTTAAATGAAACTCAATATAACTCATAATAATAGATCAAATAATTATTTTAAGGACCTAATAACATTACTATAATTATTTGAAAGCTATATTAAAATTTGCATAAGCGTAGCTCACTTACAGCGGATTTTAAAGAAAACCGGAACTTTATTTGGAGCAGCGTTTCGAAACCGAAAGACACTTTTTCTCGGGACTCCGGGAGCCCAAATGGTATCAGAGCAAGGGCACGGGTAGATGTGTTCGATGGGGACGTCGAACCCTATAATGGGGGGTGAAAGTGGGTTAGATCTGATCCCACATCGGCTGGGAAGGAGAACTAAGCATACCTTATAAGGGGTGTGGATACCTTCCCTATCACAACGCGTTTGAAAGCCATGAGGGCAGCATATCCCATAAGAACTCTGCAGTTAAGCGTGCTCGGGCAGGAGTAGTACCAGGATGGGTGACCCCCTGGGAAGTCCTCGTGCCGAGTGGCCCAAAGCGGTGAATATTGTGATACGTGCCATAGGGGGATGTTACAGCTTGCGAAGACCATGAAGTAATTTTTGGGAAGGCAAGCCATGGAATGTCTCCATAACCTCCTCCTCTAGAGCTCTGGCCTCTTCTGGACATGACCCATGAAATTAAAATTAACCATAACAGATCTAACATGGCATCTACTCGACGAGTAGTATGAACTGCGAGTGCAATTTTCTCTCGGTCCAAATTGTGTCAACAAAACACAGATATTTGCATAAGGGTTTGCTGTTCTAAGTCCTTTAAGCATAAATTCGCAAGAAGTTTTGTCCATATCCTCCTAATTTATCCTAAAATCAAAACCCTAGAATTGGAGTAATCCCCCAAATCCGGATTTTAGCAAAATAAGCACTAAAAACTGTTAAAGTTGTGACCTTTAGCAAGAATATGAAGGAAAAATCCTACCTTTGGCTTTGTAGATGAAGATGCGGCGAGAAATCAAAGGAGTTGCTTGAGAGAAACGAAATGCTCAGCAAGTATGCTTGGGAGGTGGCTGGTGAAAATGGTTAGGGTAAAAGAAACCCTATCTACAGATTGTAAATATATATATATATATATATATATATATATATATATATATATATATATATATCTATATATATATATATATATATATATATAATTCCAGTAAATACGTGGACTCTCTGAGTAGGAACATTTACTCGCCGACTAGAAACGCGAGTTCGCGATTTTTCATGGATTTCAAAAAGTACTCGCCGAGTAATTTATGAACTCGGTGAGTTCATCATTCAGTTTGAAAAAAACTCGATTTCTTTAAGCCACCACCCCACACTTTGAGCGTTGCTTTCCCTCAAGCAATTATATTAAGCATAATTTTAGAAGAAGATTGAAAAAAAAACAGATCCTAAAAGAGAAAAACAAAAAGAAAAATAAAGGGAAAAGAAATGCAAACTCTAAACTCAGGTTGCCTCCCAGAAGCGCTTCTCTTAAAGGAGTCGTTAGTTGGACTCCTTCCCGCTCTACGTTTCTGCCATGCCTTCCAGCAGCAGCCCTTCTTCAACTTCTTCTTTCCTCAGGATTCCTTCTTCATATTTTTTTCACCCTATATCCATTAACTTTGAAAGGAGTGTCATCTCTTGAAAATAACTCAATAGCTCCATGTGGAAAAACTTTCTTCACTATAAATGGACCATCCCATCGTGACTTTAGCTTGCCCGGAAAGATTTTAAGCCTTGAATTAAAAAGTAACACTTTTTGCCCTTTGTGAAAGTCTTTATTACCCTTGATTCTTTTTTCATGCCAATTCTTGGTTTTTTCTTTGTAAATCAAGGAGCTAGTGTAAGCCTCATTCCTAAGTTCTTCAAGAGCATTCATTCGCATCAACCGGTTGGTTTTAAGTTCATCTACATCAAAATTGCACATTTTTAAAGCCCAAAAAGCTTTATGCTCTATTTCTACCAGTAAATGACATTGCTTCCCATAAACTAGCCTATATGGTGTAGTACCAATAGGTGTTTTGAAAGCTGTTCGGAAGGCCCAAAGTGCATCATCTAACCTATCGAACCATTCCATTCGATTGCTACCCACCGATCTCTCCAAAAAAAATTAATGCTTTATTTGTCACTTCAGTTTGCCCAATAGTTTGTGGATGGTAAGATATGAATTTATGGGTTAGCCCATATTTTAATAACACTTTTTCTAATTGATCATTGGCAAAGTGAGTGCCCCGGTCACTAATAAGAGCTTTAGGAACTCCAAATCTTTAGAATAACTTCTTTAGAAAGCACACCACCACCCGAACATCATTAGTTGGTAAAGCTTGTGCCTACGCCTATTTGGATACATAATCAACCGCCACCAAAATATATTTGTTCCCTTTTGACACTGGAAATGGTCCCATGAAATCGATCCCCCACACATCAAACACTTCACACACTTGAATACTATGTTGTGGCATCTCGTTTCGGGATGATATGGTTCCCGCTCTTTGGCATGCATCACACTCTTTGACATATTAGGTAGCATCTTTAAAAAATTGGGCCAATAAAACCCAATATCAAATATCTTCTTAGCCGTGTAATGTGCTCCATGATGTCCACCGGTGGGCCCGCTATGACAATTCTCCAAAATTTCTCGGCTTTCCTTCCCAAATACACATCTCCTTATGATCTCATCCGTGCAGCTTCGGAAAAGATATGGCTCGTCCCAAAAGTAGTATTTTATTTCTAAAAAGAATTTCTTCTTTTGTTGGTGGGTAAAATCTTTTGGGATATACTTGGTAGCTAAGTAATTAGCTATATCCACAAACCATGGCTCATCCCCCCGTGGTCACTAAAATGTACTTGTCCAGAAAGTCATCTCCAATGTTATCTTCTTCCAACGCTTCCAAATGCGGGTTTTCTAGTCTTGAGAAGTGGTCGGCAGCTACATTCTCCATTCCCTTTCTATCGCGTATCTCAATATCAAATTCTTGTAAAAGTAGAACCCAATGTATCAATCTTGGCTTTGCATCCTTCTTGGCAAACAAATACTTAATAGCAGAGTGGTCAGTAAAAACAGTGGTTTTAGATAAAATAAGATAAGGGCGGAATTTTTCAAAAGCATACACCACGGCTAGTAATTCTTTTTTAGTTTTGGTGTAATTTTCTTGGGCCGGATTCAAAGTCATGCTTGCATAATAAATGGGTTGAAAGTGCTTATTAACCCTTTCGTCAAGTACAACTCCTAATGCAAAGTCGCTCATGTCACACATTATTTCAAAAGGTAGGTTCCAATTCGGGACAATAATGATCAGGGCATTAGTTTATTTTTCTTTCAGAAATTCCAAGGCCTCTAGACACTCTTTAGTGAAATTAAATGGTGCATCTTTTAAATGTAATTTTGTTAGAGGTCTAGTTATTTTAGAAAAATCTTTTATGAAATGGCGGTAAAAATCTGTGTGGCCTAAAAAACTCCTAATGCCCTTTACATTAGTTGGTGGAGGTAATTTAGCAATTGTATCTGTTTTTGCCCGATCCACCTCGATTCCCGCTCTGGATACCTTGTGGCCCAAGACTACACCCTCTTTAACCATAAAGTGACATTTTTCCCAATTGAGGGCTAAATCGGTTTTTTCACACCTAGCAAGCATTAAATCCAGGTTAGCAAGACAATCATGGAAGGAACATCCAAAAAAAGAAAAATCGTCCATAAATACTTCCATGAATTTTTCCACCATGTCATGGAATATGGTCGTCATGCACCTTTAAAATGTCGCAGGTGCAATGCATAACTCAAAGGGCATGCGGCGATAGGCAAAAGTCCCACTCGGGCAAGTGAAAGTAGTCTTTTCTTGGTCAATTGGGCCTATGGGTATTTGGAAGTAACCCGAAAATCCGTCTAAGAAACAATAGTAACTATGGTCGGACAATCTTTCAAGCATTTGATCAATAGAAGGTAAAGGAAAATGTTCTTTACGAGTGGCATCGTTTAGTTTTCGATAATCGATGCACACTCGCCAACCGGTTACCGTTCGGGTCGGAAAAAGCTCATTCTTCTCGTTTGTTACGACCGTCATCCCGCCTTTCTTGGGCACCACTTGAACAGGACTAACCCATGGACTGTCGGAAATAGAATAAATGATCCCCGCATCTAAAAGCTTGACTACTTCCTTCTTGACCACTTCTTGCATCTTCGGGTTTAGCCTTCTTTAATGTTGCACTACTGGCTTTGCTTCTTCTTCCATGTTGATCTTGTGAGAGCAATAAGAGGGGCTTATTCCCTTGATATCGGTGATACTCCATGCAATGGCACTCTTACTCTTCTTTGGGACATGGACTAATTCTTATTTTTCAGATTTGGAGAGGTCAGAAGCTATTATAACAGGTTTTTGTTGACCATCTTCAAGGAATGCGTACTCCAAGTGATCTGGTAGCGATTTCAGCTCAATTTTCGTGTTCTGCATGGTGAACACGTCGAGTCCGGTGAAGGAACTCGTCGAGTCCTGCGCAGAATTCGCGATAACTCTGGGTTGTTTATATGGACCCGGTGAGTAGACCGGGGCTACTCGGCGAGTAGGCTGCTTAGTGGTTTTTATTAGTTCATTATAATCAGCTTCTTCCAGCAGTCTCTCTATTTCAAGTAGGTCTCTTTCAGCATCAAGTTCTTCATCAAAGGCGATGATGGACTTGTTTGGTTGTTCATTGTTCCATTCCTCCTTTAATTCATCCAACATATCAATTGAAAATGTCGTGTCATCACTGTTCCTTGCAAGCTTCATGGCTTGATCAACCCCGAAAGTGACTGATTCATCTCCCACTCGTAGAGTAAGTTTTGAATCTCGCATGTCAACTATAACGCTTGCGGTGTTAAGGAAAGGTCTTCCAAGGATGATCGGGACTTAAGGATCCACTTCCATGTCCAAAATTATAAAATCCGCGGGGAACACGAACTTATCCACCTTTACCAAAAGATCTTCACAGATTCCTCGTGAGAATGTAACCGTTTTATTTTCTAAGTGGATTGCCATTCGAATTGGCCTCGGCTCTGGGAGATCTAACTTTTTGAAAAATAAATAAGGCATGAGGTTTCACACTTGCCCCCGAATCAGCTAGTGCATATATTGTGGCCAAGTTTCCAAATTGACAGGGCAATGTTAAACTTCCCGGATCTCCTTTCTTCTTAGGAAGTGTGTTCAACATAGCAGTTGAACAGTTTTCGTTTAGGACCGCCTTCTTCACTTCTTCCATCTTCCTTCTATTAGTTAGAAGCTCCTTGAGAAATTTGGCGTATTTTGGCATTTGGGCAACCGCTTCTATGAATGGTATGTTGATTTGAAGAGCCTTTTTGTGTTCTAGAAACTTCTGGTAGTCTTCTTCATTCTTTTCTTGTCTAGCTCGGGCTGGTTATGGAAGTGGAGGATGATATGGCTTAACATGAGTTTGACTTTTCTGATCAGGTGGCGGACTCGCCGAGTCCATATTATGGACTCGACGAGTAGGGTATGGGCTCAGCTGGTTCTGATCTTGATTCTGCCCTTTTGTCTCCTTTTCTTGCACTGGGTTTGGATCTTCATTCTAAATAGGGGCCAAAGGGGTTATAATCTTCCCACTCCTGGTTGTGACAATGTTTATATGTGCGCCTTTCGGGTTGGTTTCCGTATTGCTTGGAAGTCCACCCGGTCTTCTCTCGTCCACTTGTTATGCGAGTTGCCCTAGCTTTTTTTCTATGTTGAGAATGGATGCTTGCTGATTCCTAAGTAAGGCTTGCTGATCTTTCATCATAAGTTGGTGTTCTCTCAACATATTTTGTTGATCTTTAAGTGTAGCATCGGTATCATTGTGTCGTTTCTCGTACGCGACTAAAAATCTAGTAAGCATCTCTTCCAAATCAGCTTTCTTTTCCACAACCGGTTCCTCCTTTTGATAGTAACCCCGTTTTTTTTGCTTGAATTTCTCCTCCTTTGCCTTTTTGTATTCTTCATACGGGACCCATTCCTTCTTTGGTTTTCACCAATTATCATCAAATATGTCGCCACTTGAATAGAAAAATTGAGCCTTCTTTTTTCCATTCTCATCCAAGTCACAATCCCTTGTGAGGTGAGGTCCTCTACAATTCTCACATCCTACCCGAATGGCATGGATTGTTTGATCCATATTTGTCATCCTCCTATCTAAACTATCTAGTTTAGCCATCATTGCCGCCATGCCATCGTTAACCTTGTTTACTACCCCCTACGTACTTTATTTAGTGGGTTGTGATATTCTCTAGAATGTTTAGAGAAGTCTTCAGTCAATTCCTTGATCATCGGGGGTGCCTTCTTTGTGAGGGGTCCTTGTGAGTCAAGGAGCTGTCGAGTTGTAACATTGACTCCATCATAGAAGATGGAGACTTCTTGTTGGCTATTAAGGTCATGGTGTAGGCAATTCCTTAGTAGACTTTTGTACCTCTCCCACGCCTCATAAAGCGACTCTTCGGGTTGTTGTTCAAAGTTGGCTATAGCTTTCTTCAACTTGGCTATTTTAGAAGGTGGGCAAAACTGGTCAATGAATTCTTCTTTCATCTTGGCCCATGTAGTGATGGATCCGGGAGGGAGTGACTTGAGCCAATCTTTTGCAGCACCCTTGAATGTAATTGAAAGCATACGAAGCAGCTGGGTTTCACGGGGCACATTTGGAAAATTAAAGTAATCAGCTACATCATTAACTTCATCCAATTATTTATAGGTATCTTCGTGGTCTTTTCCGTAAAAGGGGATCTCCTTGAGTTGAGCAAGTATGTGACCCTTGAGCTCAAAAGTGGCAGTCGCGAGAATTGCGGGTTGCACAAGTCCCGGGCCGGTGTCATCTTGTATCCTCTTCTTCCATTCTCCCATGGGAACTTCGTCAATGTTCGCCATGGTGTTGTCCAAGCCTCCCTCTTGATCTCTTTCCTCTTCGTATTCGGTTTCGTAGTCGTATTCGTATTCTGCTTCTTTTGGATTGTCTTCAATATCTTCTAGCTTACTTTCTTCGCTCTTTCTGCTGTTGGTCTCTCCTGGTATCTTATTCTTCTTCTTCCCAAAGACTATCTTCAAGCTAGTCAAAGGTGACTTCTTAGGTGTATTCGAGCTTTCAACGTCTTTGCCTTTGTTTTTCCTCAATGCGGATTCTGGGTCTTTATAAGGGGGAACCAGTGGAGTGTTGGATCCTCTGGTCATGAAAATCCTACACAAAAACAAGAAAAACGCATAAAAAGAGCAAAAATGAAACATAATGAAAATAAGAACTAAACTGCCAATCAGCAGTAGACTCGCCGAGTAAGGTCGATTGCACTCGGCGAGTTCACTGTGTAATACTTTAATATAGATAAAAATAAATAAAAATGACTAAAAACTAATAATTACTAAAACTCAACCTAATTACTAAATTAATAAAAAAAAATAACTTTTTGTAAGATAGTCTCACACAAAGGATCGATAAAATTAGGAATTAGATTTAATTTTTGAACAGCTCCCCGACAACGGCGCCAAAAACTTGATGTGTGTAAAATGCACCGGTTTTATTCCTACTCTAAAAATATAGATTTAGCACACAAAGGCAGTGAACCTGTCTAGTGGTATAGTTGAATAAGTAGGGTGTCGAACTCAGGGAACGGAAATTAAACTAATAACTAATTTTAACTAAACAAGTAATAAAAGTAAAGGGTTTTCTCTAGTTTTACAAAACTAGAAACTTAAACACACCACCTAACACGTAATTAACTAATCAACTAAAGCAAGTAAAAATTTACCAAATTTAATAAAAGGGTTTCTGTTTAGGTCCAACCAATTCACTCATATGGTTAGTTTCATGATAAAGTACTCATTTAATTGTTATTGGTTACCAACTATAGTGATTAGATCCGCATTGGCTATTACCAACCCTTAGGAAATTAATCAATTCAAGCAGTGATCAAGTGTTTAAACTAATTAATTCCCTATTTCAATTATTTGGATTAAATACGATTTGTAATTGGTTAATCAACTTAGTAATTCAACTAACCTCTTGTTTGTTGGTTTCTCAAACAAGCTCACACATTAATTTACCCATTCTCTAATTAATCCTAGTTTCATATTCACTAATACTATGCATATTATAAAGTGTTCACATAAATCATATGAGGTTAACAATTAAGAGATGTTCATGTAGCCTAATTGTCTTCCAATTAACAGAAAACAATTATGGTTAATGCATAAGGGTCTTTAACAAACTTAATTTAATAAAATCACCAACAATCAATCAATCAAAGTATAAATCAAACCATAGGAGTAATTTGGTCTTTCCTAAACAGAAACTACGAAATTCAGCTCATGATTACAGTAAAAGAGAAGCTAAAAACGAATTTAGTTAATCTATACATGATTCACTTCTAAGAATAAGTGGAAAGTTTAACCTAATTCGTCTTGAGTCTTCTAAAGATCGAAGATTAGGATTCTTTTGGTATCCAATGGTTTCCTCAATCGCAAGTTATTCTCCAGAGATGCCAAAAAACTCTCCCATTCGGAATTAGATCCTCTATTTATAATTATCTAAAAAACTGGGGCAACTCGGCGAGTAGGTATCCAACTCACCGGGTCCCTTTGAGAAATACGTGTACGGTAAGGATTTTGGACATTACTTCGCGCACATTCAGTGGAACTCGCCGAGTAGCTTCTCGACTCGCCGAGTAGCTCCAGGTTTGTTCTTCTTTCTTCATTCTCCAGCTTCTGATTGCTTCTCCTTCTTCCTTTTTGCTTCCAAGCATGTCTTCTGGACTGAAAATATAATTTAAACATTATTAA
Source organism: Lactuca serriola (assembly GCF_051521515.1). NCBI lineage: Eukaryota > Viridiplantae > Streptophyta > Magnoliopsida > Asterales > Asteraceae > Lactuca > Lactuca serriola. The sequence goes on along the minus strand of NC_136410.1, from coordinate 221,186,551 downwards.
GTACCTTTTGTCCATATTATTCAAATGATTAGCTAATAATTAATAAAAATATATACTAAACACATGGCTAAATATGGACATATCAGGTGCGTGTTGCGTATTACATGTAAATCGTATGATGATGCCACGTGTCGTCTCCTCAGTGTTCCATGTCATCACTTATCTCGATGAAATCTGTAGGGTGTGCTTGTGATTTAGAGTCTAGGGTGTTAGAAGCCTAGGTTGAGGGAGGCGACAAGGGCTTCCTTGTGTGTTCTTGTCTGATTAGGGGTAAGCTTGAGTGTTGTTTTTGGTTTGTGGATCAGGGGTACGCCCAAGTGCTATTGTTGGTTAGTAGATCAGGGGTAAGCCTGAGTGTTGTTGTTGGTTAGTGGATCGGGGGTAAGCCCGAGTGCTATTGTTGGTTAGAGGATCGGGGTTGAGCCAGAGTGTTGACGGTAGATAGCTAAGTAGGGCTATCGGATCCGAGTAGGTGCGTGGCCTAGTTTAGTATATGACCAGTTGTTGTGATGGTGCACTTATGTGCGGGATTAGCATGACAATTTTTGGCCGAGAAGGTTTTAAGCTTATCAAATCTATAGATTTTTTGTTAGTTTGGTTGATGTGAGGGGTTACATCATGAAGTGGAAGCGAGTGATGATTTTGAGGAAGAAATCAAATTTAATTGGGGGGGGGGGAATTGTAACATCCTATTTCTTATCATTTCTTATTTTAGGTACGTAGGCCGGAAGTCGATTGTGTAAAGGCTTTGGGCTTTAAGGAGGTAAAGTTAGGCCCATTGGAAGGTGAAAATGATGGTTGTGACATCTAAACCTTTGAATTGCGTTTTGGGTCGAAGGATTGAAAAGGGAAAAGCCTTATCGGGTTCTCGCATGAATTGTGGATTTTAGTTTGAGAAGTCTTTAGTCCAAGATATCTAGATAATATTGTAGAGCTCTTCTATACCTTTCCGTGCATATAAAGAACGCCAAAATCTAAGTTGGAACGAAGAAGTTGTGGTCATTTGAAAGGGTATTTGAGATGGAAAGGAGGGTGGTATGTTGGCCGTACCAGCATTATGAAGTCGTTCCTTTATAAATATACGTTGGGCGTACCATTTGGTACGATGGGCGTACGCAACTAGAACCAAACCCTAATTTCGGGGGTTTGAGCCTTATTTAAAGTCCTTAACTTCCCCAAACACTTTCCATTCTCAGTCTCCATCTTCCCAACGTCCTTTATTGAAACCTTAACCCTAATTTGACCCTTGTGAGCCAAAGAGTGTGCTTCTTGGTACCTTGGAAGGAAGAAGAAGGTGGTGATAAAGCTTGGAAGCTTGAAGCAATTTTAGATCTAGAAGTTCTCCTCCCTCATTCATCTCCAGAATGTATAAAGTTAGAAGCTTTATGAATGTTTCCTTAGATCTTGTTGAAGGTGTTAAAGTTATGCTCTTTTTGTGCTTCAAATTGGTCCATTTGAGTGTGGGTTGTTCCAGATCATCTGAGGTGAATTTCTAGGTGTATATGAGGGTGCTAATTCAAAAATGTTATCTTGATCTTGTTCTTCCATTCATGTCTGTGTTATGAAGCTTAGAATCTTATGACAAGTTAGTGTTTTGAATTTGGACTCTTCCTAACCATGCAAAATCATAAAGTTGTAAACTTTATGATTTAGGGTGTTAATTTGGACCTAAAACTAAGCTTTGGACAAAAGGTCTTAAGGGATAAAGTGCTTAATGGAATATCAGAACCATCTTGAGTACGTTGGGCGTATACAACAAGCCTTTGACTTTGGCTTTTGTTGACTTTCGTTGACCGTTGAATTTTTGACCAAGTTTTACATTGGGTCAAACTTGGGGGCTTTGGACTGTGGATTAACATTTTACCATGTTTTAGTGATTAGTGGATTCGTAGGATCAAGTAGAGAAAAAAGGGAAGCACGTCTCAGTATTTCAGGGTTCTTCATTTCAAGTGAGTACCTCCTCACAGTACTCGTAGGTCGAAGGCACTAATGTTGACCCTCTATCTTTGATTATCATTTATTAGGAGGATCCCCTATGGAATGTATGTAGTCACATGGGATAGCCTAAGGAGTCTTGATCTAGGATTTCTTGCCTATTCCTCATTTGGTTATGGCTCTAGAGTGGGATCATCTATCTAGGTGGCTATCTCAACTCTAGTTACATATGGTTACACATTCCTTGCTGATTCATCTCATATCCTTGTGTGTAGGATGTTGCTATGCTGTAGTGATCTGCTAGATGCAGCAGTAGTACTATACTGGTTAGAGTACCTGTAGGCAGGTTGTCGTCTAGTATAGTGTCCTAGGGATTGTACGTAGTCATGTAGTATAGCCTGAGATCTAGGCTTTCTTGTCTATTCCTCGTTTAGTTATGGATCTAAAGTAGGATCATCTGTTCGGGTGGTTATCTCACCATTGGTTACTTATGGTTACACATTACATAGAGGTTACCTAGTAGTGAAGCAATGTGCTGTGAAAGATCTAGTAGGCGGTAGCGAACTGTATGATTGATATTGCATATAGTATGTGCCTACTTGATTCATGTTTGTTTATATTTCGTCATATGGTGGTGATTGAGGTTGAGATGGTCTTGTTGTGTGCTGAAGGCCAAGATACATGGTGTCGGCCGGCTGGAAGTCGTAGGCACGAAAGCTCGGGAAGAGCGGTTAGGTTGAGGCGGTAGACCAACAATCCTAGGTATTCTAATCTGATGACTGATTGGACACACTGTATGTTGGCATTCCAGTTCGATGACTAATTGGGCATGGGCATTCCATTCCGATGATTGTGGGTCGTTATGCATGCTTGTATGTTTATCATATGGTGTATTTTGGGGGAAAATCACTACTTTTGTGCTTACCCAATTGTTTATGTTTTTTAGGTTTTATCGGTGATCGTGGGAAGGCGAAGGAAGGATTGTACACACACATCAGCAGCATTGAGGATTCTGTGTTTCTTATATTACTCTGATTTTCAATGAATGTATTTTGGAATAAACAATTTTCTTAATAATGGATTTATAATTGGGAGGTTTTACTTCAATAAAATGTAAATTTTTTATTGTGAAAATGGGACGTTACAGTATGGTTGCTTGCATGTTTCCCTCTTACATACCATACTTCTAATATCACATGTCTTTGACATTTGCAGAGCTACGGGTCTTAGATATGGTGTATAGGTATAAAATAGTGCTTTAGGCTTTCATTTTATGCCTGATCTTTTCTTTCTTTTTTCTTTAAGCTGATAACATCCTCGCCCCTCTCTTCTTCTTCTCTTTTAAGGCGTAGTGTAGGAAGTGTGTGCTTATGAAGTGCTTCTCCTATAAGACTTATACATGATAAGTTCTTAAAGGCTTAAGAAGTATTTTACAAGAGAGAACTAGCATTCTTGGTGACTTAATTTTGTTGGTGGATACATTATAAAAAAACCTTATTTTGGGCTTTTGCCATCTTCATCAACTTCCTAAATGCCAAGAGGGGTCAATGTCTTCAAAGGTGTCTTCTAAACATCATATGAGTGGTTTATAATCTTTTTATATCATGTAATTGGATCCTTGGTGGTTTGGTTTTAAAATGGTCTTAAAATAAATGTTATTTTAAAATATCTTATGTTTGCCTCTTTTAAAAGTTTTATTAGAAAGATCATTTTTATCTAATCAAAACCCATCATACACTTGATCCCGAATTATCCTCTCCCACAGATATTTACAACACCAAAAGAATACACAAGTAATTTTGTAAATACCATTACTAATAATATTTATAATTTAACAATATGATACTTGTTGAAATCATCGAAGTTGGATACCGAACCAAAACACTCCTCGTTCATAGGCTCACATGGTAACTAACCATTGAAGCCACTTTCCAACAAATATAGTAGACAGACTCGGGTCGCATCATACTCTAATAACTCATTAAGATATGTATCATAACATCTTTCAATTTTACCTAGTCAGTCACCGTGACCCTAGTTAACATACATAATGGGAAGCCGTGTCTGTAATCTAATGTTGCAATATTTTCACCAAACAGGAAGCCGGTGACAAGGTAAAATTCCCTCTTCCCAAAGGTCAAATCATACTCGTCGATCTCAAAAACCATTTCTTGTAATAGGATTCAAGGTTTTTTCACAACTGCTTTGGAGAAGACGTAATTTAAAAGCAAATGATCATTTCTACCTCGACATGAATACCTAATGACCTACCAAGCACGTCTTTTGAAACATAGCCTTGCATGGTGGTCGGACCCTAAGTTTAGTAAGAATATCAGCAGCAATTAGCGGTTTGCAAGATAGTACAGGAGAAGGTTCAAAAAGGCGTGATATTCCAAACTTGTTCTTCGGGTTCCATAGTAGTTCGGCACATTCAAAGTTTAAAGGCAACATTCTGAAACAGTTCTTCGTGTTCTGGACCGGCTCTCATCGTGTTCCATACTCACCTTTTTACAAATCAGAAATTTAAACAATTAAAAGCAAAGGAGTGAAGAACTCGCCCGTAAAACATACAACTCATCAAAATCAGATTTCATATCTTCTTTGGCAACTTAGTTTGAAATATGATGATATTCCAATATACATTGCAGAATAGCTTTTGTAATGGTAGGTATTCGGGACCCAATTAGAATGGGTTGGACCAGATAAGGTCAGTCTGGAATGGACTCTGGAATGGTCCATTCCGGAGAAGATGGTTATTTTACAAAAATAAATTATGACAAGTTAATAAACTAGCCATTCCAAAAGTTGTTCTTACTATTTAGAACTTGAGTTGTGCTTTATGTGTAACCCAATAAGGGCGTATTTATTCTAGTATTGTCACTAATTTATTGTGCTAGTGAACATATGTTCAACACAAAGCAGATAACATAAACAAGGACAAAATGTATTTATTATGCCACATATCATATTGTTCCAACAATAATCGTATATCACACAAAATTCCTACTTTTTAGGTGAATTTAGTCTATCCTCGGATTATGTATTCTATATGTTATTTCGCTAACCTTATTTGCTTAGATTTAGGTTTATTTCATTTGAGTTGTAAGCTATTTAATTATATAGATTCCTGAAGGATACGATGTATAATTCAGAAGCATTAAAAATCATTTCTTCTTAAAGATGAATTATCTATTAGGATAAAACTAGTAATGTATCCCATGCTTCACATGAGTCGGGAGGGTTATTGTTTTTTGTGATGGATTTGGTTATATGGGTACATAGATTGCACTCGAAACTAAACATTGATAACATCGGTACATAGACAAAAGAAATGAATAATTTGGATAACATTGAAAAAGAAGTCGGAACTAAGTGTCTCTCTCTTTATTAGCATTGTATTCCTGAAATTTTACAAAAGGAAAAAACATCAAAAACTATACAATATAAATTTGAGGAATAAAGTTAATTAAAAATCAATCTACCTCTATCAAAGGTTCCTTGTTTTTTCCAGACAATGAAGCAACCTCCGTCTATTCATGTGCCAACTCCTAACTGGCAACTCAATGTGTTTGTCAATACTAAACTAAATCATATATAATTCCTTTTGAGTTCTACAAAATCTACAACTTTCCCACCTAAAACAATCATAAAGAAGGTACATCAGCAAAAATAGTGTTAAAAAAAATTTAAAACTGAACTCCTTTTGAACTTGCCCATTTAAAAAAATTCACGCTAATGGTAGATTATAGCATCTTACTCTCATTTCATTTTATTATTTTCTTATTGAGACGTACTTTGAGAAATATATGCATTCCAAAAATCTACACACTTACAAAAAACATGTAATCATTTCAAATAACATCTAAATAGTGTGAAAAGTCGGGAAATTTACCCAAAAAATATGTAAACCTTTTGGATAACATTTTGTCAGCCAGTTGGGAAGGTTAGATCGTGTTCATTGTAGCCATTTCAAAACTGAACACATCAACTTAAAAGTTACCACTAATTCTACAATATATATATATATATATATATATATATATATATATATATATATATATATATATATATATATATATATATATATATATATATATATATATATATATATATATATAACCTTCGTGAAATTTTAATTTGAAATGGTGTCGATGGATACAAATTCTCTTTTGAAAAGATTCAATATTTCAAGCATGGAATCGGCCTTCTGTTTGGCAACAACTGAATACTACTCTGTTTCGATAATCGCTATTTTCAGTCATTGTAGATTAAGCGAATTAATTACATACACAACAATATTAGGAAGAATAGTAAAGTTGAAAAAAAAAAAAAAACACTTACTTAACTATGTAATTCCATGAAGGCATCTTGTTTTGTTGCCTTTTTATTAGTTTAACATTTACTCCATAGATGCAAAATTATGACACATTGATGCTGAAAATAACAATCTAAACAAACCTATATGAAACAACTTCATTAATAAAACCGGTGGGTCTATTTGTTTAATTGCCACAATCTGTAATCACCATAAACCATTCAAAAGGATTGTTGAAAAAGATGCTTTGTTTACAAAAGATAAAAAAAAATAGGAAAAAAAAGCAACATACCTTATCTATTGGAGATGGTAAGGACAAAAAAAAGGCAAACAAAGGGTTATAGTAGTCTATCGTAGTACCGTTTTCACATGCTGGGAAAGATGTATCAATCTCCTGCAAATTCATTAAAAAAACAACATTAAGAATTAGAGCAATAATAGAAACAGGTGTTGGCAATAAAATCCAACAAAACGAATATTCAATTAAAACTTTGAGACATTTCATCGAGCATGTGGTGAGCGAATGCAGTATGATCTCAATCGAACCAGCTTATCATTTTACAGATTGAACCAATACCAAGTGGAAATTTATGCAATCAGTATTTTGACTACTAATTAACAAAATCCCAAATAAAAAAGAGAAAAAAAGAATAGGTACCCAAGATAGTGATTTGTTTCCAATGAAAACGAAAAGCATACATGTAAAGTAGAAAAAATATGAGTCATTGATCTTAGAAATGATTTCAGTGTAATCGGTTAATTTTTCAGGCACGGATGAGAGTCAGGGAATGAGAAAGGAAGAACAATGGTGGAAAGCTGATACCCCCTATTTGATGGAAGACCGATAAAAGCTTCACACTGAGATTAAATCACCAGGAAGCTCTTCATTCCCTATATAAAATAGGAAAAGTAAAAAAGCTATAAATAATTCTAATGGCAACAGTTGTAACCTATGAATTCTAGTTGATGAGAAGAATTCAAGCCAAAATGGAAATATAAAACATTTTCACTACATACCTTGTGTCCTCTGCATAAGTTCTGGAATCTGAGTTTCAAAATCTAGGACCAGAATTTGATAATTATAAGAATATGTAAACCACCATATAAGAAACTTTCACAGAAATCGTTATCTAAATCAAAAACCTAAATCAATAAAAGAATTTTTGTTATCAAAACGTAATCCAACAATAAACAACACAATTTTTTCCAAAAAAATTTAAGACTCTAATTGCATTGCAATTTAAACTTTTAAAAGCTTAAGGTTATGTTTGGATTATTGGCTAAAAAGCTAGCCGATAAAAAATGACGTTCGGTAAAAATAGCTGAAAAGCTAGTTAGGAAATTTAAAATGACATAAAAGGACATATACAAAAATGATTCAATATTATACGATAAATATCTAATACATAAAATTAAATTAATGTATATACTAGAAAACATTTCTCTGATTATTTGTATTTAAGGAAAATTCTGGGCATCCTATATCATATTTGCAATATTATCACGGATTTCTCGCATCTCATGCCGTGATTGTCGAATATTATCATGACTTAATTTTGAATGATTCTCGTGTTCTTCTGTAGGTATGTAATTATGTTGTTGAACAATGTTGAAAATCATATCAGTCGAGTCATTTCTTCGAATATAGTTATGAAGGGTAAATGTCGCCACTATCACATCTATTTGAGTCTTCTCACTCAATGATGGCATTTTGTTCAATATTTTCCACCTCCTCTTCAGCACTCCAAACGAACATTCAATACAACTTCGAAGAGATGAATTTACACGATTAAAAGCTTCTTGAGCATTGGTTGGAAGCACATGTTCAAACTGTGACTGATGATATCTAAGACGTGAATATGGTGCCAAATATCCTTTTCGATCTGGGTATCCTTTATCTACTACGTAATATTTTCCAATATGAAAAAAATGCAATGATTGTTAGTTCAAAAACTATAAACAATAACTAGTTGTACTTTCTGGGGGCTTAGGAAAATTCATAGAAGGTGTCTCAATTGCATGAAGGAACACTCAAGTATCATGTGCCGATCCTTCCCACCTGACGGATATAAACGCAAAACACATGTCAAAGTCGCATACAACCATTACATTAAAAGTAGGGACTCCTTTTCTTCCCCTATATCTCATTTGGTCGGCCATTGGGATACATGCATCTATATGAGTACCATCAATGCATCCAATGCAATCCTATTAAGAAAATGTTTAAATTACAATATAGAAACATATGAAAATGAAATACCACAATCAGTTACCTTGAAATAAGGCATATATCGACCGTCACTTTCAGTATGAGATGGTATACTTTGAAATGTTGCATCTTTAGGTCTAATATACTCACGTTCAAGACCCATGAAACCTTTACTCCGTCCACATATGGATTCCAATACATAATGAAAAGTTCTACTAATTGTCTCTCCATAAAGTTGAAACTTCTCAGCAACATCTCTATTAGAAAGACCTAGTACAAGTGTGTACGAGAAGATTCCAACCTTTTCTTTCACCGATATTCTATCACATACCTTTAAACCATAATTTTTCCAAGTCTTCACATAGTTGTGTAAATAAACTAGCACTCATACGGAAAGTATTAATACATCGTATTGGATGACCATTCAAGATCTCTTCCATCCATGCTTCTCCTGTTTGATTTGACGTCATACACGGCTCCTTGTAAGTATGAGGGTAGTAATAATTAATTACAACCATATATTCCTCGAGACTTGATTTGACGTCATATACGACTCCTTGTAAATATGAGGGTAGTAATAACTAATTAAAACTACATATGCCTCAAGACTACTCAATATTAAAAGTAAAAGAAGTTGATTCCTTTGAGTGCCATCCATTGCAAGCTATACCCATCAATGACATTACAAGTCAAATAAATAAATAAAAAGCAAGTACAAATATAACACCAAAATGAAATATAAAACATTGCAAATAAACAATTTTAGTATCCACGTAAAAGATAAACGTCCAACTATGTACTAATAATAATAAGTTTGAAAATATGTCTATTCACTAAAAAAAACTAGTAAACAATTCTTCAAATTGTATTTCTCGTATGATCAAACTTCAACCAAGCCAATCTAGCATCATCACTCAGCATCTCGAAGAATATATCTGATCCCGAAACATAAGCATCGCATGGCACCAAATATCCCCGCAAACCTCCAAATCTTCATTTGCAGCTATTCGAGTTCATAATTTCCATTATCTTAATATTAGGTCCTACATCATCCTTTTTAGTGTTTGTACCTTGCTTCATCAAACCCACAATATCATAATGGATTTCATGAACCTTTTGTATATGCTCCCTCATTAAAACAGATCCCCAGAATCCTTTTTTTTCTACACTTTGCACTTCTGTTATTTTGTTTGTTTAGGAACAGAGATTGTACGATTATCAGTAACCTCTGCAAAAAATTATTCCAAAAAGAATTTTCTTGATTATCCAAAACTCTTTAGTCTAGAACATTCAGAATATTCACGCATAGCCTCATCAAACTAACCATTTTCATTTTCAATTTCATCTATGTCATTAATTGATTTATCGACAAACTCCGGATTTAATGAGGGAGCTACACAACTGACTCCTGTTGCAACAACATCACCAAACATATGATCCCATTTTTCTTCAAGCAATGGATAAACTCCCTTGTGTCGATACTTCTTTGCATCAGGTTTCTCCTATAATGTGAATTAATAAGAGACAATATTATCAAATGAAGACTATATACTACAAATAAAAATATCTAAGTAACACCTTCAGCTTTGTATCCCACCATTCATTCGAACAGTGTAGCTGTCCGATCGTTGGTTCCATAGGCGCCAATCTTTGTTCATGCTATCATACTTATTCTTTAAACTTTTAAGGATACATTGATTCCCAACCTTTACTGTAAAAAGATATTTTATCTCTCGCCATCTCATGAGTTGACCACATCCATTCTTTGTAATGTAGTCGATACAAACCTCACAAAATTTTATAGTATTTTCGTTGTTCCAGGTTATCCTTTCTTCGGTATCTTTCTTAGGAGGCATATTTGTTGTAAAAGCCTTGCACCAGGCGTCCTAAAGTTCATAAGGGAAGAAAACAATATTTAAAAAAAAAACAACTAACGGATATATATATATATATATATATATATATATATATATATATCAGTGTTGTAAAAATCCCGACTAGGTCCCGATTAATCCCTAGGCGCTAACTGACCGATTAGAGGACGCCTAGCGATTAATCCCTGCATACACAATGAGTGAAACAGTAGAACCCGATAAAATTTTAGCACTTTGAATAAGTTATATCTCAATATAAACTATTTAAGGTATTATTAGTTCTTTATTAATCATATTAACCTATTTTGTTATGATATTAGTGGTATTTATGAACTTTTATATGCTATTAGTCATATTTAATGTTTAAAAATTCAACAAATTAGCAATTAATGGTCTCCGATTAATCCCCCGATTAATCTCTGCCTAGCCGATTAATCCCTTAACCCCAGTCCACCGACTAGCTAACATTAAGCGATTTTTACAGCCTTAATATATATATATATATATATATATATATATATATATATATATATATATATATATATATATATATATACTAGGTTAAAACCCGTGGAAACCTCGGGTAAAAAAGAAAAACACTGTTGATAATTTAAATCGATAACAAAATAAAAAATTTATAAAAAATTATTAAATTACAAAGAGCGAAGTTTTGTCTATAATTTTATAATGATTAGTTAAAATTAATATATATACAGAATTTTGTGAATACCGATATATGTTTTGTATGTATAGACTTTTGATAAAATTATGATTTTATACAATACAATATAAATTTATATAGAGTAAAAAAAAACACAATAAATAATGATAATGATATTGTTAAATGGTAATTTTCTTTTTATCTAAATATAATTTCTTTAATTTTCTTATTTCTTTATTTTGAGCGTAGTAGGTGTTCTTATTTGTATTGACATAAACAAAAATATTGTATATTGTTTCAAATAATATAATAGTCCATGTTCTTGGTGGATGCAAATGTATAAAAGTGGGGGCATGACTAGATTTTTTACATATAAGGCCCTTTAAATTTTTGGAAAAAATCAAAAATTCCCTTTATGTTTTTGAAAAAATTCAAACGTGCCCCAAACAAAAGAAAATGTTAGAATCGCCACTGCCCATGTTAATGTTTCAAATTGAAAAATAAAAAGTACTTGGTTTATAAAAACTTGTGAGTAGCATTTCAAACATTACGTAAATTTAAGGAAATTGAAATATTAAACTTGAAATTGATGCAAATATGAATAGAATTGAAATAAAAAATTGAAACATATGCCAATTTAAATAGAATTAGACAGCATCATCGGAGATATGAATAGTAAATTAAGTTGATAAATCTTATTAAATATGTTTTGAATATATAAACAAAGTTCGTTTTGTTGATTAATGATAAAATTGTGATGTGGTAAAATAAAATATATAACTTAATAAAGTTCAAAACATTTGGACGATCAATAATGGATACATAAATGTATAATTTTTCTGTTATCCAAATAAAGAAATCATGTGTATACAACTTAGGATGCAATAGTTCATTTAATAAAAATAAATAAATAATATATAATTAAGTAATTTGAAGTAATTGCGGGGGCAACACCATCAAAAGAGTGAATTTCAACAAAACTACACTAAGGGCAAAATGGTAAAGACGTGGACCAAAAAAGTATAAGGTTTTCATACATCAATCCACTAATAGAATGTTACAGGAATCTTTTAAAAACCAACAAAAACATCATAGAAACAACATCAACCAAATAACCCAAAAACTCATTGACAGGGTACCAGGACAAAAGGGTAAAGACTTGAAAGGTTGCAATAAATTTAAACTTCAATTTAACTAAAATGATACACACCAGCCATGCACACATAGCCATCATTTATTTGCATACAAAGTTTGATGTGTTGATCTTAACTTTATCATCATCATTTTAATTTGATATTGTATCATTGACATTTAATTTTATATTATCATGTTGTAGAATCAAATTGAATACTAAAAAAAGATTGAAAAAAAAAACCATATACTACAAATGTTGACTACTCAAAATACTAAAAGAAAATGTAAGTTACTTGGTATAAAGGAATAAAAAAAAACTCATATATATATATATATATATATATATATATATATATTTATGAAATCAAAAAAATTTAGATTATAAATTAAAATTTTAATGAGAGACCCAACTCTCAGACATTCAAATGAAAGTAACGTCATTTGTTCTATAAAAATGAAAGTAACAATGTATAAAAGTAAAATAATTTATTAGACATCACGTTATTAAAATACTATTACTTAATGGTTTTTTGTTCTCCTACACAACCAATCTACTATTCTAATAGTAAAAATTGCTTTATTTTAATTAAAAATCAAAGTAAGATGTTATATTAGATAACAAAATGAAAGTACATTGCTATTTTTCGCATTTAGCTCTAAGAAAAAACAATATTCTTTCATATTGTTGTGTAATATAGCATCTTACTTTTATCCCGTACTCCTAATTTAATGATTTTAAAATTTCAAATAATGTCTAATATAGCAATGTATTGTGCTAGAATTAGTTACTTTGTTATTAACTGACTGTACTTTGAAAGTAAAATGTTAGAATTAGCTAAATTTTTCAAAGTATAAAGCATTATTTTCAACACCATGCATTTTATTTCACTATTAGTGATAATAAATCTTGTATGTGCTTTAGATTTAGTCCAAAGGGAAATGGTACTTTTAAAAAGTTGACGACTAAGTAGTTAAATCTAATAAGTGAAATCCCACCAAGCATGCCACATGGAAGCTCTACTAACAAATATAATTAGTTTATTTGATATTAATGTAAGAAAAAGGCTAATGTGACTTTACACGCATAAAAGACAACAATGGGGAATGGAATAACTTCTACTCACTACTATATGATTATTATGTATACGTTTTAACTTATTACCTATAAATCTCATGAAATCTAGAGTCTAGATTACTAATCCACCTGCACCACTTTAACAGACATCAAGGCACCTGTCCTCCAAGGTAAACAATTACTGGCCAATAATCATATACTGCATTGAGGATGAACATGGGGACCCTGAGGTTGGAACCTATGTTAAGGGAAAAAGAATAAAAAATAATATGTTAAAAATATATTTCAAAAAGACGATATTTTATACTAATTTCTCAAGCAAATTACAAAAGTCAGCATCCATAAATTACAGAAAGAATGTACTTACTTGATGCATCATGAATGACTCTCTACAAATGGAGATATCAACTTAGTACCGGAAAATTCTTTGGAAATAACAATTGTTTTTCATGTATTTTCATCAGGTTAATATCCTTTATCAAGAACTTGTAGATCCTTCAAACCATCCTAATTCATCAGCCGTTTCATCTGCATCAAAGCTTTTTCTCTATCTTCATCACCATACTCTTATTTAGATGGTTCTTCCTAATCATTTTCGTCAAGATAAGCTTCAAGTGGCTAACTTGTCGAGTTTTCCCTTCTATTGGCAATGCACCCAATAACATTAAACTTAATTTTTTTGTAACATAATCCCTTTCATTTTTTTCTTACCAGCCTCATCAATTCCACCGTTATCATAAATCCAATTAACTACTACAACTTCAACTACCTAAAAAAGTTGAAAAAAGTTCATCAAAGCATTCAGCTCCCAAAAAACCATATTAAAACCCAATCATAACTATATGAGAATGTCGGAAACGACTATGTGGAATTCACTGCACCAGCAATAAACATGGGGTTGGATCATTAAAATCGTTCTTTATTGTTTGGTCCAATACTTTACTGCTTCAAAAAGAATCCGTATTCTTAAGTAGAATGCTATAAAACATCAATCAAATGAAAGTACGTTGCTATTGCAACAATAGAAACTTACTTTTATTTATTGGTGTTTTAACATATTTACAAATTTATGCTATTCGTTTCTATTGCATCAGATGTAACAAAAATCATATTTACTTGAAATATATAAAATGTTACCTTGACTTTGTACATGGCCACATTTCTTCTTCCTATCGTTCCCCACCAAGGCTAGCTATGCCTATCAGATCCAAACCAACTGAAGTTGCAATCACATTGATTATTAGCTGCAAAGTATTAAAGTATAATTGTTTCCAAAGGTTACTTCAAAACCCCCTATTAACAAAACAATGGGCCTAATCATCTTTAGAAAATAAATCAAGTAAAGATCGTCTAAAAATCATTGTTAGTATTTATTTGAAAAAAAAATATACTTATAAAAGTTCAAATGAGATGATATCTATGTGTAAGACATATTGTTTCTTATCTTTTCTTTTACATTAAGTCCTGGATGGTAAACTCAAAACCTTAAAAAAACATTAATAGATGAAAAAAAGTATACATGTTCAGCCCTTATAAGACATCCATCGAAAAAAAAAATGAATACATAAAACTATTCAAAAAAAGAATATGCATATCAAAATAGTTTACAGAAACAATTTCATTTACAAAAGCATTACTATAATGTAAAAAATAATCGATGTAGTGGTTAGGTATATTTCTACAATTTTGAGGAGCAAAAGTTCAAACCTAAAAAAAAGATTGTAGCTTGCAATAAGCCACATACCAACTGGAACTTATTGGGATTTATATGTAAAAGTTCAATAAGACACGATGTTGTAAAGGATCACGTGGACTGTGATGATGCAAATCATTGGAAAGACGATACTGTAAAGGAACGATTCAGATCAACATGATGGTTAATATTAAACAGAAATAACAGCACAAGAAGAAACAAAAGATAAACACATGCAGGGGTAGGGGTATATCAAGGAATCAAGAAACTAAATACATATACACAAGACCATAAACAGTTAAGCAGTCACACACATGCATACACATTGAGAACCAGAAAGTGATGAGAAAAAAACAACAGAAGAAGAAACAAAAAATTTGAAAGTCTGTTTTTTATAAAATTACCGATTGGATTGAACTCTTTGATTGAACAGAAAATTTTTGACTGTGATGATTTGATCCTTGGAAACACGATGCTGTAAAGCATCACGTGGACTGTGATGATGCAAATCGTTAGAAAGACGATGTTGTAAAGGAACGATTCATATCATATAATTGAAGTGTATATTGAGCATAATATGATCAAATTAAGGTAATAAAGAAAATTAAATGCAATTGATATCATTCCTTAAATATGAAATCGGATACCACAATAAGATGGTATTAATCGGGTATGTAATGAATTTTGAGTTAATATGTACAGCTCACAAAACAGATCGTTCTTTTTATCATTATCAAAATAGATGTGTAGGTGAAAGAAAGAAGGGGTATTATTGGTATTTAACTTTTGGCATAATTCAGTAGTTTAGAATGGACACGTAGACTTTTGGTTTTGTTTATTAGATAGGGATATATATATACACACACACACACACTAGCCGTTACCCGCGCAATGCTGCAGGCGATGAATATTTAGTTTCGACAATTCGTTTCTTTTCGGGACGAATACTTTATTTTGGCGATTAGTTTTTTTTCGGTATGAAACAATCTCGACCATATATGTAACGGAAAAGCATTCAGGATGAAAACCAAGAATCTGGAAACCACATGTACCATTTATGTAATGTTTTCTAAAACTTATTAAGACTTTCAATAATGACTTTGTGATTAATTCTTTTCGGTGACGAATTTTTCCTTGCGACGATTAATGCATTGGAGAGCTAATAATTGGTAAGATTAATGCATAATTAAAGCAATCATGTTATCATAAATCACATTTGAAACATCCCATAAACCATAAAAATATAATCGAAGTCCACAAAATTAAAACCCTAGAAACAAAACCCAACAAATAAAATAAAAATCAAGATTTCTTTATAGTAATATCAAAACAAACGTAATATAATCATAGGAGAAATATATTCGATTCCAGGTGTATTTAATATATATGAGCTATTTACTTCGCTTCATGTTCCACCAATTCATTAACCCCTCCATGATAAGAATATTTTAATGGATCTCAATTTTCCGTTTGCAATAGTATCCTCTTCAAAAAAAAATAATAAATAAGAAAAAAGAAAAAAATAAAAATTGTTTCAAAATGAAATTCAAGATTTCTTTAAAGTTCATTGCTTTTGTTTGTTCTTAAAGAAGCTTGGTGAAGTAAAAATTCAACTTCTACCAAATTCAAGATTTTTTAAAGTAAAATTTTCAAAACTATACCATCAAGATTTATGTGATGTAAAATTCCATTAGTATAAAATTGAGAGCATCAAATCGAGGGTCAGGTCTCAAGTCTCCCCAGTGTTGTCCCTAAAACAATGCCATGTTGATTTCTTCACAACCATACCTCACTCTTGGGCTTGAAGTAATGATATAAGCATGACTTAGCCCTCATTAGTTTCAACTATACAAAATGGAATGCTCTTGACTGGTATAGATAACTTTGTGAGTGTGTTGAAAAGTGTATATTTTCCTACATTCAGTAATACAACCTGATATCAACAGGAAAATAAGATATGTACGAATCACATGCAGAACTGAATCGAACAGATCTAAAACCGGAACTAAAACCATTCCGGTTCCTGGTTCTCTATTTCCCACTAAATCGGTTATCGGTCCGGTCCAGACCGATGCTCATCCCTACCTCCTTGAACCTTACTTCATCAATGTCATCTTTCTGTACAAAAAAAAAAAACAACATTACAATTTATTCATCTTGTGGTGGAAATGAGTTCTGTTTAGACCTTTATTTTCTTAATTTTGATCAGGCTGATATTGCTTTGTGTTGCTTCTAAATGCCAAGAGACAACCAACTTCACACAGTTACCTTAATTTTATCATGTGTGTATGTCATTGTCTTGGACCTATATCAACGAAAAAAATATGCAGCTGCTTTTTATAATCAGAACTCAGAAGAATATGAAGCAACCACCATGAACATAATATCATATGTTAAAAGGCTTACATGCTAAAACCCAATATGGCATAGTCACGGGACATGAAATAATCATGCAGAAGGATGGGATTGCAATGTAGTCCTTCATCTATGAAAAAATGTGTACACTAATAAGATAAGGAGTAGAAAACCAATTAGAATAAAGGGCAAAATGGTCAAGATATACACACAGCTCAAAATATGGGATGAAGAAAACCTCTAATGATGTTCAATCGATTAAAAAAACACTAGTTAGAATATAAAAATATAACCAAGGGTAAAGTCGTCCATTCTCCCTATAACATCCCTTTTGGACCTGCACGCGATTAAGGGAAGCATGGGTATGGTTTTTTCTTCCATGGCATCATAACTATATTCCAATTACCATAATTAACATTTTAAATCAGGTTTACTGAATAAGTCATCAACATGGCATTAAGTTGTCGCAACCATGAATTTGAAGCCTTGTAAACATTTAACAATGATAACAAACGCAAACCAACAATGGGAAAACAAGCAAGATGCTTATTCATTAACATCAAAATTTCAATCAAACACTTCATACATGCACTGCAACTAGCAAACAAACAATTGGAAACCTTAGAAATCCTTGTTTAAGTCCATTTTGGATTAGGATTTCCTTATTGGGCCCAATGGACCAATAAGCTTCCAGTTGGACTATCATGGGCTTAGAACTCTTGAATGGGCTCTAATTGGATCCACTTTCATTTATTTTAATATTATGGGCCATATTGAGCCTAGAATGAATTAAAATATTTAAATGGACCATATTGGGCCATAATTAACCTAATTTAGCCCTAATAGGTCATAAAAATCATATTTATAATTATTTGGACCAAACATCACTTAACATAACCATCAAATGGGCTTAAGCATACAAGGCCCAATCCTTTTCTTTTTCCTCTCCAAATCTCGGCCCAAGCCCAAATAAAAGGAGGAGTTGACTCTTGGATGCCACCTCACATTTTCCTAAAGGATCTCCATGCAAAAATAACTCATACATCCATGCATTCCCATATTTCCATGCAATCACCCTCTTTCTTTTCTCCTCTCTCTTGCTCTCGGCCGAACCCAAGCATACACACACACACACTTCACTCAAAAATAACTCAAGGAAAATCTCTTCATTTCTCTCCAAAATTTTCGAGATCTAGGGAGTCTTCAAGGAAATTATCCCACAAACTCTTCATCTAAGGTAAGATCATGCATGGATCTATGATCTAGATTCTTTGTTTTATTAAAAATCTCTTCCTAACCCATGCAAAATAATGATCACTCTCTTAGAAACCCTCTAAGTTCGAGATCAACAAAGGAGGGCTTGCTAGGGCCAAAAGTAACATCAAACTTCTTCCAATCTTCTTCAAAACCGAAATCACAACTCAAGGTGAGTTTCATACCCCTTCCTTTTCGGTTTTTATGAGTTTTATGGGGGAGAATACAAGAAAATGTGTAGATCTATGTGTAAATGTATGCTATGTGTGATTTGATGCATGTATGTGTGTGATATCATGTGTTTTGTGATGATTTTGATATCAAAAAGTGTGTAAAAACCGAGATCTAAGGCATGAGAAAGGAAATAAACATAACTTAAGTTATTATACACTAATCAAGTCAACAAAAATAGTTTATGAGGTTAGGATGACATATCCTAACATAAAACACATTTTAGGGCTTAAAATGTCAAAAATACTAAACTTAGGTACAAACCAACAAATTTATAGTTTCTGGAGGGTCAAAAGGTTTCAAACAATTTCTATAATAATTTTTCTAAACACCAACATTTTTAAGGGACTTAAAGTGTAAATTTTGAACCTAATGGGCTAGATTAGGGCTTTTCGGCCCAATAAGCCTCAAAATGCGAGATTTATAAGTTTGAGGGGCTGAAAATGCAACTTTCTGTAAAACAAGGGGTAATCAACATAATAAAATATTTTTAAGGTTCAAAAATGTTTTTCATTATCAAAAAGGGCTAAAAATGCAAAATTTTTAGATTTTGGGCTAAAATAGTAAAAGTTGTGAAAAATGAGTCCTTAACCGAGAAACACTACTCTAGAGGGGCTGAAGCTGCCACTAAACAAACTTTGGGTTATAAATGTGTGTTCATCAAATAAAGTATACCAAAGTGTCAATAAAGGTGTTTTAAGGACTAAAAATGAAATACTTTTATATAAAAGAACCAAAGGCGTTATTTTTATAAAAGGAAGGAAATGAAAAGTGTCAAACTACATTTTCAAACAAAATAAATCAGTAATACTAAATACAAACTCGCGGCTATTGACAAAACGGAAAACCATTACACTTTCAACAATAAATATCGGTACAAAACAAATTGATTCGGTCTCGAATCAACAACAAAACAAAATCGTCAAACTAAAACAATTCGTTAAACACGTGCTAACTATGATAAGTCAATATACAAACTTTGGGCTTGGAAGTTTCAAATTATGCTTGTTGGGCCTTGCTAGCCCAATAACATGATCTTTGGGCCCGAAGGGAATACGCTTACACGATATTGGGCCTTCTATGACCCAATTTCAAATAAAAGGACTTTCAATAGCTCTAATGTGTTATTGGGTCCTAATGGCCCATTAGTACTGCTAGCGAGGTCGAGAAGTCAAATGCGAGTGGGACTAACTGCTTTTCGCATTCCTGATAGCCTGGAATAACTCATGGAAGTAAAAGGGGGCTTCGTACCCTCCTTTCTCCTCGGTTGACCGGCTTATGAGAATTCAATACAGATTCGTGGCGTTAATCAAGAGAAGTCAGGTGGTTGGATTAAGTGAGTAGTACGGACGACGCCTTAAGGATCATTTGTAACCTGTAGTTATAAACTAGTCATTTTCATTAATGCGTGATTGTAACAACTCACAAACCCTAATTAATCCAATGTCACCTGGGTAATCAAAAACATTCATCGTATCGGTATAACAATAAACAGATAATGTAATTTACGTATTGGGAAAACATCAGGTTTTCCAGGGGATTTCAACATTTTTACTTGTGTGATGTATACAAAGTTCAACAATTGTACATGTTTTGAATATCGACAAGCATATTTACGGATCTTCACACTTTTTATAAACAAATATTTTTTTTCAGAAAATATCGGATTTTCTGGGTTTTTCAAACTTCATCAAATCATTTTACCATAACATTACTTATGAACTCACCAACATTTCATATGTTGAAGTCAACCAAAATAACTTGTATTCTCAGGTAACAGGTAAGCCGAAGTATAAGTATCAAGAAATGTCATGGTGTTTTGTTTAAATTATCTGTCAGACAGTTTATGTTATGGATTTGTAATGTCTAAAACAATGTACTGAATGTAAACAATATCAGTTGTAATATTCCAACGCATGGTGATGATTTGTGTTATGATTCATGTATATTCATTGTGATGGTATTCAATTTGAGTCACAATTGCCCTCGGACGTTTCCGCCGTCCGGTTCGGGGATGTGACATAAGTCATCAAACACTAAAGCTGTAAAAATTGAACTCACTAAGAACTACTTCTTTATAATCACCTGTTGCCTCTAATATTACTTCTTATGTTTGTCAGGTACTCAGGTGTATCACCAACCTGTTCAAAAACATAAAAAAGAAACTTGTGTTATAATCGATTTTTTTGAAAAGAAGGTGTACATTATCTTAAAATGCAATAAAAAAATAAAGAAAGAAGAGTACCTTACCTACCTACACAAGGATATTATATTAAACAGATGGGGTGCCTAAACTGAAAGTAAAAACTAAGACCAAATTACCCTTCTTCCGTAATTTCTTCCCATTTATGTTCTTGAACATTCATCTTCAATCAACCATCATGTAAGGGGACTATGATGCTTGTTAATTAAAGACTTCTTTGGAACTCTGCAATAACCAATATTTTTATCAATAATTAGAGAACTCATACAGTAATTCAGTCATTCATACAAATGATTTGATAAAAAAATAAAAATAAAACTTAGAACTCATGTGTGGATGAAGAAAAACAAAGTACACTAACCATTTTCCTGGATCTAAATAGCACCAATTATGGAGAAATTACACATTCAAAACACATTGATTCATTATTCTCAAACTTTACTTGATAACCATCACCACCAACATAACTACAAGTTTTCAATAGGGGAAACAATTAAAATCATCGAAAAAAAGAAGAGAAGAAATCAAAAGGAAAACTAACCAGTCAAGTATAACCTACTGATGTAGAAAGCTCCACACGTTTATTTTTAAAACTTCATCATGTCATGAATTTCTTCTTAAAACCTGGCATGACTTTTCTTTTATTGCAAATCAAAGGAAATCAGGGAATAGGGGAGCTCTACGTGCTCTAAGTTAGGGGTTTTCATGGAGATTACAACGAGAGAGATGAAGTTGTGTCTTCGACCAATACAAAAAATCAAAAATTGCAAGAACCCAAAATCGAAATGAAACTTAAAAAAATATATCAACATAGGGCTAGAAAACATAAATCGCGTTAGGGCTCTTTCCTGGTACTACCTCACAGACAGGGGAGCAATGCCATTGTTTCAACCACCATCACTTCCATAAACCTTCTGTTAATATGAACCAACAAACCTATGGAATCAAAGATGCACACATCAAGAGAGAGAGAGAGAGAGAGCATCAATAAATTGCAGAATATAAACACCTAAGAGGGTGTTTAAAAGATTCAAACCTACGATCCTTACTTTTTTTCCATATAACATCTTTGGTGAAACAAGATATGGAATTTGTAATGGGCGATGACATTGACTGAGGGTGGGGATATCTCTGCGACATATGAGGGATCTTTTATTTAAATTTTAAAAAATTTGCCGACTTTTCTAGTCAAAAGTTCAATTTTTTAAAATTTAAATCCACAACTATATTAGGAAAGATAATGATTGTGAGTTTGAATGTTTCAATATCTATTAAACACTTGTACTTAATGCATTATATTATGTAATTTAATGATGGTTTGTTGTACTAATAGCTTATACACTTGGACGTCTTAATTCTATTTTTAGAAATAGTAAGGTTTGTATAATAATATAGTAAGATATTGGATGTTTGAGGTGTTGGATTAGTGTCCAAGTTCATAACTATTTTTGTATGTACTTGACCCGATGGTGCATGGTCCTTTTGGGTTGCCTTCACCAAAGCAACTTGAGAGGATGAATAATGGAGAGAAAGGATTAAATATGATTTATTAATATATTATGAGAATAATATATTAAAGGAGAAATCATATTGTTTAATTAATATTAGTCAAGAATTAATAAGAATTAAGTTTGTGACTAAAAGACATTAATTAAACTAAGGGACTAGAACAGTCAATTGTATGATAGTTGAATATTGAGCTAATGGACTCCATATTAAAGGGGTGGACGAATTCTATGGGAAACCCATTAGAAATCGTTCCAAGGCCTTTAAGGAAGGAGCCCATGGGTTGCTTAGGGCCTAAGCATCCAAATTAGGGTTTCCTTGTTAGATAACCCTAATAGCCTCACTATTTAAAGAACCCTTATGCCCCAAAAACGTGGACAAGCTTCCTTCTAGGGTTTCCACACGTTTTGGGCAGCCTCCTTCTCTTCTCTTCTTCATCCTCTTGCTCTTGGTGTTTGTGAACCATTAGAGGAGTGACATCTGTGACTCTAAGCTTTCTAAAGTCATTACAAGGAAGATTTGAGATTGTTATTGCTACATAAAAATCAAGGTATGATCTAAACCCTAATTTATATGTTATATTGATTATCATATGCTAGACCTAGGGTTTATAGTCTTGGATAACTTGCATGTACAATAGAGAAACCTAGATCCAAGCATTAGGGTTTGTATGAGCATATAGGATGTTCTTATGACCAAAACCCATCAGTGGTATCAGAGCCTTGATTGGTTTCTATTGTATTGATGCCTTGTTAATTGTTCATACTTAAAAAATTCGTTTTTTGTGAGCCTGCCTGATGGACTCAGCGAGTCCCATTGTGGACTCGGCGAGTAGGCCCCTACTCGGCGAGTCCATATGGGTACTCGGCGAGTTCGAGTGTCAGAAAGAGGGGATTTCGGGATTTCTTGCTGTTTTACTCATGGATACTTGCCTTATCTATTTTAGATCATTAAAATCCGATTTTATTCATATTTTTTAGTATATCCTTGATTAAACAAAAGATAATTACCAATTGATTAGATAATAACTTCCTTATTTGATAAAGTTGGATTATTTGTATTAATTGGGTAACTTATTTTGCAAGAAATTGAAATTAGGTCAAATATAAATAATGATGAACTTAATTGTTTAATTTATATTATTTGTTGTTTGATCCTTGTGTTATGAAAAGTTTCAATTTTCCCCTTTAGGTTTTATAGTTTAAATTTTAACTCAAAAGTTTTGTTTTGAAATTTAAATAGTTGAAACCCTAATGTTTTGAAATGTTTCAAAACTTGCCCTCAAGTTTTGGAATTTAAAAGTTGATTAAAAGGTTTAATTTAGGAATGTTGAATTCTAAAACCCTAGTATTGTTTTGAAAAGTTCAAATCACACCCTTATGGTTTTATTAATTAATTAAGGTGTATAATTAAAAGAGGTTTAATAAATCCATAAAGTTTTGGTTTAAAATTTAATTGAATTAAAAGTATAATTGTTAAATTTAACCACCTAATATTTTAAAAGTGTAAAATACACTCTATACTATATATAACATTAAAAGTCTAACATTATATATATATATATATATATATATATATATATATATATGTGTGTGTGTGTGTATGAGTAAAAGTCAGTCTTACCGTTAGTAGGCCTCATTCACGAAGCTGGTCTATAAGGGGTGTTTAAGGAAATTGCCTATAAAATGGCGATTGAATGGGTATCCACTCTTACCCACCGCACTCTTGACTAGTGGAGGGTCGTTAGCCGAACGGGTAGGATAGGACAGAACCTTCCATTATAAGTATAATGAAATACAAAATTAACTAAATGTTTTACAAAATTCTCAATCTTAGTTACTTTAGGCAAAAGTGAATTGATGCAATTCCATGAAATTACACTTTGTGCCCTTGCGAAGACGTTAGTGGAGCGTGTGTGGTTTAACGGCACACTAAATGGTTCTAAGCAAAGGTAGGAAAGGGTGACTCAATGTTTGTCATAGTTCGGTGGAGCGTGTGTGGTTTATCGGCACATCGAATAGATGACTGTAACATGTGAGGGCACCATGGAAGTTTGCATGGTTATTCACACCCGCTTTGTGATCCTCGGCATCCCAGTCACAAACAAGAGGGGCATATCAGGATTTAAACATGCCATTGAAATGTTCAATGAATCCCAAAGGATCTAGGAGTTTTCATAGACTTAAAACTTAAATTTCTTTCTCGTTTTTCATGGTGGAAATTAGTGAATCGTCATTCACTTACCTTCAAATATTCTGCAACTAGATTACGGCATCCCTTTTCTAGGTTGTAGCGTATTGTGTTGGGTCCTAGCCTTAATATCTCATTTGGGTGATTTATTAAGGACTCAATCAATCAACTAACTTGAATTTGTTTTCTCCCGTTTTGTAGATGTCAAAGTATGACAACTATGGTCTTCCCAAATCCCGTGGAACAAGCATTCCACATGAAGATGATATTCCACGATTCGATCGAGGAACAAGAGATCATGATTCACTTCCTCCACCTCCTCCAATTATTCTCCCTAACCCACAAGTTTGAAGACTTGAAAAGTTCAAGCTCACTCAAGCCCTTTTGGCAAGTAAACATAAAGAAGGAAAGTCGGTGTGTGCACACGTCCTAGGGATGAAGTCACACATTGATAGGTTAAGAATGTTGGGATCCGTTGTCTGTGAGGAGATGGTTATTGACTGGGTTCTTCAGTCACTTCCTAACTCGTATAGTGAGTTCGTAAGAGAGTACTATATGATGAACCACGACGTGACCCTTATAGATCTCACCTACATGCTTATTGCTGCTAAATCAACAATGGTTTGGTGCATTGGAAAAAGCAAAGTTGATTGGTGAATCTGCCTTCTAGACCTCTAGGGATATAGGCAATGGCAACAAAAGACATGCCATGATCGAAGAGTTTGATCATAAGAGAAAGGCAATATCCGAAGTAGTTCCATGTGTTGTTCCAAAAGAATCAATTTGTTTTTATTGCCAAGAGAAGGGGCATTGGAGACGAAGCTGCCCTATTTACCTAAGAGCTCTAAGAGATGGGAGAGTCAAAACGTATGGCTCTGCTTTAGGTAAAATCCATTGACTAACTCTTTTAAGCTCCTATTCTAGATTCTTAATACATAATGTGATAAGATTACAATTGATGTTTTATAGGATCAAAGAAAAGAGAGGAAGCTTAAAGGAAGAAGTGAGCACAATCTAACCGTGAAGGAATGGATTTCGATCGCATTACTTGAAGATTAGATTCTTGAGCTGCTACTTAGAGTTAGAATTAGATTGCTAAGAAAGATGTATTAGCATAGTTTTTCAATGAATTGCATTGTAAGGACAAATTTTTCCACAATAAAATAAATTTTGATTTTATATTATTTATTTATCCTTGCAATGGTGTGTATAAAAAATTGATGTTAGAATGTTTCTATTATTAGCAATAATGGATTTGATTCTTAATTATGTTATTTGTGGAAATGTCGAAAATTTACCGAATAAGGAAAGTTTCTCATCGCCCAAGTTTCAATTGGACAGAAACTTGGAATCATGCAACTTGGTTGCACGATGAATGAGAAATTTCATATTTGGAAATTAGACTAATTCATTTACAAAGTGTCGAGTGAAGGACTAGGAGATCGAGTACACAAAGTTGTGTGCTGATCAAGTCCACCACAAAAATAATAAAGATATTCGTCATGATTTACTAAAGGTTTAGTAAATGTGATTATACTTACAAGATTAAGTGTAATTCTGAATTGATTAAACGGTTTAGATCAATAGCAGAACGAATAAGAAGAATCAAGTAGGCAGAAAGATAAAAGTTTCTCTATTCTAAGAAGAAGGGAGAGTACCTTTTATGCTTTATGATATGTCTTAATGATTAAGAACCATATCTCAATTGATCCTCTAAGTGAGTCTTGGTGCAATTGTATGTCTAAGAAGAGGAATCAGGAATTGAAGAAATGGTTAAATAAGAAAGTAAATCATACTTCGTTCCAAAACAAGTCTTAGAGTCAAGATTGTGATATTGAGTGACAATTATTAGGAAGGTTTATAACATTCATCAAATATGGAAAGTTGTGATGTCCCGGATAAGACAACGACCAACTAGGACCAATTTACGAAGTGTTTTGATAAAAACTACACTAACTCTTGAATATTTGTTTGTCAAGAAATGTTTATTGACAAGAGAATATTATATGTCAAAGAGTCAGTGGGAGTCTTAATGGTCTTGAAAGGTTTCAAGAACAAATCAAAATAGACCTTATCGATCATAACTAGCACACGAGTTGAGGTTTACAACCTATCGTGTTGACATTTTATTGTTTCTGTGTCGTTCCAATTAAGTTAATTATGCATGTGAGTTCTATGAGTTCTCATTTGAATGCATAAAAGGCAAGGACCTTGATCAATGAAAAGTACATTGATAGGAAAAGGTGAGCTGCTTAACTACTTGGAAAACATGGTGGACAGCTGTGTTACCATAAGGCAAAGAAATCAAGATTAAGAAAGTTCGGTCCATATGAGTTTGAATTTGTCGTAAACTTTGGTTTTAACAAATTCACATGGATAGGAACACATACACCATTAAAATCTAAGTGTCATAAGATTCCCTCCTTCATGAAAATGACTATGAGGAAATGCTTTCACTAATAGAGATTTTAAGAAGATAGTGATTGTGAAATTGTCCTCTCGAATTCGATTATGGTTACGGTATCCCTTCCCATGATTCGAATTGTGAGATTTGGCAATTAGTCTGAATTGTTTAGACACACATATGAGCTATCTAAGGGAAAGGTGTATAAGCTTAGATAAAGGATTATCAAAGCATTAAGTATTAGAAACATGAACTTAAGAAATTCAATAAGTATTGTTTTTTCTAGAAGTTAAGCTGGTTTCTGAATACATGTCGAAGCTAGTGGGAGCATAAGTGTTATGTTTATAATAAGCATCTTGATTGTGGGAGCATAAATGTTATGATTGTATGATTATTATGGCAAGTATTGCAAGTTAGCAATATTAATTATAGAAAACAAGAGTTGTACCTTGCAAAGTTGTAAGGGTTGAATAGTTGTTTTGCTATAATTAAGGGAGAGAATATTATGCTTTATTTCAAATCTAAAGGCTTAGGTTGTGGAATGTTAATAAATTTAGTCAAGGATACATAATGTGTTCTCAAATTTCGATTATGATTACGACATTCCTCTTCATAGTTCAAATTTTGAGAACGTAGCACATAAAATATTATGGCAGAAGATTGATAAAGTATCAAATCTTTATGTAAGACATTATGCATCGTGTCCCATACGCTTTGGGTATAGGATCGATTGCAAATGCTATAATATTTGACCATTCTGAATTTTTTCAAATGTCTAGCGCATTTAGAGGGAAAAAGGACAAGAATCGGTTTTGATTAAGATAATTAAACAACTATCAAAGGACAATCCAAAGTTCGCCGAGGATTGGTCGCTTGTGAGTAGTTGGAAGTATAGTATTGGATGAACCATATCGACATTATTATGAATAGATAAGATTCTATTAAGAATGAGTTGTCATATGGAAAATATGGAAACGTGTCCATATTGGGAATTGAATATTGAAAATCTATGTCTAGATTAGAAACTTTTATGCAAAAGGATGTTCAAAGGAATGTACTTTGAGTGAGAGACATCATATCTTAGGAATTGTATTGTAACAATCTCCGATAGAGGACTTTGTAATTTCAATGTCAATAGTCATTGTGACTTTAGTGCAGTGACATTACAAAAGGATCGTTGCATAAAATGTTAGAATCTAACATATTCCATAAGTGGCAAGAATTTGATATTCTTTCACTTGTGAAAAGGATTCGGAGTTGTGAAATGAGTATGATTGGAAATGTGTTCAATTTGATCTATTTCACAAAGTAAGAACCATAGGTAATCACTGTGTGCATGCTAGGAGCATGGGACAAGTGTAGTAATAATTCAAGTAAGAAGTTGATTACCCGAAACAACAAATAATGAGTAATCGATATGGTGATAAATAAAAGGTGTTTTATTTATGCTCAAAGGTTTGAGGCCAGATGGGATTAGTATTATTCTTGTGTTTCACTTTGCATGTTTTGACTTCCTGAATAATTTAATTGGTTGAGAACAATCAAATTATTCGAACGGGCCACAGTCGTTCATATGTTGGAAGTAGGTATGAATGAAGACTGTCATGAATTGGCGTGTGGAATGTCTAAAGAGTATTAGACATAAGCAAATGTTTGCTGCAACGTTCATGAGTACTTATGAATATGATTTGATCATTGGATTAAACCCACGCTCACTTGGATCACTCCATGAATTGTATCACGAGTGATTGGTGAGACGATAACATCTTATATTCTTGAAACTGAGATGTATGAGTTGTATCTTGCAAATCGGTTGCACATTGATAATATGTAAACGCACCAGTAACTTGGTGTCATAAAACATATTGTTGTGTGTGATTCGGTGAGTGAGTGCAACCAAGCATTGAATCAAAGTTTATCCGTTCCTTTTATCCAAAGTAGGATAAAAGCGATATCTTTGGGCCCTTCAATGATTTAGTGTTGACAAACGTAAATGCTCGGCCGGGCTAGGGCTAATTTGATTTGTTCAATTAGTCAGTCGTCATAAATCGGAAGTCGAGAAATAGTATAGAAAGAATGATTAGAAATCATGTCTTATACAATATCTAGAATGGAGGAATATATGATCCCTTATCTAAAGGACACGCGTATCTGATAGGATCAGAGTTGACAGCGGCTTTGGAAAGCTACGATTGCAGATCAGGATCTGAAGTCACACGCATAATAGTTATTAGACTTATACAAGTGGGAGACTGATGGATTAGTGTCTAAGTTCATAACTATTTTGGTATGTACTTGACCCGATGGTGCATGATCCTTTTGGGTTGCCTTCACCAAAGCAACTTGAGAGGATGAATAATGGAGAGAAAGGATTAAATATGATTTATTAATATATTATGAGAATAATATATTAAAGGAGAAATCATATTGTTTAATTAATATTAGTCAAGAATTAATAAGAATTAAGTTTGTGACTAAAAGACATTAATTAAACTAAGGGACTAGAACTGTCAATTGTATGATAGTTGAATATTGAGCTAATGGACTCCATATTAAAGGGGTGAACGAGTTCTATGGGAAACCCATTAGAAATCGTTCCAAGGCCTTTAAGGAAGGAGCCCATGGGTTGCTTAGGGCTTAAGCATCCAAATTAGGGTTTCATTGTTAGATAACCCTAATAGCCTCACTATTTAAAGAACCCTTATGCCCCAAAAACGTGGACAAGCTTCCTTCTAGGGTTTCCACACGTTTTGGGCAGCCTCCTTCTCTTCTCTTCTTCATCCTCTTGCTCTTGGTGTTTGTGAACCATTAGATGAGTGACATTTGTGACTCTAAGCTTTCTAAAGTCATTACAAGGAAGATTTGAGATTGTTATTGCTACATAACAATCAAGGTATGATCTAAACCCTAATTTATATGTTATATTGATTATCATATGCTAGATCTAGGGGTTATAGTCTTGGATAACCTGCATGTACAATAGAGAAACCTAGATCCAAGCATTAGAGTTTGTATGAGTACATAGGATGTTCTTATGAACAAAACCCATCATGAGTTGAAATGGACAATTTTTTACTTTAAAGTTTGCATAAACATTAATTTGTGGTGATAATTTTTTTTATATTGACCACTTGAAATAAGTACTACGTACAACATAATGTGGATTTTACCCAATTCCATGTTATAATTACAAGTCAAACAAATATTTCAAATAAACAGTTCCACACATACGAAATAAATTAGTATATATATTTTTTGGTTTTTTGGCAGTTAACCTCTTTTTC
Source organism: Lactuca serriola (assembly GCF_051521515.1). NCBI lineage: Eukaryota > Viridiplantae > Streptophyta > Magnoliopsida > Asterales > Asteraceae > Lactuca > Lactuca serriola. The sequence goes on along the minus strand of NC_136410.1, from coordinate 221,156,228 downwards.
AATTGGTAATGACAATCAAACCAAAAAAAGCTCAGCTTTTTGGTTATGTGAATCTGAAATCGGTATGGCTAACCAGGCTTTTTTTTTTTTTTTTTTTTTTTTTGCTTATTTTTTTCTCAGTTTTTTGGTCATATTAAATTGTAAATTGGTATGGCCACAAGACTTCACTTATGACCAACTTACTCCTTAATCATGCCCTTTCTTATGCAATTAAGAGTAACATCTCTTTTAGACATTTTGTAAAACAGTATGTGGGTGTAGATTAAAAGAAATAAACTTATGAAAAAACATCATGTTTATACTACGTTGTTGATGATCTTTTAGCTTAATACAAGGTGCATATCGGTTCATATTTAAACAGGGTCATAAAACCTTGTTTTTCTATTAATCTTGTTAGTAATTAGGAACCCAGTTAATACAAATATGAAAGAAGGAATTAGAAAGGGATACAATTACAGACAATCGCATTGTCCCACACCTCAAATCATATAAATGACTATAAAATTGTTTGCCCGTATCTTATTAACCGGAGGAACAAGTTGATTAAACAAAATTACTGACCTTGAACTCGTTTGAAACCTTGACAAAACCGAATTAAAAGAAAACTTTCGTGTTATGACACTGAATGATGAAAGACATAGCAAATCATTATAATCAGCAATGATAACAGATGACACAAAAGCACAATTACGTGGTATGAAAACGATACTAACCTTGAAATTGATTGAAGATTGCTTTGTACAAACTGCCTTGAAAAAATGGTACTATGAAATTGGTAGCTTTTATAAAAATCGATGGTGGACGGAAAACGTTGTTGGTTTCTTGCGATTTGGAGGGAACCGATTTAAAGGATAAACAAATCTCGGGATTATGGTGCTGATTTTTCATTTTATGCGTCAGTTATATGTTTCAAAGGGTAAAATTGGAAGAATCACAAAAAGCTCCTTAAAACGTTAATTGTATTAGACTATTTTGACGTGTTAGTTATATCTGAAAAGCTAGCTGTTAAATAAAAAAACTAGCTGATAAGGGAAAAGCTAGCAGATAAAAAATAACATTTGGTAAAACTAGCTGAAAAATATGAAATAACATAAAAAGACATTTCAAAGAAAGTGAATTTATAATTAATTAAGGGGTATATTTGGAAAATTAAAAAAAAAAAAACTCATAAAAAACTAGTCTAAGTAGTTTTTTAAAAAACTAGCTTATAAGCTACTTTTTAAGTTGTCAAACATAACAACTTAAAAAAGCTCGAAAAATAAGCTAGCTTTTCAGCTACTTGTATAGCGTCAAACACAACCTTAGTTTTTTAAAAAGTTAGCTTATAAGCTACCTTATAAGTCATTTTTTGACTTGCCAAACATAACAAGACAAAAAACTCAAATATATATATATATATATATATATATATATATATATATATATATATATAAAACTAGCTTATAAACTATGTATGGCTTACCAAACACACCCTAATTACATAAATTATTCCAGTTCAAAATTAAAAGCCTCAAAAGACTGAATAGGTTTAGCCATGACTTTGAAACAGTAAAGTCGTTGGTCCTATATATCCGAATTTGGATCAAAGCAATTAAAAAATAACTTATAAACTAACAAAAAGAAGAGATTATTCATGAGTATGTTGTCCTCTTCGTCTGTAGTCAATTATTAAAGTGGAATTCATATCAAATTTGCTAGAGAAGAAATTTTTTTACCATAAAAGTTGCATTAAATTAATAAAACAGAGATTATAAGACAATAAATACACCTGTATCACGCAAAAAAAAAGAGAAATTGTATTGTTTAAATTGTTAAAAGCCTCTCAAATTTACAAACAATAGAAAAAAATTATACCTGGAGAAGAATGGTTTGTATAGATTCCTTTGTTCTCCTTGTGGGCCTAATTCCGAAATTAGCGTAGAACATCAAAAAAGGAATACAAAGAAAAACATATGTTATAAATTGTAAATATTGACAAAGCAAATAATTGTTACTTAATAAATTGATTGTGCATACATGTAACATACCTGAATTGAGTAATTCAGCAACGCTTTGAAACCTCGTATACAACTCAAGAATCAAGTAAAGAAATGTTGAAGCAAGAAGTGACCCTCTTGAACCTCACATCCGAAGTCCCCCTCAGCATTGCGGATTCAGCTTCGCAACATGAATTGATGTCATCCGCAATCTACCACAACTGGAATGAAGACTTAGTTTTTATCTTATCTCTTTACATTGTAATGTCTAGTGTACCTTGCATGGACACTTATTTTGTTAGTCTTTATTCAGACCCAGTATTTTTCTCGGACCTCTATAAATAGAGTGTTCCGCTTCTATGTCAACTTACATCTATAATATACATATCTCTTGAATCTCATATCATATATTTTTCTCTCCTTACTCTCAAAGATCTTATTGAACTCAAACTCTTATATTAAGATTGTAATCTCCCCTTCGGAGCAAGTCACTCTTGACTTAATCACTTTGAGCTGATCACACTCATTAACTTGGTTTGATTGCATTCCTTGTTACGAATCAGCCTAAGTGTATACTTGATATAATACTTGTTGTCATTTATATTTCCTTATATTTCCGCACCTAACTATCTAACTATCTAATTCTAACTTGTTATTATTGAGCTTTATGATCCTTTGAGTTAAACTTTATTTCGCAATATTACTTTTACTAACGTTTGTTCAAGTGTGTTACTCAAGTTTTTCTCTCAACAATTGGTATCAGAGCCAAAGTTGTTGCTTTTTGAACAAAACTCTGATTTTAAAAGGCCTTCTATACCACTGAATCTCAATTCTCTATAAAATAAAAAAATCAAACAAAATCTTTTTCAAAACAAGGAAATATGGCACAAGCGTTATCACTCAATGTTTCCAACAGGGTTGGAGGCTCGATTAGAGCTCCAATATTGGTGGCAAATGAATATCATCATTGGTCTCAAAGATTGGAGAGATATCTTAGAAGACTTGGACGAGGTGTGTGGAGATCCGTAGAAGAAGGACCGCATGTCCCTTTTCTTACTCCAGTTCAAATTGATGGCACACAAGCCAGACTAGGAGGAGGTCAACCAACCATGAATCGTCCCACTAAAGATGATCTTGATAAGATGGAAAATGATGTTATTGCTTTTTATGAGATATCTGCGGAGTTTCTCTTGACAACTTGAATATCATCATCAATTGCAAGTCAGCCAAAGAAATCTGGGATGTTCTCAAGAACTTGTATGAAGGTACAAAACAAGCTCAAGATAAAAAGCTCACAACCGGACTCAACGAGTTCAACAACTTCAAAGCTCATGCTGGTGAAAGTCTTGAAGACTCCTTCAAAAGGTTCAATTTAAATTTCACGAAGTTATCAAATGTTGGCAGTGTCTGAAGTAAGAATGAGACAAAGCTTTAGTTTCTCAATGGTTTGGGTAGACACTGGACTACGACTAAGATGATAGTCCAAGGTGTGACATCCCCAAATTCACGGCCAGAAAAGACCGGTTTCATTTATGCTTTTAAAATAATTTCAGAGTAAATCCATTGATTTAAAAGAGTTGCGGAATTTGTCCCTAAAACAATATATGATAAAATAAGGTCTATCAAAGCATTTCTTTAAAGAAATGTATTTTCATTATATATCAAAACTCAGGATGTCATGTTCCGATAGAGACAAAAAAGCATAAACAATAAAACATAAACCTTACACAGTTAAAAACAACTACTGGTCTATAAACAAAAACATCTTCACAAGTTCTCTAGCTTATGCTCTCGCACCAATACTTGTAATACAAAGAAACTGAGTGGGTCAGGCTTGGGAGCCTAGTTAGCATATAGGGTTTTCAACCCACAACAAATAGTTATATTTAATTTCACCAACTAAAAATAAAACGATTACCCATTCCCCTTATCCTCACTTTACGTCCCTATGACAATAACTATAACAAGGGACCTAATCTAGGATTTTCATCGGGATGGACACTACTGCAAAGGGGTTTCCTCAGCAATGAATGTCCTAAGGAAACCATGAGGGGGATAGAATACAAGAAATGAACACCCAAGTTCACTACACCTACAGGTTATGAGCCTGCCAGTGTTCCACTGAACTGTCTAGAAAAGTCCGTGGTCGTCATCCATATTCTGTTAGACGACTAGATCACAATCACATCGAGGCCTCTCATCATTTTTATTTCATCACACATCACTATCTACCCATGTTCTACCCAACATATTTGTAGATAAAATATATACTTGTTTATATACAGCTTAAAACCTGTATAACATATTCATTCAATATTCATACCACATAACAAATAGTATATAATCACATAGCACATATTTCATAGAGTATAATTCATATATGTATATTATCAGAAAGCAACTACACACGTACTCATATCATATATCTAATACATTCATCAATACTTGTATTAAAATCGTGTATGTGAATGGGACTATGCACTCACTTGATAACACGATGATCGGACAACACTACGGCTTGAAACGTAGTATTCTTCGGTGAATCTGGGATATTTTTACACACCGGGCTTTTCGCGGGCAGAGCTTCGGCTCAAAAACTCTTTTCCTCTCGGGATCTTCGGGGCTTCAGGACTTGCTTCGGGTGTCGGGATGATAACGGGGCTTCGGGGGTATAACTTGCACGTAAAACGAGGGAATAAGGGAAACAGAGAAGAATTTGAGCAACTAAACTCGGCTCACCTTGTGTTCTATTTATAGGGGCTGAACCCTGGATTTATGTTGGGCGTAAGTCTTCATACGTTGGGTGTACGCGTTCGTCGACATGTACGTTGGGCGTACACCTAGTACACCGTTGGGCATACTACCTTGTCGACATGTACGCTAGGCATACTCCTCTCGTACGCTGGGCATACTCTTCGGATCAGATTGGGTACATCATGGCTTCGAACCCGAGACACTTGAGTGGTGGAGTAGGGCGACGTGGCCCATTTCGATCCATGTATACAGGTACGCTGGGTGGAACCCGATATACCAAACTTCAAAAATGCGTAACTTTCGCATACGAGCTCCGTTTTTGACGTTTTTTATATCCACGCGTAGGTGAGACTATATTCTACAACTTCCGTTTAGACTCCGTTGGCTAATTTTGAATTTATTTTTATTATATTAATTTTAGTAGGTCGGGACATGAAAACTCCGTTAGAAATTCATAACTTTTTTATCTGACGTCCGTTTTCGTTTGTCTTTCCTTTTGCACTACTATCGACGAGATCTTCGATTCTCGTTTAGATTGTTTCGACTAGAAATCACTAGATCTCAAATCCGAACTTTAGGCTGCATACCGCTAAATCGAAACTTAGGAAATTCATAACTTCCCCATACGAAGTCAGATTTAGACGTTCTTTATATAGACGCTCTCGGTTTAACGTATTCTACGACGTTCGTTTAAATCACTAAGGCTAAATATCGCTCTATCGTAAATTCACTATTTAAGTCGCACAGTGTTGTGCCGGTTCTGTCGCGAAATTTTTGACAGATCATAACTTCTTCGTTATAACTTAGATTTCGGCATTTTTTATATTTTTGGAAACGTTGCCACGACCACTACATCTTCATGTATCGATATCGGTTTTATATAACATTTTATTTTTCTTCTTTTTTTATTTTTAATTCATTTAAGCCACATAATTAAGCATAAAACACATAATACTCAAATAATACATTCTTATTATTTCAAAATGAGATACAAAGGTTAACCTAGACTATTACATCAACATTAATGCCTAGCCCATAAAACACGGGCGTTACAATTCCCTCTACCTTAGGATGATTCCGTCCCCGGAATCACACACCAAAAAACAAATGTGGATAGCGACTTATGATGTCACACTCCATCTCCCAGGTGAGATTTGGCCCATTCGTATGTTTCCATCGGACAAGCACTAACTCAACCATCTTGCTTCACAACTTCTTAGTCTTTCGGTCAACGATTGCCTCTAATTCTTGAATTAACCTCTTTTTCTCATCAATTCTCAATTCCAAAAGTGGAATCATGTCGGGAACTCCTCCCGTGAACTTCCTCAAATAACACACATGAAAAGTGTTATGAATTCCATTCAGTTCTTCGTGTAATTCCAGCTTGTAAGCTTGTTTCCTAACCCTCTGAAGAACTTTAAACGGTCCAATAAACCTCGGACTTAGTTTTCCCCTTTTACCAAATCTTATGAGTCCCTTCCACGACGAGACTTTAAGTAAAACCGAATCACCAACTTCAAAAGTCATCGGACTTCTTTTCTTGTCAACATAGCTCTTTTTACGATCCTGAGCTGCTAACATTCTCTCCCTAATTATTTTCAACGTTTCAGCAGTTTGATGGACTATCTCGGGTCCCATAAACTGCTTTTCCCTAGCCTCAAGCCAACAAGAGGCTGTACGACACTTATGTTCGTACAAAGCTTGATAAGGTGTCATCTTAATGCTCGAGTGGAAACTATTATTGTAGGAAAATTCTACCAAAGGTAAATGTTTATCCCAGTTACATTGGAATTCCAGGGTACATGCTCTCAGCATATCTTCAAGCGTTTGTATCGTTCGTTCGCTCTGACCATCAGTCTGTGGATGGTAAGTTGTACTCAAACACAACTTGGTACCCAATTCCTCTTGTAAACTTCTCCAAAAAAAAAGAGGTGAAACGGTTGTCACGATCTGACACAATCGTTAATGGAACACCGTGAAGCCTCACAATTTCCTTCACGTAAGAATTCGCAAGCTTATACATAGACCATTTCTCATTGGCTACTATGAAATGCGCACTCTTAGTGAAGTGATCAACGACCACCCAAATCATGTCGTGACCATTCTTTGTTCTGGGCAGTTTAGTGACAAAATCCATAGTAATGTCTTCCCATTTACCCATAGGCAAAGGTAAAGGTTCTAAACTCTTGTATGGTTTCTGATGTTGTGCCTTGAACCGCGCACATGTCACACACTCCGCCATGTACTTTTCAATATCAAGTTTCATCGTCGGCCACCAGTAATAGGGTTTTAGGTCCCTATACATTTTAGTGCTGCCAGGATGAATTGAGTACATGGTTTTGTGAGCTTCTTCCATCAGAAGATCTCTTATTCCTCCTTACTTAGGTACCTAAATATGATCTTGGAATACCTTCATTCCATGACCGTTTGTACCAAACACCAACGTTTTGGCCAAACGTTCCTCCTTCCGATCATTCTTTTCAGAATCTTCCCCTTGAGCTTTCTTTATACTTTCCACAATGGTCGAGACAACTTCTATTCTCAACGCTCTTGGCCTTTTTCTTTCAAGATTGACTTTTCGAATGAGAGCATCAGCGACAACATTTGTTTTACCAGGGTGGTAAAGTATCTCACAGTTGTAGTCCTTAAGTAACTCTAGCCAGCGTCGTTGCCTCATATTCAATTCATTCTGGTTAAAGAGTTATTGGAGACTCTTATAATCAGTGAAAAGTTTGCACTCCGTGCCATAGAGGTAATGCCTCCATATCTTTAGAGCGAAAACTACCACTGTCAAATCCAGATCATGAGTGGGTAGTTCTTTTCATGCTCTTTCAGCTGTCGAGATGCATATGCTATCACTTTTTCTCTTTGGGTCAAAACACAACCCAACCCAACACCTGACGTACCGCTATAGACTACGAAGTCTTCAACTCCATCGGGTAGAGAAAGAATTGGTGTTTCACATAGCTTCTTCTTTAGCAACTCGAATGCTTCTTTGTGCTTAGCACTCATAGCATAAGTAGCTCCTTTGTGAGTCAAAGCTGTTAGTGGAGTAGCGATCGAAGAAAATCCTTGGATAAACCTTCGGTAATATCCGGCTAATCCTAGAAAACTTCGGATCTTCGTGGGACTTTTCAGTTGTTCCCACTTCATTACAGCTTCAATCTTCGATGGATCAACCATTATCCCTTCTTGGTTGACTACGTGACCCAATAATTGGACTTCTCGAATCCAAAAATCACATTTGGAGAACTTTGCATACAGCTTCGCCTTCTTCAAGACTTCCAACACTGCTCGCAAGTGTTGGCCATGCTCCTCTTGGCTTTCCGAGTAAATCAGAATGTCATCTATGAACACTATCACAGATTTATCAAGGAACGGTTTACAAACCTTGTTCATTAAATCCATGAATGTTTTTGGAGCATTGGTTAGTCAAAACGACATAACTAAAAACCCGTAGTGCCCATATCGTGTTCTGAATGCAGTCTTTTCGATATCCTGCTCTATCACCTTCAACTGATGATATCCTGACCTTAGGTCAATATTTGAAAAATAACTTGAACCTTGTAGTTGATCGAACAGGTCATCAATCCTCAGTAACGGATAACAATTCTTTATTGTTGCCTTGTTCAGCTCTCTGTAATCGATGCACATTCTCATACTTCCATCTTTCTTCTTTACGAATAACACCGGAGCTCCCCAGGGTGATGAACTAGGTCTAATGAAATCATTGTCCAACAACTCCTGAAGTTGCATCATCAACTCCTTCATCTCTTTCGGTGCTAATCGGTAAGGTGCTTTTGCTATTGGCGTCGTCCCTGGTAACAAGTCTATTTTGAACTGCACTTGTCTATCAGGCGGTAATCCGAGAAGATATTTGGGAAATACTTCCGGATAATTACACACCACAGGAATGCTCTGCATCTCCATTTTCTCCTTCTTTGCATCAATTACGAATGCCAAATATGATATACATCCTTTGGCCAAACACTTCCTTGCTTTCATTAGATAAATGATTCTAGAATTTACTCTTCGTTTGTCCCCATACACCATAAATGACTCTTTCCCTGGCGGGTTTACTTTTACTATCTTCTTCTTGCATAATATCTCAACACCATTGGCGCTAAGCCAATCCATCCCCAACACGACGTCGAAACCGTTTAGTTCGATACGCAATAATTCCTCATGGAACTTATTCCCATTCAAATCAATGAAGATGTTTTCCATGTGATGGCTAACAGGTATAAACTTGCCACTAGCAACCTCGACTAATAAAGCATTATCTAGTCTATCGACAGGCAAAGCTAGTTTTCTACCAAATTCATGCAAAATAAAGGAGTAGTTGGCTCCAGAATCAAATAAAATTTAGGCAGGCAATTTGTTTACGAGAAAGGTACCTGAAGCGACATCAGCTTCAACTTTTGCAGCCTCAAGTGTCATCTGAAAGGTTCTCACCTTCGGCTTTGGCAGAATATTGGGTTTTGCTGCCTCCTTCTTTTTAGGATAGTCTTTCAAAATGTGCCCCTCTTCGTTACATCCAACGCACACTCTCTTGTTGGATAGACACTCATTGGCATAATGGCCAGTTTTTCCACATTTGTAGCAAGTCACTTCCTCACTACATTTCCCAGAGTGCTTTTTCTTGTACTTTTTCAGACCATTTCGATTTGCCTCCAAACTTCTTCGAATTAGACTTCGAAGATTTGTTTTTCTTGCTGGAACCCGAGGTTCCTTCAAACTTTCTCTTACCACCAACTTCAACCTTGTTAGCGGTTCTTCCCTTGATCATGTCCTCAACAGACTTGGCAGCCCAAATAGCCGCCTCTTGAGTAGGTGCCTGACGTACTGGCACAGCGTACTCCCATGGGAGTCCTTTTTCGTACTGGTCAAAATTTGTCAGCTCATCTGGGACGATGCGCAAAGCAAACTCCATTTTATATCTAAAGGCGTTGGTGTAATTATCGACTGACATGCTGCCTTTAGTCAATGTCAGAAACTTGTTCTCCAACTCAAGTAGATTTTGGGCCGAGCAGAACTTGCGCTTGAATTGCACCAAGAACTCTGCCCAAGTCAGTTACAGTGGCTCATTAGGGCTTAGGGTTTTCCCCAGAGTGTTCCACCAATGAACAACTCCACCCCTGAACCGACGTACTGCGAAAGTGGTCTGCAACTTGCCTCTGCAACCACACATCATGAAGGCTAGCTCCATTTCTGAGATCCAATCCATAACTCCGATCGGATCTTCCTTTCCAGTGAAGGTCGATGGTTTGCAAGTCAAAAAGTCTTTGTACTTGCATCCAAGTCCATCATTTCCTCCTTGCTGGTTGATTTGCCTAACAATTGGTGGGTTGGCTTCACCAACAGTCCTACTAAAGTTACCTCCTTGCGAACGCCCTTCATTCAACTCAGGTTATTCAATCGACTTTGAAAGTTCCTCACGATTCTGCCAAAGAAGACGTCTCATTTCTTCCTTCTGACGATCCAACATCATTCGAATCATCAATGTACCCCAACCATTGTTATTGGCTTAGGTGCTGCTGCTACAACAGCCACTCGCTCAATCACCGGTGGTTGATTCCTGTCTTTGTTCACGTTTCCAACTACACTTCTGGTTCTTACCATTTTTGATCTACACACCGAATAAGGTGAATTTAAATCCTCAATCACGATAGATAATTAAATCATCCTTATCACTCCAAAACGTTTACATGCTAGTTCTAATACCGTAATCCTATGCTTAGAATCCTAAACACATGAGGTTTCCAGATCCGGTTGGCAACAAACCATAGATCCGAACAAATAATATCATATATGGCAAACATATAACATTTTGCACATAAAAGCATTTTAGGAAACTTTCCTAAAATAAACTAGTGCTCGTGTCTAAAATATGACAGACACTCATCTCACAATCTTCACTTAGCATTCTAAGTTTATGTCTAGAAATCCTACAAATTCCTAGTTCGCTTAAATTAACGCTCTGATACCAACAGTGACATCCCCAAATTCACGGCCAGAAAAGACCGATTTCATTTATGCATTTAAAATAATTGCAGAGTAAATCCATTGATTTAAAAGAGTCGCGGAATTTGTCCCTAAAACAATACATGATAAAATAAGTTTTATCAAAGCATTTCTTTAAGGAAATGTATTTTCATTATATATCAAAACTCGGGATCTCATGTTATGATACAGACACAAAAGCATAAAAAATAAAACGTAGACCTTACACAGTTATATACAACTATTGGTCTATAAACAAAAACATCTTCACTAGTTCTCCAACTTAAGCTCTTGCGTCACTACTGTAATATAAAGAAACTGAGTGGGTCAGGCTTGGGAGCCTGGTGAGCATATAGGGTTTTTAAACCACAATAAATAGTTATATTTAATTTCACCAACCAACAATAACCCGATTGCCCATTCCCGTTATCCTCACTTTACGTCCCTATGACAATAACTATAACAAGGGACCTAATCTAGGATTTTCATCGGGACGGACACTACTGCAAAGGGGTTTCCTCAGCAATGAATGTCCTAAGGCAACCATGAGGGGGGATAGAATACAACAAATGAACACCCAAGTTCACTACACTTACAGGTTATGAGCCTGCAAGCGTTCCACTGAACTGTCAAGAAAAGTCCGTGGTCGTCATCCATATTCTGTTAGACGACTAGATCACAATCACATCGAGGCCTCTCATCAATTTTATTTCATCACACATCACTATCTACCCATGTTGTACCCAACATATTTGTAGATAAAATATACTTGTTTATATACAGCTTAAAACCTGTATAACATATTCATTCAATATTCATACCATATAACAAATAGTATATAATCACATAGCACGTATTCATAGAGTATAATTCATATATGTGTATTATCAGAAAGCAACTACACACACACTCATATCATATATCTAATACATTCATCAATACTTGTATTAAAATCGTGTATGTGAACGCGACTATGCGCTCACTTGATAATACGATGATGGGACAACACTACGGCTCTAAATGTAGTATTCTTCGGTGAATCTCGGATATCTTCACACACCAGGCTTTTCGCGGGCAAAGCTTCATCTCGAAAACTCTTTTCCTCTCGGGATCTTCGGGGCTTCGGGACTTGCTTTGGGTGTCGGGATGATACTAGGGCTTCGGGGATATAATTTGCATGTAAAACGAGGGAATAAGGGCGAGAGAGAAGAATTTGAGCAACTAAACTCGGTTGAACTTGTGTTTTATTTATAGGGGCTGAACCCTGGATTTACGTTGGGTGTAAGTCTTCGTACGCTGGGCATACGTGTTCGTCGACATGTAAATTGGGCGTACTCCTCTCGTACGCGGAGCGTGCTCTTCGGATTAGATCGGGTACGTCATGGCTTCGGACCCGAGACACTTGAGTGGTGGCGTAGGGCGACGTGGCCCATTATGATCCATGTATACGGGTACGTTGGGCGTACTCATGTATGCTGGGCGTAACCCGATATACCGAACTTTAAAAATGCTTAACATTCACATACAAGCTCCGTTTTTGACATTCATTATATCCCCGCGTAGGTGAGACTATACTCTACAACTTCCGTTTAGACTCCGTTGGCTAATTTTGACTTTATTTTTACTATAGTAATTTTAGTAGCCTGGGATAGAAAAACTTCGTTAGAAATTCATAACTTCTTTATCTGACGTCCGTTTTCTTCTGTCTTTCCTCCGTTGCACTACTATTGACGAGATCTTCGATTCTCGTTTAGATTGTTTCGGCTAGAAATCACTCGATCTCAAATCCAAACTTTGGGTTGCATACCGCTAAGTCAAAACTTAGTAAAATCATAACTTCCTCATACGAAGTCAAAATTTAGAAGTTCTTTATATTGACGCTCTCGGTTTAACGTATTCTATGACTTTCGCTTAAATCACTAAGGCTAAATATCGATCTATTGTAAATTCAATATTTATCTCGCACAGTGTCGTGTCGGTTCTGTCGCGAATTTTTGACAGATCATAACTTCTTCGTTATAACTCAGATTTCGACATTCTTTATATTTTCAGAAACCTTGCCAGAACCACTACGTCTTTATGTATCAATATCGGTTTTATCTAATATTTTATTTTTACGCTTATTTTTATTCTTAATTCATTTAAGCCCTACAATTAAGCATAATTCACATAATACTCAAATAATACATTCTTATTATTTCAAAATGAGTTACAAAGGATAACCTAGACTATTACATCAACATTAATGCCTAGCCCAGAAACAAGGGTGTTACACAAGGAGATAGAAAGATTCATTATTTATCTCTTTATAAGTTGTATGGTGAACTTCAAGCACAAGAATCCATTATGCTCAAAGATTGTACAGACTTCGGAGGTCCACTCGCTCTCATAGCTCAAGCTCCTCACACCCAATCCACAATTTACTATCCCTCGTATCACAAGCCACCGCAGTCATACAAAGCTGATTCAGAATACGATGATGAAGAAGAGTTCCAAAAGGCTATAGCTCTAGTTAGCCAGCAGTTCAACAGACTACCACCCTCATCCTTTCGCCAAAATCAATAGTTCACAAAACCTCCCTTCAACCACAACTTCAATCCTCAGAGTAATCATTCTCGATATCCCAAAAACCCTCACCAGTCTCCGCAACCTACTAACTCAGTTCAAGCCAAGGAGGTATCGCAACCTGCTAAGCCCACTGAATCCAGTCCTTCAACCGAAGTTAAAGAAGATGTTGTCATTTGTCATAAGTGCAACAAGGAAAATCATTTTGCTAAGGACTATAAAGCAAATGTTGTTAAGGACAAAGCCTTTTATCTCCGAAGGGCTCAGGAAATAGATGAAAAAGAAAAGCGAAGGCCATATATGGCCCAGGTAAAACGAGATCATCAAGTGTGATCTTCAGATGATGAGGATGAAGATTTCAACATCAAGGGAAAAGGGAAAATTTGCATGCTGGCAACTGCGGACGAGGATGGATCGAGCAAGAACCACTCCTATATCGCCAAGGACAGAACTTTGAGCATTGTCGAATAGGTAAAACTTATGATTCAAACTCTTAATTATAGCATGCATAATTGTCAACCATTTCTTGGCAATCTTAATGACACATGTGCTACCGTCCTTTCAGACTATAACAAAGCCCTAATGAGAAGAACATAGCATCCCAAGAAATGTTCCATGTTAGAGGATGTCTAGAAGACAAAAGACTCAAAGTGGCCATGCTAGAAAAAAGACTTAGGATTAAGGAAGGATACAAAAACGTTATGTGAAACTCAGTTAGGCATAACATTAGATCAGAGGGATTTAGCACAAAAAGAAATTGTACGTTGGAACTTGTTAATTGAAAATTTGTTTAATGAAAGCGGGGCCATTGAAAATCTTGTGAACAGTGGAACAATTGACAATACATACAATTGGGATTGGTCCAATGGGTATTCCACTGCAAGGGATTCATCACCCCAATTTAACAAAGACCGTCCCTATGTCCCTCCGGACCGAGAGTTCCATTTCCTAGTCAATGACAAAACCTTTCCCGAAGACATCAGGCTCACTTCGGATAACTTCATAATCTAAGTAATAATTGTGTTATTGAGGAAATTATTCCTGAATTTCCAAGTCACCCAAGTGATCAAATACCTATCCTTTACACAATTTATCCCAACTCTCAGACTTCATCTGTTGTTGATGAAGAAATTAATTTTATATGAGGAACTACTGAACTCAGTCACTTGTTGCTGTTACTCTTTAGTTTTCTGTTGTGGTCTATCTTGTAGAGGTATTCAAATTGGATCAGTGATCGATTTCTAGGTTTCGGCGTAAACCTAATTGGTTACTTCCAATTACGTAAATCGATAGTTCAAACCATACTGAAAGTTAGGGCATTGGAGGGTCCCGATGTTCTTGTGAATTATCCATCCCTGCCCTGGAACTGCAGTCTCTCCCATTGTAGTTCCAATTCGCAACTGCCCTCTATTAAGTGTCCTACAAAAGAATCAAATTTGACTTACGCGGTAGTTCAATCTTCCTTACCGCAGACTGCAGTCAAGAGCTCAGCGACCATACAACCAATTCATCATGAGTTTATTATAGAAAATTTCGAATACGGTCAATGCTCTCAGAGTCCTGAACCTTCTAGTTCAGACGACTCAACTCCATGATTTCAAAAACAATCTAAGGTTTCTAGAAAACCACAGTTGAACCTCAATGACTGCGGTTCTCCAAAAACACAGGCAAAATTGGGCGTCAAAGAAGAACTTAGATCTCGTAATAAAAGGCGGGAAACATTTTCAAAAAACAAAAGACAAATCAAAATTTCAAAACATAAGAGTCCAGAAACACTTATTTTCTCAAATAATTTTTCGAAAAACTCTGTAGTCAAGAAATCAAAAAAAAAAAAAAAGGAATGTACAGTTTCAAAAAACTTTTCAAACTCTTCTAACAAAATCTACAAGCATGTCAAGTCTTTTCAAAGTAATGGTTTTCAGATCTATTCCTTAGACAACCCAAAATAGAAAGGTATTTTACCAACTCCAACGCATTGCAATTCATCTCAACTTTTCTGAAAAACACAACCTAGGAGATTTGCACGTACTCACACACTTCCAAACCACACATTTTCAAATCCCAAGGGTACCATTGTTAAATCTCAATCTCAGATTGGGCATAAGACTCACCCTACACCCTCCGGACCGCTGACCAAGCACAGTGTCTGGATGAATGAAAGAAATCTCTCATTTGGATCTTATCGTCAAAAAGGGTCATATCAAGTGCAGTCTTGCACCTGTCAAAAACCTCGTAACTTTACAAAATTCCACAACACTCCAAAGGTTCACAAACACCCAGGTCTAAGTCTCTAGATTGACTTAAAACCTGTCCCTGCAACCTCGGTTCATGCATCTATGAAAAATCCACCTGTCACCTCGGGCTCCAAACTTGTTTGGGTGCCCAAACTAACCGTGTAATTTTCAGGCGATGTGCATGGTGGATCAAGAAGAGGAGTGGTTAATAGGTAGTGTCTGATCCTTGTACATGACCGGAAGGTTAGAATACCTTCGGGATTTTAGGCCTATATGCAATGGTGGAAACTTCACATTCAGAAACAATGCGAATGGAATAATCCGACGTTACGGTGTGCTTACTACAGGGAACTTTTCTATTCAAAAGTTTGCTTACGTAGGTGTCAAACAGAATCTCATCAGTGTAGGCCAACTATGTAAAGCGGGCAATCGGGTTGAATTTGTTAATAAATACTGCTACATTGTGACAAGTGATAGAAGCACCTGTTTGATCAAATCTAAGTCCGAAGGTACCATGTATCCATTGGACGTCTCTCTGATCATTGGGAAACCGCAGTTGTGTTTTCTGTCTAAAGCAGTATCTGAAGTCAGCTGGTTATGGCATCGCAAACTAGCTCATCCGAACTTCCGATATATAAACAACCTTGTCACCGGAGAACTCATCCGAGATCTCCCCATTCTGAAGTACAACAGCAACAACACGTTATGCCCAGCCTGTGAGTGTAGAAAACAGTCTAAAGGAAGCCATTCTATGGTGATTGACTCATCCATTTCTAAACCCTTAGAACTCTTACATATTGATCTATGCGGTCCATCTACCGTAGCCAGTCTCCATCACAAGAAATACATACCGGTTATAGTTGATGACTTCACTCGTTTCACTTGGGTCTTCTTCCTGAGACTCAAATTGGAAACACCGCAGGTTTTGATCAACTTCATCAAGGAGATTGAACTTAAATCAAATTACTAGTGCGCCGAATCCGAAGTGATGATGGCACTGAGTTCATGACTCATCCCTTAAATAGCTTCCTGGTGTCAAAAGGTATCAGTCACAACTTCTCAGCTCCCTACACACCGCAACATAATGGAGTAGTAGAGCGAAGAAAACTCACTCTGGTAGAAGCAACCAGATCTATGTTGAACTTTGCAAACCTCCCTCTATACTTCAGGGCCGAAGCAGTGGCAACAACATGCTTTGTCCAAAACCGAAGCATTGTCTGCAAGCATCTCAACAAAACACCTTATGAGGGCCTCAACAACCACAAACCAAATGTCATATTCTTTCACATATTTGGGTGTAGATGCTTTGTGATCAACAACAAGGATCACTTTACAAATTTGCACCGAAGTCAAATGAAGGCATATTCCTTAGCTACTCACCAAACTGTAACACCGTAAATTTTCAAACAAATTTTTTTTCATTTTTAAATCACATAATTCTCATAACACATTTTATAAAATCTCGTTTATTTAATTTACAACTACAACTCCATGTTTGTTGATTAATAATCCAAGATCCTCGAAACATAACTTTTTCCCTGGTGTGTACAATCAAGCCGGTGCCTTCCCGCGATCCTGAGAAAAACCTGAAACACATAACACATAACACGGTAAGCACGAAGCTTAGTGAGTTCCCCAAAATACGACATACACATATTAGCCACTCGAGGCTATAACTCTGTTGGACCCTTCGGTCCGATGTGTCTCAGTGGGACCCTCCAGTCCCATGGCTCGTTGGACCCTCTGGTCCAGTCTGGGTGAGAACCCTCTGGTCTCACTACTCGTTGGACCCTCTGGTCCGGTCGAAGTGAGGACCCTCCGGTCTCATAGTTCGTTGGACCCTCTGGTCCGGTCATAATATATCACAGTTCGTTGGACCCTCCGGTCCAGTCTAAATATCACATAATATTGTACACCTCACATATCACACATAAAATGCATAACTCATGCAAGCACATAAGACCCTCTGTTCACACGTAATTACCACTCTACGTAAACTATAGTGAGAAGACTCACCTCGGATGATAAATAGCCCTTATAAATGCTGCTGCTACGTACTGGCCTCTAACTCTGTGCCAAACCCACAATTATCCCAATTAGGAACTAAGTCCCAACTCTCACTCATTAGGTCTAAAGGTAGTCCGCTAACCAGCCCATCAATGACCTAAAACCCATTCGGCCCACCAAGGCCCAATAATAAATGGGCTCTCCCGAGGCCCAATCCCTCACATCTAATGGAAAGCCCAACTCAAGGGCCCAAAGCACATATATATATAATCCTCTGGTCCAAGACTCTATTGTAACAAGTCCAAACTCCTGGCCCAACACTCAAGGCCCAAAATGAGACTTAGCCCAAAAGTCCACAGTGAGGTTACGCAGGGCGTACCTCTCTTCGTACACTCAGCGTACTCACGAATCCATATTGGCCATTGGGGACACTAGGCCAGTACGCGGGGCATACAGGAACTATTACGCCCAACGTACGCTTTGTGTACGCCCAGCGTACTCGGCTAAGCCTGCAACCACAAACTTATGAAGGCCATAACTTCTTCGTTATAAATCTGTTTCCGATGATCCTTATATCCATGAAAAGATAACGGAAAGCCCTACACTTCTATAAACTTTATTCCTCCTGAAGCCCACTCGAACTCAGATCCAAAATTCATGAAAAGCCCGCACCAGTGCCTTTAACAATACATTTGGGCTCTAAACCACAAATTGAACTCTTTTATACCCATATCCCAAAAAGGCCTAAACCTTTATCCTTCAGAGCCTCAAAGCCTTCTCATACTCGGATTAAGGCCCATGATCCTTAAATCACATAACAATCTGGAACAGGATGTTACAATTCTCCCCCACTTAAATTAGATTTCGCGCTCGAAATCGTTCTTTTTCTTTGCATAGATCGGAACAAATAATCCGAGAAGCACAACCGGAAAATCTCTTAACATTCAACGATCCTTCTCCCAAGACATCCAAAACATAATAGAATTTCCCAAGCCGAAGAAGGACGAACCCCTTTTTCCCGTGGAGGTATCTGCTCTAACTCTCCAGAACTAGAAAACGATAGTGGTCTGTCTCCCCGTCAGACCGCCCATGCAGAATATCACCCTGATAATCTCTCATCGAATAACAGACTCGGATAAAACACTCTCAACTCTGAGTACCAAGTCAACTCCCGACCCAACGGTTGAACCTCCAACGACTACCCCTTGCACACCCAATAAAATGACTCTACAACCCTCCTGTTCACAATAGCTGTCTCAGCTCATCACGACACACAAGTCGTGTAGTTCGCTTTTACCCCAAGGGAATACTACAACTTATCTGAAATCGTCTCACCTTCGACCTCTGTCGTCTACCAACCACTGATTCCATGCGTTTTGCGATCCTTCCCATACCGAAGAACTTACTCACTCTGGTCTAATACATCTGATGGAGAACAATACTTCTCAAAATGAACCCATCTACGATTCCGAAAACTCATCATGCCTACTAACACACGAACGAATCCAGACTCAAGCTCCATAGTAGGATTCAACAATAGAATTGGAAGCACTCAATTCCAATCTGGTACTCAACTCATGTCCCAAAATTCGCGGATTTATGCACACACCATCTCTTAAATTCCTTCCGATTACGATAATCCCTACTCAACCCGGGATATAACAATTTATCGATTGACACGGAGACCCCCGTATCACCCCTGGTTCGGCAACCAGGCCCCCGAAGACTCAAGTGGTAAGGCTACCCAAGCCTAAGAACTCTTCTATGTCACACTCTGACTAGTGAATACTACAGCTCTCGGCAGAACAATATTCACCCTTATCAACTACTGAGTGCTACGGCCTCCCCCATAGTCTTGCGATACTCTCTCACTGACTTGTGAATGCTACGGCTCCCCGCAATATCACAACACACACACACTCTCTCTCTCTAACTGGTGAATACTATGACTCCCCGTAGTATCACGACACTCTTTCGCTAACTAGTGAATACCACGGCTCCCTGTAGTATCATAGCCCTCTCCCAATATCCAGTGAACACTACGGCTCCCCGTAGTATCACGACACTCTCTCGCTGACTAGTGAATACCATGGCTCCCCTCAGTATCACAACCCTCTCCCAATATACAGTGAATACTATGGCTCCCCATAGTATCATGACACTCTCGCGTTCACTAGTGAATACCACGCCCCCTCTCACTATCACAACCCTCTCCCAATATCCAGTGAATACTATGGCTCCCCATTGTATCACGACACTCTCTCGCTGACTAGTGAATACCAAGGCTCCCCGTAGTATCACATCCCTCTCCCAATATCTAGTGAATAGTACGGATCCCCATAGTATCACGACAATCTCTCCTACTGACTCGCCATGGGCTCACTCCATGGTTTCTCCTGATAATCCCAAGTGATTACTCCCACTCGGATTCACTTGCTCTCTTCTCACCCCATAACCTCATCATCAAGTCCTCTCCATACTGAGTTCACCAACTCATGCTCCGCAGCTCGACATAGATAGGTCCCTACACCCACCTAGCTTACGCACCACCACTCCTGATGTAAGTTCTCGCAGGCAAGGCACTAGTCTCAACATAGATACACCCTTAGGCAGTCTCACTCCGGTGATAATTAACTGATGGGTTCCCACTGGAACAAAATCACTCGGGTACCTCGGTACATCATCACAGCATCTCACGATGTCTTGCCTCAACCACCAATAACTCAGGTCTCTTGTGCCCGCACCGCAGATCTCCATAACCAGTTGCACTTGAACGAAATGTTGATCTTCTAAATAGAATACCTAGTTCTCCCCCACTCAGGGTTCAAACCATCACCAATTGGCATACCAATAATCTACTCCATAGACTGTTTCACCAGGTACATCACACTTGACTCTAGGAAAGTACCACGTAAACACTCAATGATCTTCCCGATGGAAACCAAGCGACTCCAAATATCCTGTAACTCGGTCAAGAATCTCATAATCCTCCCAACTTGACTGCCTCTGGTCATCTCGAAACCTCAGACTAACACACTGCCGGATACCTCAACTGTTCTGAAATAACCCTGACTCTCGGTTTGGAAATAATTCCCTATCACGCACCACGTCTGTGACTCCTCTACCAGCCTCCCAACACAGGAATCATCATCAAAGCATGGAACCTCATTCTCATAACCGATACACAACATAACGATGAGGACCACCGCCCCAATATATTCCTCTTAACCGCCTGAAACCGCTTCTAAAAGAATGCCACACTCTTAAAGGCACCTTCCTGGGTCTCTTCCATCTCAGTCTCCACTAATGACTCCTGAGTACCAGAAATACCTCATAGCAGACAGACTGCCCACATACTCTGATGAAAAGGCCACCACCAATGCTACCCCATGGGGTTTTCCTCCAAACTCTGAAACTGGAAACTCGATATCCCGTTCGCTTCTCCCAGAAAACGGTAACAATGCAACTCTTGCCACATAAGGTGATGTTTTATTCATCAAACGACGGCTCGACTCAGACCTCGATCCTCCAATACGCGTCATCTCTACTCATCCCTGAGCCTTGCGACTCCAACTAACATCTCACCAATAAAATTTCCTTGGAAATGAACTTAATTTCCCTTTTCAGGTATACTCCATTAAAACTTGCTCGACATGGCCCTCTGGCCCCACACTTTTTCACATGATCTCAAACTAGCCAACCATCACGGGGCAACTGGTAAAACCAGAAGCACTAACCGCCACAAATTATGGTACTCGAACCGTGTGATCACCTCTCGATCTGCTATGAATCAAGGTACTTAAACCATGTTATCACCTCTCAGTCTGCTACTTAGAACCTATGGAATGCTCCCTGTATTGAGTATGGATCCTCTGCTTTTAGTAGTACGGGACCATACTACCTGCCACATCTATCCATACTTTCCACACGGACCATCCTAGATTTCCTAAGTAGCTGCTCAACCTTCTCGATCACCAATCCCGATACACCTGGTCGCTCCCTAGTTAATACTCTCCTCTATCAACATACTCATATGACTAAGGTCACTCCCTAGGCTCTTCCTAGGTTCTCTCACTTTTCTGCCATCAGCTGCTGAAGAATCCCTTATGATGCCAGCCATCTACCTCCTGAATATCGTAGTATTCACTTAGTAGTTGACTCCCATCATCAGGAGTTCCACAAAGCACGAAGCAAGCAACATTCAGGCATCGAACAATCTCTACCAACATGTACAACCATTCTAGGTTACAACTCCACTTGCTATACTCATACTCAATAGGTATCACCGAACTCAAGCAACTCTACCCCTCGCGGGTATCTAACTACTCTCTCAGTAGGCTCCTCCAATTCTCATGTAGGTATCTCTACGAGATTACTCCTCTACTCAAAGTTCTCTCTAAAAGATTCTTTTTGGATACTCTTACTCAGCACATACTCAAAGTACATAACAGATAGCAAAATTCCTAGACTAAGGCATTACAAATCAGGCAACTGTAGCCCTAAAATACGAAATACCTAGCCTATCTTCTGGCATGCGTTACTAATATCTCAATAATAACTCATAACACAATTAAGTTAGGGTATTTCAGGAAATCACCGTTCGGGCTCTGGCTGAGTGTACACACTGCTCCTTCACGTTTTTCTCTTATAAATTCTTGCTCATTTTAGAAAAATCATTTCTTTTGAAAAGCTTTCTCAAACTTCAGTTTGAGTCCAGATAAACCCGAAGGTGCATCCGAATCCCTCAAAACAAGGCTCTAATACTAACTTGTAACACCATAAATTTTCAAACAAAATTGTTCATTTTTAAATCACATAATTCTCATAACACATTTTATAAAATCTCATTTATTTAATTTACAATTGCAACTCCATGTTTGTTTAAATAATAATCCAGGATCCTCGACACATAACTCTTTCCCTGGTGTGTACAATCAAGTCGGTGCCTTCCCGCGATCCCGAGAAAAACCTAAAACACATAACACATAACACGATAAGCACGAAGCTTAGTGAGTTCTCCAAAATACCACATACACATATTAGCCACTCGAGGCTATAACTTTGTAGGACCCTTCGGTCCGATGTGTTTGAGTGGGACCCTCCAGTCCCATGGCTCGTTAGACCCTCTGGTCCAGTATGGGTGAGAACCCTCTGGTCTCACTACTCGTTGGAGCCTCTGGTCCAGTCGAAGTGAGGACCCTCCGGTCTCATAGTTCGTTGGACCCTCCGGTCCGGTCATAATATAACACAGTTCATTGGACCCTCCATTCTGATCTAAATATCACATAATATAGCACACATCACATATCACACATAAAATGCATAACTCATGCAAGCACATATGACCCTCTGTTTACACGTAATTACCACTCTAGGTAAAGTATAGTGAGAAGACTCACCTCGGATGATAAACAACCCTTATAAACGCTGCTGCTACGCAATGGCCTCTAACTCTGTGCCAAACCCGCAATTATCCCAATTAGGAACTAAGTTCCAACTCTCACTCATTAGGTCTAAAGGTAGTCCGCCAACCAGCCTATCAATGACCTAAAACCCATTCGGCCCACCAAGGCCCAATAATAAATGGACTCTCCCGAGGCCTAACTCCCTCACATCTAATGACAAGCCCAACTCAAGGGCCCAAAGCACACACACACACACACACACACACACATATATATATATATATATATATATATATATATATATATATATATATATATATATATAATCCTCTGGTCCAAGACTCTATAGCAACAACTCCAAACTCCTGGCCCAACACTCAAGGCCCAAAATGAGACTAAGCCCAAAAGTCCACAGTGAGGTTACGCAGGGCGTACCTCTCTTGTTACGCTCAGCATAGTCACGAATCCATATTGGCCAGCGCGGACATTAGGCCAGTACACGGGTGTTAGAACAAAGTTCTATCAGGATCGATAGATTCTAAGCAAGTTAATAATTAAGAACATAATAAAGAACACGATTATGGCTTTGAATAAGTCGTATGATTAATACTTCAACACCTCAGAAGAGCTTGACTAAGAACTTCGACTGTAGAGGTGTTCTAGGGTTACAAAATAAGAACGTGATTATTAACTCTCTATAATGCATACATGCATGTATATATATATATATATATATATATATATATATATATATATATATATATATATAACAACCCTACTAACTAATCTAGAAAACCACGGATAGACAGGCCCAATCCGGATACAAAACATAAGGCCCAAGACGCAACACAAACAGACTCAACAATCTCCCCCTTTGCGTCATTGGAGTCGAAACCTCAATTCTGTTTAGCAACAGAAGAGTTCTTCACAGTCTTAAACACTCTTGGTATGATGGCCAAAAGATGATACCGAAAAGTAATGTACCACCGAAGCATATCTGTAAAATTCTTCTTGTCAGCCTATAAATTCTGCTTGCTCCGATGTATTATGTTGAGGATGTGCTCCAAGCAATCAGTAGAGAATAAGTGTTTATCTACCAGATAAACAAAAATCTGTGACCTTCTCCTTTAGTAAACATCACAGTGAGATGTGTTGAATCAATTTGACCTAACTTCATTTTGCTCACATCCCCTGGCTTCGAAATACAGCCCTTTCTGTCTTCAACAAAGAAATTTCTTTCTCTGCTTGGGCTAACTGCACCTTCTGGACTTCATTGGTAGAGTCTTGTTTAGCAAGATCTGCCTTCAGTGCACTTTCAGTTGCTAGGTCAGCTTAAAGAGAGGCAAACCGAGAAGTGTTCTCAGTTTGAAGAGATGACCTCGTAGCTTCACACTTGGTGCTTTCTTCCTGAAGGGACTTCGAAAATAAATCCACAGAGGCTTGTATCTTCGCTGCACTTATATCGGCATGATTTTTCAAGGAGTCTAGAAAAATCTGAGTTGTATGAACAACCTCAGTAACATCAGTAAGAGCCTTTTTACACGAAGAAGTAGACGCATCAATAGCAGAAGTGGATTTTTGAATTGATGAGGTGTATTGTTCAATAGCAGTCTCTAGAAAAGCCTTGAGAACCACACCACTATAGGCCTTACTGTCTTCAAGCAATCGATCCAGCTTGTCATGAATGCCCTATAAATGGTGACTGCTGACAAAAGCATCATTATCTTCATTAGAAGGAAGGCGATATGGACTGAAGTATGTAGAGTCATGCTCCTCATTCTCTCCTCCTAGAGTGGCACTGGAATCGGTTGACTTGGTAGGTGA
This sequence comes from Lactuca serriola, assembly GCF_051521515.1. Taxonomy (NCBI): domain Eukaryota; kingdom Viridiplantae; phylum Streptophyta; class Magnoliopsida; order Asterales; family Asteraceae; genus Lactuca; species Lactuca serriola. Next base: position 221,131,460 of record NC_136410.1, on the reverse strand, counting down.
AAGAGGCTTAGTGAAGATTGGAGGTTCGATTGTAGTAGTGGTGGCCCCCGTATCAGATACGTTGACTCCCACTGTTGGGTCATGAATTATAGTGGTGGTGGATTGTGAAATTATAGGAGGTGGTAATGGTGAAGTGAAAATGGGAATGATAGTAACTGGTGGATATTGTGGTAAAGAAATTGTTGGTTGTGAAGTAGTGGGTGGAGGATCAATGGGAACCGAAACTGGAATTGTATGTTTTGGGGATGGGGGTGGTGTTGGAATTTTGGTATGGATGGTTTTAGTTGGAGTAGGGGATCTAGGAGGGGTATTACCTCTCGGTGATTCATGATGAACCTCCTCTTCGTCATCTTCTTTGTCGTTATCTGAACCAGAAGGAGTGGACTCTTGGACCTTCTCTCCATTTTCGTAAGCTTCTTGGGCTTAGAAGATTCGCCTTTATGAGATTTACGTTTTCGAGACTTGGAGGCTTTAGTCTTATCCTCTTCTGTGGACTCCTTCTTAGTAGTACGTTTGCCTCAGTTGCCAGGCTTGTCTACTGCATCCATGGCAGATTCTTATTCTAGAGTAAGGACTCCCAGTTCTTTTGGAGGAAGTTTTATGTATTCCGCCATAACCTTATTTTCTGCTGAGACACAACGAATCATGGATTCAGGAATGGATCCCTTGTGATGAAACTTTGTGGGATCAGAGATGATGATCTTCTTTGTGTGAAACGTATCAATTGAAGCAACTAGGGCATCCTTCATCACAGGAATGTCCAAGGTATTGATTGCCCTCCTTGTAATAAGCATCCAGAAGCGCCCACATTATATCTCCGAATGCCTCATGGAAGTATTGAGACCTTGCACCAATTGAGACCAGATAATCGTCCCATAGTCTAGGTTAAGACCATTGTAAAGACCATATAAGAAGGTAAGAAAACCCTTGCTGGTGCCATCTGATCCACCACTCCTTTCTGCCAAACTCTTGATGAGAAGAGTTAACAATCCATTCCACTGAGACGGCAAGCATGACTTCTTAACTTTTGTGACCATGGTGAGAACATCTGTATATCCCATCTCGTAAAGCATGGAGAACAGCTGTGTAGCTATGATAAAATCTGGTGAAATGACTGAAGAATCAACAACAAGATTCATCAATGAGCAAAACCTCCCTTTTGAAATCAAAGCCTTCTTGTTATGGATATGAAAGAAAATGCGTTCTTTGTTCTTGTCATATGAGGCCGTGGAGTAGAGCTGTGATAAGAGTGACATTGGAACGGCTTCAACTTGAGTTAGGGCAACCATTAGTGGGGAATACTTCAAGCACTCGACCACTTGAAGCATATACAAATCATACAAGAATGGGTTAAGTTCGATGATCATATTCTGATTAGGCTTTATCGTAAGCAATGTGGAAGATGCACTCTGTTCTTGAACTGAGGAAGAAGTCGCCATTGTTGATCGAAGAATGAAGATGAACAGTTGATGCTTGCGTCATAATCTTGAGAGAATTTGTTGGTGGTAAAAGACAAATAAAGGAAAATCTCTTTATATACCGTTTCCAGGAGAGAGAGTGTATACGATGATAATGACGTGATCACTAAAACGTCGCCTGGAAAAGCGCGATGTGACAGGTTGGGTACCCCCAGGTAAGCGTCAGCACGCATGGGTATAGGGACCGTTCAAATTCACGCGCCCAAATCCTTATCCTCAAACGTCGTTTGAAATTCAGTGCGACTTCAAGAAACATAAGTGTCCCTGTTTAAACAAAACTTTGAACGAATAGCTACGAGAGTTGTGACAATAAAATTTTTGTGCAATAGAGTGACAATCGATAAAGAAACAAAGCAAGTGTATATGGGATGTGAGTGATGTCTCATTATAAGACCGAAAGTCGATGATCCCAGGCAACAATCGCTTCCTTCAGAGTCAAGAGAGACTTGAAGTGTTTGTGTGGTTTCCCGAAAAATAGGATCAAGTGTTTGTTGAGAAACAATGAAAGGCTTCTTTTAATTGTTAGGCTATGGGTAGCTTATCTTCAACCAACCTTTGAGTCTTAACATCAGACTAAACTTTGGTGGAAGTACTTGTGAGACCAATGTAGTCTATTGAACAAGTAGGTGAGATGTAAGTTGGAGTGACAAATGAAGTAAAAGAAATCCAAAAACAAATAAATTGGATCTTTTTGGGAAGAAATGCCTTGATTTTAGACAATTTCGTAAAGACCACGCAAAAATAAAAAAGGATTTCATTGGGTAACCAATAAGTTCTTAAATTTAATAATTCACCATCAATTCATTATTGGAGTTGGATTATGGGTTTCACTCAGCACGTGGTATACGTATCCAAGTTCACAAACACAGACTTTGTGCAACCATAAACCTTAGTGGTAAGAACCGAGAGTCTCAAGGGTTACATTGGTGAAATGAAAGTCAATGGAGAATATAAGAAGGTGGTTTAAGAACCGAAAGTACCCTCTGCTATAAAAATATGACCAAGCAGATAAACTCTTGACTCATATGAGAAGAGTAAGGTAGCTCTAGACCGAGTTGATGTAGACGGCCTTATTAGGAAGAAACGATAGGTATAGATCGAATCATTAAGGCCTGCTCGAAATCATAGAGGCTTTGGTCAACATGCAGCAGCATACTTCTAGGGACCCTTAACTAGTTCGTATAGAAATAATTATACCTGTCGTGACTCCAAACTCTGTTGTGATACACTTGTGACCTAATTGAAGTAAGAAGAAACAAACACGCCACACAAACAGAACAAACAAAATGAAAAATATTTTGAAGTATTGAGTTTTCTTAAAAAAATAATAAATAATAAAAACGGAAATAGAAAATATTTTTCGATTTTTGAAGTTTTCTGAAAAAAAAATATGAACAGAAATAGAAAATATTTTTGGATTTTTGAAGTTTTCTGAAAAAAAAAATAGAAAGCAGATAAATTAATAAGCATAGACCATATTTAAGAGAAGAGAAGAAATTTACACATTATAAACCGAAACCTTATCTCAATTGAGTGAAGCGAAATAGACCGAGCGTTCGGTTCATTTCGGTTCTTAAAAATTTCAGAGCCGAAATAGACCGAGGGTTTGGTTCATTTCAGTTCCCAAAAATTTTAGAGCCGAAATAGACCGAGCATTCGGTTCATTTCCATTCCAAAAAATTAAGGAGCCGAAATAGACCGAGCGTTCGCTCCATTTCGCTTGTCTAATTTTAGTGAGAGATTTGAGTGTTCGGTACCGACTCCGCTTCCATCATACCCAAGCCTTGTAAGATTTTGTTAAATAGTGCTTCAGGTAATGCCTTAGTGAATATGTCGGCCAGTTGATTAGTAGATCGAACAAAATGTACTTCCACGTTCCCATCTTCTACATGATCCTTGTTGAAATGATATCTAAGTGCAATGTGCTTAGTTTTTGAGTGTTGCACTGGATTGTGACAAATCCTTATTGCACTTTCTGAGTCACAATATAGAGGAATCTTCTTCATACTTAGCCCGTAATCTCTTAGTTGACTCTCAATACATATTACTTGTGAAGTGCAAGATGCTGCAGCGATATATTCAGCTTCGGCTGTGGATAGTGATACGCATGTTTGCTTTTTGGACTGCCAAATAACAAGTTTTCCATCAAGAAATTGACATCCACCGGTAGTGCTCTTTCTGTCCAGTCCACATCCTCCTAAATCAGCATCAGAAAAGGATTGAATGAAGAATCCTGATCTTGCAGGATACCAGAGACCAAGAGAAGAGGTTCGCTTCAGGTAACATAATATATTCTTCACTGCCACCATGTGAGGTTCTCTTGGATTAGCTTGAAACCTAGCACAATAACAAACAGAAAACATAATATCTAGTCTACTAGTTGTTAGATACATAAGGGACCCTATCATTTGATGATATAGTGTTATGTCGACAACAGGTTTTTCCAGAGATGGTGTTAACTTAGTGCCAAATGCCATTGGAACCTTCACTTTTGAGTCGCCCGTCATACCGAGTTTCCTCAGTAAGTTCTTTGTATAGGCCTCCTGGTTGATGAATATACCTTTTGTACCCTGTCTAATATTTAAACCAAGGAAAAAGTTAATTGGACCCATTGCGCTCATTTCAAATTTACTCTCCATCAGCTTTCTGAATTCAGCTGTTAGGCTAGGATTCGTAGAGCCAAAGATGATATCATCAACATAAATCTGAACAATCATAAGATGTTCGCCTTCTTTCTTTCGGAAGAAGGTTGGGTCAACTGAACCTTATTTAAATTTTGACATTTTTAAGAAGCGAGTTAAAGTTTCATACCAGGCTCTCGGTGCTTGCTTTAATCCATAAACTGCTTTTTCCAATACATAGCAATGATCAGGAAATTTTTCGTTCACAAATCCTGGTGGTTGCTCGACATAGACAGTTTTTTCTAATTCTCCATTCAAAAAGGCGCATTTGATGTCCATTTGGAAAACTTCAAAGTTTTTATGAGCAGCGTACGCCAAGAAGATTCTAACTGATTCCAACCTAGCTACTGGAGCGAAGGTTTCCTCATAATCTATACCTTCCTCTTGACAATATCCTTTCACCACCAACCGAGCCTTGTTGCGAATAACATTCCCCTCTTTGTCTACCTTGTTTCTGAAGACCCATTTCAAGCCTACCACAGACGCATCCTTTGGTGTAGGTATCAGCCTCCAAACTCTGTTACGTTCAAACTCATGAAGCTCATCTTGCATTGCTCGGACCCAAATAGAATGATCAATTGCAGCTTTTACAGTTTTTGGTTCTATTTTAGAAACAAATGAATTAAACATACAAAAATCAACTTTAGAGAATAATGCAGTTTGTTTCGCTTTTAATTGAGATCGAGTAAGAACTTTTTCTGAAGTTTCACCAATAATCTGTGCTTTGGGATGGTCTTTAGTCCATTTCACTAATGGAGGATACCTTGAGTCATATGCTGGATCTAATTCAACATTTACTTCTATTTCAACTTCTGATAGATCACCCTCGCTTTCATCAGTTGTACTTTCACTCTCTTTCTCCCCCTCGACTGGTGAAGTGTAATCTGTGGCAGCATCAGAGTTTGCACCCTCTATGGGACGTGTATTCTCCCCCTCGATCGAACTATTACTTGGTGGTTTTGGATCAGTACATTCTCCTTCTCCTGATCCTTTATTAGATGGAGACGGAATGGGATTCTCCCCCTCGAAAGATGCTCTGTTTGATGTTGAGGTGGTTGAACTTTCCCCTTGAAATGGTGGATTGCTCTTAGCGGTAGGAGGTTCGCTGTCCATCTCTTTGGCAACTTCATCTATAATTTTCTTGAGACTATCAATTGTATTATCTGCGGCTTTCGCTTCTGAGTGCGCTGCTTTCTCTGGCTCATCAAACAAGCGCATGTATTTTTCAAACAGGTTGGCTATTGGAACCGAGACTTGTCCAGATTCTGGAAAAATTTCTCCTAAGTCAATTTCACTTCTTTGAACTTTCTTCATGTAATTATCGTCAAAGGTGACATAATTGGTTTCTTCAATTCGTTTTGAGCGTTTATTCAACACTCTGTATGCCTTTGACGTTAGTGAATAACCTAGAAAAATTCCTTCATCGACTTTGACATCAAACTTATTACGGTTCTCTTTAGAATTGAAAATAAAACACCTCGAACCGAATATGTGGAAAAATTTGACATTTGGCTTTCGGTTGTTTAAGATCTCATATGGTGTTATAGAGAATCTCTTATTTAGTAAGGACCGATTTTGAGTACAGCAAGTTGTTGCGACAGCATCAGCCCAAAAGTATAACAGAAGTGAAGCGAAACTGAGCATCGTTCTGGTTGCCTCACATAAAGAACGGTTTCGTCTTTCAACAATCCCATTCTGTTGTGGTGTATAAGTGGCCGAAAAATTATGAGTTATCCCCTTGTCAGCCAGAAAGCTCTCAAAATCATTATTCTTGAATTCCAGACCATTGTCACTTCTGATACTCCTTACCGTTTTCCTCAGCTGCACTTCTACCTGCTTGATGAATGTCTTCAACTTGGGAGTTGCATATGATTTCTGTTTAAGAAAGAAAACCCAGGTGAAGCGTGAAAAGTCATCTACAATTACAAGAATGTACTTACTACCACCGTAGCTTTCAATAGCAGAAGGTCCACATAAGTCGATGTGTAAGAGTTCAAGAGCTTCAACTATCTTTGTATTGATTCTTGTAGGGTGGCTTCTTCTGCTTTGTTTTCCCATTTCACATGTTGCACACAGATGTTCCTTGTTGAACTTGAGAAGAGGAAGTCCTTGAACATGATCACCAAGCACCAACTTGTTGATGTCTTTGAAGTTCAGGTGCGATAGTCGTCGATGCGACAACCAACTTTCATATGTATTTGCCTTTGATAGCAAACATATTGTTGGTTTTCCTCGTCTAGGGTTGAGATTTAAAGGGTACATCTCTCCCTTACGTTCAGATATCAACAGAACCTTCTTGGATTGTTTATCAATTATTTCAGAGCCCTAATCGTCAAATGATACTTTTAGACCAGTGCCCACAACTAATTGCGACACACTAATGAGGTTATGCTGCAATCCTTCCACATGCCACTTTACGAATCGACAAATCTCCATTTTTTATCATACCATATCCCTTGATTGTGCATAGGAGTTATTTCCATATTTCACACACCCACCATGTTTTAGGGACCGAAACTCCCTTAGCTCTTCTTTCCTTCCTGTCATGTGACGCGAGCAGCCACTATCTATATACCATTCCTCATTCGAACTGCTCGTCACTAATTACCTGCAAATTCAAGCAGATTTAGGAACCCAAAGTCGCTTGGTCCTTGTGAGTTTTTCACAGAAAACGGAATTGCAGTGGAAATATCAACCAAATATGTTCTTTTTACTAGAGTCGTTTGATCTTTTCATTTAATTGTATACACTTTGATTTTAGTTTTATCTTGTTTAAACTTAAGTGCATTGGTTGGTTTATTAGATGGTATTGGCATTTGAGTTTTCTTTTGAGATCTAGGGTTAGCTGATTGTTTCTTATTGTGGAACTTAGAATCTGAAGTGAGTTTTCCCTTTCCTTTGATGTCCTTCAAAGAATTTGCCTTGCCTTGCTTTTGGGACTTGGATGGACCAAAACTAGGTTTGGGACCGAAACTGGGTTTGGGTCCGAATGTTGACTTTCGATTCTAAGACTTGGAATAGTAGGAACTTGGACTGAAAGTTTCCTTTCCTTTATCCGATGATGCTCTCTTAGAAGGGACATGATTTGGATTTTGAGATTGCCAGTAACTTTTTCGCCCATTCAGATTCTTTGCATATCTTTGATTTCTTAGGCGTTTCTGTTCAACTAGCTCCTTTTGTGTTTTGTGGATGTTGATGCTGACCTTTGGCTTCTCTTCTTGAGTTTTGGTTGTTTTGATCGGAACTCTTTGTTCTTCCTTTGGTTCTTCAGGGATATCTTTTGTTCCACTTGTGCTTGGTTTGTCAAAACTTGAAGGTTTATTTATAGGTTCAGTTATGTGTCCTCCTTTGACCCTCCAAGAAGTCTGCTCAAACAAACCTACCGTTTCGTCTGCATTATCAATAGGAGCTGACCAGAAGTAGTCATCACATCCTTCAACATTATCATTTTCTACCATGATTCTTAATTCTGACGTCTGCTTAGGAGTGACCCATGTAACTGCATAAACCTGATTCGGCACAGTCTGAACTTTTTGATAAATCATAGCCTTTTCTTTGAGTTTATTTTCCTTATCTTTTGCCAGTCGAGCAAATTCAACTGAATTTTCTGAGATTAATGGTTTCTCTTTCTCAGTTTCGTTCTTCATAAACTCAGAGTCTTCTACATATATTTCACTCATCTCACTTTCTTCATCAAATTCAGACCTATTTTCAAAGTCTATTTTATTATCAGAAGCTAATTTGGCATTGGATTGGTCAAATGAGTGAATAGTGTATGACTTAATTTTCAACCTATCATTTTCATCTAAGATATCTTTTAGCATACATTTGTGTTCCTTTGAATCAATGAAGGTTTCAATTTTATCCAGTCCAATTTCGTAGGACATGGATGTCTCTTCTGATGATACTTCTGATTCACATTCAACTATGACCTCGTCTTCCTTAAATTCAGGAAATGGAAAAATCATCTTATGAATTTTCTTTCCTATCTCACAACTTAGATGCAATTGAGCTATATTGGTATATAAACACTTAGCAAGTAAACAAAAAACATTCCTTTGTTTCAAAAACTTTAGATTGTCTCTTTGCAAATAAATACTTTCATCCCTAGCCCTAACTAACTCCTGCTCCTTCAGCTCTATCCACATTCTTCTCTCCTCACTCTTCGTTGTCACCCTGCTAATTTGGTCAGTTAGGTTAGAATTTGTTAATCGAGTTTGCATTAGACTACCACTCAGATTAGAAAACTTAAGTTTTAACTCATTTAATTCTTCTTCATATTATGTTATTGGAACATTAAGAGAATCTAGGATAGTTTGTACCTTTTTGATCAAACGATCGCAGTCGTTGATCTGCTCACTAACTGGATTTGCTGCAAAACATTTGTTTTCAGTCAGGTTCGGTTCCTCACTTGCACTTGCAGTTGATGAACTAGCTGTGACAATCAAGCACTTTCCAGCCGAACCTACTTCCCTTGCCACACAAGCCTTTCCATGAGTAGGCTTTCTTAACGCTTCGTCTTTAGAGTCGGTTGACTAAACTTCGACGCCACCGAACTCATCATCATTTGCATTCTCCTGCACAATCAAAGCATTCATAGAACTGTTAGTTGCTTTCTTTTTCTTGATCTCTTCCAACTTGCGCATATAGTATGCCTCATCATCTTCTCTGTCTCTTTTCTCAGCCAATTTCCTTTGCATGCAATCTTTGGGAAATTGGTTCTTTCCGTGGCAGTAATTGCAGTCATATCCTGAGTCTCCTGCAAGCTTGTGCTCCTTCTTTTCATCATCCTTTTGAGAGGTGATCTTGCTTCATCCTTCACTTTCTCAGAGCTGTAACTTCCCTGCCAGTTTCGGTTCTTGTTGACAGTAAATTTTCTCCTTGCGAACTTCTTTGGATTGTGACCATCATAGCATACTCCTCGCTTGTGAGGTCACACTCCGACATATTAGCTTCTTCTTCATCTTCTGCAATACCTTTTCATTTAGAGAAAAGAGCCAGCAATCCTACACTAGAAACCACTTTCGCTTCTTTGGTTACTACATTTTCATGTGACTTAAGTATTCCCACAAGTTTCGCTAGCGAGTAAGACTTAATCTGTTCATGCGCTTTTACTATAGAAACAACAGCCATCCATGCTAGTCTGAGCCCATTCATGAAAGTCACTTTTTGCTCAATCAATTTCCTCTCTATTCCATTCTTAATCATCTTACTTAGGAGATGATTAAACCGATCGAAAGTCTGTATGAGCTTTTCATCAGGTTTCTGTTCAAATACTCCAAATTCTGATAGTAGCAAGGTTTGAATGGAGTGTTCTAGATCTTCATCGGTTGAATAGAGTTCTTTCAACCTACCCCAGATTTCTTTGGCCATCGTGCATGAACCAACCAACCGAAAGGTGTCAGATTGTAAGGCGGGTCTGATAATCCTCATGGCTTTCACGTTACATAGCAATTTTTCTTTCTCGTCCAGCGACATCTAGTCTACATCCACTACCAGCTTGTTATATTCCTTTTGGGATTTGACAGTAGTGTTCGTTCCTGAGTGACCAAACGGCCCAAGTGTGATAGCTTCCCAGATAAGATAGACATTATCTTCAGATCCAACCACGTAGTCTTCGAAGTGATGTGCCCATACTTCGTAGTCTTGAGTGTAGAGAATGGGTATCCTGGTTGTAGATCCAATGTTGTTTGAGATGTTGATTAGGTTTGTTTGCGAATCATCGTGAGAAATGGTGAGCTGCTAGAATCAAACCTGTAAACTTGAGATTAGGGTTTTATCTAAAACTGAGTTGTCGTCGAAACAAAGAAGACGACTTCTTATTTATACGATAAAATCAGAAACCCTAAGGAATTCTGAATACAGAAGGAATGTGTATTGATCACACAGTCTCCGGCTCTGATACCAATTGTTAGAACAAAGATCTATCAGGATTGATAGATTCTAATCAATTTAATAATTAAGAATGTAATAAAGAACACGAGTATGGCTTTGAATAAGTCGTATGAATAATACTTCAACACCTAAGAAGAGCTCGACTAAGAACTTCGACTGTAGAGGTGTTCTAGGGTTACAAAATAAGAACGTGATTATCAACTCTCTATACTGCATACATGCATGCATATATATATATCTATATATATATATATATATATATATATATATGTGTGTGTGTGTGTGTGTGTGTGTGTGTGTGTGTGTGTATATATATATATAACAACCCTACTAACTAATCTAGAAAACCACGGATAGACAAGCCTAATCCGGATACAAAACATAAGGCCCAAGACGCAACACGAACGGACTCCACAGCGGGGCGTACAAGAATTACGCTCAGCGTACTCCCTAGATTCACTCCTTATACTCATTTGGTCTTAAACAGTTAAAACATTACCCCAAACCCCAGATGTGGACTCCCTAATGGCACTTACTCCATAAAGTCAGTGACTTTAAGCCTTTGCATGGCTGGGAAGGTCACAAACACCCAAAACACTCACTTCCTTATCTCAAAAACCTCCTATCTCATGCATGGCTTTATTCCAACGACCAAGATTGGATTTTTATGACATAACACCACTAAATATACTCAAAGGGACATACATTAGGCTCTGGAGTTAAATCAACTCATAAAGCTTCAAGCTTTGGGACCAAAAACCCTAAAATGGACCCAAAACAAAACTAGCACAACAATAAGCAAGTTCAAAACGTGATACCTCTGGAAGATGCACCAACAAGAGAATAATATTGATCCAAAAGCTAGGTGCTCAAGCCATTCTCTTTCAAAGCTCCTTCTTCTTCAAATTCCAAACATAAAAAGTGATCACCTCACTAGATCCACAAGAGAAAGCCACCAAGATTCAAACTTTATGCTTTCTGGAGCTAGATCAACATGATTAGGGCTTGGATCCACAAGCTCCAACCAAGAAATGCTTCCTCAAGGAACTCCTTCTTCCATAATGTGCACCAAAAACTCACTAAATCACCAAAATGCTCACGAATCACTCAAATGGAGGCTTAGGATCGATTTTTAGGGTTTAGAGGGATGAAGGCTGAAGATATTATGGTTAGCTTATGAGATAAGGAACTTAAATAGGGTCCAAGACCCTAAAATAGGGTTCATGTCTGATAAGCATACACCCAGCGTACTCCGAAGAATATTCGCGACCATCCTTAGTCAGTACACCCAGCATACTTCCTTCTGCACTAGTACGCCCATCGTATGCTTTGTGTACGCCTAGCGTACTCGGCTAAGCCTACAACCACAAACTTCTGAAGGCCATAAATTCATCATTATAAATCCTTTTCTGACGATCCTTATATCCACAAAAAGGTAACGAAAATCCCTACACTTCTATCAACTTTATTCCTCCTGAAGCCCACTCAAACTCAAATCCAAAATTCATGAGAAGCCCGCACCAGTGCCTGTAACAATACATTTGGGAAGCACAAACTGAACTCTTTTATCACACAACCTACCTTACCCATATCCCAAAAAGGCCTAAACCTTTATCCTTCAGAGCCTCAAAGCCTTCTCATACTCGGATTAAGGCCTACGGTCCTTAAATCACAAAACAATCTGGAACAGGATGTTACACAAACAAGGTGGCATACAGAGTTCTTATCAGACACATGTGACTAATAGTTGAAAGCTTTGATGTCAAATTCAATGACTATTACGTCCGCAACACTGCTCTTTCAAGAGAAACGAAAGAAATCCTAGAAGGTGATATACCAGCCTCTTCGGGTCTTCTCAACATATTTGTAATAAACTATGATGATCTTTTCGACCCTGTAGAAACTACTCAACTCTTCGAAATTCTTGTGTCCGCAGAAGCTCAACAGTAGTATGCCGAAGACTCTGGTCCAACTTTGTCCGATGACGTGTCGCTCAACACTTCCACCTCGTCGATTGAGGGGGAAAGTTCAACTCCTGACCAGATGACAACCATCGAGATTCCAATACATGAATTAGCAGCTCTGGTTCCTATCCGTAGAGTTACTCTCCCTTCAAATGTTTCTTCATACTCAGACGATGAAGATATAGAAAATATTGACACAAGAACCATCACTATTTCAACAATCCAGGGGGAACCATCTCAAGTTCAGGGGGAACTCCCATCCACAATCCAGGGGGAACCTCACTCATTTGCTCAAGAAAATGCTGACCCTACTCCCACAATCCAAGACAATTCTGCGGGCTGCTCACAAGTCCAGGGGGAACTGCCATCCCCAACCACATATTCTTTAGATAATGAAGACATTCCCTCCACCACAACTGCTGATCATCTACAACCTCGCCTACTTGTCTGGACGAAGGACCACCCACCGGGTCAAATTATCGAAAATCCATCCGCAATTATTCAAAATCGATCCTCTAAAGATTTAACTAATCAGTGTCACTATGAATGCGTTTATGTCCTCTGTCGAGCCCCGAACCAGCAAAGAAGCCTTATTGGAACCCGATTGGATATCTGCAATGCAAGAGGAACTGGTAGAGATTGAAAAAAACAAAGCGTGGCAACTTGTTCCGAAGCCAAAAGGTCACACTATTGTTGGAACAAGATTGGTATTCAAGAACAAACTAGATGAATCTGGTGCGGTTGTTAGAAACAAAGCAAGACTAGTTGCTAAGAGGTATAGTCAACTTGAAGGTGTTGATTATGATGAAACTTATGCCCCTGTAGCCAGGATGGAAGCCATACACATCTTCTTAGTGTATGTTGCACACAAAATATCAAAGTACATCAAATGGATGTAAAGAGTGCTTTCCTAAATGGTGAACTGAAAAAAGAAGTTTATCACCAATAACCTTCAGGCTTCAAATGTCAAGATTTCCCAGATCATTGTTACAAGCTTGAGAAAGTAGTTTATGGTCTTAAGAAAGCACCAAGGGCATGGTACGAGACTCTCTCAGAGTTTCTTGTCACGTCCGGATACAAAAGAGGATTGATTGATCCCACATTATTTAGAAAGGCAAACGGTAATCACCTTATGCTTGTAAAAATCTATGTGGATGATATCATTTTCAGATCAACAGATCATAGAATGGTGGATGAATTTGCAAAGATCATGACCAAAAAGTTTCAAAAGAGCATGAATAGAGAGATCAACTTCTTTCTAGGACTTCAAATCAAAAAAGTCCCTCAAGGGATATTCATTCATCATGAAAAATAAACCTCTGAACTGCTGAAGAAATATGCAATGGAAAACTGTTCCTCTTCAAAGGTCCCTATGGCCTTCTGATATAAGTTTTTTGCTGATCCTTCCGGGGAATCAGTAGATAAAACTTATAGAGGAATGATTGGTTCGTTGATGTAACTCACCGCCAGCAGACCAGACATTGTCTTCAAAAAAGGCTTGTGTTTAAGATACCAAGCCGATCCGAAAGTATCACACATGACCGCAGTTAAGCAAATTCTCAGATATTTGAAAGGAAGCAAAGCCTTAGGCCTCTGGTATCCCGCAGGGAACAACTTTAGCCTTCAAGCATTCACTGATGTTGATCATGCCGAATGCAGATTGGATAGGAAAAGCACTTTCGGTGGTTGTCAATTTCTTGGAGGAATACTAGTTAGCTGGTCCTCACGAAAACAAAATTTTGTTTCTTTGTCTACCGCAGAAGCCGAGTACGTGGTCGTAGCGAGCTGTTGTTCTCAAATCTTGTGGATGAAAACCCAACTTATGGACTACGGATACAGAATGTTGCGGATACCGATCTATTGTGAGTCTGAAAGTGCTATAGTGATTTCTTATAATCCTATTCACCATTCAAAAATGAAACACATTCAACTTCAGTACCAGTTCATCATAGATCATATACTGAAAGGTAACATTGAACTGATTTTTGTTAACACTCATGAAAAGATTGCAGATGTGTTTACAAAATCACTTGACGCAACAAAACTCAATAGTTTTCTTCAAATGTTAGGGATGATGAATCTGGATCCTGAATTCTTTTTGAACTGATAGGTACCACATATCTCTTCTGGTCTCTGTTGCGGTCCTAGTTAAATATATCTATCATACATGGTTTCAGTATACTCTGTGTACCGCAACTATATATCATACTTATATTTCTTGGGTCCTTATTTCTTTTTCTTTTTATTACTTTTTGTCAAGTGTTCCTTAGCTTATACTATCACAGTCCAATGCTCATCTGCCGCAGTGAAGAATCAATCCGCATTGATGATACAATCCGCAGTCGCACTTAATGATTTTCAACCACTTCTTCATGAAAGCTCAAAAAAAACAAAAAAAACAACATTGTGTGCTATTTAATGTTTTTCATTAAATAAAATTCTTCCGTATTAAATTCAAACATTCTTTTGTAGCACACAACGTTTCAATCCTTTCTCAAATAATCTTTTGGTGTTAGACCTATTTTAGGGATAATGACAAATAAACCAGCTTTCCATAAAAGAAATCTCTTAAGAAATCTTTTCATTAAACTGTCTAATCTCCTTTAATAAATCATTTTAGAGATCCTTTACCCCCAAGTTGTCAAATCTGTTTCATATTCCACCTTTATTCAACAGATTCTTTACCCTCACCACACGATCTCCAAACGTGTGTCTATGGGCCTGACAAATCATTAAATACCCCATTTTTGGGAAAAATCAAAAAAATATGATAACTTCTTTTGATTTATTTTATTTACAACTAATGATGATTAAAACCCAAGGGTTTTAATCATTAACTGCAATAGATAGGGTAAATTCAATACCCATTTGGAATCCGGAACTATAAAAACCCCTTTTTCCCTCCCAAGAAAGCTTTACGCTTTCTGAACTCTCTAGACGATCTTCATCTTCTTCCTCTTGCAATCAAAAGTTTGAGTAAATTACGCGATTCATCCCTTGTGCAAGTGCTAAAAAGCACGTTTAGTCCCTATTTTCAAAAATTAACTCGGATCGTCCCTCGTATCGTTAAAACTTGCACGTTTCGTCCCTAAAATCATTTACCAAACATAAAATGTCTATTTTGCCCTTTTCTATTTATTTTTGACTTATTTTTAGATTGTTATTATTATAAATTATATTTAAACAATCATTAAATAAATGGGCCCATCTCATATACCCACTTCTTCTTCTTCTTCTTCTTCGTATCTCCTGTAAATCACCACCCCTCTTCCTCACAAGTATTGAGGTACATTCACTCTCGATTCTTCTCCATCTCTGGTGAGAGAATATCGTCGTCGTCAACACTTACATGCCACCGTCATTAGAGCTACAAACACACACAGAAAAAACCATCGTTGTCGCCACCGCACACCAACATCGTCATCGCCTGTTGCCCTGCTCACCATCACTACAAGCTCCCTCTCTACCTCTCTTAGTTACATTACACCACCTCCAATAACTCTCTCTTACTCGCCATTCTTCTTCAACACCTGCTCTCCTCTCTCACTGTGTCTCATCTCTGATCTGCAAGCTTCGACGAGCCCTTCTGTGATGCCACCAACACAATCTTCTTCTCTTTCAACATCCATTATACCACCACTGTCTTTCCAGTCAAGTTTCCCACTTAATGGATTTTCATTTTTGAAATCTCAAATGGGTTAGAAAAGAAAGAACCATACACCCCTTCTTCTTCGATTTCAAATGGTTCGGTCTCAATTTCAGAAAATTCCCCTTCTGTGAGATAACGAACCGACAGGATTAGTGGTGGTGAATGATTTAGGGATACGATATTGGTGGTGGTGAATGATAAAGAAGTGCAACATAGGGTTTCAGATACGATTGAAGGGTGTGAATCAGGTGATTAGAAAAAGGTAAATCGGTGATGTGAAAAGTCGTTGCTTTGATCAACTGAAGTGGCTTTGGAGTTGGACTTGAATCAAGTGCTCAAATGGAAATTGTGGGTTAAAAAGATTTGGTTTTACATCAATTTGGATCATCTGTGTTTCGGTTAATGGTGAAAAATTTTGGTTTTGATGATGGGGGTGGTTGTTGTAAGGGCGTTATTGTCACCTGTGCACTTCCATCTCATTCCTTGTGGTGGTCGGGGGAGGTGAAAGGGATGTCGGTAGTGGTGCTTGGGATGAAAGTCGATTTCAATGGGTTTAGGGTTTGACCGGTGGTGGTGTTGTTTCGTGTTCGTCGGAAATGGAGAGTAAGAGGACATGGTGAGAATGAGAGAGATGAAGTTGTGGAAGGGGGTGGGGTGGATATTTGTTTTGTTTTTTTTTAACCTGAAAATGATAAATAAATAAAATAAAATTGAAAAAGAAATCACTTAAGGGCAAAATGGTCATTTTATGTTTGCAGGGACAGCCCGAGTGAAAAAATAATGATACATGGACGATCCGAGTTAAATTTTGAAAATAGGGACTAAACGTGTATTTTGACACCTACACGAGGGACGAATCATGTAATTTACTCCAAAAGTTTTCTACAAGTTCTTCAAGTATTTTCAAAATGGTGAAATCTAGAGCCTCAAAGAAGCAATCCAAAGCATTTGGATCAGTGCAACCCACTGGTTCTGAATCCACTACCAGAAACCAATCACTAGCAATCGCATCAAGCAATTTTATGGCAATATTTGAAGATCATCCCTCGTACAACGAATCAATTCGTCTGATGATCAAGTTCTTGCCTTCACACCCTCTTTGGAGCTTTTGACTCATTTACTGATGTTGTTCCTCTCTCACCCTTTTCAAATGCGCATTCTCAGTGTTTCGCCCAATCCACAACCTACATGTAGTTCGTCTTAACCTAATCGATGATTCTTTGGTCATCTTGACTAAGGACAAATTTATAAATGCCATCAACAAGGTGTTACCGTGTTACACGCCAAGCATGAACAACATCATCGCTACACTCTATCAGATGGGATACCAAAAGAAACTCAAAGGCATAGGGGAATTCAAGAAGAACCAGTTGCCTGCGGTCTGGCAGTTTCCTTGTCACTTCATCATCCGGAGTCTCTCTGGCAGAACCGGAGGAACTGAAAACATAGGCCTGAAGTTACTTGAAATTGTAAGGAGCTTCTTCACTAGGAATGACGTCAACTACAGTCAAATATTGTGGGACGACTTCCTTCAATATATTCCCAAGGAGCATCCAAGGGTAGGCGCCACAAAACTCACCTTGGCACACTTCTGGTCCCTGTTCATTTCTGACCATCACCATGACGCAGGAATCAGCATGGTCAATGACATCAATTTCTTCGTCACACGTGATCTCAAAAGGTACCCTCCATCTAAAGATCAATCTGTTTCTGGACCTCAAAAACATTTACCCATATACTTGTTAATGTCTGTTGGACTGGAAACCAAGGAAGTTACAAACCATATAGAGGCTACGGAAGGTATTGACCCATAACTTTCTACCCCGCCTCTACCCAGTCATTCCATTTTAGTCTCATCCGAACCATAATGTCCAAAGAGTACCGCAGCCCCAACTACCACTACACACTCAAGCCAACCTTCAACCCAAAGGAAAAAGTTGTGAGTATCCTCAAAGAAATCCCCTCACCATCAGTCAAAGAAAGTAAAGTTCTCAAAGAAACGAAAAGCAGTTGTGTCCTCAGATGAATCCCCTCTTCATCCGCAACCCTCTCCTGTACACTTTGCCGAAGAATCAGACAATGACTCCTGTCCACTTATTTTTCGCAAGAAACGGAAGACAAACCCAATTCCTAGCCATATGCATGACCAGACTAATATCGAAGTCTCTAAAAAGACTCCAGTAGTCCTTGGGGTCCCCGCAGACCCATTTGCTTCAACCCTCCCCAACCACTCAGACACAGTAAGTGTGTCCGATTCATCTGATCATGGAGACTCGACCCCAATTGAATCCCAAGAGGATATAGTTGGTTCCAAACGCCCTAAGGTCTCCAGGGCTTCCCATCTCCACTTTTTAACGAACAGCAGTTGCGCTCCATACTTGACTCTGTCATCCAAACACTTGATACACATTCCCAACCGAAGGGCAATTCTTCAGCCCTTACCAGAACTGAGCCGAGGCCAAACTTGACTATGGGTCAAGGAGACCGGGGAAGCTTAGGAAATCCTACTCTTCTTAACTTACAATCAGATGGTTTAGGCATGGTGAGCACAACCGTGCAAGGATCCATGAACCCGGGGGACACCTCGGTGCGACAAAAAAGATTTGACAGTTATGATTCCGGTGACTCTTGGGTTTAGTATAAACCTCAGACTGAATCTGAATTCAAGAAGTATGAAGCTTTCAGAAGGGCATTCCAAGCCCGCAAGGATCAACAGACTAAGCGGCAACAACTGAAGGAGCAGGAGATTCAGACTGTAGCCAAGTACTGGGTCGATGCAATTAAAAATTCCAACACCATGGCCAATATCCTCAAAGTCCAAGATTGGATGACCTCAATGGCTGAAACCATCTAGAAAGCCCAATCTCTTCAAAGTGGTGCAGCTGACTCTAAGCCCACTCAACCTGTTGAAACTCATGCATCCAACAAAGATGGTACCGCAATAGAAGTCAGCACCGGACCGATCTTTGGTCTGGATGATATTGATATGACTGAAGTTAATCAACCACCTCAGTCAGATGACTTCGTGATGGTGTTCAATGATGAAGATTCTAGCGGTTCTCAGCAATCAACTTCCAAATCAAAAGAGAAGAAGAAAAAGAAGAAAATGGTTGTGACGCGCAAGGAGTTTCTACGTCTCTAGAAAAGTTAGATAAAATTTTAACTGCAGTGCCCACCCCTCCTCAATCTAAAGTTGTTGGTCCTCAATCTATTGCTGAAAGACTCGAACAATTAGAGACAAGAGAACGCCTAGCTGCTGAATGAATATCGCCCAAAGTTGAAATGGGGATCCATGCCCTTGATAACAACAGAACCACAGACCACAAGGAATTCTTAGCCGCTGCTGAAAAACTCATTCAAGGGGTCACCGCAATCAAAACGGACCTTCAATCAACAATTACGTACCAGGCGATTCAATCCAAAAAGCTTGTTGAGGAAACTCACAACGCTTACGAGTCAACCATTTCAGTACTCCAGTCAACGATCAACAATCTCCACAGATCCCTGACCTCAAGCTCTCATGGCCGTGAACTCCTCAAGCTAACCAAAGACATTCATCAGTTACTGTTCAACACCAAAATTCCTGATAATCAACAGCTATCTAATATTTTGAAGTCCCAGTTCAATGATGTATTCACAAAGATTGATAGACTCCGTCAGTGGTTTGAGGATCAACATATTGATTCCTCAAAAGGGGGAAGTGAGCACTCTGATCCGCAGCTCCATCAATCTCCGATGACACTAGACTTCGATCCATCTCACTTCACTTCAAACACCCAATTGCAACCCCTGAAGCTCACCAATCTCCGATTTTAACTACGAGTCAAACTAAATCTCCAACTCTGTTGCCTTCTCCTCAAAAATCTCCTCAACAAATTCAAATTGAGCAACATGAATCTCCTCCCCGCCAAGAAACCCCACCCCAATTCAAGAGCTTAGCACCAACCATCTCATCAGATCACTCATATGACTCCCCTGCAAAAAAACAAAGAAAGATCGACTGGAGGGCGGCCAAGCTCGTAGAACAAATATGCAGAGACAATGGGTTCGATACTACCATGGATGAAACTCTCATTAACTCATGGGTTAATCCAACCCGCTGCCTGCTGGATGATTACTACAGGCCAATGCTAATATACGCTGAGCCCCCGGAAGATGGCTACCGGGACATTCCTATTTCTCCGAATGCCATGTTTTTCAAAGTATTTGAACCATTTGACCTAATTATCCCTAATGATCAAATACTACCTCTGGAGTTTGAACGTCTCAACAAATTCCATGGAAAGCATGGATCCAAATTCTAGGACATATGGTCAAGTGATAAGCCTTCCGGAGTAAAAAACTTCAAGGTCCGTAAATTCATGAAGTCCAGTTTCATCCAATACACGTTGACTAGAAGAGAATGTGATTACATCTGGATCTAGGCCGATTTTCCGTGTATGAATCCGGAAGAAGTGTTTCTCATTGCAAGGGTGTTTCAACTCAAATCCGCAAAACACTCTAAAATGAAGATTGCCTTTGAAAGGGCATGCGAGTACCTAAGGAGCAACGTATGTGATTTTGCAAAAATAAATACAGATATTCACCCAACATTGGCTCAAAGGTTTAATATCCATGCACTCGAACCCGCACCCATCTTTACTGAAGGATATGAAGAACGATCCTTGGGTGCAACCAACTTTCCAGAGTTGGGAGTTATATACAAAAGGGTGAACAACAATGTCAAATACTTTGACCCTATCACTACCATACACCGCATGACCAAAAGGCAACTAGAAGTCACTCTAACTTCGGTGCGAAGATCAAAACACACAACGTATGAAGTTAAATTCGAGATCACCTGAAGGATCAACTGGTTTAGTGAAGTAAGGAAGTTATGGTGGATGCTGATAAAATTTCAGAAGCTCAACAAATGAGAAGGTTAAAAAGGTCACATAGGGGGAAATTGTTGAAGCAAGAAGTGACCCTCTTGAACCTCACATCCGAAGTCCCCCTCATCATTGCGGATTCATCTACCGCAACATGAATTGATGTCATCCGCAGTCTACCACAACTGGAATGAGGACTTAGTTTTTATCTTATCTCTTTACATTGTAATGTCCAGTGTACCTTGCATGGACACTTATTTTGTTAGTCTTTATTCAAACCCTGTATTGTTCTTGGACCTCTATAAATAGAGTGTTCCGCTTCTATGTCAACTTACATCTCTAATATACATCTCTCTTGAATCTCATATCATATATTTTTCTCTCCTTACTCTCAAAGATCTTACTGAACTCAAACTCTTATATTAAGATTGTAATCTCCCCTTCGGAGCAAGTAACTCTTGACTTAATCAATTTGAGCTTATCACACTTATTAACTTGGTTTGATTGCATTCCTTGTTACGAATCCGCCTAAGTGTATACTTGATATAATACTTGTTGTCATTTATATTTCCTTATATTTTCGCACCTAACTATCTAACTATCTAATTCTAACTTATTATTGTTGAGCTTTATGATCCTTTGAGTTAAACTTTATTCCACAATTTTACTTTTACTAACATTTGCTCAATTATGTTACTCAAGTTTTTCTCTCTACAAGAAACCTGCAAAAATTAAACAGTAGAAAATCATCAGAGAATTTCGTCTTCATCAGATTTGCTACCATGTAAGATTTAGATGTAAATTAGGGTTCCGTATGATGGAGATTCTGATTATGATGTGTAACACCCAAATTTTCAAAATAATTTTTCACATTTTATAAAACACATTTTCATTCATGATCGTTATAAAAACACCATTATATCATATAGTCAAAACATAACATCGCATCCCAAGATCAAAATGTAAAAACTCCTCGTGTGTGTACTGATCAAGCTGGCGCCTTCCTGTGATCCTCATTGGTACCTGAAACACATAACACAACACTGTAAGCATAAAGCTTAGTGAGTTCCCCAAAATACCACACACAATACATATTAGCCACTCGAGGCTATAACTTTGTTTGACCCGCTGGTTAATCTGTCTCAGTGGGACCCTCCAGTCCCATAACTCTGTGGGCCCTCTGGCCCTAACTCTGCGGAACTTACGGTCCTAATTCTGAAAACTCTAGCACATACATAGCATAACTCACATAGAAATCACATCATGCAAAAGCATACAAAATAATCTGTCACATAACTCTAATTACCACTCTATGTAAAGTATAGTGAAAAGACTCACGTCGGGTAACTCGGTGAAATCTTGAACTCTTTAAAATCCGATCTAACCTCCGCCTAATCATATGAAATAAACACTCTAAATCAATACATCTCTCAACGCTAGACTATTCCTCCTCTTACCATTTTACCCCTCTCATGGCTCAAAGACCCTAAAGATGACCAAACCCTATAAGTCGACAAAAGTCAACTCCCCGGGTTACGCGGCACGTACCACACATGTACGCTGGGCGTACCCGGTCTCTTCACAGAAAGCGGGGTGTGCGACCCCTTATGCCGCGCGTAGTGCGATTACGCCCAGCGTAACTCTCAGTATTAGACTCTAAGCATTTTGGGGTCTTAATCCATTAAAACCCACGTCCAACTTCTAGATCTGACCGTTTATAACCCTCTTTTTATCCATAAAGTCGGTGACTTTAAGCCTTTGCATGACTGGACAAGTCACTAACACCCATAATACTCCATTTCCTAACACTAGAAAGCTCAATACTCATGCATAACCTCATATCCACGACCAAGATGGAAACTTTATGGATTTATAACACAATACCACTGAAATGGGACAGATCTAGGTCCATGGAACACATTACACTCATCAAGTCTCCACCTTTGGGACTTTTAAACCTAAAATGGTCCATGAAACATTAAGCCAAAATGAAGAGGAAAGTTTTGAACTTTATACCTCCAAGTGCAGCTCCTTCCTCTGTAGATCTCAGATCCAAACTTGCACTTCAAGCTCTAGCCTCCACAAGCTCCTCTCCTTCTTCTTCACACACACACCAAGGAACTTTTAGCTCCAAAACACTCACTCTCAAGCTAAGGACGATTGGGAGGCTCGCTTAGGGTTTTACTCACTGATATGGAGGCTGAGAAATTAGCCTTAGCATCCATTATATAGTGCACAAGTCAAATATTAGGGTTTGCATCTGGACTATTACGCCCATCGTAACCCTGGGTACGCCCAGCGTACCTAGGCGAGTCCGCGTCCAAATTAAGCGCATAAGTACGCACAGCGTACTCCCCAGTATGCCCAGCGTAGTCATTTGCTACTAGAATTCTCACAAAGGACCACTTTTGACAAGTTGACAAAATGGAAGGATATAATAGCTTTACCTGGATTTTGGGATGTTACATGATGATGATGATTCTGATTATGATACTGATGAAGAAGACATTGAAGTATATGATGGAGATGCTGATTAAAAAAAAAAAATGTTTTTTTGTAATAGAAACTTTATTTGATGCTTAACTTTTATCCATATTGTTTGTTTAACTTTTATTTATGTTGTTTGTCTATATTACTCATCTTATAATTTAGCAGGGAACTAACTTTTATTAATATTGTATTTCTATATTGTACATCTTGTAATTTTACTGGCTACATATGAGGTTTACTTAGGCAATACTCTTTGTCATGATGGTCGATGTTATGGGCCTTGGACACGGAGGTGATGGAACTGGGGATCCACCAATTCCAGGAGGCTTTGGTCGCGGGCAGCATGAACAGGATGGTAAGTTTTATTATGATATATTTATAAGTTATTTTTATTAATTTATTATAAGTTATCGTGACTAATATTTTTAATTGTATTTTTTCAGCCGAGCTTCCAAAGAAAAGGAGGGGCTTGTCAAAGAACATCGAGCTAGGAACATGGATACGGGCAAATAAGGGAAAACCCGTGGATTTAGCTTTCAACAGGGAGATCACATATTCCCCTGTCGGGAAGCCTGGTAATTGGTTGACACATGAAATCGGGAGGTATTTATGGAACAACATCCCTTTGAATGTATCTAGCCTGGTAATTGGTTGACACATGAAATTGGGAGGTATTTGTGGAACAACGTCCCTTTGATATGGAGGCTAAGAAATGAGCCTTAGCATCCATTATATAGTGCACAAGTCAAATATTAGGGTTTGCATCTGGACCCATTACGCCCAGCGTAATCCTGGGTACGCCCAGCGTATCCAAGCGAGTCCACGTCCAATTTAAGCGCATGAGTACGCGCAGCTTACTCCCCAGTACGCCCAGTGTAGTCGTTTGCTACAAGAATTCTCACAAAGGACCACTTTTGACAGCTTGACAAAATGGAAGGATATAATAGCTTTACCTGGATTTCGGGATGTTAACTTTCTCCCTCACTAGAACCAGACTTCGCCTTCGAAGTCACATGCTGAAAACAACTCTGGATGCTGCTCCCGCATCTCTGACTCCGGCTCCCAAGTCAGCTCGGACCCCTTCCGGTGCTGCCACTGGACCTGAACCAGTGACACATCCTTGTTCCTCAGAATCTTGACCTTCCGGTCCAAGATCGTGATCGGTCTCTCAACATAATTAAGACCCGCATCCACCTGGATATCCTCTAATGGTACCACTACCAACTCGTCGGCTATGCACTTCCTCAGCTGAGACACGTGGAAGGTATCATGAATCTCGCTCAACTCCGCAAGTAGCTCCAATCGATATGCTACCCTACCCACCTTCGCAATATCCCTAAACGGTCCAATGTACCGGGGCCCCAACTTGCCCTTTTTCCTGAATCGGATCACTCCTTTCCAAGGAGACACTTTCAGGAGTATGAAATCTCCAACCTGGAACTCGAGCTCGGATCGACACCTATCCGCGTAACTCTTCTGGCGACTCTGGGCCATCAACAATCTTTGTCTAACCTGTTGTATCTGTACTGTAGTCTGAAGCACTATCTCAGTGTTGTCCATCACTCGCTGCCCTACCTCTCCCCAACAAATGGGATTTCGACACCTCCTCCCATACAATAACTCAAAGGGAGGCATACCAATGCTCGAATGGTGGCTGTTGTTATAAGAAAACTCAGCCAAAGGCAGATACGTATCCTAATTCCCTCCAAAGTCAAACACACATGCTCGAAGCATGTCCTCGAGCGTTTGAATCGTCCGCTCACTCTGACCGTCCGTCTGCGGGTGGTAAGCGGTACTGAAATGCAGCCTAGTACCCAACTCCTCATGGAATTTCTTCCAGAACCTGCAAGTGAAATGCACATCTCGATCCGACACAACCGAGATTGGCATACCATGCCGCAGTACCACCTCTCCCACATACACTTATGCCAACCTCTCTGCGGAAGAGCTCTCACTGATAGCAAGAAAATGAGCGCTCTTTGTCAGTCGGTCGACTATCACCCAAATTGCATCGACGCCTCTCGCAGTCCTCAGCAATTTGGTGATAAAACCATGTAAATATGTTCCCACTTCTATTGGGGAACCTCAAGCGGCTGCAACTTGCCATGCGGACACTGGTGCTCAGCCTTAACCCTGCGACAGGTCAAGCACCTCTCTACAAACCAAGCCACATCCCTCTTCATACAAGGCCACCAATAATCTATTTTTAGGTCCAAATACATCTTAGTGGCCCCGTGATGGATCAAAAACCTCGACCTGTGCGCCTCCTCCATCAAAATAGCATGTGCCCCACCCTCAAATGGCACCCAAATCCAGCCCTGGAAGGTCATAAGCCCCCCGGCTATCGGAAATGAACTATGATATCTTCCCAATCACCCGCTCTCGATCAGGGTGGTCTTGATAGACCCAAACATCTCTGGAATCTCAGCGCGGATGGCAGCAGCCACCTCATCATGAATCATCTAGTGGAGATCCTCATCGCTCACACCCCTCTCACTAGTCCCTGGCATGTGGCGTGTCCCCACCATGATGTCTCTCTGAAATACAACACAAGATATCAGAGAATCGCTCGAGTGTACACACACTCGATATCCCAATCCTACTTGATCCCTGGTACCCTAAGGATTCTTACTTGGGCTGCACATTGATCTGGTGCCTTTGGTAGTACGGGCCCAATACTACCGCCCACATCGCACCAATATTCACCCCAAGTCCTCCTCTTAGGATCCGAAATCCCAAGCACTCTACTCTCTCTCTATGCATAGTCTACTCTCAAGCAGATCTCTCATAAGGTCCTCGCTGCTATCTATTCACTCTCAAGCATCTCCTAGCAGCAAAATCCCTAGGCTAAGGCATCACAAATCAGGCGACTCTAGTCCTAATAAGAATACCTAGCCTACTCTAGCCTGCATATCATATCATAATATATCTCATAACACATAATGTAAGGGTATTTTGGGAAATCACCGTTCGGGCGCTGGCTGATCGTACACACTGCTCTGCTCTGCTTTTTCAAAAACTTTTTACTCTTGAGAAAATTTTGTAAATTTGATTTTGAAAATCTCCCAAATCCTTAGTTTGAGTTTAGATACGCCCGAAGGTGTACCCGAATCCCTCAAACCAAGGCTCTGATACCAACTTGTAACACCCAAATTTTCAAAATAATTTTTCACATTTTATAAAACACGTTTTCATTCATAATCGTGATAAAAACACCATTGTCTCACATAGTCAAAACATAACATCGCATCCCAAGATCAAAATGTAAAAACTCCTCGTGTGTGTACTGATCAAGCTGGCACCTTCCCGTGATCCTCACTGGTACCTGAAACACATAACACAACACTGTAAGCATAAAGCTTAGTGAGTTCTCCAAAATACCACACACAATACATATTAGCCACTCGAGGCTATAACTCTGTTTGACCCTCTGGTTAATGTGTCTTAATGGGACCCTCCAGTCCCATAACTCAGTGTGCCCTCTGGCCCTAACTCTGTGGACCTTACGGTCCTAACTCTGAAAACTCTGGCACATACATAGCATAACTCACATAGAAATCACATCATGTAAAAGCATACAAAATACTCTGTCACATAACTCTAATTACCACTCTACGTAAAGTATAGTGAAAAGACTCACCTCGGGTAACTCGGTGAAATCTCGAACGCTATAAAATCCGATCTAGCCTCTGCCTTATCATATGAAATAAACACTCTAAATCAATACATCTCTCAAGGCTACACTATTCCTCCTCTTAATACTCTCAGAAGGGTAAAAGACCATTTTACCCCTCTCATGGCTCAAAGACCCTAAAGTTGACCAACCCTAAAAGTCAACAAAAGTCAACTCCCCGGGTTACGCTGCGCGTACCACACATGTACGCTGGGCCTATCCGGTGTCTTCACAGAAAGCGAGGTGCGCGACCCCTTACGCTGCGCGTACTGGGATTATGCCCAGTGTAGCTCCTAGTTTCAGACTCTAAACATTTTGGGGTCTTAATCTGTTAAGACCCACGTCCAACTTCTAGATCTGACTGTTTATAACCCTCTTAATCCATAAAGTCGGCGACTTTAAGCCTTTGCATGGTTGGACAAGTCACTAACACCCATAATACTCCACTTCCTAACAATAGAAAGCTCAATACTCATGCATGACCTCATATCCACGACCAAGATGGAAACTTTATGGATTTATAACACAATCCCACTGAAATGGGACAGATCTAGGTCAATGGAACACATTACACTCATAAAGTCTCCACCTTTGGGACTTTTAACCCTAAAATGGTCCATGAAACATTAAGCCAAAATGAAGAGGAAAGTTTTGAACTTTATACCTCCAAATGCAGCTCCTTCCTCTGTAGATCTCAGATCCAAACTTGCACTTCAAGCTCTAGCCTCCACAAGCTCCTCTCCTTCTTCTTCACACACACACACCAAGGCACTTTTAGCTCCAAAACACTCACTCTCAAGTTAAGGACGATTGGTAGGCTCTCTTAGGGTTTTACTCACTGATATGGAGGCTGAAAAATGAGCCTTAGCATCCATTATATAGTGCACAAGTCAAATATTAGGGTTTGCATCTGGACCCATTACGCCCAGTGTAACCCTAGGTACGCCCAGTGTACCCAGGCGAGTCTGCGTCCAAATTAAGCGCATGAGTACGTGCAACGTACTCCCCAGTACGCCCAGCGTACTTATTTGCTACAAGAATTCTCACAAAGGACCACTTTTGAGAACTTGACAAAATGGAAGGATATAATAGCTTTACTTGGATTTCAGGATGTTACATGATGATGATGATTCTGATTATGATACTGATGAAGAAGACATTGAAGTATTTGATGGAGATTCTGATTAAAAAAAATGTTTTTTTTTGTAATAGAAACTTTATTTGATGTTTAACTTTTATCCATATTGTTTGTTTAACTTTTATTTATGTTGTTTGTCTATATTACATAACTTATAATTTTGTAGGGAACTAACTTTTATTAATATTGTATTTCTATATTGTACATCTTGTAATTTTACAGGCTACATATGAGGTTTACTTAGGCAATACTCTTTGTCATGATGGCCGATGTTATGGGCCTTGGACACAGAGGTGATGGAGCTGGGGATCCACCAATTCCAGGAGGCTTTGGTCGCGGGCAACATGAACAGGATGGTAAGTTTTATTATGATATATTTATAAGTTATTTTTATTAATTTATTATAAGTTATCATGACTAATATTTTTAATTGTATTTTTTCAGCCGAGCTTCCAAAGAAAAGAAGGGGCTTGTCAAAGAACATCGAGCTAGGAAAATGGATACGGGCAAACAAGGGAAAGCCCGTGGATTTAGCTTTCGACAGGGAGATAACATATTCCCCTGTCAGGAAGCCTGGTAATTGGTTGACACATGAAATTGGGAGGTATTTATGGAACAACATCCCTTTGAACGTATCTAGCCTGGTAATTGGTTGACACATGAAACTAGGAGGTATTTGTGGAACAACGTCCCTTTGAACGTATCTGGTTGGGATAATGTTTTCCCCATGTGATGGAATACAACAATTGTCCATCTAAAGGTAACTTGGATAATATTTTGAAGTTCAGTTTTGATTGTTATTTAATTAACTAACTTTTTTGTATTTGTAGAGTACGTTTTATTTGGATAAGGTTAACTTAGATCTGGAGTGTGCACAATTGTTGTGGACCATTGATTCGAGTCTTGCAAAAGTTTACATAGGCCGAAAAAGTAAAGCCCATTCTTATTTTAAGAAAATCGGGGGGCCTGTAGATCACACTATGTCATTTGAAAATTGGGCGAAGGCGGTCGAACATTTTCAATCGCCCGAATTTTTAAGGCGTTCGATGTGAAACACATAAATTTGTGCAAAACGACTAGTTGTAAACAGAGGGGGGTCAAGCTCGTACAGCAATGCATTTTTCAAAGAAGTAAGTTATGATATATTTAAATGTTTATTTAAAGTATAATTAATCTAATTTTTAATGTTAAATAGCATATCACTTGAATCGAAGCATTCCGTAAGGCTAATTCCAATCGCCAAGGGGTATTTTATAGTCCTGCAGTCGAGCAACAATACGTAAGTGGTTAATTTGTATTTTCATATAAGTGTTTATATTGTCAAGGGTATTTAGTAATCTAATTCTTATGATGTTTATCATTTTTTGAAAATACTGAATGCTTTACTCCAGGAGATCAATCAATAAACCCAAGCTTCTTTTGCAGCAAGCGGTCTAACACCAAGTGATATAAAAAAATGTTTTGAAAGAATATTGGGTGTTCGATGCGGACATATTAGAGGCATTGGGCGTAAACCTCCTACCGTTGTGTCTATGTACGATTAGGAACAAGCGATAACACAAGAACCACCACAATCATAGGTAATTGTTAGTTTAAGTTGAAAAGTATAATGCTATAATGGAAAAGAAAGTAGGATGCTATAATGATATGTTGCTAATTTTTGTTTAGTATATAGTACAATGCTGTATTGGAAAGTAGAATGGTATAATGATATGTTGGTTATGGTTTGATATGTTGATATTTTGTAGTTTGGTAATTTTTGGAAATAAGAATGCTATAATGATATGTTGGTTATGGTTTGATATGTTGATGTTTTGTAGTTTGGTAAATTTTGGAAAGTATAATGCTATAATGATATGTTGGTTATGGTTAGATATGTTGATTTGTTAATTCTAATTATAACATGAAATTAACCAGTGGTTGTGTATTTTTTTTAAATTTTGGCGACTCATGGCCCAACTGACAGATTGTAGTCCCATGATTAGATAACATATATTTTAAGGAGCACGAGGAAATCGAAGAGATATCACAAAACAACCCAACACTAGCATCACATCAACAAGAACAATTCATGGCATATTTCCTGATTTAGAAGTGCCTTATATCTTCATAATGGTTTCGATGATTCAGCAAATGTTTAATACTCTTAAACTTTTGCTGGTTTTTGTTCTAGGTACCTATTCTGTAAAATGATTCTCAAATGCCATCATTATCTTTTGGATGTTATTCCTTTTCACCAGGTATGTTCAATGGTTACTTTTTTTGCATTTTCAGGATTTGAAGACCTGCTGCTACTTGAGTTTCTTGATGAGGTTTAGTTCTTTCTGTACTTCTTTTAACATGTGGTTCTCTCTCTCTCTCTCTCTCTCTCTCTCTCTCTCTCTCTATATATATATATATATATATATATATATATAAACCCTAAACTAACTCACCACCATCTTATAATGTTTTTTAGTATTTTAGTATGATTTCATTCGAAATCTAGGGTAATATCATTATATACTACCATGGTTTGTTTTTTCAAGTTTCTTCCAGACATAAAAAAAAACTGTTTGGTTGCCATTCGTATGGACAGTCACAACCAAATGGTGCACAAGCACCATCTCCTGTAACTAATGCATTAATGGGCTCTATACCAAACCTCTAGGTGCTCTTGGTGTAAGTGGAATTACCTATTAACCCTTCTATATTTTAGTTGTTTAACCTCCAAAACTAAAGCTTCAGGTCTAACTTTGATGATATATAACCACCTTCTTTTAAATGGCCCCTTTAGGGAACAATTACATAAATACGATAGGAAGAAAAGAAGTAGGATGCTATAATTTTTTTTTGTTAAAAGTACATTGCTATATCTTACACCTGTTAGATATGTACAAGTATGTTTTGACAGCCCAATTCAACCCCTGTTTTCCCATGTCTACACAGTCCATCTAAGTCAATTTAAGACCAAACAGGT
This sequence comes from Lactuca serriola, assembly GCF_051521515.1. Taxonomy (NCBI): domain Eukaryota; kingdom Viridiplantae; phylum Streptophyta; class Magnoliopsida; order Asterales; family Asteraceae; genus Lactuca; species Lactuca serriola. The sequence goes on along the minus strand of NC_136410.1, from coordinate 221,100,665 downwards.
CTACTTGGATCACACTATTTCTGCCTTTTTCCCCTTTTCGACAGCCCCTAAAACTAATTTTCCTTTGGACTTTCCTTTGTTTAATATATACATGAGAACATGTAGATGCATGGGGTTCTCTTTAATTTCAGTTATGGGTTTACGTATAATTTTTTTTACTTCTAATTATAAGGAACTTGAGTCCTTTTTAAAAAAATTTCCCTACTAAAACTACCACCACTTGAATTAGTAGATCATACATCGTTATTAGTTTTTAGATCCCCCTCCCATTCTTGTGGACTCAAGGTTTCAAATGTCATAATTTTTATAGGTTAACATATTCTAAATTAGAGTAGGTATGAGGGAAAACTTTTTAACATTCATGATTTTTTCCCATTAATAAGCATTATGTGATTCTTAAATTTGTTTTTTTTATCTTGAGTTTGGTTTATCAACATTTAACTTCTCTTGTGAACCCTCATTTTATTTTGGAAGATGGTTAAAGTCTACCATTGTTATAATCATAAATTTGTCTAAATATTTGCTCGTGTGTCTATGGAATCTATTTGTTTTGCTATAAAATGTTGAGATCCATTATACGTGTGGTATCATTGCTTCTCTACACGCTTACATCTGACCACCATGAACAACTCTACTTGGCCTTTTTCTGTACACAATCATATACATTCACATTCACATGCTCTTCTCTTTTTATATGTTCTCCTTAATTCGAGTTATAAACTTTAATTAAATCTTTAACAATTGCATCATATCTTTGGTGTGTTGTATATTTTACATACAATAATATCTCTATATGATGAACTATTTTCTGCATCATTTAAATCTTATTACAACCTTCAATTACAATGACTATAAACATGCGTGTATGATATTGAATTATTTAATACATCATATTAAAAGAAAATTATATTAGAGGAAATAGAGGCACAATGACTAAGATCAAATGAATTATTCAATATTGGATTTCGAAATTTAATTTTGACATTTAAGTTGAAGAGTTTAGATTTCAACGTCTACTATCTTAGATTATCATTTAGATTCTTAAAATATAATTTTTTCATAATAAGTTTTAATATTTAATTTTGAATTTGCAGTCCAAACTTTTTTCGTTTATTAAAAGGTCGATCAATGCGAATATTAAGATAAATGTCAAATTATTTATTTACTCCATATGTAACATCTTAAAAATATATAATATATAAAATCGACCAATATGTTAATTTTGAGTAAAATATTAAAATTTGATTTAAATAACAAATGGTCAAGATCAGGGCAGATCTTAAATAGGGCCGGGGGTTGTGCCCTCCCTGATTTTTTTGGCAGAAGTAGTCTCTATACTTTAATTTTATATATATTAGGCTCAAAAATATAAAACTTTGACTATGCCCCCCCCCCCTCCCCCTGGTTCACCAATTTTTATACAAATTATATTTTCGGCCCCCAAATAAAAAATTGAAGTTCTGCCACCTGTCAAGATGATTTCTAATAGTCCTCCTCATACAATTTTTATGACAGTAGGTCCATCGTAAATACTGATGAATAGTGAAGTATATGACAAATTATATGAATAGTAAATCTAATTAAAAACACATAAGCATTAAATTTTAAAAATTTTAAAATTACATCAAAATTTTCAAATTTTCAAATATTACACCGATATTTTAAAATTTTAAAATTTCAAATATTTATTTTCTTAGGATACTTAAATATATGAAAAACTTTTTTAATAAATTTCTTATATTCTAACAAAATAAGTAAATAATCGATATGTTGATATGTTGATGTTTTGTAGTTTGGTAAATTTTGGAAAGTATAATGCTATAATGATATGTTGGTTATGGTTAGATATGTTGATTTGTTAATTCTAATTATAACATGAAATTAACCAGTGGTTGTGTATATTTTTTAAATTTTGGCGACTCATGGCCCAACTGACAGATTGTAGTCCCATGATTAGATAACATATATTTTAAGGAGCACGAGGAAATCGAAGAGATATCACAAAACAACCCAACACTAGCATCACATCGACAAGAACAATTCATGGCATATTTCCTGATTTAGAAGTGCCTTATATCTTCATAATGATTTCGATGATTCAGCAAATGTTTAATACTCTTAAACTTTTGCTGGTTTTTGTTCTAGGTACCTATTCTGTAAAATGATTCTCAAATGCCATCATTATCTTTTGGATGTTATTCTTTTTCACTAGGTATGTTCAATGGTTACTTATTTTGCATTTTCAGGAATTGAAGACCTGCTGCTACTTGAGTTTCTTGATGAGGTTTGGTTCTTTCTGTACTTCTTTTAACATGTGGTTCTCTCTCTCTCTCTCTCTCTCTCTCTCTCTCTATATATATATATATATATATATATATATATATATATATATATATATATATATATATATATATATATATAAACCCTAAACTAACTCACCACCATCTTATAATGTTTTTTAGTATTTTAGTATGATTTCATTCAAAATCTAGGGTAATATCATTATATACTACCATGGTTTGTCTTTTCAAGTTTCTTCCAGACATAAAAAAAAACTGTTTGGTTGCCATTCTTATGGACAGTCACAACCAAATGGTGCACAAGCACCATCTCCTGTAACTAATGCATTAATGGGCTCTATACCAAACCTCTAGGTGCTCTTGGTGTAAGTGGAATTACCTATTAACCCTTCTATATTTTAGTTGTTTAACCTCCAAAACTAAAGCTTCAGGTCTAACTTTGATGATATATAACCACCTTCTTTTAAATGGCCCCTTTAGGGAACAATTACATAAATACGATAGGGATCAATGCGAATATTAAGATAAATGTCAAATTATTTATTTACTCCATATGTAACATCTTAAAAATATATAATATATAAAATCCATATGTAACATCTTAAAAATATATAATATATAAAATCGACCAATATGTTAATTTTGAGTAAAATATTAAAATTTGATTTAAATAACAAATGGTCAAGATCAGGGCAGATCTTAAATAGGGCTGGGGGTTGTGCCCTCCCTGATTTTTTTGGCAGAAGTAGTCTCTATACTTTAATTTTATATATATTAGGCTCAAAAATATAAAACTTTGACTATGCCCCCCCTCCCCCCGGTTCACCAATTTTTATACAAATTATATTTTCGGCCCCTAAATAAAAAATTGAAGCTCCGCCACCTGTCAAGATGATTTCTAATAGTCCTCCTCATACAATTTTTTATGACAGTAGGTCCATCGTAAATACTGATGAATAGTGAAGTATATGACAAATTATATGAATAGTAAATCTAATTAAAAACACATAAGCATTAAATTTTAAAAATTTTAAAATTACATCAAAATTTTCAAATTTTCAAATATTACACCGATATTTTAAAATTTTAAAATTTCAAATATTTATTTTCTTAGGATACTTAAATATATGAAAAACTTTTTTAATAAATTTCTTATATTCTAATAAAATAAGTAAATAATCGAAAATTGTTATATTTATTAATTTAGTTAGTAGATAGATATAACTTATTTTAAAAAAAAAATTCATACAATTAAAAATATTAGCCTAGGCGCTGATTATTTGTTTAACCTAAGTCGACCACCTTAACCAATTAAGGGTCTCCAACTAAGCATCGATTTATCAGTTACCCATTTGTTGTGACAAAAAACAATACAAATAATAATTATACTGGAAATACGAAGATTTAATTTGGGTTTTAATCCAAAATAACATTTTTTTTTGAACAAAAAACATCAACATACTTCAATTTTTAACGAAAGCAGCCAATAAAATGGAACATCTCCGAATGACAATAAAAACTTAAATGAAACGATTTGTTGAAAAGTAAATTGTGTTCTTCTAAATATAACATGTTTCTAAATGATAGTGAAGTCTTATGATAGTGAAGTCTTATGAACAATTCAACGGAAGTGAAGTCTATACATCAAATGTTATGTATAAAAAAGTGTTGCACGATTAATAATACACAATCAATCATGTGTTTATGTACATTTTTAAACAAACCCAAAATTTCATTTTTTATTTTTATTGATTTCATTTATGTCAGCATTATTCTTATTGATAATTGTTTAGATGTCATAACCTTTTGTGCAAAATAACTGACCGCATTTAGAAACTAATTTTCTGAAAATAATTATTCACACCCGTCACTTGGCTCGGGTAAACGGCTAGTGTGTGTGTGTGTATGTGTGTGTACATATATATATATATATATATATATATATATATATATATATATATATATATATTAAAGAAGAAACTTAATTACATCACCTAAAACAATCTGGCCATTTTAATGTTTTTCATTGATTATTTTAAACCACTAGATCAATTTCACTGATGTCATCGTAACAAAAGGGAACTAGAAATACGCCTTTGTTACCGTCTATAACTATTTTTCCTCCAAAATAGTGATTGCTCTCTTCCTCTTTCTCTCTCTAGTGAAGATAATATCAAGAGCCGATGATCTCTTCAATTTCTATCCATGTTCTTCCTCCTCAAGAGCCGATGATCTCTCCAATTTCTATCCATGTTCTTCTCCATCAATGCATCGCATGCGTCGTGTTTGTCACCAACAACTTGAAATTGAGATTCACTACCAAAGATTATTCCCATTACGTTTTTCTTCTTCTCAAGGTATTTGAATTTTTATGAATCTGCAACTGGTTTTCCATTTTGATTATTCTAACGGGAATTTTGATTTGAATCACTCTTATTTGGGTTTTAGGTTTATATTATGCGTATCTGATTTATGTTTCTATCTATGGTTTTTAGGAATCAAATAGAAATGGTATTGATTCGTTCTGGATTTGACTGCGATTAATGAAATCAAACAGGCTATTAGATGTGAAGCAAGGTGTAAACAAAGATGGGATGACAGTCCCCTTGGGTGAAAATTCTTAAAAAAGTATCATTTCGATTGACAAAATGGTTAAAATTCATAAATAAAGTTAATTTGAATATTGCTAAATAACTTATATCATTTCAGATATTAACCCTTTGGTATAGAGCTCGAGAAATCCTTTTGGGTGCTACTCATTAATCAACAGTTGTTGACATGTGGTATGTTGGCTGCATATTTGGTACTCATTCTTTCTTAATTAATTAAGTTCGTTATATATTAAGTCAAAAAAACACTAATGTGCTCTTTAAATTTGAAGACAGCAGTAGTCAGAACACAGCTGATGGCATTGTTACCACCTACACATACTATGATTATACTTCTGGATTCATCCATCATTGCAATCTTACTGATTTGGAAGTACTAATTTTGATTTCTACTACCAAATTTTCTTATAATTCGTCAACATTTTGGATCTTTACCCTAATTAAAAGAAAACTTTGTTTGGAATCATGTTTACAGCATGATACAATTATATTTCAACTATTTTTTAAAAGTATATATACACATTATATCATCCCACTTTGCAAAACTGCAATAGGATCCCAATATTTGACTTTACCGATTAGACTTTGGCCAAAAAGTTACTTCTTCATCCCTCAATCTTTGACTTAGGCCACTGAGTTTGTTATTCCACAAACAAGATTTTATAACAATAATTTTTTTTAATTGTTCGTAACAAACTATGTTAACCAAGTCTGTTATTGTCAATTTTTTTATTTTTTTACTGTCAATTTGTTTTAAAAACTTAAATAACAAACTATGTTGACATGTGGTATGTTGGCTATATATTTAGTACTCATTCTTTCTAAATTAATTAAGCCCTTTATATATTAAATCAAAAAAAATACTAATGTGTTCTTCAAATTTGAAGATAGCAGTAGTCAGAACATAGGCGATGGCAATGTTACCACCTACACATACTATGATTATACTTCTGGATTCATACATCATTGCGGTCTTACTAATTTGGAGGTACTAATTTTGATTTCTACTACCAAACTTTCTTATAATTCGTCAACATTTAGGATCTTTACCCTAATTAAAAGAAAAAAAATGGAATCATATTTATTAGTTCTGTTTTGTAGCATGATACAATTATATTTCAACTATTTTTTAAAATTATATACACATTATATCATCCTACTTTGTAATCTGCAATAGGATCCCAATATTTGACTTTACTTGTTAGACTTTGGCTAAAAAGTTACTTCTTCGTCTCTTAATCTTTGGCTTAAGCCACCGAGTTTGTTATTCCACAAACAAGATTTAAAAAAAAAAAAATTTAATTGTTCGTAATAAACTATGTTGACCAAGTCTATTCCTGTCAAATTGTTTTAAGTTTAAATAACAAATTATGTTGACCAAATCTATTATTGTCAATTTGTTTTAAGTTTAAAGGTAATCCCCTTAATCTTTGGCTTAAGCCACTGAGTTTGTTATTCCACAAACAAGATTTTATAACAATAATTTTTTTTATTGTTTGTAACAAATTATTTTGACCAAGTCTATTATTATCAATTTGTTTTAAACTTAAATAACAAACTATGTTGACCAAGTCTATTATTGTTAATTTGTTTTAAATTTAAAGGTAATTTCCTTGTGCCCAAGGGTATAATTGTCAACACGAGCACATACTCTACAAATTTTAATTTCTTTCATGACTCTTATATTCTTACTTATGCAGATTACTATTCCAATTATACCGTCAATCATAAACATTTTCCAAAATAATTATATGTATATTTATCATATTTCAATACATAGAATTCAGACATTTATGATTAAATTGTTTAATAAGGAAATATTATCTTTAAATCTTTTCAAATTCATGTACCCTTATCAATTTCAAATCCGTTCATTTAATTATATCTTATTAATTATGGATGTAAATCATATTATAAACTTTTAATAACTATTTTAACTTAATATAATATCAGGACTTATGTTTTCCAATTATACCATTTTCCATATTTTGTTATGATATATAGATATAGATATCTTATAAAATCACTGTTTACTATTCAATATATCCTTATTAACCATATATAATATTACTTATCATACAAATAACGAAAAAAAATTATTTCTTCAACCTCTCAATCACAAAAAAAAAATGTTTCTTCAACCACTCTTTACACTCGTTGCTGCCTACTTCCATCATCCATCATCCATAACAAGTTTCATTATCCTCTTCAATGTTTGTTTTTGTTGTTATATTATGAATCATGTATGGAATGGTGTTTTGAATATGTTTATCATATATGCAAACTACTTTATTTTTTCATTTCTTTCATGTTAAAATATTTAATAATTCTAACTCTTCTTAATTCACATTCTGTCATCAAACATCCTTTGCTGAATGCTATTTGATTTCCGTCTTTATTGAATTGAAAATTGTTATTTTGGTGAAGGTGCGGTTTATACTTTTTCCTTCATTAAAACAACAATCATGACAGCAACAATCATTGTCAAGGTGCATAAAACCAACATACTTGAATATATCGATGTATTAGGCAACAATGTTTACAAATAATATGGACCATTTATGTTACAATCTCCTAAATGAACATGTATTCAATATATTCTGCCACATGGATCATAATATAATTATACTTTCAATGTTGTGTCATATTATCATTAATAACAATTATATTTCAACTATTTTTAAAGTAAATACACATTATATCATCCTACTTTGCAAATCTGCAATAGGATCCCAATATTTGACTTTACCGTTTAGACTTTAGCCTAAAAGTTACTTCTTCATGCCTTAATCTTTGGCTTAAGCCACTGAGTTTGTTATTCCACAAACAATATTTTATAACAATATTTTTTTATTATTGTTCGTAACAAACTATGTTGACCAAGTCTATTATTGTCAATTTGTTTTAAGTTTAAATAATAAACTATTTTTCCCAAGTCTATTATTTTCAATTTGTTTTAAGTTTAAAGGTAGTCTCCATAATTTTTAGCTTAAGTCACTGAGTTTCTTATTCCACAAACAAGATTTTCTAACAATAATTTTTTTATTATTCCTAACAAACTATATGGACCAAGTCTATTATTGTCAATTTGTTTTAAGTTTATATAACAAACTATGTTTACCAAGTATATTATTGTCAATTTGTTTTAAGTTTAAAGGTAATTTCCTTATAACCAAGGGTATAATTGTCAACACGAACACATACTCTACAAGTTCTAATTTCTTTCATTAATCTTATATTCTTATTTATGCAGATTATCATTCCAATTATACTGTCAATCATAAACACTTTCCAAAATAATTATATGTATATTTATCATGTTTCAATATATATAATGCTGACATTTATGATTAAATCGTTTAATAAGTAAATATTATCTTTAAATCTTTTCAAAATCATGTACCATTATCAATTTAGAAACAATCATTTACTTTAATCTTATTGAAAAGGATTTAATTCATCTATTTTTGATATATATTTTTATATAATATAAAATCACGACACATGTTTTCTAATTATATCTCTATATTTGTTAACCAACTTTAATTCGTTATTGTCTTCACCAATATTCTTTAATTCCATTATTTGTATAATCATGAGGACTGTTATAGATGCTTTAACAGCTCTATTTGCAAAAGGTGTTGGCAAAACTGTTATTTCCATATCTTCAGTAAATGGACATTGTTTACTTTTGATTTATTACCATATCATATTAGACAAACCTCACAATTACAGATGCTTTCATTAAATTTAATAAGAGATATAAGTTTTTTTAGATTGTTATACTAATTATTTTAAATTAATATATACTTTTATTTTAATATTTGATATATGTTATGTATGCTAGGACATTTAATATAATTATGCCCTATAGAACATAATATAATTTTAAGATCCATTTATAGGTTAAAATCTGTGTAATACACATGTTGATAACATAAATGAGCAAAAATAACAACGTACTTTGAAAGTATATTGCTATAAATAATAGAAATTGTTCATGTTACTATTTTTTGTTAATAATTTTTTTTATAGTTTTTAGAACTCAATAAAATTATATATTTCCGGACATAACCCTAAAATAACAATCGAAGTTATATTGGTTTTGCTCATAACCCTAAAAAAACAAAGTATACTTCGAATAAAAAAAAAAAACAAATAATATTTAAATAATAATAAATAAATTCCAAAGACATTTGTATGTTTGTAATGCGTTCATCCGCGTTTAACGCGGGTTATAATCTAGTATATCTTTATACCTTAATAAGCATTTACCCTTAAATGCTGAATTTTAAGAGGTACAGTCCTTAAAGCATAATATACAACAATTTTATGCATTGCAGAAAAATAGATCTTATCGGGTTATTGAACTAGGCAGAATTTGAATAAGTCAATAACTCTTCGACTCTTATCTTCTAATTGAATTTGTCAAATATAACTAGTATTCCTGAAAGTTCGGCCAATTGAATCGGTGAGGAGGGAATACATTTTATATATTATTAGCGTACACCCACCTGCAACTGAAAAGCTTTCATTCTCTCCCAATGTCTTCTTCTTTAGACTAAAATCTGAAATCCTTTAAAATATCACCGATTTCATTGTTTTTGAATTTTGTATTAATATGAATTTGGTTTTTTTTGGTGTAGGTGAAAATGAAATCTGCCTTTGGCAAAGGAGCAACAGTTGTAAAAGTATCTGATGACTTTGGGGAAGCTACCAAACAGGTTTAAGGGGGTGTTTGGCTTAGCTTTTCAAACCTCAAAAGTTCTTTTTGGAAAAGTTACAAAAAGTCAGGATTTCTTGACTTTCCAAAAAGTTCCTTTTCCTTATGTAAAAACTTCAAAAGTGGCTTTTAAAACTAGTTTGCCAAACATCTTTTGCCTTTTTTTTCTTTTCCAAAAAGGACTTTTAGCTGTGAAAAGCTAAGCCAACCACCCCCTAAGACTTGTGTCTTTTCGTTGTCTCTTCTTTCTCGATCTACCACCATCAATACCACGCCAAACACCACCATTGACCAAGAAAAATACCGCCACATTTGACGAACACAAGCACCGAACACTCCTCTCCAACTGCCGACAAACCTCGCATCACCACCCTTGTGAGCCCCAACCATTGACTTTCATATGCATGTTTGATTTAGGTTTTTTACCGTGAAAACTCACCTTGTGAACCCATATAAATGGTTTTACTGGTACACCATCTCTAATATCTTTCTATTCTTCTTATGTTCTCTTCTGATTTACAAAGCCCTAATTCAAACTCTAGCAGTAAATTGAAAACCAAATGATAAATTGAAACCCAACTGGATTTATTATATGATTGAATGATGCTTGGCTTATGACAGGGGGAAGTGAATTCGTCACACAACATTGAAGTCATAAGGAATGGTAGTTCATCATAGTTTCATATGAGGTATTATTGTTGGATCCCATGTTTTTTTAACATTTCTATGGATATCAAGAAAAAACACAGTCAGATTAGGAAGAAAAAATAAGTGTGACGAAGCAGCAAAAATGGTGAAGATTTTGTTTTATAATCGCATTTATTATTACAAGTGTCCCCATTTTCCCTTGTTTTCCTTCATCCATGTTTTTCTTCTAGTCTGTTATCATCCCTTTCGAGATCTACGGAATTACATGTATATCTCTGTTCTTTTTTGTATGTCTCTTTTGAGTTTCAAATATCGGTTCCTTTTGAATTATCTCTCAGCTTGATTGTATTGTTAATGGAATCTTGTGTTTATAGTTTTTTTAACCAGATGTGTGTGTTAGTTTGTTTGTGTTTATAGGTCTTGAAATGGGTGATTTCATCTTCATCGAGCTTTACATGGTCATTTTGCTCAAAATTACAAGGTAAATTTGTTATTACAGATATTTTTAAACTATTATACGATTAAGTTGGATATATGATATGATGTGATTTAGTGAGAATTATCTCTTTGTTGTGCATTTCGCCCTTCTTCCCCACCAATCCAATCATCCCCTACCTACTCTATAACTCGATAGCTACAGCCACACATAATATTTTTAGAAAAGTGAGTTTGTAGAATGTTCATCGAGTAAAAAAGCTTGAAAATACCTTGAATTTTTTAAGTTTTCTTAGTATTGAGGGGTCTGGTTTCATAACGGAATGTTATAATAGAATTCCAACAAAAATCACATGTATTATGTACACATGGCTACCAGAGTACCAGATGAGAATCATGATGATTACAAAGTCATACAATATGTGAATGAGGGATTTTATAGAGAATATTTCAAATTTGTATATCAAATGGTGTCATATGGAATGTTAGATTTTAGATGTTACCATCTAATGAAAAATAGCAAATGGTTCTTTTTTTAGATGATAGTTTTTGTCTATGTAAAGCTTTTTTAATCATGTCACCTTAAATAGATTCATAGACAAATTTATGCATATCATTGAAAATGACTATATCTTCAACATAATTTTATAGATGACCAATTTATTTCCTTTGTGAATTATTTCAGGGGGCACCTGGTACAATGATTTTGAAAACCGGACCGCACCGGCCGGTTCGCCCGGTTCAACCGGGAACGGCCATGGTTCCGGTTTTTAAGGCCTAAAAACCGCTTATGAATCAAACCGGAAAAAACCGGCGGTTCAACCAAAAACCGGTGAAAACCGGCTTGATCAAACTGGAAAAACTGGTGGTTTTGAATAAAACAAAATAAATAAAATTGTACTAAAAAAATCCAAAAGGACCCACGATTTTATACTAAAGTGCATGCTTGGCTTTTTTTCAATTCCTTAGTAACCCACTCCTTTTATAGAACTCCCAATCCCTCTTACTTTTGTGTTTTGGCCGATGTGGGATATGTGAGATGGTTGTCTTCAACATAAAACAATCACTAACTTGATGGGAATCATGCACGCCATTGGCGTTGGGTTACTGTATTTTTTCTTCTTTCAGGTTGTATGATGTACTACAACATAATATTATATTGATAAAGACATATTTAACATACAATAGGTCTTTGGATAGGGCTTACATAGAAATTTAGGAAAGAATGTATTTTAACGCAGCAACATATTATTTAGAGTAAAAGATTATAAACAAACAAACAAAAGTAATACTTTCTTTTTTTCAATCAAACAAGAAAAATTTCATATATTTTTTCCAAAATAACCGGTTTGACTTGTTATATCATCTTTTAAAGTATAGTAAGGGTACTTTGGTCTTTCAATGAAAAGATAGGATGGAATTGAATTCTTTCTATCCTCCCATGGAAATAATGAATTCCATCAAACAAAAAAACTGAATTATTTTATATCTGTTATTAGGTCTGAATATATGGGCTTATTAAGAGAAAAAGCAGTTGTTATCACATCTGACAAGTTTTTGAATTGTAGTTCAGGAGCCTCGAACACTATTGACTGCTGAGTCACACCCATTTCTTATATGTATTTCATCGGATAATCTAATTCAACGATTTTGAATCGTTGTTGTTCTTACATGAAACCTACACAACTTCTTTACCAGTAAAAGTTACCTCACAACTTTACACTTTTCTTTAAATGTATATTTATATAAAGAAAAAAGAAAAAGAAAAAAAAGCCTAATCAGCTTTGAAGAGACATTCAAATTGATTCGGTGTGCACCAGTGTTCTTTAATGACATCCTTAAAATTCTCTTGTGCTACCGTAAAACAATTATCGAGCAGAGGAAATCTAACCTGAAATCCAATAATACAAAATATCATTATTCAGTAATGGTTAATGATTAGTTTAAATCAAATAAGCATAAACATGAAAAATGAAAAATTAATGAATAGTTGAATAGTAACGAATGTTGTCTACCAACTTTGAAGATTCCATACGTCAATCTGTGTTATGAATCATACTTGATAGGTCTTTAAGTTAATAGATAATAAGTATTTTATATTCTAGGAAGTTATCTTGTTTCCGTTTTTAATTTTGGCAATTGGGATATTTTATTATTCGAGTCAATTTTAGAGTCTTTGTTTCCTGATTTTGGTCTTTTGTTTATCCCTATTTAAAGGGTAGTCATTCATGAAATAAGATATGCTGGAATTTGAAAACAATCAATAGAGTAATATTAGGTTAATAGCTTAGTTTAGTCTCCTGCAAACAGGAGGCTAGGTTACAGGGGAGTTCATGGCTTTTTCAGGCACTAGCATTGGTCATGTCACGAGGTCTAGATCCCGAGTCATAACAAATTTGCTATCAGAGCCGCTCGTGATGTCGACACAACATGAAGAGCTGATGAAGAAATTGGAAGCATTCATGATCCAACAAACACAAAGCAACAATGATTTAAAGACAAGAACCAATGATTTAAAGGCGGCTATGACAGCCTTGCAGACCAAGCAAGCAGCGATGTAAGAGAGATTGCAAACCCTAACCCAAAACAAATCTAACAGATAAGAAGATGATGATGAAAGTGTGGACAACATGTTCGAGTCTGATAGATTTGATGACCCATCGGAATAGGTACGTGGAAGAGGACGTGGCGCCACCTTTGATGCCAATCCAAACAGTAAGTTTTTGTACCAAGGAGGCTTTACTAGAAAAGGTAAGGGTGTGATCCGGGAAGGAGCGGGAAGAGGATCAAGCAAGGCTTTTGAATCATGGCGGACAGGTGAACACCAACCTTTCAAACACCATTTGGATTCCCTCAAACCAGAAGGGTCAAACAGAATGGATCAGGGGGCACCAAAAAACTGGGAAGAGACGGAAGATATGGGATACCGTGGGGGAAGAGTACTGAGATTCGCCAAGATGGAGTTTCCCACCTATGATGGGAAGGGTAATCCAGTCGAATGGCTTCAAAGATGTGAAGACTTCTTTGAAGAACAACAGACCCCTACTGAAGCTTGGGTTAGGCAGGCCACCTTTTCACTACAAGGTCAGGCTAGTGGGTAGTACCATAACCTGCAAAGAATGAAGACCCGCTTGAATTGGTTTGAGTTCTCAGAAGAGTGCAAAATCAGATTTAGACCCCCGATGAGCATGAACCCTTTAGGCGAGTTAACTCGATTAAGGCAAACAGGTACAGTAGAGGACTATTGTGAAGGCTTTGAGTTGCTGCTAGGGCGAACAACAAGTGTGACTCCGGAGCAAAGCATTTGGCATTTTTGTGCAGGTTTGACTAATGTTATCCGTTATGAAGTAGAGTTTGCTAGACCATCACACTATATTATGCTATGAACCTAGCCAGACAGATTGAGTTCAAACTCGCGGAGGAGGGACGACTAAGGAGTTTTGGAGCACCTCTATTAACTGGGAATCAACCCTCGGCAGGAAGCAAAAACCAAGAATAAGCAGGTGGTGGAGCCGAAACAGTGAAATCTGAAGTGCAGAACCCGGCTTTGAAACGGCTTACGGCTACAGAGATGGCAGAAAGGCGAGCAAAAGGATTATGCTTTAACTGTGATGAGATGTTCTCGATTGGCCATAAGTGTGCGAAACTGTTTGGTTTCATGTTGGAGGATGAAGAAGATATTACTTGGGATGATCGTGCTGTTTTTACCAACACGTACCCAGGTTTTGAGCTTGCGGACAAGCTCAATGCAAAGGAAGGGAGTAATGTTATGAATCATACTTGATAGGTCTTTAAGTTAATAGATAATAACTATTTTATATTCTAGGAAGTTATCTTGTTTCCGTTTTTAATTTTGGCAATTAGGATCTTTTATTATTTGAGTCGATTTTAGAGTCTTTGTTTCCTGATTTGGGTCTTTTGTTTATCCCTATTTAAAGGGTAGTCATTCATGAAATAAGATATGCTGGAATTTGAAAACAATCAATAGAGTAATATTAGGTTAATAACTTAGTTTAGTCTCCTGCAAACAGGAGGCTAGGTTACAGGGGAGTTCACAGCTTTTTCAAGCACTAAAACTGGTCCTGTCACGAGGTCTAGATCCCAGGTCATAACAATCTGAGATTAACACCAAACAGAAACAATATCATTCCTTTATAAATATTTGGAATAATCTCTAAATCTTCTATTAGACGGGACCGGTTTTGTAATTTTTTGCTGTTAAAAGTAAGATTTGCCCCTGAACATTGAAGAGGCCTCTCCTGTCGAAGCTCCTAATAACCACAATGACAAAGTTATGAGATTCATCACATAATTGATTTTTTGTGTATTAGGGGTGCGTAATAACATACCTCATCTTTTTCCTCTGTGGTTCAGCATCGAACATATAACTGAGTTGAAGATTGACATCCAAATCAACCCGAAACAGAAAAGTAATCAAACAATATATCCAAAGATATTTGATGACCAAACTCACTTACCTGCATTAAGATTAAAAATATGTTACAATTTATAGCAATTGACTAAATAAAGGGTAAATGAAAGAAATAACAGTGTATGTTTATAGATTTTTTTCTTATAAAATCTTACTTTCAGGTCTTCCTATTACAACATTGTACTTTGGAAAAAAAATACAATGTTATAAATTGGATATATTTTTCAAAGTACCTGTCTTGATAAGAAAAAATATGAAAGTACAACGTTGTAATAGAAAGAAATAAAGATTGGATACTATAAATATAATACATAAAACAAAAAAGTGGAAGTACAATAATATAAATGTTTCTTACCTCTCAACCAATTGCAAAATAAGGTCTCTGGATTGAGGATTACCACCTAATTTACTGCTGACTATTGGCAAGAGCAAATGCACCCACATGAAAAGCCCTACAACCAGGTCCCCTTGACAGGACCATAGTTACCCGAAACGCGGTACGGTACGGGGAACGAGGTACGGTACGGGGTTCGTGGCATTTACTGTATCGGGTACCGGGGGGAGGCTCATTTCGGTACGAACCGGTACAATGTAATGTATATTCCGGTACAATGTGCATAGTTCTAAGACATTTCATAAAATATATGTAATTATGTATTCTATTACTTAGCAATTTAACACTTCAAAGTTATAACATGAAATACTTCATAACAAAAGTACCAATTATCAAAACAAAAACAAAAGAAATACCACAATTACTTCATCATAATACTTAATAACAAAAATATTAAAATACCATAAAGGCATAAACTAGTTTATCCACTTTCTTTTTCCTCTTTCATTCTCCACACCTTCATCATCAAGGTTCTCCCACACTATTTCTTCTAGACGAGCACTTGAACATTCAATGTGATCAATTTCCGGATTGATGTCCCATTTTTTGTTGGGTCTGACTTTGTAAGATTCTGAAAACCGGGACAAAAGTCTAATATTAGAGTGAATATACAAAAGTCTAATATTGATGCTATGTATATAAGAGTATGTACACCAATTCCTCTCAGCTAAAAAGCTACTAATCGGATGCAAGAGGATTCGTTTTGCCACGTCTGCCAAATCCGGAGTCTCCGCTCCATATGTTTCCCACCAATCAATCGCATCCATAATCACCGCATCAGCTTGTGTCCCGGCCAATGAATAAATTCCTTTCTTCATGTGAAAGGTTGCAAATTGCTCTCTCAATTGTTTCTCTTCTTCTTCACTCTCCGATATTTTTTCAAATGCTTTCAAAACACCAACAATTACTTCTCTGTCTTTGTTGGGAGGATTTCTTTTCATGCCTCCTGGTGTCAACTTTGCAAGATAATGCTTGTCATAATATTTAGGATTTAAAGCAAATCCTAAACAATGCAGGGGGATAGTCATCTTGTCCCACCTTTCGAGCACAATTTCTTCAACTTTATTGTAATACATTGAGAATTTATTGTCCCTCATAGACATAGCCTCTTTGATTTCACCCATCATATTATCCATTCGTTCATATATTTCTGCCATTTTCGGACCTTCACCATCATAAAACTTTACCATGTAAAAGATAGGTTTTGTGACAGCTAAAATGTGAAAAATATCATCCCAAAAATGTTCATCTTTAATTGTATCTGCCACTTTATTAGCAAGTCCATGAGTGTGCTCATCCGCCTTGTTGACCCATTCCCGCCACGAGTTGACAACAATAGTAGTAGCAGGTGCTTCCCTACACTCGGTTAGTCTTTTCAACAACATGTAATACGATGCAGATCGTGTTTGTGCAACCTTCAACAATTGCAATTTCGAGTTGTCTCTAAAGAAAGCTAAGGCATGTGTGTGGTTTAAAAAAAACGTGACAATACCCTTCCGTATGTTATATGTATCGGTCAGCCAGTCAAATTGCTTCGCCATGTCTTTAAAAATCAAATTTAAAGAATGTACACAACAAGGGGACCAGGAAATATGTTTATATACCTTCTGTATTTCCCGTCCATCCGCCTTGCAATTCGCCGCGTTATCGGTTACAATTTGAATAACACTACTTGGACCAATCTCCTCAATAGCTTGTCGAAGAAACTTAGCAATCTCCACCCCCGTCTTCTCAATTCCCGAAAAGGCCTCCGTGTGCATAAAAGTTGCACCACATGAATTTTGTGCAATAACATTTATAAGCGGTTCATTTTTTACATTAGACCAACCATCCGAGATAACAGATACTCCTTGCGTTCACCACGTGTCTTTGATCAGATCAAGTTCTTTGCCCACATCTTTCACACATTGATCAAGCAACGAAGTTCTAGCTTTTTCATATGAAGGTGGCTTGTAACCTTCCGGTGCTTTCTTAATAGCTTGAATCATTTCAATGAATTGTGGGTTCCGTAACACATTAAAGGAATTCCATTAGCACACAAGCCTCGAAGTATCTTCATGTCAACCTCCTCTCTCTCGAGCATCTTAAATGCATCTTCAATCCTTCTTTTTGGAGCTGAGTTTTTTGAGAGCAACGAATTCTTCAATGATTTGGCAACAACACCATTCTTTTCCGCTTCTTTCACCCTATTATATAGAGTGTCATAATACGGGTTACTTTTAACAAGAACCGGACACCTTTTGATCTTAGTTGTTTTCCCTGCAGGAGGTCCAAAAAAATGAACATGGATTCTAGTATAAGAGTTGGTATATTTGCCTTTATAGTGGTTACAGGTCCAACGTTTAGAACCTCCACTATTCTTGTTGTTTCCAGGAACTTCTTCATATGTAACTTCTTCATGGAGAGGTTTTCTTCGATCTTTCTCAACATTGTTTTTTGGGGCTGTTTGTTGAACCTCATCATCAACATGGATTGTTGTTTGATCTTGGGTCTCACTAATGTGAGTGCCTTCTGTTTCACTGTCAGAATGAGTTGGCTGAGACTCTGAATTTTTTTTCTTCCAAATGCCATTCTTCACAATGGGATGCACAATTTATAGTGGAAAGTGGAAACTAGAAAATTAGATATAACTAAAATCGAAATTGAAGGCAAGAAGCTTAAATGGAAATTGAGTTTGAATGTCCAATGCAAGAATACAAGGTCTATATATACTAATCTCAAAGATTTGCAATTTACACTTTTATAGTGTGAAATTAAAATTGAGAAGTCTAGGAATCGATGATCGATCCATCATATCTAGCTTAGTCAACGATTGAAGAAATCGAACCGCCTCTATGAAATGCGGCTTATCTCCCGCCCAAATCGACATTTAGTCGATGCATAAAACCCGATCGGCAGCAAGAAATCGACTTTACGTGCGCTCTATTTTGACTTCAGGGACGCTCGATTTTGACTCCGGATACGATCGATTTAGACTCCAAGAACGTTAATTGGTTCGATTGGGATCGCTATTAGGTTCGATTTCGATCGCGATTGGGGTCGTCTGTATAAATTTTGAGGTACGTTCATATATCACGTACCGGAGCGATTTCTAATCGATTGGATACAGGGCGTTTCGGTATGTGGTACACCACTACTTCGACGTTTCTGGTAACTATGGACAGGACTATACAAAATCAAATCTTATTGAACTTGATTGTTATCCTCCAGAAGATATTAAATGAATTAATAAGTTACCTGTGTGATAGTCTATAATAGAACTGGAAGCTTATCTTGACCTTGATATTTAGAACCCTCTTTTATTATTGGAAGAAGGCCGATTAAAACTTCAGGCTTACGCCTTAGTACCATTGCTCGAACCACAAATATGGCAAACTATCATGATAATTGCATGATGCTTGATCAATATTGAACATCAGTCATGTTTCAAGGAAAAGCTCGTTTTTGAATAAAAAAAATTCTAGTTGGAGAAGATCTATAGATCATCATTGTTAAACATATCATAGTTTATACCATTGTTCATAAACCATTTACCTGAGATTTTGAAGGTGCTTGGTGAACCACCTTCTTTGAACCCTTGATACCCCCTTGATGGAGAGCCACGTCTGAAAGTATGTTATCTAAGGACCACACAACAAAGGACCCAAGAGCATCTACTAGTTGGTGGTTAAGCCAGTCTGCTGATGTCCTATAAACATCTTTAGAAAGATGTGAAAAAGGGATTTGCATAAAGTCAACTAAATCAGTCTAAAAAGGAGTTTCCTACTCATCAGTAGCATATTCCTCTAGAAAGTAAAGCTTAGAATATAGAGAAACAAAAATCCAAATGTACGATGATGAATCTTTGGAAAATCTTCTAGATCATTAAAAGCAGGTAGGTTCTCATAAGCTTAAAAAGTGAAATTTAAAAGTAATAAAAAGGAAGAGGATGCTCTTACATCAATCATCTTCTCGACGGAAGCCTCCTTGAGAGTTTTCATCCATGGGAACTGAGACGCGTTTAAGGAAGCAAATGCTCGACCAAAATACTCGGCGAACCTCATTAGTCGTATGTCTGGTTGTGATTCATATGATTCCTATGTACCCCTTCAGATTGAAATTTGATTGATGAACCCTAGATAAAAAGACGTGGGCGGTGGTGACTGGTCCGACGATGAGTGCATCTGAAACATTTATCAATGATTTTTAACTGCACGGAAGAAGAAGAAGAAGAACAATTAATATGAATAGTAAGAACATATTTAAAGAAAATCATCCTAAATTGTTTGGATTTCATTTAATACCTACCACTTCTTGGGTTGTAGTATGCCTTCGATCTTCATAGCGATGAAGCAAGGTGATGGTGGCGGCTGTAAACATCAAGCGTGATATGTAAGCAGCAGTTAATAAGCAAAAGGAGAGGGCAAAAGGCAAAATTAAAAAAATAGGATTCAAACCTTTTACACATCAATGAAACCCTAGACAAACACCTAAACCCTTAATCTCAATTTCAGAGTCGAAATTCTGCTCCCTTAGTACCGATGCTCCTCACCACCGCAGCCTCTTAACGCCGATTTCAGGTGTGTACTTCGATTTCATAAACCCAGAAACCACCACAACATATCCACCTTCTTCATCTGAACGGAAGAAGAAGCTGATTGAATAACAATAACAGTGGTTGCGGTGGAATATGATGGAGGAATTTGAGACCTACGTGAATAAGAACGCAACAGCAGATAAGGGTTTCTTGCATTGGTGAGGGAAGGCGGTGGTAAAAAAAATATTTGATAAGAAGTATGAGAAAAACTAAGATAACGATGGAAAAATGTATGGCGGTTTGTGTATGGGGGGTTTGTGCGAGAGAAAAGGAGAAATAGAAGTTTAGTGGCAAAATAAGGAAGTCAAAAAAGTTGTGTGTGATAATAACAAAGCAAAAAAGAATCGGAACGTCTGTGGCCAAAGTAGTAAATGAAGGAAAAAAAGTGGCAGAAATGAGAATTGACGAAGTTTCTAGTTCCTCAAGATTTTAACAATTAATAGTATATATAATACTCCATGAATATTCCTCTTCCACATTAACATATAACTTATTATTTTATTTTATTTTTTTAGAAGGATGTATAAACTTATTAGAACATAAATCGTGATGTTTTATTAGTTAATATATTAGAAAATATATTAAAACTTAAATGTGTTGTTTTATTTTAAATCGTGTGTGTGTCTATATATATATATATATATATATATATATATATATATATATATATATATATATATATATGACGTTATCTGGTTCATCCGGTTTTTGGAACCAGTTCGACCAGTCGAACCAATTAAACCATCGAACCGGTAAGACGGCCGGTTCGATGTCCGGTCCAGTTTTCAAAACATTGGCTGGTACAAAGCTTCTAATGGCTTTGGTTCTGTTACCAAATATGTGGACCAAGAGAAGCCAACTTTTTTTTAAATAGCCTAATTAACTTTAAATAGTAAGTCATTTTACTCTTTCACCCCATTTATTATTCTTTCAAAATGATGTTACTTTTCAATTGGGAATGTAAAAAAGTTAACACTTTTAGTGTTACTTTAGTGTTCTGTTTTTTATAGTTCATTCACATGAAGTAGATAATGACAAATGTGAAGTTGGAAGTTAGATTACAAGAAATAACAACTTACTTGCTTTGATGACGGGTAAGATGACGAATGGGTTATAGATTAAGGCCTAAAGGGGTTGTCTAATGTCAAGTTTATGCCCATAAATGTTATCAGTTTAGGTCCATTAGAAGAAACAACCATGTAATCTGAAGAACAATGCTATAACAGGAAAAGTATGAAAGTAGGGTGGCATTTCTTGCATTTACCCCTTAAAGCTTTAAATGTAAGAAAAGGAAACATATTTTCATGGTTTGTTTATTATTGCATCCTACTTGCATTATTTGACATACTAGATACACATGCATCCTACGGTACCTACATATTTCATTTTTATCTAACATCCATGCAAAAATTCTTAAGGAATAAAACTTGGCAGGATTAGGTCACTGTGATGGAATGGATGCAGATCAAGTGGAAAAAAGAGGAGATGGAGCTACTTAAGGTAAAATGTTAGTTGATGTTGAAGGGCAAAGAGTCACAGGAGTTGGTGTTGATGTAAAACAGTGATGATAATGTTAGGTTGTGGTGGAGGAGGTAAAGACGGCGAACACAAGCAATAAAAACTTGTGTTGTGGACTTTTATGCACAAGTTGATCGTCTAAAAGAAGCTGAGAAATTTGTTAAGGGGTGCAACTTAAACCAGATGTATGTGTTTAGGGTGCCTTGGTTATTTATTTTAGATTTTATAATGATTCTTACTGCTATAGTTTTGTTTATTTGTTTATTTGTTTATAATAACACTAGGTTATAATCCGTGTGATAAAGGGTTGGACAATTTGTCATTGTTACAATTTTTTTTCTTATTCTTAATTTAGACCACTTGAATTACATATGTTGAACAAATAGCAACGTGCTTTATTGAATGAATTATAACAGAAATGGTCCATGGTTAAGTAATTATACAATAAATTACCATTTTATACTTTTTGATCAATTTAGTATATTTGACAATTTTTGTTCTTTGTTGTCATTTAGATGAGTAAAAATAGAACAAAAGAGAAGTTTATAATAACATTACAGTCTTAAAAATTGATGTATAATTATTTTTGTAAAAATGACAATTGTGGCCAAAATGGTCAATTTGACCATTTTGACAAAAAAAAGTTATTTTTGTTTAAATGGACGTGTTAAAAAGGAAGGCAAAAGAACTAATAATAATATGAAAAAGTAAAAGACAAAAAATTGGAGGCTTTTTTATGGTTCTCATTTTGACTGTTTTGGACAATTTTGTCATTGTTAC
Source organism: Lactuca serriola (assembly GCF_051521515.1). Lineage (NCBI taxonomy): Eukaryota > Viridiplantae > Streptophyta > Magnoliopsida > Asterales > Asteraceae > Lactuca > Lactuca serriola. The sequence goes on along the minus strand of NC_136410.1, from coordinate 221,078,250 downwards.
TATTTATTCTTTTTTATTCTTAATTTGTACCACTCAAGCCTTCACATATGTTGAATCAATAACAATGTATTTTTATCGAATAAAACCTGTTTTTCATTTTTTTCATTTGGATGAGTGAAAATGAACAAAATTTGAAATTTATAATGATATGAAAGTCTTATAACATGACGTATAATTGTTTTGTAGAAGAATGACAATTCAAATACCGCCTCCATTAAGACATTAAGTTCCTCCGTTGCAAGTATAAATAGAAATGGAGACAAGGGATCTCATTGTCTCGCACCTCCTTAATTTCAAATTCCTTGGTTGCAGATCTATTCACCAAGATAGAAGCACAACTCGATTTTAAACACATATTTATCAATTATCTCCATCTGACACATACTTGGTGTGATGGGTCCATATGTTTATGTAGTAGAGTGCCAAAACATGTTTTGCCACATGAACGACTAAGGAGGTGATATGATGTCATTAATTAGTTAAAATGTAGTAAACTCTTTGTGCAAGAGAACTAATTGCTTCTCGAAACTAAACTCTGAAAAAACTATTCGCACCCGTCGCTTAGCGTGGGTAAACGACTAGTGTGTGTGTGTGTGTATATATATATATATATGTGTGTGTGTGTGTGTGTGTGTTATGAAAATTTAGTAATTTTAAGAGGTACATGACTAAATGCAATTTGTACAATGAATTTATGCACTTGAAAACTAAAAATCTGATTTGGTCTTAAGGTGGTATAGTTACATTCTCCTTATCTAATTTGTTACCACCATCATCCCACATTTAATTCAAAATTTGAATTGATTATCTTCAAGAATTACTTTAAAAACCCTAACACCCGCACTCAAGATCGATTGTTTTTCCGGTAAGTAGCAAATCTAGGTTGTAGGCGATTTGATTTTTTGCCTTTTCATGTCCCAGGTTAAAATTTATCTTTTTTATTCTCTATCTAATTTCGATTTTCCATGGACGCAGAATTCTAGGAAAATCTGATAAATATCACTACCACCAACATGACCAAAATATGAAAGAGTTTTAACCCTAAATCGGCATCCCCAACTACCTTTCGAACAATAGGTTTTGGATCCCCAAAACACATTTGTTTTTCTACCTTTTAATATCGATTATTTTTCTGGTAAATATCAACATCTGTAGTGAAATTGAGCAGAGCATACATTTAAGCTCAACAAAATGCTGGAATGCAGAGCCATTATCCCAATTATTATGGGAATTACATTTATAGGTATATAAAATGTTGCTAAATCTGACTCGTAAACATCTTTATTTAGCGCCCCTTTCGTCTTTTTTTCATTTGTTTCTTCTTTAAATCTAGTTTCCCTATTGTTTCTTTTTTAACTAAATTATTTTGCGTTTACATTTACTAGGTTTTTTGTAACATCCCAAAATTCAATGCCAAAAATTTCATTTTTAATTAAGTTATTACATAAAACCAAAGTGTGAATAATCAAAATATAATATTATGAAACCATATCAGAGAATAATCCCAAGGATCTCGTGTGCGGAAAACATATTGTGATGTGTTGCGACCAAGTCGACTCCTTTCCTTTGGAACAAAGTACCTGAAACCAAAACCGTATACCGTAAGCACGAAGCTTAGTGAGTTCTCCCATCATACCACATACCACATAACATCATCGGTATCTCTCAACCGGTAACTGTCATCGGTATCTTTCACCCGGTAACCGGGGCCTATTTCACCCCTACCACTATCACATAATAATATGTCATAAACATACTGATCACATACTAACATCATAAACATGTTAATCACATACTGACATATCATAAACATGCTGATCACATACTAACATATCATAAACATACTAATCACATACTAATATACTGATCACATACTAACATATCATAAACATACAGATAAACGTTGCATGGGTTCTGTATACCCCTTCGGTATCTTTCAACCGGTAACTGCCATCGGTATCTTTCAACCGGTATCTGTCATCGGTATCTTTCAATCGGTATCCGCCATCGGTATCTTTCAACGGGTAACCAGGGATTATTTCACCCCTACCACTATAATATAATATCATAATATAATCATACAGTCAGGCATTTCTGGGGTACTGACCTACCCTTTGATCCTAACGACCGAGTCAGGGAAAAACTATTCCCTGCTACTACCACTAACACACATAGCATATCATATGAGCATATCACATAAACATACCAAGATAATTATCACAAAGACAATTATCTACCAACTACCCCTGTTGGTGGGTCGGCATTGTGGCCTTAGACCCACCCCTACTGGAAGGTAACTCACCTCATACTGCTGAAGTCCCGAAGACTCAACCCCACATTGTTGAAGTCCCACAGACTAAACCCCAGCTGTTGGATGACATATTCCCGATCTGTCAATATCAAAACATCACCCAATTAGCGATTGGGTTCCACTACATAACCAAATACATACTTTGGGTAATTACTATATTACCCCCGGCTTCGCTTATTCAAGCCCAAGGCCCAATTCATAGGCCCAAAGTCGAATAGGACTCAAAGTCCATCATATGGCCCAATTTTCCAAATTGGGCCCAAACCCCTTATGTAACTTTATTCTAAGGCCCAAACTATGGCCCATCTATGGCCCAATTTTCCAAATTGGGCCTAACTCCTCAAAGCCCATTAATTACTCTAGTCTAATTGCTTGACTTTGGATGGTACAATAATCCAATCATCATGGCCCAATAGAAAGGCCCAACAATAAACCCAAGTGAAATTAGGGTTTCACGTAAAATGATGATTAGGGTTAAGTGTTTCTCACTTAACCCATTAGGGACTTAATCCACTAAGGACTTAATCCATTAAGTCTGATATTGCTTATATTAATTTTTGCCAATGATTATAATATAATATTCCAAATTATTAAAAAATTCCCGAATGTTCCGATTAGTTCCCCCAAATTAGGGTTTCATTGCATTAGGGTTTTCTAAACCCTAATTAGGGTTTCCAACCCAAAGACTAGCCCATTTATTAACTTGTTGGGCTTCTAGGCCATTTAGGGCTTTATTGGGCCTATCAAGCCCACTAGAATGTCATCAAGCCTATTAGGGTTTTATTGGGTCCAATAGAGTCCATAAAGCTTCATTGGGCCCATATGAGCTTCTTTGGGCCCATTAGGGTTTCAAGCACCCTAAACGAATCAACTCAACAAGACAAGCACACCACCACCCGACCTGGCGGCCGGTGGCGGAAGGAGGCGGCAGCCACCACCTCACGGTGGTGTTTTGATTTTTCCTTTCATTATTCCAATTGTAAATTACACATCACAATGACAATACTCAAAATAAACACACACACATACTAAACAAATATCACACACCACCACCTTATGGCAGCCGGCGGTGGTAGATGTTGGTAGCCACCATAGCTGGAGAGTAACCAGAGTGCCGAATCGCTTGGAGCTACGGCGACAGAAGAAGGAGGCGTCGTACGAGCCCCCGACGGCGTCGGAGACGAAGAACGAGGATGGTGGCGTTTGGAGAACTCCAGCGATGGCGGCTGTCTTCAACTTTTAGGTTTAGGGTTTGAAACGGGAGTTTATGATGCATATATACTCGGCTTAAACAAGGGTGACGGGAGTTGTCTCGTGCTCATATTTAACTTTGCCTTTTAAACCATTCTAGTCCCTCCCCATAAGATCTTATCAAATGTAATCCGAATTTTACCCTTTCTACCCTGACTTTGGAAATCTTCTTCAAATTAAATATGATAATTACCATTTAAACCTTCCGCATTAAATCCTTTACATCTTAGGTACAAAATTTACCAAACAGCACCCAATATCTTATTTATGAGATATTCATCCCTTCCACATCATTTCGTTTAAAATTAATTCCAAATAATTACCACGGAGTCCCTGCCTTCATAAATATTTATAAACGGGGTCCAGAGCTTACACTTTTAACCCTCAACTTCCAAATTATGACAAATAGCTCCCTGTAACCAACACCCTGCTACAAAATTATTGATTTTAGGGCTACTATATCTTCATAAATTTATTTATTTATTTTATAAATAAACAGGGTGTTACAAGTCTCCCCCACTTAAATTAGATTTCGTCCTCGAAATCACTCCTTACCATTCCTTACACACCCAACCACTCCAGTGACATCGTCACCATCCTAGTCACACCCTAGCCTTCCCGGGGTAGTTGTGACCATTCTTCACAAAGCCCTAAAATCTGAAAAGGAAAGAATTCCTTGCAACAAGATCACCCCTAATCCGTCTGTAATCTGCTGTCTCGAGATGGTCTCGAATCCTCGTCGGACTACTCATACTGAATTATCATCGTCCAGTCCTGCCTGTTTGTCCCTTAACAGGCTACTCAGATCCTGATAGTTCGAGGTTCCCACTATCAACAAGGTCACATACCTAATTATCTATGCCGATCACTCGTACTTGACTAAGGTTCAGATACTCCTGTTGTGAGTGAATTTTCACTCCTCCAATCATCTAGCTATCCCATCCGTACTTGCAACGTCAAGCACGAATGCTAACACTGCCCAAACGTTGAAACTGCTCGAACATTGATCCGCTTGAAGCAGTATATTGTCACATGCCTGCTTCCCAAAATCTACCGAGACCTTCCTGGTCTCAATTCATCCATTAATCCTTTGAAACATCAGGTTCCAGCCCGGTTGCAGAGTCAATAGGAATCCCACCTAGTCATCTTACACAACTTCTGAACGAAATCCTTCTCTGGAACTAGTTGCCACTAGTTGTCATACCATTGCGACTCCAACAGTCTCCTGATCCAACCGATCGGGTCCATATGTCAAACCCTAACGTCACCAAATACAGGCTAAAAGTGATTGCTACCTAACAGATGGTAGCCTTATATCACAAGCAATCTTATACAGTCCATTGCTTCCCTGATCCAACAACTGTAGTGGCACTCCTACAGTGGTATCACTGACTCAACCAGATCTAATCCGTTTAGGAAATTCTGAATTCCAATATGTGGATTTCCATATCCTTACTGCTACACCCAAACTAGTGGGTACCACCGTTCCTTTCCGCGTTCCAACAACACGCTCATGCCACCTACCAGATCGTTAGTAAATGCTACGGCTACCCCCGTAGTCTTACAACACTTCCCACACTACCTGATTGCTAGTGAAATATATGGCTACCCCCGTAGTCTTACAACACTTTCCATGCTATCTGACCACTAGTGAATGCTATGGCTACCCCCATAGTCTTACAACACTTTCCAAACTAGGTCGAACACACACCCGACCTAACACTCAACTGAACTTGAGACCAACTGGACCTCTAACCTGGTTCCCAAAACCTGCTATCTTTTGTCAAGACAAGCGTGAATCAAATGTTGGAATGTTTTCTGAATTCCCAATTCACCCAATCCTCGACCGAGACGGCCACTTGTCCGCCTCTTCCCCGACGGGGATGCAAAACTCATCCTAGTTTTACACCTTTTTCTGCCACAGATACCTGATCGATTCTCCCCCACTTAGCTTCGGCTAAGTCTTCACAGCACGTGAGAGTTGAAGGTTTCCCAATCCTTCTTACTTTTTAATAGTCCACTGCCAACAATCTGAGCATACTAATGCTACAATCAATTACCAACCAAACCTCAAGGTTGCCCACCCTCGGATATCCGGAATAGTACACCAGAATTCTGGTCCAGTCTCACCTCAATCCACTTCTCATGCTGACCAGTGGAGGCCTTAACTTCCACCCTGGCTGACAAATTCTCATCCCCACTTAAAATCTTGAAACACCATTGAACCCTAAATAAGGACACCCATGCGAAGGTGCATTTCTCTTGAGCCTCCAAGGTTTATCCATAGACGATTGTCAATCATACCTGAACCATGACAGAACTACTGAACTCCAACTACCTGGAGAATTATCGCTTTAACTATGACTTGATATCCTCTGAACACTACTCCTGCACAGATCTCGAAAAAGATCCGGAAAGATAACGGTACATGCGGGACCCACTCCGCAAGGTACATTCCTCCGTGGGTTCAACAAGGACTCTTCGGCATGCAGGATGGCATATATGATCGTTGATAACCCAAACACTAGTAGAAAACTAATCCGATATCTGACTTATCCACACTCACCCATAATGCTGAGGCGATATAGATTCCTAATATCCGCTCAGAAGTAGCAAAAAGATGACATACCCGCCAACATCTGCCAAAATCATGATCCTGATAACAGGAACTAACTACATGAGCTTTCTTCCCGAAGGATCCTAAGAATCCACAGACCTTGAGTTCCAAATGAACCCCTAACTTCCTCACGACAAATCCGGCCCAAATGCCCGATACGAATACCAAGAGCTCCCAAATTCCTCCCTTGGACGAACGGAATATCATCATGGTCCATCCTCGTAACTCTGCAAGTAATCTCCGATGATATGAGCTCTTACGATTGTGTACTGACTGGCCCAGGCTTTACTCCCGAGCCTGTACCATAATCTGAATCTTACTCTTGGGTGCTTAACACCATACTAAACTGACATTCCAAGGATTCGATTATACACAAGAATTCTTACCACGTTTTGCTAACATGACCAACCCTGCCACACCTGTAGCAGCCTAAACCCTTGGAGCGACAAACTCCCTCGTGCACTCTCCCGAACGTGCTGTAATGACTACGGCCCTGCTGGCCTTTCACCTGATGGTCAAATCATGGGTCTCTTCCCGGGACCCTTCACTATACGCACTGGGTACGACCCTCTTTTCCCAGGGTGCTCCACACCAATGTCGCATATACAAACTCTTGGAAATCATATCCTTCAGGGTCTGACACCCTACCACGCTCACTAGCTCACTTGCCAATGGCTAAGCGGCAACAACTGGAACATCCTCTGTTCCCAACCGGGTCACAAACTCTTCCCTGAAGCTTCTCAAATTCTCCAAGACTCTCACCGATTTGAGTATGGATCCTGTGCTTTCAGTAGTACGGGCCCAATACTACCTTCCATAACTATCCATACTTTCCTCAGCAATCCTCCCGGATCCTCCAAGTTACTCCCTTAACTGGTACACCCAAGTCTTACTGAGCCTCGCTACTAACCCACTGAATCATATACTTGGCTTCCCTAGGTTCTCAATCTCGCACTACCATCAGCTGCTGAAGAACTCCCCATGATGCCAGTCATCTACCTCCTGGATGTCGTCACATCTACTTAGTAGCTGACTCCCATCACTTAAGAGTTCCATAAAGCACAAAGCAAGCAGCATTCGGACAATGGAGAAATCTAACCAACATAATCCAATCAGATCAATCTATCCTCTTGTCAGGGATCTATACTAGCATGCAATTCTAAGGCTCATTCAATCGGGCATAACCTAAACAGGCTATCCTATCACTGACTGATCAATACTATCATGTAATTCAGTAAGCACATACAACAGGCACATAAGGCATCTTCCTAGATCCTTAGCCCTACTCTAGCATGCAGTTCTCATAATCATATCATATCGTAACATATCATAACACGTATAGGTATCATGGGGAAAAACTTACTCGAGCTCGGTTGATTGCACGCATCACACACTTGTTCTTTTTGAAGTTCTGTTCTCTTTTCAAATTCTTTTCAGACTTCTTTTATAAAATAATCTTACTTTTGAAAATTTTCATACCAAGTCCTTAGTTTGAGTTCAGACACACCCAAGAGTGTGACAGAATCCCTCAAACCAAGGCTCTGATACCAACTTGTAACATCCCAAAATTCAAGGCCAAAAATTTCATTTTTAATTAAGTTATTACATAAAACCAAAGTGTGAATAATCAAAATATAATATTATGAAACCATATCAGAGAATAATCCCAAGGATCTCGTGTGCGGAAAACTTAGTGTGATGTGCTGCGACCAAGCCGACTCCTTTCCTTTGAAACAAAGTACCTGAAACCAAAACTATAAACCGTAAGCATGAAGCTTAGTGAGTTCCCCCATCATACCACATATCACAAAACATCATCGGTATCTCTCAACCAGTAACTGCCATCGGTATCTTTCAACCGGTAACCGGGGCCTATTTCACCCCTACCACTATCACATAATAATATGTCATAAACATACTAATCACATACTAACATCATAAACATGCTGATCACATACTAACATATCATAAACATGTTGATCACATACTAACATATCATAAACATACTGATCACAAACTAATATACTAATCACATACTAACATATCATAAACATACAGATAAGCATTGCATGGGTTTTGTATACCCCTTCGGTATCTTTCAACCGGTAACTGCCATCGGTATCTTTCAATCGGTATCTGCCATCGGTATCTTTCAACCGGTATCCGCCATCGGTATCTTTCAGCCGGTAACCGGGGACTATTTCACCCCTTACCACTATCATATAATATCATGATATAATCATACAGTCAGGCATTTCTGGGGTACTGACTTAACCTTCGATCCTAACGACCGAGTCAGGGAAAAACTATTCCCTGCTACTACCACTAACACACATAGCATATCACATGAGCATATCACATAAACATACCAAGATAATTATTACAAAGACAATTATCTACCAACTACCCCCTGTTGGTGGGCCGACATTGTGGCCTTAGACCCACCCCTACTGGAAGGTAACTCACCTCATACTGCTGAAGTCCCGAAGACTCAACCCCACATTGCCAAAGTCCCGCAGACTAAACCCCAACTGCTAGATGACAGATTCCCGATATGTCAATATTAAAACATCACCCGATTAGCGATTGGGTTCCACTACATAACCAAATACATACTTTGGGTAATTACTATATTACCCCTAGCTTCGCTTATTCAAGCCCAAGGCCCAATTCATAGGCCCAAAGTCGAATAGGACTCAAAGTCCATCATATGGCCCAATTTTCCAAATTGGGCCCAAACCCCTTACGTGACTTTATTCTAAGGCCCAACATCACATATAATCATTAAGGCCCAAACTATGGCCCTTCTATGGCCCAATTTTCCAAATTGGGCCTAACTCATCAAAGCCCATTAATTATTTTAGTCCAATTGCTTGACTTTGGATGGTACAATAATCCAATCATCAAGGCCCAATAGAAAGGCCCAACAATAAACCCAAGTGAAATTAGGGTTTCACGTAAAATGATTATTAGGGTTAAGTGTTTCTCACTTAACCGATTAGGGACTTAATCCACTAAGAACTTAATCCATTAAGTCCGATATTGCTTATATTAATTTTTGCCAATGATTATTATATAATATTCCAAATTATTAAAAAATTCCCGAATGTTCTGATTAGTTCCCCCAAATTAGGGTTTCATTGCATTAGGATTTTCCAAACCCTAATTAGAGTGTCCAACCCAAAGACTAGCCTATTTATTAACTTGTTGGGCTTCTAGCCCATTTAGGGTTTTATTGGGCCTATCAAGCCCACTAGAATGTCATCAAGCCCATTAGGGTTTTATTGGGTCCAATAGAGTCCATTAAGCTTCATTGGGCCCATATGAGCTTCTTTGGGGGATTGTAGTTACCGTCTAAACATAAACTATTTTCTTTAGTGGTGTACCAAATACACAATTACAATGTGTGAGCTTGGTGTGCGTGTGTTTGTGTATCTTTGTCCCAAGGGTAGAATACATTTAGGTTGTTTAGTACTTGTGTGTATGCCGACAATTTCTTCCTCCGAGCTTTTACTTGCGGTATGATATATGGGTAGGTTGCTTTTGTTATGTGTTCTTTTTCTTGGCCTGTGTTTCATTTGATTTTACATTCAATTTATCATGTTTTTTTATCACATTTTCTAGAGTTCAAGATGATGTTGGTGTTGTAACTGAATTCATGTTATGGATGAATATCATATGCTCAAGGATATTTTCTCAGGTGAAGAAGGTGAAGAATGGACAATTATGCCTTTGTGCTTAAAGTTAGTTGTTGATCCAAGCCTCTTTATCAGTTTTTCTTGGTACGTAGGTGGTACTCCTTCAAGTCTGTTGTTGCCTAAGTAGTTATCTCGGTTGAAATTTCAACAGCGGTCAAATGCCGCTGTTTGAAATCGCGGTTATCACGGTAACATAGCGATGATATAGCGGTTTTTAATATTATGTATAATTTGTATTATATACTTATATAAAAATTATATATTAGATTATTAATACTATATGGAATTAATATCATAAAAGAAGGGTGGCAAATTGGGACATCGTGTTGTGTTTTTGTCTGACACGACACGACACGACAATGTTTTATTTAACAGGAACATGACACCACATGATGTCGTGTTTTTTTAAACTAACAGGAAAGCGAACCAATTAAAAAACGACAAAGACAAAGATAACATAATATAACAATTAGTTCATTTAATTAATATTTAAGTTTACATAACACGATAAAAACAAATGTTGAATCGTGTCAATTTCATGTTGAATTTTGAACATGAACACGATACGATACGCCATCGTGTTTTTTACACTTGACACGAACACGACACAAACACAAATTCGAATTTCAATTTCGTCCCAATTTCGTTTCATTTCGAGTATTTTTACTTTGTCATGTCAACAATTGTCACCCATAAGAAAAAGTCATGTAAAAACATAACATAAACCATATATAATATTCTAATATAGTAATATGGAAACTAAAAAGTATCAAAATGTCATCACAACTCAAGTTGTTCGTCGTTTCTAAGTACTGAAACAGACGAGAACGAGAAATTTTCATTCGTTGCTTTGTAATTTGTAATTAATTAGATTTATTATTTGGACTTATTAAAACAAAAAGTGTAGTGGATTAATTAAAAATTTAAAGATTTAATATTGAAATAGCCCACAATCGGTTTTTTCTTTATCAAAGTAACCCAATGTGTACGAAATTGTAAAAACGGGTGTAGCGTCGCTATAGTGCTAATGGAGTTCGTGGTAAATAGCGGTCAATAGCACCGATAATATCGTCACCGCTATTCGTAAACGTTATTTTAAAATAGCGGTTCCGGGCGGACGTAGAAATACACAGTAGGTGTTGCCAAGATTGAAATAGGTGTTGCTGATGTAGAAAAATAAGGTAAAAAAATCGAAAAATCAAAAAATTTTCCACTACGGACAAAAAAAGTAGGTGTTGCCGGTGCCACACCGGGACACCTACTAGGTCCGCTCCTGGCGGTTCGGTACCACCGCAAAACGCTATAGCACAGCTATAACGTGATATTGATAGTATAGGTTGTTGCACACAACCATTGTTCTTTACTACAATTGTTGGTATTGCGTTTACAATGAAGTTTTGTTGATTGTTACAAGTTCCCACTTCTTTTGTCTTCTAATTTCCTTTACATCCAGTAGCTTCAAATGAAGGCATTGTATTTTTATATTAAAGAAAAAACTAGTCATTTGTCTTTATATGTCTAACAAAAATTATTTATTGTTAATATATATATATATATATATATATATATATATATATATATATATATATATATATATATATATATATATATATATATATATATATATATATATATATAACCAAGGACACATTAGAAGATCTCTAAGATATCTACATAAGAACACATACTGAGGAATACCATGGAACCAAAAGGAGTTGGTTTGGGGGCTTCTTTATTGGTGCCGAGTGTACAAGAACTAGCTAAGGAACCAGTTACTAAGGTTCCAGCTCGATATGTTCGCCCTGATCAAGACCCCCCGGTCGTATCATCGTTGTTGTCTTCACTGCCTAAAGTGCCAATCATTGATATGGAGAAGTTATCATGTGAGGATTCAGCTGATGATGAATTAGAAAAACTACATCTTGCTTGTAAGGAGTGGGGCTTCTTTCAGGTACATGCTTAATCTAGTTTATTATAATAGCTAAATCTTTTGTAAGATTATATGTCATACATGATAAACTCTATTTTTTTTGGAGTTTTCCTCATCTGTTCATTAACCCAAAAATTATAAACTTTAATTTATAAATATACAAATAAGATTAACTTCCTCTCACATGCCTATATAGGCTCGTGTTTTAGAAATTTGATTTTGATATGAATATTATAGATCATAAATCATGGGGTGAGTTTACCATTAGTGGAGAGAATGAAGAAAGAGACACAAGAATTCTTTAAGTTGTCAATGGATGAAAAGAAGAAGTTTTGGCAAACTAGTGAAGACCTTGAGGGATTTGGACAAGCTTTTGTTGTGTCCAACGAGCAAAAGCTAGATTGGGCCGATATATTTTACCTGGTTACTCTTCCTGAAAATATTAGGAAGCCTCATTTGTTTCCTAACCTACCTCTTCCTTTCAGGTCAGTCATCCCTCTCCTTATTTGTGTTGGGATTTATGCTTTCAAACAAGTTGTTTATAAAAGTCAACTATGAATAGTTTTAATAAAGTCAACATAGGAACTGATCATGATATGAATGATTAATCATGTTACTATCACCTTTTGTAGAGGTAATAATACATTTGACATAACTACTGATCAATGATATATATATATATATATATATATATATATATATATATATATATATATATATATATATATATATATGTATATATATAAAAGTTCAATAGAGAACCATAATTATTGGTTCTTCAAAAAACCAAATCTTTTTTTCAATTTCTAGAGCTTATTCTTTATCGAAAAAAAAATCTAAAAATATCTAAGTTTATCTATTAACATTGTGAATGTGAAAAATAATTTTCGGATTCATCGTGTGAATCCGGATTCACATTGTGAATTTTCAAAAATTCACATTGTAAATTTGACGTAATTTTTTTTTGGTACTTTTAGTAATATATGTGTGAAGTCAAGCATTGAAACGTTTTTGAAGTAAAGTATAATTTTATTTATGTAGTTTTATATGTAATTTTTTGGATGTGTGTTATAATGATTTATATATTAATTTAATGGCTATTTTTATTTTTTGAAAAATAACAGAGATACCCTACATGCATACTCAAAAGAGCTTAAGAATGTTGCCTTAAAAACTCTATGCTTCATCGCTAACGCTTTGAAAATGGAAAGTACCGATATGATAACTCTGTTCAAGGAAGGAATGCAAGCAATGAGGATGAACTACTACCCACCATGTCCACAACCCGAACAAGTCATAGGTCTCACCCCTCACTCAGATGCTGTTGGAATCACAATTCTTCTCCAACTCAATGAAGTAGAAGGCCTTCAAATTAAAAAAGATGGCATTTGGATCCCAATCAAACCACTCCCTAACGCTTTCATTGTTAATATTGGAGATATCCTAGAGGTCATTTCTTTATCCATGATCACTTATATTTAACATCTCCATTTGTCTTATACGATTTTGATTGAAAATAACGAAAGATAAATTTCGTATTTATTGTCCTATTTATACGGGTTTGTTTATTTTCAGATAGTGACAAATGGACAATATAAAAGCATTGAACATAGAGCAATTGTGAACTCGGAGAAAGAGAGGTTATCGATTGCTACATTTTTAAACCCGAATTTGGATGGGGATTTAGGACCAGCACCAAGTCTAATTACTCCAGACACACCTCCAAAATTTAAAAGGGTATCTGTCGTGGATTTCTTCAAGGACTTATTTTCTAAGGAACTCAATAGAAAAACTTTCATTGAACGCTACTATATATAATGTCTTATGGATGTACCTAGCTAGCAAGAACGTTGCCAATTATACTCTACTTTAGCCATTTGTATCTTATGAATTGCAGTGTATATTGTAAGTTACTATCATCTCTTAATACGTATAATTAATTACATATAGATATTTAAAATAAAGTCATAATAAAAACCATTTACATGAAGGTTTCTTAGTCGTTACAGTTAGTTCTTTCTATATGAGATTTTCTTCATCGTCATTCATGAATGGACAAGTTAATTAAACAAGAAACACACACCATATTTTTGTAGGATAAAGTTGAAGGTTTCCATGAGTCACATATGGTATTAAACGGTTGTATATGGGTCTATTACATTTACATTGAAACATCAAATTCTTTTAATGGATAAGAGGCAATTTGTGAATCATTTTTATGTGTTTCTACCCAAATTGTATTATAATTTACATCGAAGTTACATGAAAAATACCAATAAAATAAATTCATTATGTAAATGTGACAAACTTTTTAGACTCGGATAAATAGCACAAAAGAGTGAAAGACACTAAGTTTACACCAAAATTCTAATATGACACTGTGTTTTCGAATTTTTTTATAATTCTCACCGTTTGACCAGTAAAACAGGTTACCTATTAACATTGCATGATGACGTGACATGCTAACGTGTCAAATTTGATTTTTTCCCACAAAAGGTTTTTACTTTTTTCGATTTTAACACTAAGTTAATTTTTTTTTCAATTTTGACATTTTATTTTTTTATTCCAAATCGAATATCATTTTTTTTTCAATTTTGTTCAATGTTGATCATTTTCCATTTGAAATTGTATAAATATTTTTTTTTATTACATTTTAAACCATATAAATATAATTTTTTTCGTTTAAAAACTATATTTTTATATAAATACATGTTTTTTTTTTTTTTTTTTTTTTTTTTTTTTTTTTTTTTTTTTTTTTTACATTCAAAGCATAATGATATGCATTAGTTATATAATGAGAACCAAAATAATCATAAGCTTCGAATAAGATCAACAAAATTTTATCAGTTATCGTTTATGAAATATTATTTATTTTATGTTTTGGTGTATATTTCACACATATTTTTATTTATAACTAATTAATCCTATTAGGTATATATTGATATCGAACGTTCGTTTGAAGCATTGAACAAGACGTGGGAAATATATAACAAAATACTAAAATTTAATGAGAAAACTAAAATAAATGTAAAAATGATGATATTTATCTTTCATAAATATTTTTGAAAACAATGAGCTAAAAAATATGATTTAATGAGAGTCACACAAAGAGATTTAAAATGTTCCTAATAATATTATGAATAAGAAATGAGATGTAAAAATTTCATGGGTTGCAAACCTAACCTCCGGTCATTGATCGACTACACACCTCCAAACCTTCAAACTCTTTTTAAAGTTGCATATCTAATATCAAAAACGGTTTTATATAACTAATACATATCTATACATAAAATTATGGTTTAAATGTAAAAAACCCTTGTATTTATACAAAAATATGGTTTTTAAATGAAAAGAATGTATATATACAGTTTAAAATGTATTAAAAAAATATTTATACGGTCCCAAATGTAAAATTTTCAACATTGAACAAAATTGAAAAAACGATGTTTGATTTAGAAAAAAAAAACAGTGTCAAAATTGAAAAAAAAAATTTAAACTTAGTATCATAATCGAAAAAAAAAAATAGTGAAAATTTAGTGTTTTTGTGGAAAAAACCAATTTTGACACATCAGTCTGTCATTTCAGCATGTCACGTCATTAAAACTGACATGTCATCATGCCACATCAGATAACCGGATTGACTAATCAAATGTTCAATATTAAAAATAAAATAAAATAAAAAGCACATTATCAAATTAGAATTTCAATATAACTTAATGTGTTTTGTCTCTTCTCTATTTACCATTTAAACTCTTTAAAAACCTGACAAGCCTTTAACGGTGGTGAAGCGTAATGGGAAAAGTAACATTTATGTCACTTTTTGTAAAGCGTGGAAACTCATTGAAATTATATATTATTATAAAAAGGCATCCGATAAAGAACCACTAAATTTATCATTGGTACATTAAAGAATAATAAATTTGTAACAGTTTACATCGTAGGGGAAGTTGAATTGATACATAAAAGTAAGGGATAATGACTTGAAAGGGTAACGAATTTTTGACTTTTGTCACATTTAGTTACTAAATTTTTTTTCGTTATCTATTTGCTATTGAACTATTGAAACTGTTCACATTTTACCCTTATGACCGGCTGTTGCCGGTCATAAGGGTAAAATGTGAACAGTTTCAATAGTTCAATGGCAAATAGATAACGAAAAAAAGTTTAGTGACTAAATATGAACAAAATCGAAAGTTCGTTTCCCTCTAAAAATACGTTGCGATAAATAGTTTTTGGGTTCAAACCCAGTGAAAATACGTTGCGATAAATAGTATTATATCTACTTTAAATATATTAAAATAAAGAGTACATTCTAGTATTCTAAAAGCAAAAAAATGTTCAAAAGATCAAAGTTTAACACCATTAACTGTTTGTAAAAAATAAACGTAAAGTACTAAAGGGATGAAGTGAAGTCTAAAGTATAAAATTAAAAGTTTAATATATATATATATATATATATATATATATATATATATATATATATATATATATATTAGCCGTTTAGCCACGCAAAGCGGCGGACGACAAATAGTTTGTTTCGACAATTAATTTTTTTCGATGGAGAATGATTATTTTCAATTCAATCATTAGTTTGTTTTATGAAACATGTTATATTAAAAATAAAAAAAAATCATGAAATGACCAAATTATAGGGTGTTGAGTATTTATTTGAATGAAAAAAGATGTGGTCAAAACATTAAAAGAGAAGATTTATAGGAGTTTGTTTAAATTTTAATATTATTTTATTAGTGATTAGTTGTACAATTAGCTTAATAAGTTGGACGTCTTAAAAAAATATTATTATTTTATTCAATCTATTTTTAGAAATAGTGGGATTTGTTTTATAAGATAGTAAAGATATATATATATATATATATATATATATATATATATATATATATATATATATATATATATATGTCAAAACCAAACTAAACTGTTATTTTTCGGTTTTTGTAAAATTCAAACCTAAACCATCTATTATTGCTTTGGTTTCGGTTATGTCGGTTCTTTCAGTTTTTTGGTATTCGGTTCGGTTATTGTTCAATTCAAAACACAAATTAACTCGAAACATTTATATAGACATGGTAAGATTCAACAGAGAACCATTATTAATAATGGAAACAAGGAACCAATCGTTTTTTTCAACTTTTGGAGCTTATTTTTTATCAGTAAAAAAACATAAAATAAAAGAAATTTATAACTTTTTATCATTTTTCCAATGATATAAAATTCGATAAAAAAATTATATATTTTTTTGTCAAATTCACAGTGTGAATTTAAGCAGATTGTGAATCTGAATTCACACGTTGATTCCGAAAAATATATAATTTATTTTTTAGCATTCATAATATAAAGTTATGAATTTAAATATTTTTAGTTTTTTTTCGATAAAAAATAAGTTGTAAAACTTGAAAAAATATTTAGTTCCTTGTAAAACATTTATGATTATCTTATACTGAACTTTTCTATATACATGTGAAAGTTGCTCTCTTACATTATGATTAATAATCATGTCCAAGCTTTTTCACTTTCTAGTATTTTACATAGATTTTCACAAAAATCAATAAATATCTCTCTAACTTCCTATTACAAATTCCTATATATTTCAAATAAAACCACACCAAATAAGTATGGTTCCTAATTTTCTATACAAAACCTTCATAAATATTTCAAATAATACCACACCAAATGAGTATACGTCTGACTCTTTCATCAAGCATCATTTGTTAACGTATATCACAATACACCCTCGTGCCTACATGATTGGAGACAAGAAATGTGTATTGTTGGTTAGCAGGGTCGCTTTTGAAAATGCCATAGTCTGAAACCTTAGCTGTACAATTCTCATCTAGCTGGATGTTAGCGCTTTTAATGTCTCGGTATAACACTTGCTATTGCATCCCCGTGGGATTATGAAGGTATTGTAGTCCTCGTGCAGTACCAATGCATATCTAAAAGAGTTGATTCCAACATAGATATGTGCTATGTTGGTAAACATCAACGATTTTGTCTAGTAGATAGTCGTACACAAGGATATACTCATACATCTCATCACAAAGGCCTAAGAGAAAAACGAGAGTTTGATACTTGTATTCGGTAAGCATCATCATCTCCTCCCAAAACCTAGTGGTCTCTTTTCACAAAACAGAGAACTGTTTGCTGATAGGAAAGAAAGAAAGATAGAGTAAAGAAATTGGAGAGTATGGAAGGGATAGGAGATGTGTTTGAGTGGTGAGAAAGCTTGTAACGTATTTAACATGGAGGAGAACAATTTAGTCAACAGATTCTCTCACTATGTCTCGATCAAGTAAATTACAAGCCTTTTTAAAAAAAAAAAAAAAAAAAAAAAAAAAAACAGTAAATTAAAGGGTTAATAACACCGACGGTTCTATTAAAATAAGAAAAGCTTGATTTTTTAATCCGATTATTTGTTTACTTAAATTGTCATGATTCGGATTAAATATATAAAAAGGATTGTGATATGATACCACGTAATACGTATTGAAAAGCTTGTGAGCTGTGAGAGAAAGAAAGATTCGTTTTCGAAAGTAGTAATTTTTCTTGGAAGAAATGCAGAAAAAAGAAAGCAATGAACAGCATGTGGTTTTAATGTTTATGAGTTATGAGTTACGGCAATACCAACCATTTGAATAAGCATCACGTGATACACACACTGCCGGACAAGAAGGACAGCGAGTCAGCAACGCTGGACTGGTGCTTGATTTCTGGGCTACAAAGCCCAATACGAACTTCTTACTTCTTTTTACAGGCCCACTAAGTGGGTCGACATTTTCGCTCATTTATTGGTTTAAATTTGTACATTTGTTAATTATATATTATTAATTTTTTTTACCTGTTATAGGTATGATAAAAAGTAAAGAAAGATGAGGACTATAGCAAAATCAGGGACTGTGGATTTAAGATAAAGAGAAATTAAATATCCTTTAACTTTTGTTCTTACAAAATTTCATACCCAATTAAATGATGATAAGTCATCTTAGTATTTTAAAATATCATTAAATCTCACATTAAATGAGCATTAAATATTACACATGTCATTATTTAATTCGAGAATTTGTAGGAACAAAAAATAACTAGAGAAGTATCCCCACTTTGCAGGGGTCGGATTTCAATTCAACTGTTAGCGAAAAGAGTTTACAGTAGATATTTTATTGATTTATATATTGAAATAGACATATTATCTAATCATTTGTTAGACATTTATAGTTTCCATTACTTTTATGGATTGATCCAAGCATAAAAGCTATGTTGTTGAACCATCCCAAAAATACGATCCAAAATTTTCAATTTTAATTATTAATAAAACCATAGTTATCAAAACATCACATAAAGTCATAAGTCTTTGTTTCTCAAAACATCAGTCAACGTATCAGAGTAAAAACATTTCAGGCTAAAATCATGGTGTGTGCGCTGTAGTCATCCCGAACTCTTCCTCTTGCTGTCGGAAGTACTTGAAACCAAAACTAAAAACTATAAGCATGAAGCTTAGTGAATATCCCCAAGATACCACATATCATACACATAATCACATAAATTGGCCCCCCACCCCTTCCTCGACCCCCGCCCGGCATCGGACAGTGTCCGGCATCAGACCTTGCCTGGCATCGAGCCTCGTTCCGTATACAGATCTGTTTCTACCAGGCACCGCCTGTCTCTAGGCCCCGCTCGCTATACATGTACAAACAATAACATATAATCATACTTGTACATACATAATCATACACAGTACTACATGTTTTGATCCTAAGGCCTTGCCTATCATGGGCCCCACCCCTACTTTGCTAATGATGAGATATGGAACCCCGTCCATACTCAGCTAGTGGTGAGAATACGAGCCCCCGCCCACACTCACTTCGCTAACCAGGCACATACAAGTATCACACAAACAACAAGTATAACTAAGCATGCATATATTCCTCGGGTACCACCCGGCATTGAATCGTAGTTCGGAAACATAAACATTCTTTGGGCCCCGCCCGACATCAGACCTTGGTTCGGAACATACTAACATAAATATAAGGGCCGATATTGGTGCCTTCGACCCACTCCTACAGGAGAAAACTCACCTCACAAGCTAACTGCAGAATCCCACGGATAAACCTTTGGCTGCTAGCTCTCCCCGAACTGTTGATCTCTCGAATCCATGAGTTACTGATGATCATACAAATTAGATAAGTCCGAGATTTTCATAACTTAACCATAAGTCCTCACTGGGGTAAAAGACCATTCAACCCCTCTCATACTCTTGTCCCAAATTGAACTCTACCCAAACCTTGGCCCACAAGATAAACACTTCCATAAGGCCCAATATATGGCCCAATTTCCAATTGGGCCCAATCCCTTCACATGGGCCTCAGCCTAAGGCCCAAAACCATAATATGAAAGCCTCAATACTAGGTAGACTTCCCAAGCCCACCAGTGGCCCACTAATGGCCCAATTTGCTAAATTGGGCCCAACCTGTCTACTAGTCTTACCCTAAAGCCCAAACATATTCTTGGCCCAAAATATCTGACTTTTGGTGGCCCACTAAGGCCCAAAGAAACAAAGTCCAATGTATGCCCAAACACGCAAACCCATATCTGTTGAGTACGCGGGGCGTACTCCTTTGTGCGCCAGTCGTACAGTTGTATGGCTTGTACGTTGCGTGTACATGCATGTACGCCCAACGTACTGCTTTGTTAATCCACTTTTCCTATTAAGTAGGGATGAGCATAGGCGGGTACCCGCCTCATTTGGCGAGAATCGGAACCATAACCATAACTGGCGGTTCCTAGAAAGTTAGAACTGGAACCGGAACCGCTCTAGGCAGTTCTTAAATGTTTGGAACCAGTCCCGAAACTGGCGGTTCCGGTTCCGGGAGCGGGTAACCCGGTTGCATTAATTTTGTTAACTTTTTTTGACAAAACCGCAATTTAGTTCGATCCAAATCAAATCAATTCGGACCAAAGACGGACAAAATCAGACCAATATATTCTAAACCGGTATAAGTAACACACACACACACACATACACACACATACACATATATATATATATATATATATATATATATATATATATATATATATATATATATATATATATATATATATAAACCGGTTCCGGCGGGTACCCAGCGGGTAGCGGTTCCGAAAAAACGAGAATCGGAACCGGAACCGCTTAAGGCAGCTCCATAACTTTAGGAACCAGAACTGGAACCACTTAAGGCAGTTCCAGTTCCAAAACTAGCAGTTCCGAGGTGGTTCCGGTTCCAAAAGCGGGTACCCGGTTCCGATGCTCATCCCTACTATTAAGCACTTAATACTCTATTTCAAAGGCTATAATCACAGATCCAAGTCTTCTTCATCGTCTTAATCCATAAATTCGATTACTTGGTGGCTTGCAACCCACCAAATGGACCCAAAATTGGAATATAGCAACCAACTTCCAATGACTAGAACTCATGCATGGTCACAAAAGGACCTTAAAGATCGAAACTTTACTAACATAGGGACACATTTAGCACTAAGGGTGGCAACTCTAAGTCTAGAAACGAAGTTGAATCATAAAAATCCATTTTTGGGACTTAAGGATGTCCAAAACTCCATTAACATAGATCTAAACATTCATGAGGCAAGTTGAAAGCTTTATACCTCCAACGAGTACCAAATGGTGATGTAATCTCGAATCCTTGAGCTCAAGGTACTCAAGATCTTCTTGTCCAACTTCTCCTTTCTTCTTTCAAGCCTAAACACCACCAAGAACTTCACAAAGCCAAAAACATACAAGAATGGAGGATATGAGACTATCTAGGGTTTCTGAGGTTGAGAGGCTGATAAGGAGGCCAGGGTTTCAGTCATAATGTTCCTTATATAGTGCTTAACCCTAAAAATTAGGGTTTATGGACTCTGAACGTACGCTGGGCGTACTTCTCGTACGTTGGGCGTACCAAATGGTGATGTAATCTTGAATCCTTGAGCTTAAGGTACTCAAGTTCTTCTTCTCTAATTTCTCATTTCTTCTTTCAAGCTTCTAAACACCACCAAGAACTTCACAAAGCTAAAAACACACAAGAATGGAGGATGAGAGACTATCTAGGGTTTCTGAGGTTGAGAGGCTAATAAGGAGGCTAGGGTTTGAGTCATAATGTTCCTTATATAGTGCTTAACCCTAAAAATTAGGGTTTAGGGACTATGAACGTACAATGGGCGTACACCTCCAACACCCACGGCCATTTACTCCTTTACGTTGGGCGTACTTCCGTGCTGGCCGCCTTGCATGCATGGTATCTTCTTGTCACTTTTCTCCATTAGGGACCAATATTGCCTATAACTTCAAAGTGTCGTATCTTCCTCATCTGAGGTCTGTTCCCGACGAACCTTATATCCACGAAAAGGTAGCAAGAAGCCCTACGCTCCTAAAAACACGCCCAATCCTTAAAGCCTTCCTAATAAAACCTAAATTCATAAAGAGTTTGAACTGCCACTTTACCGATATACCCTTTGACTCCAAGACACAACCCAACTCCTGGATCATCTCAATTACATTATCCATACCTAAATGGGTCTAGATCTCTCTTTTCCAAAGGCCCTAAGCCTTATGATAACCTATCCTCAGGCCATAGTCCGAAATTAGGAAAGCGATTCGGAACAGGACCTTATAACTCTCCCCTACTTAAATTATATTACATCCTCGAAATCTTTCCTTACTAACACTCATATTCCTATAATGATCTGAGAAATGCCACTGATGATTCTATGCATAACACCATCTTCTCAAGACAACCGAAAACCTATCAAACTTCCATCCTGAGGAAAGCGAACTTCAAGCTTCAGCAAATCACTTCTGCTTTCCAGAGTCTGAATCCATACTGGTCTGTCTCCCTAACAGACGGTCCACACATAACTATCTGCAGGACAATCATACTTGACAGAAGGCTCAGATAATCCTTCGAGTAGGAGATTCATCCCTACAACAGTTAGAATCAGACGGGAGATGCACAACAGGGTCAGATCAATTACTATGAGATTATTTAATCCAACTGTAAGTGTCTTTAGTATTCCGATCCGCAAGCTACCCCACGCACAAGAATCCTCATAATCACTACTTCTGCCTGAACATCCCGCTGCCTCTTATCTACCTTTCGAAGGAACCAGGACCTCCCATGTAACACCCAAAGTCAGAAAGGCCAAGAAAGGAAAGGAAACCCTAAGTTTAGGGGACGACTTAGCGAGTCCAAGGAGGAACTCGGTGAGTCCAAGCGGGATCCGGGTCGAGGAGTAAGTGACCGACTCGGCGAGTCGGCCAAGGAGACTCCGCGAGTCAGGTCTGTTCGAGGAAAACCCTAAATTCGGGACTTGGAGCCTATTTAAGCATCTCATTCTCTTCCCTAGGGTCCCTTTACTGCCTCTTTAACCCAGAATGCCAAACCCTAGCCGCCATATCTATTGATTGAGCCAATTGCTGTCTTGAAGAGTGCATTAAAGCTTGGAGAAGGAAGAAGGATCTTGAAGGTGCAAGGAGGGGGCTATAGATCTGGGATTGGGAAGATATTTCTGAACATATGAAGGTATTAAGTCGTTTTCCTTCCTTTAGATCTATTTTGGTGGTGAGTTTTAGGGCTTTTGGCCATGAGTAGTGATCCATTTGGGTTAGAAGTCGGATCTGGAGTTGCTACTTCAGATCTAAGCATATTATGGTCTTGAGAAGCATAAAGTTTCAGCCCTTGAGTTGATTATGGAGCCTATTTGCCTTAAACCCTAGTTCATGGTGTATTTAGCCTAGATCTCCTTCTCTACATGTAAAGTTTGCAACTTTACGTGAGGAATAGGCTTGGGGAGGGTAGATCTACTGTTTGGAGCCCATGCGTGACTCAAAAGTCATCTGCATGTATGTAGATATGAATGAACTCGGCGAGTCCTTTGAGTGGACTCGGCAAGTAGCATGAAGGTTTGGAGGAACTCGACGAGTGGGATGAACAGCTCGTCGAGTCAGATGAAGTTGGGCAGGAACTCGGCGAGTTGGATGAACAACTCGACGAGTCTGTTGAAGGTTGACTTGGACTCGGCGAGTCAGGTCGCGAAACCCCAAACCCTTCGAGTTGATACTCGAATCAGTGAGTTGAATGGAGACTTGGTGAGTTGGACAGGTCAGGACTCGGAAATCGGTAAACTCGGCGAGTCATGGACTGACTCGGCGAGTCGAGTCGTGAATAAAAGGACTCTGAACATATGAAATCGGCGAGTCAATAGGGTGACTCGGCAAGTAGGGTTGACCTGGAAGGTTGACTTTGACCAGGACTTTGACTTTGACCAGAGTTGACTTGGTTGACTGTCGGGGGTCAGTTAGGCTAAGTGTTGCATTGATTTTGGTAACTCGGGGAGCTATTGGAGCAGGAGTTCAGAGAGTTGTCGAGCAGCAGCTAGTGGGATCATCAACAAGTTCAGTCAGTGCAGGTGAGTTTCCCTTTGTATGAATGGGTCTACGGCCACAATGCCGGCCCATGTAGTTGTGAGTAGAAGACCCGGGGGTTAGCCCTAGGCACAGTATGCTAGTATGATATTCTGGACGAGGTCCAATGATAGAGGGCGGGTGCCCAAGGAATGGTTTATGTGATAGTTTATACTTGTTGTTTGTGTGATACTTGTATGTGCCTGGTAGGGAGGTGAGTGTGGGCGAGGTCCCTTATCTCACCAATAGCAGAGTGTGGATGGTGTTCCACATCTCAGTAGCAGCAGATCAGGGGCGAGGCCCAAGTTAGGGAAGGAGTGAGGGTGGGCTGGGCCCGTACCTCACTAACAGTAGGAGTATGGACGGGGTTCCATGACTCATCAGTAGCAGGACAAGGGCGGGGCCCAGAGATAGGCGAGGCCTTAGGACAAGATCCGTTAGTATGTGTTTAGCTTATGTGATGTGTTGCGATATGTTTATGTGCTATTATATGTTAGTGGGCGAGGCCCTGTGACAGGCAAGGCCTAAGTAAAACATATCTGTATCCGAGCGGGGCTCGAAGCCACGCGGGGCCTGGAGCGGCGGGGCCGTTGTAGCGGGCGAGGCCCGAGGTAGGGGGCGAGGCCCAGGATAGCGGGCGTGGCCCAATATCTGCAGTATGTGGTAGGGTGGGGAACTCACTAAGCTTCGTGCTTACGGTTTTCAGTTTTGGTTTCAGGTACTTCCGGTAGCGGAGGGAAGAGCTCGGGGTGATCGCATGGCACACACCATAGATTAGACAGCCTGGGAATGTTTACTCTGATAACGAACATGTATTTTGGAAACTAATACCCCGTTTATGTTTTGAAATGATGAATTTGCTTAAAGTAATGTTTTATTAAAAGAAATTTTTAGTCTTAAATTTTGAGACGTTACATCCCAGGTCCAAACTGATCTGTCAACTATCTGGAATACTAGATTCCCACCTGGTTACTAAACCAATGAACACTTTATTAGTCGCTCCCCACGACTTCCGAAGAAAACTTCAGCTATCGAAACTGCCTTATTCACCTTGCCACTCATGGCTTTATAAATCTAGGGATCCCCGATCCCATACCTTGACCCAATGGTCACTGCCAGGTCCCACCTGCATTGCTATAAGCATATGGGCCTCGCCTAAGGGTCCCACCCAAACTATATCACGGAGCGGCCTTTCCCACAGGTCCCACCTATGTAAGGCTATACAGGCCTAGCTCCACCTTAGCTTCCCACTAGCTATCCCTTCCTGATTCCGATCCTGCGGTGGCCTTTCCACGATCCTACGAACTGACCCACCCTGGTATAACTTATATGAATGAATCTGTGAATGTAACGACTTATTCTGCAGTCTAAAAACACTTCCCCACACTATCTAACCGTATGAAGAACGCTACGGTTGCCCCGCAGTCGTACTATACTTTCTGTGCTATTTGGATACTGGTGAATGCTATGGCTATCCCACAGTCTTAAAAACACTTCCCACACTAACTCAACCACTGACCATGGTCTTACTGCTAATTACCAATCTGAACACGTCTGAAGTCGAGCATTCAGACTTAAATCACGTCCTAACGAGAAATCCCAACCTAATTTCCTAACACCAGCTATCAAACACTAAGAAGACACGAACCCAACGTTGGGACGTTTCCCAAACTCCCAACTTACACACTCCTCGACCCAAACAGCCACTTGGGTCATCATCCTCCCCAGCAGGAATGCGAACTCATCCAAGTTTCGCATTTACTTCTGTTCCTGGATACCTGAATGGTTCTCCCCCACTTGGATTCAACTAGCATCTTATAGCACACAAGACTGGGAGGATTCCCAATCCTTCTTCCCATTCAATGCTCAATTAACTGGAGACCAATGCTTACCACTGTTTGTCACACCCCAAAACCGGAACGACGGAAACGTTCTGGGGTGGATGACGTCATGTCAAGTATCACAACATATGCAGTATAGTAATCAAAGTACAAAAACCATTGCATTAATAGTAATAATTTTACATCGGTTACATGTTATAGTAATATCAAAGTAATTACAGAACATAACATAGATGCAGCTCGGTACTAGGCTGTCTTCACAAAAGCTCCTGGGATGTACCTGTCTATCGCTGACCTGAGAATACAAGTTATTTTGAAAGCGAGTATCAGCATTTTATAATGCTGGTGAGTCCATAAGTATTTAGTGTCATTTGTATAAATACACATTTTTATTCAAAATAACTTTATGAAAAGTATTAGTTTAGAATCTACGGTGTAATAGCGTCCTTTCCAGAAAATCCTATATTTTCTAAATAAAAGTAGTCTTCTACCAAGACTCGACAGAGTTATGTTTTAAAGAGTAATTTTCCCTTAAATACTATCATTACCAAAATACGGTATTTGACTTTAAAGAAAGTAGGAGAATATCACTAGTAAAAATACTAGGGGAAAATAACATATGCCTCAGCAGTTATATTGCTGACCAAGGCAAAAAAAATCATAGACTCCAGGAGAGTATCGAATAAATGATATGCCTGGCTCAGTCTAACAAAAGGAAACAGAGACCCCAGACGGTATCAAATGAACGATATGACTAGCAAGGTCTAAAACAAAGAAACACAAACCCCAGACAGTATCAAATGAACGATACAACTAGCAAGGTCTAAAATAAAGAAACACAGACCCCAGACAGTATCAAATGAACGATACAGCCAGCAAGGTCTAAAACAAAGAAACACAGACCCCAGACAGTATCAAATGAACGATACAGCTAGCAAGGTCTAAAACAAAGAAACACAGACCCCAGACAGTATCTGTCACACCCCAAAACCGGAACGGCAGAAACGTTCTGGGGTGGATGACATCATGTCAAGTATCACAACATATGCAGTATAGTAATCAAAGTACAACAACCATTGCATTAATAGTAATAGTTTTACATAAGTTACATTTTATAGAGACATCAAAGTAATACAGAAACTAGTATAGATGCAGCTCGGTTCTAGGCTGGCTTCACAAAAGCTCCCGGGTGTACCTGTCTATTGCTGACCTGAGAATACAAGTTATTCTGAAAGCGAGTATCAGCATTTTTATAAATGATGGTGAGTTCATAAGTATTTAGTGTCATTTGTGTAAGTAAACATTTTATTCAAAATAACTTTATAAAAAGTAGTAGTTTAGAATTTATGGTGTATTAGCGTCCTTTCCAGAAAATCCTATATTTTCTAATTAAAAGCAGTCTTCTACCAAGACTCGACAGTGTTATGTTTTAAAGAGAAATTTTCCCTGAAATACTATCATTACCAAAATACGGTATTTGACTTTAAAGAAAGTAAGAGAATATCACTAGTAAAAATACTAGGGGAAAATAACATATGCCTCAGCAGAAAATACTGCTGACTAAGGCAAAAGAAATCATAGACTCCAGGAGAGTATCGAATGAATGAAACGCCTGGCTCAGTCTAACAATAGGAAACACAGACCCCAGACTGTATCAAATGTGCGATACGGCTAGCAAGGTCAAAAACAAAGAAACACAGACCCCAGACAGTATCAAATGAACGATACAACTAGCAAGGTCTAAAACAAAGAAACACAGACCCCAGACAGTATCAAATGAACGATACAGCTAGCAAGGTATAAAACAAAGGGACACAGACCCCAGACAGTATCAAATGAACGATACAACTAGCAAGGTCTAAAACAAAGGGTAATCCTAAGAGTGTTGTTTTATGAATACAGTGTTAATTCTCCTTACTTTAAGGCCATGAATTATAAGGTAAACATGGAGATACTCGTAACCATACTGATTGACACTAGAGTACTTGACGCCCTACAAGCGTCGGAATAATTGTGACATTTGTCACCCCTTGGCTTGGTAGGCCGAGGACTGTAGCTAACAGTCAGGGTGTGGGAGTGTCAGTCCCGTATAGATCTATACACACAATGCCCGCTCTCCCTCCAGGAGACTCTGGTTACCAACTTGACAACGGGGAAATTTGTGTCCTGAAGATGCATCTCATATTCTGAATTCTATTAGAGGCGCTGGAGAAATGATATAGACTCGCGAATGAACTGACTCCTTTGGAATTCTCATACTAGAAAGAGTAAATAGAACCTCCTAACTATTCCTATAATAGTTACTAGTGTCTCTGATTTATGAATGATGAATGGAAGGATGCCCTTGCTACCCAAGGGAAATGAACTGGCCGATGTAAACCTTTATGTCTATACGTGTATACATGATATATAACTAGTGTTTAAACGACCTTCGGACGGATATCCGATACCCACCAGACCACATCCCAAAGAGGAAAAGGAAATAGGGCGAACTAGCCTTCCTAAGTCTTTTAAACATTATTTATATAACTATACTAGTACAGGCATGCATTTAACGAAGTAGAAGCATAGAAGTATAGAAGAAAACTTTGGTAAAACCTTTGGAAAACCTTTAAAAATAAGAATTTACGACTTGATATCTTTATGTAAAACAAGCTTTGAAAACCGTTCATAAACACGTTTTGAATATAATTTGATAACACAATATAAGTAAAGAATACCTTTGTTTAAAACACTGTTGTAACTGGTTTAGAAGTAAAACATACAGCACGAGAGACAATTTGAGAAAAGATTTAAACAAGTAAAGACGTTTTGGATAACCATCTATAGTATTATACTTGGTAAAACAGCTGAAAGTGTGATAAATCCTTGTGCATGCGGGTTATTAATCACATATAATTGATATGATAACTAGCATGTTTTAACTTGTATTCCCCCCCCCCATAAAAGCATGTAAACACATTTAAAAGGTTAATTCATGGGTATGAACTCCCCTGTTGTAAGTGGATAGGGCGGAGGTGCCGGTTGGGTGCTCGGTGTCAAGTAAAGACTTGAACACACTTAGTGACCTATTAACATATGATGACATATGTTTATATATAATTAGTAATTATAATACTAATTAAACACGTATACGCATCCTAATGTGCGGAAAACACTTTGGTCAAGTGCTAGGAGTGTCCCGGTAGCATCTAAGGGTGTGTATGACTTGTATATGGAGTTTGCTCTTCAAGAGTAAACTCCTTATGGAGTTTTCGGCCCAAATGACCAACTCCCCATGAGTTTACGGCTGTAAACTCATGGTGGGGGTGTTCTAGGATGCTTAATGGTCTTAAACTTGTGAGGGGTGATGCTAGACTTAGTTTTAAGGCATTGGAATGGAATTTGAACAACATAAGGACCATTTGAGGAGTTTACGACAGTAAAATAGGAGTTTACGACCATAAACTATTACATGCCCTTTCCTTATGTGTATTAAGGTCTTAAATGGAAGGGTATAAAGTTCTAGGCATTTTTCCAAGCCATATAGGGAAGTTAGGGCATCATTTGGCCTCCTTTTGGGAGTTTACAGCCCATGGAACAATCCTAGGGGTTTTACAGCCGTAAACTCCTAAGTCCTTGGTTTAATTGATGTTTAAAGCCCCTACTTCAATTGTGGTTGATTCTAGACATTTACCCAAGACATAGGAGGTGTTTGAGGGCAATTCTAACACCTTAAAAGGTGTTCACGGCCCTTGAAGAGGGGTTTACGGTCCAAGAGTGTTCTTGGGCCGTAAACTCATGTTTACTCCTCAAAATGTAAGGTTTTGGTGTTCTAAGCTATGGTGTGTAAGTCCACAAGTCATATCTAAGCCCTAGGAGTGATTTAGAAGGGTTTTGGGGCTTCAAAACCCCACTTATGGGTGTTCACGGTTCAAGAGTGTTCTTGGGATATAAACACATGATTTGGTCACTTTTGGATGTCTTAAACACGAATTTACATGAGCTAAACAACAAGTTAGGGTAGATCACTTACTAGTTTGGGGCTTGAAATGGGCGGTTTTTGGATCGAAAGCAACTTGTAGAGAGAGAGAGAGAGTGTGTAGAGAGAGGGTGGAAAGGCTTCAAATGGAGTCCACTCCCCCTTATATAGGGGTTGAGCTTGTGGATCAGTGGAAATCTACCCGATACTGACGTTAAACGGGGCTTTTGGTCACACCCGATTAAATGGTCATAATTCGACTTGGTTGAAACTATAACTTTTTCAAGGGAATATTGAGGGTGTTTCTAATTTGGTTCAACCCTTAAGAAGTCATTATAAAAAGTCCCAATTTAATTAACCTAATCCAAAAGGTTAACGAACAATTAATAAAGTGGTTTTATTAACGGAAGATGTGGTTAAAAATGACGGGATAAATTTCGGGTTGTCATAGTATCAAATGAACAATACAGCTAGCAAGGTCTAAAACAAAGAAACACAGACCCCAGACAGTATCAAATGAATGATACAGCTAGCAAGGTCTAAAACAAATGGTAATCCTAAGTGGGTTGTTTCAAGAACACCGTGTTAATTCTCGTTACCTTAAGGCCATGAATTATAAGGTAAAGATGGAGATACTCGTAACCATACTAATTGACACTAGAGTACTTGACGCCCTGCAAGCGTCGGAATAATTGTGACATTTGTCACCCCTTGGCTTGGTAGGCCGAGGACTGTAGCTAGTAGTCAGGGTGCGGGAGTGTCAGTCCCGTATAGATCTATACACACAATGCCCGCTCTCCCTCCAGGAGACTCTGGTTACCAACTTGACGACGGGGAGATCCATATCTTGAAGATGCATCTCGTATTCTGTATTCTATTAGAGGTGCTAGACTAATGATATAGACTCACGAATGAACTGACTCCTTTGGAATTCTCGTACTAGAAAGAGTAAGTAGAATCTCCTAACTATTCATATAATAGTTACTAGTGTCTCTGATCTATGAATGATGAATGGAAGGATGCCTTTGCTACCCAAAGGAAATGAACTGGTCGATGAAAACCTTGATGTCTATACATGTATACATGATATATAACTAATGTTTAAACGACCTTCGGACGGATAACCGATACCCTAAAGCCACATCCAAACAAGGAAAAGGAGACAGGGCGAGCTAGCCTTCCTAAGTCCTTTAAATGTTATTTACATAATTATACAAATACAAGCATGCATTTAACTAGATAAAAGCATAGAAGAAAATTCTGATGAAAACTTTGGAAAACCTTTACACATAAGAAGTTTATGACTTGATGTCAGTTGATAAAACAAGTTTTGAAAATTTTTGGAATCCTTTGAAAAACCTTTCATAACAACCTTGAAAATGATTTTTATAAGATAGATTAAGTGAAGAAAACCTTTGGAAAACCTTTAACAAGAGTTGAAAGCGAGATTGGTACATCTTAAGCTGGATAAAACAGTTATCATGCAAAAATGTATTTGGCTATACAGTTATTAATCACGTTTGACTTATATGATAACTGTATAGATCAACTTGTATTCTCCCCTATAAAAGCGGTTAAAATCATTTAAAAGGTTGATTCAGGGGTATGAACTCACCTGTTGTAAGTGGATCGGATGGAGGTGCCGGTTGGGTGCTCGGTGTCATGTGAAGACTTGAACACATTTAGTAACCTAGTAACATATGAAGGCATATGTTTACATACAATTAGTGTTTATAATACTAATTAAACACGTATTAGCATCCTAGTGTGCGGAAAACACTTTGGTCAAGTGCTAGGAGGCTATTGGGTTGCAATAAGGGAGTGTATGGCCTAGTTAGGGAGTTTATTCTTCAAGAGTAAACTCTTTATGGAGATTTCGGCCCTAAGACCATATCCCCATGAGTTTACAGCCGTAAACTCATGGGTGGTGTGTTCTTGGATGTTTTAAGGTCTTATATCACTCGTAGAATTAGGCTAGGTTCAAATCTAGGGCATAGGAAAGGGTTAAGGCTCCAAATGGACCATTTAAGGGAGTTCATGGCTGTAAACCTAGATTTTACAACCGTAAACTCTCACTTAGTCATTCCCTTCATGAATTAAGGTCTCAAATGAAAGAGTATAAAGTTCTATGCATTTTTCCAAGTCAAATGGAGAAGTTAGGGCATCATTTGGCCTCATTATGGGAGTTTACGGCCCGTGGACCAATCCTTGGGGGGTTTACGGCTGTAAACTCCTAGGTCCTTAGTTTCTTTGATGTTTAAAGGCCCTACTTCATTTGTGGTTGATTCTAGACATTTTCCCAAGCCATAGGAGGTGTTTAAGGGCAAGTTTAACACCTTAAAAGTGTTCACGACCCATGAAGAGGGGTTTACGGTCCAAGAGTGTTCTTGGGCTGTTAACTCATGCTTACTCTCCATATGATAAGGTTTTGGTGTTCTAAACTGGTATATGCAAGTCCACAAGTCATATCTAAGCCCTAGGTGTGATTTAGAAGGGTTTTGGGGCTTCAAAACCCCACTTATGGGTGTTTACGGTCCAAGAGTGTTCTTGGTCCGTAAACACATGATTTTGCCACTTTTGGATGTCTTAAACACGAATTTGCATGTTAAATGAGCTACACAAGTTAGGATAGATTACCTATGATTTTGGAGCTCGAAATGGGCGTTTTTGGATCGAAAGCAACTTGTAGAGAGAGAGAGAGAGAGTAGAGAGAGAGTGGAAAGTTTTAAATGGAGTCCACTCACCCTTATATAGGGTTTGAGTTTGTGGCCTAGTGGAAATCTACCTGATACTGACGTTAAACGGGGATTTTGGTCGCACCCGATTAAATGGTCGTAATTTGACTTGGTTGAAACTAAAACTTTTCAAGGGATTATTGAGGGTGTTTCTAATTTTTTCCAACCCTTATGAAGTCATAATAAAGTCCCAATTTAATTAAGCTATTCCAAAAAGGTTAACAGACAATTTAATAAAGCGGGTTTTATTAACGGAAGATGAGGTTAAAAATGACGGGATAAATTTCGGGTTGTCACACTGTTAGTGTTTTGAAAACTAACCAACACTAAAGTAGTACAACTCTTGAAGACTAATGGAACACCTCCCGAGTTCCAATCACACTTGATACAGCTACCGCATCCTGAGAACCCACTATATAAGGAGACGACCTTACACTACTACTCCAAGACTCATGGTATGTAGAGGGCATATAAACCGAACATAAGGAGGAAGTATAACTCCAAGATACAATTACTCATATAGATGCAAGGCAATAGCAATAAAATCATAAATAAAACTGATAGGGATGAAAAAGATATGCACCTGCAACATCAGAAACCACTCGTGCCTCCTCTGTAGTCAACTGGAAAGACCAGCTCCTCGCTGCAGGTGGCTCTGCCTGGCCCTGATAGTTGTCGGTGATCCTCAATGTCACAAAGGCATGCGCCATCACCTGTACCACTGCAGCCAAACTCAGACATTGTGCCTTCTTATGGCCCCGCTGACTGTAATGAAAGCAGATCAGTCTGATCCCTGGGTGGTGGAAGCAGTACAATTCCTTCTACAATGACCGACTCGGCCACACTTGAAGCAACCATAATCACCATCACTACAACTCCTACACGCACCCTCGTGTATCCTGCCGCACTTTCTATAGAGGCTATGGTCCTGATGACCCCTCAATCTAGAATCTGATACCTTTGGCCTCTTGCCCGATCCCGCAGATGTCTGAACCTCGTCTAGCTTCCTCTTCCTCTCTGCCTC
Source organism: Lactuca serriola (assembly GCF_051521515.1). Classification (NCBI taxonomy): domain Eukaryota; kingdom Viridiplantae; phylum Streptophyta; class Magnoliopsida; order Asterales; family Asteraceae; genus Lactuca; species Lactuca serriola. The sequence continues at coordinate 221,044,428 of NC_136410.1, read as the reverse complement.
TAAGTCGATCTCCCTCTCCATGGCTCGAGCGATCATATCCTATAGCGTCTTGCAGCTAGACCGACTCACAAACTGCCTGATGTTGCTCCTCAGCATCTCGTGATATCAGGCCTTCTTCATCTCCTCATCTGCTACATACTGCAGAATAAGAAGGGCACTCTCCCTGAACTTGGCAGTGATCTCTGCCACCGTCTCCGTAGTCTGCCAAAGGCCCTGAACTCCTATGCTAGCTGCTGCACCTCAATCACTGGTGCAAACTCGGCGTTGAACCTGGCCGAGAAGTCACTCCATGTCATCGTATCAATAGATGCATTATCTCCAATAACATGTTCAACCTCCTCCCACCAATCATGTGCCCTGTCCTTCAGAAGACAAGAGGCGAGTCGGTCCTTGTCCCCCTTGAGACACCGACTAGTACGAAAATCATTGGCGACATCTTCTAACCACCGACTGCTAGCAATGCGGTCCTTAGCCCCATGATAGTATGAATCTCCACAAGCTCTGAAATCTCGGAATGTCAACGTGCGCCCCCTATCATGGCCGCCATCTCAGTGCAGAATACACCGAACCTCTCATTAAGAATCTATAGGATACCCTCCTTGATGGTACCGAATATCATAGGAGTCTGGTCTAATATACTGCGCTTGACTTCAGATGAAATGAACTCTCTCATCTGCTTGTCGAGCTGCCCGGCTCCAGAGCCCGAGCCTGATCCCTCACCAGCACCTGAACTGTCAGCTGGTCTAGTGCGTAGCGTCACCATACTGAAAATACACCATAACAAACATTAGTATACTCATCATAACTTGAGGGATCTCACATACTAAAAGTTTCCTAGGTTTGTCTCACCCATCCTTGATTCGAGTATGGATCCTCTACTTTCAGTAGTACGGGCCCATACTACTTCCACATATATACATACTTTCCTCAAGGATTGCCTCAACTCGACCGAGTCCTTTTTCACTACTACTGCTCCCAGCACTAATCTCATCCTATGCTTGCCCAAGGGTAATCTCCAACCCACTCTCCACCATCAGCTGCATAAGAAGTCCCTACCATCATGGTGTGTGCACTGTAATCATCCCAAGCTCTTCCCCTTGCTACCGGAAGTACCTGAAACCTAAACTGAAAACTGTAAGCATGAAGCTTAGTGAGTCTCCCCAAGCTACCACATACCATACACATAATCACGTAAACTGGGCCCCCGCCCTTCCTCGGGCCCCGCCCAACATTGGACAGTGTTCGACATCAGGCCCCTCCTGGCATCGAGCCCCGCTCGGTATAGAATTTTGTTTCTACCTGGCCCCGCCAGTCTCTAGGCCCCGCCCGCTATACATGTACAAACAATAATATATAATCATACTAACATACAGAATCATACATAGTACTACATGTTCTGGTCCTAAGGCCTCTGTTAGAGCAAAAAAGTGACTCTCTTAAACTTGGAGATCTGCAATCATTTTTTGTCTACCGCGACTCTTTCCCTACCGCAACTATTTTTCTGCTACCGTAATTAGTCTCCCTACCACAACCTGTCTACCGCCGTGAAGACTTAGTTACGTCCAACTGATTTAGCGTGATAACCTTTGTTTATCCAGTGGACCTTGCATGGCCATATTAGTCAGTAGTTTTATCATTTGTTTATTCTGGATGTAACTTCTCGAGGCTCTATAAATAGAGTGCTCATCTTTTGTATCAAACATCTCTTACCACTTCTTTATCACGATCTTTTGATCTTTCTCTCTGAAATATTAAGATCACTTTCTCATGTCTCTATGTTACTGATCATCATCGAAGATTCTCTTCACTTTAAACTGATCTCACATACTAACTCGTGTTTGAGTGCAAACTGTGTTACAAATCGGTTTGGTGTTTACTTGATATAACTTGTCATTTACATTTCCTTTACATTTCATCACCTTACATTTACGCAACTAACAATCTAACAAATCTAGCTTATTATTGGTGAGATTTCATGATCCTTTGAGATTAACTTATTTCGCAACTATAATCTTGTACTAACGTTTTTTCAAGTGTTTCCCAAAGTTCTTCTCTCAACAATTGGTATCAGAGCCAAAGTGGTTGCTTTTAAACGAAACTCTGATTTAGAAAAGCCTTCTATACCACTGAAGCTCATTCTTAAAAAAAGCAAAAGAAAAATAAAGAAAAACAAAGGAAATGGCACAAGCTTTATCACTTAATGTTTCCAACAGTGTTGGTGGTTCTAACCGAGCCCTAATATATATTGCAAGCGAATATCAACACGGGTCTCAAAGAATGAAGAGGTATCTAAAAAGACTTGGTAGAGATGTGTGGAGATCTGTGGAAGAGGGACCCCATGTTCCTATTCTTACTCATGTTCAAGTTGATGGTGCTCAAGCTAGACTTGGTGGAGGTCAAGTTGTAATGAATCGTCCCACTAAATATGATCTTGATAAGATGGAAAGTGATGCTATGTGGAGTGGACCCAGACAACTTTGACATCATCAACCACAAATCAGCCAAAGAAATATGGGATGTTCTCAAAAAATTATATGAAGGTTCCGAGCAAGCTCAAGACAAGAAGCTCACCACTGCACTCAACGAGTTTAACAACTTCAAAGCTCATCCATGTGAGGGTCTTGAAGACTCATTCAAAAAATTTAATCTTATTGTCACAAAGTTATCAAACGCTGGCCCCGTTCAAAGCAATCATGGAAGAAACCTTCAGTTTCTCAATGGTTTAGGTAAGCATTGGACTACAACAAAAATGATAGTCCAAGGAGATATGAAGATTCACACACTATCTCTCTTCAAGTTGTATGGTGAACTTCAGGCACAAGAATCAACCGTCCTAAAAGATTGTGCAGACTTCGGAGGTCCACTTGCCCTCATAGCTCAAACCCCACAAAGCAAAACCATCCAATCATTTGAACCTTATTCTCTTTCATATGACAACCCACCGCAGTTATATGAAGCTGATATGGAATATGATGATGAAGAAGATTTTCAAAAGGCCATTGCCCTGGTTAGCCAACAATTCAACAGGCTACCGCCAACCTCATTTCATAAAAATTAGCAGTTTACCAAACCATCCTTCAACCGTAACTTCAATCCTCAGAATAATCATTCCCGATATCCCAGAAACACTCACCAGTCTCCGCAACCACAAAACACTCATCAACCAAAAGAGGAACTGCAGTCCATCAAGTCAACTGACTCTGGTACCTCAACTGAAGACAAAAATGATGTTATTATTTGTCACAAGTGCAACAAAGAAAATCACTTTGCTAAAGACTGCAAAGCAAATCTGGTGAAAGACAAAGCATTCTATCTTAGAATGGTTCAGGAGATGGAAGAAAAATAAAAGGCAAGGGCATACGTGGCCCAAGTTAAGAGGGATCATCATGTGTAGTCATCCAGAGATGAAGATGAAGATCTTAACAAAATCAATGGCAAAGGAAAAATTTGCATGGTAGTACCTGCTTATGAGGACGGATCAACAAAGCTAGAGAAAAAGTACTGCTTCATGGCGAAAGATGGAACTCTCAACATTATTGAACATGCAATGTGAAAGGAGGAACAAGAAGAGGAGTGGTTAATTGATAGTTCCTGCTCCTTGCACAGGAACAGAAGGTTAGAGTACCTTCAAGACTTCAGGCCTATATGTAATGGTGCACATGTCACATTCGGTAACAATGCAAATGGAATCATCAAGGGTTACGATGTTCTGACTACATGCAACTTCTCAATTTAAAAGGTTGCTCATGTTGAAGGTCTTAAGCATAATTTGATCAGTATGGGTCAATTGTGCAAAGTTGGTCACAAAGTTGAGTTTGATAGTGAGTATTGCTACATTTTGACAAGTGATAGATGCACCTGCTGGATTAAGTCTAAATCCGAAGGCACAATGTATCCTTTAGATGTCTCATTGATCATTGGCAAACCACAGTTGTATTTTCTATCCAAAGCCATATCCGAACTTAGTTGGTTGTGGCACCGCAAGCTAGCTCATCTCAACTTTCGGTATATCAACAACTTAGTCACCGAAGAACTTGTCTGTGGTCTTCCAATTCTGAAATACAATAGTGATACACTTTGCCCAGCTTGTGAGTGTGGAAAGCAAACAAAGGGAAGCTATCCACTGATTATTGATTATGTTATTATTGAGCCATTAGAGTTTCTTCATATTGATCTCTACGGTCCATCTACTATAGCCAGTCTTCATCATAAGAAATACATACTGGTTATAGTTGATGACTACACTCGTTTCACTTGGGTATTCTTCTTGTGACTAAAATCGGATACACCGTAGGTCCTGATTAACTTCATCAAAGAAATCGAGCTCCAAATCAAGCTACCAGTAAGAAGAATAAGAAGTGACAATGGAACCGGATTCACTAGTCAAATATTGAGTAGTTTCTTGGTTTCAAAGGGCATCAGTCACAACTTTTCAGCTCCCTGCACACCGCAACAAAATGGAGTTGTAGAGTGAAGAGATCGTACATTGGTTAAAGTAACTAGATCGATGTTAAATTTTGCCAAACTTCCTCTATACTTCTGGGCCGAAGTAGTGGCAACTGCATGGTTTGTTCAAAACCAAAGCATCATTTGCAAGCGTCTAAACAAATCTCCATATGAGGGCCTAAACAACCGAAACCAAATGTCAGATTCTTTCACATTTTTGGTTACAGATGTTTTGTGATTAACAGCAAGGATCATCTTAACAGATTTGCACCCAAATTAGAGAAGGCATTTTTCTTGGCTTCTCTACCAATAAATTGGCCTACCGAGTTCTCATCAGACGAACAAGACTACCAGTCGAAAGCTTTGATGTTAAATTTGATGACTATTATGTCCGCAACACTTCTCCTTCAACTGAAACCAAATTCGTCCTTGAAAGTGATATCCCAGCCTCTTCGTGTCCCCTAAACATAGTTGAAGTTAACTATGATAACATATTTGATCCCATAGAAACGACACATCATTCAGAAATCCTTGTGTCTTCGGTAGCTCAACAACAACATGCTGAAGTATCCGGTCCATCTTTCTCTCTGAAGAATTGTCACTCAGCACTTCCACCTCGCCGGTTGAGGGGGAAAGTTCAACTCCAGTTCAAGCGACAACCATCGAGGTTCCAGTACTAGAAGATGCAGCTCCAGTGTCTACTTACAGAGTCCCAATCCAACCAAATGATCCTTCAGACTCTGAGGATGAAGAAATTGAAAACATTGACACAAAATCAGATTCAAGGGTTATCACTCATTCATCTTTGAGGGGGGGGGGCATCTTCAGTCCAGGGGGAACTCCCATCCATAGTTCTGGGGGAACCTCCTTCCATAGCAGCAGTTCAAGCTCTTGTAGTCCAAGATACTTCTGTGGGATGCTCTCAAGTTAAGAGGGAACTACTTCTCCAACCGCATAATGCTTTGATGCTGAAGATATTCCCTCTACTACAGCCGTTGATCACCAACAATCTCACCTTCATATTTGGATGAAGCATCACCCACTGGGTCAAATCATTGGAAACCCATCCGCATGCATACAAACTTGATCTTCTAGTGATCTAAGTGACCATTGCCATTATGCAGCCTTCATGTCCGCAGTCGAGCCTCGAACCATAAAAGAAGCACTCATGGAGCCCGACTGGATCACCGCAGTGCAAGGAGAACTAGCTGAGTTTGAAAGGAACAAGGTGTGGAAGCTGGTACCAAAGTTAAAAGGCCACACAATCGTTGGTACTAGATGGGTTTAAAAGAACAAGCTTGACGAATCCGGTGCGGTGGTGAGAAGCAAAGAAAGACTTGTTGCTACGGGGTACAATTAACTGGAATGCGTTGACTACGATGAAACTTATGCCCCCGTAGCCCGAATGGAAGTCGTACGCACCTTCTTGGCGTATGCGGCACATAAGAACATCAAGGTTCACCAAATGGATGTAAAAAGTGTCTCTCTCAATGGTGAATTGAAGGAGGAGGTTTACTTGCAACAACCTCCAGGCTTCGAAAGTCAAGAATTTCCAAACTATTGCTACAAGACTGAAAAAGCGGTTTACAGTCTCAAACAAGCTTCAAGGGTATGGTATGATATTCTTTCAGAGTTTCTCATCATGTCTGGGTACAAAAGAGTTGTGATTGATCCCACTTTATTTAGAAGCACAAATGGAAACCACTTAATGCTCGTCCAAATATATGTGGATGATATCGTATTTGGTTCAACAGACCAGAATATGGTGGATGATTTTGCAAAGCCTGTGACAAGTAAATTTCAAATGAGCATGAATAGAAAGATCAATTTCTTTCTAGGTCTTTAATTAAAACAAGTCTGTCAAGGGATTTTCATCCATCACGATAAATACACCTCTAAGCTACTGAAGAAATACTCAATGGACAATTTCTCCTTAGCGAAAGTCCCAATGGCCTTTAGATACAAGATCTCTGCTGATCCTATCGGGAGTCAATTGATCACAAAACTTATCGATGAATGATTGTTTTGTTGATCTACATAACCGCAAGGTGACCGGACATTGTCTTTGCCACAGGCTTATGTGCTCGATACCAAACCGACGCTAAAGTATCACATCTGACCGCAGTCAAGCAAATCTTCAAATACCTTAAGGGAAGCAAAGCTCTAGGCATCTAGTACCCAGCAGGAAATGACTTTAGCCTACAAGCTTTCACCGATGCAGATCATGCCGGTTGTAGATTAGATCGAAAGAGTACTTCCGGTGGCTGCCAATTTATAGGAGGAAGATTAGTCAGCTGGTCTTCAAGGAAGAAAAAATGCGTCTTGTTCTCTACCATAGAGGCAGAATATGTGGTCGCAGCCAGTTGCTGTTCTCAAGTTCTTTGGATTAAGACTCAACTGATGGACTACGGGTACAAAATGCTACGGGTACCGATTTATTGTGACTCAGAGAGTGTCATTGCGATTTCTCACAATCCAATTCACCACTCAGAGACGAAGCACATTGAATTGCGGTACTGCTTTATCAAAGACCACATCCTTAAAGGTAACATCGAACTGATTTTTGTTCCCGCACACGATGAAATAGCTGATGGTTTCACAAAAGCCCTTGATGCCACTAAATTGAATAGCTTTATAGAAATGTTATGAATAATGAATCCTGACCCGCAATTCTTTTTGAATTGATAGCTACCGTAGTCATTGTCCTGTGAATAACTTTCTTCTTTTCTTTTCGAAAACAAAATTTTTAAAGCATTCTCTTCACTGTGGTTTTAGAACAATATATTCATCATATGTCCCTTTGGTATATCTTGTATACCGCAATCACATATGATCTATATATTCTTCGGGTCCTTAATTCCATTTATTTTTAACTGTTTGATCAAGTGTTTCCTCAGCTCATGCTACCACAACCATACCATACTGGACCATAATTATTTGATCTCGACTGTCGTCATCATCATTCCACCGCAGCTACAATAAATGATCCCGCAATCACTTCATAAATTCGCTGATAACATTGTGTGCTATTTAATGATCTTCATTAAATAAAAAAAACTCCGCATAAAAAACATTCATTTTGTAGCATACAACGTTTTGGTTCCTTTCAAAATCACTTTTCTGTGTCAGACCTATTTTAGGTTAAATGACAAATAGATTGTTTTTTCCAATAAAAGAAATCTTTAAGAAATCTCTTTTAGCCCCCAACTGTCTAATCCGTTTCAACTCCTCCCTTTTTACAACAGATAAACACCACACACCACATATTTCTCAAACGTGTAAACATGGGTCTGTCAGTCATTAAAAGCCCCGTTTTTCCAATAAAATATTTTATTTTTTGATTTAATTTTCTCGTGGCTGATAATGGTTAAAACCCGAGGATTTTTACCATTAATAGCTATAAATAAATTAATTCACATAATATTTGAAATTCGGAGAGAGGTATAAAAACCCCATTTTCCTCCCAAGAAAGCTTTACGCTTTCTAAACCCTTACGACGATCCTTAGCTTCTTCATCTTTTGCTCTAAGTTTTCTGCAAGTTCCTAATCTTTTAAAAAATGATGAAATCCAGCATTTCCAAGAAACAATCCAAGGCCTCAGGGTCTGCTAAACCAATTGATTCTGAAACAACAATCAAGGCTCAGTCCCTATCCATTGCTTCAAGCAATTTTAGGGTTGTGTTTGAAGATCATCTCATCTACAATGAAGCGATCTGATTGATGATAAAGTTTCTTAATCGAACCATCAAGAACTAATAAAAATGGAGGAAAATCACAGATAAATTATTACCTATACTTAGTAGTGAAAGAAGTGAAAAACCCCTAAAATAAAACTAGACGCTTCAAGTAAATTGTACTCATTTCAATAGCATCATCATTAGGTGGAGACGGTGGTCACGGCTATGGAGATTAGACATCCGTAGCTAGGAAGTAAGCGGTGGAAGGAAACAGAAAATGTGAGTAGTGGGGAAGGTGATGGAAGTGAATGATTAAAAAGAATAGATAAGTATTTGAGGTGGTGGATCAGTGGAAGTGGAAGATTAACTAAGGTGGAGTTAAATAACACTATGTACATATCCATATATCCACATTCAAGACCATCCATCTATCCATCCTATAAGACTATCCACATTCATGAACATACCCAACTTAACTTTTAATTAAAATTATAATTTCTCTTTCATCATGGCCAACTGAGAGTAACAACTTATAACATCTTTGGCCCTTCATATCAACCGGGTTGGTCGCCATCTTTATTTTTTAAATTATTTTATTAGATTTACTTTTTGTCTTTAGTGAGCAACTAGTTCCAATAGAATATCGATGGGAGTAGTCTAAGGGAGCAAACTTTTAATCCTCCCTAATAAATCAAAATCTTTTTGCCAAATGTCCCCTTCTCCTTCATTTGGACACATGACATTTTCTAGAATTTTTGAATTTTCTATTTTCCACTTGTCATTTTATTGTATTTTTCATTTTATTAAATTAGAACCCACATTTAATATGTAAGGTAATAAATATGTAAGGTACTTATTAGAAAGGGTTTATATATATGTAATGTATTGAAGCCTTATTAATTTTAATAATTTAAATTTTTTCTCATTTTTCTTATAAATTTAAACTTCTCAAATTGTTAAATTTTCATAGTTAATTTTTTTTAAATAAACCCATGTAACACATGGGTCTCACACCTAGTATATATATATATATATATATATATATATATATATATATATATATATATATATATATATATATATATATATATATAATGTTGGCATATGTTCATAACCGGTGGTTGTATCCCTCATGATGTTGAGGGAATTTCAAAAGAAATACAAACACGTCAACACAAAAGATTTGCACAAGATCAACAGTTCTTTTTTATTAAGAAGTAGTTGGTTTTTAGAAAGACTTACATTGTAAACCTCACTACAAAACCACTATTCTCTCAACAACCTTCCTCACTACAAGATCTCTCACCTTACCTACACTTACAAGAAAGAAGAATAACAACAATGAATAAACCCTAAAATGATGAAGAACCCTAATCTATCTATACAAAAGATGAGAGAAAGAATGAGGGTTCAGTATGTATAAAGTGTGTTTTCAAACTTAGGGAACACATATACAAGACTATATATATATAACCGGGTTACAAAACAGATCAACCACGAACAACCTAGTTAAAATAACATCTTTATATATTCAGTCCTCCTGCACAAAAACTTAACAAAAAAAATACAAATATACAATACTCCAAAATAATCCTTATAAATAAAAGTAAATACAATAAAAAGGATATAGAATTATAAGTTTGATTATTGATATTAAACCATATAATTCAACACCCATCCTCAAACTTATAATTCAAATACAAACTTTAACATTTTGTTCTGAAAAGGATCAACAAGACCTAAATTTTTCCAAATCCATTCATGTTGTACAACACCTAAGGACTTGGTAAAAATATTAGCCAAGTTGAAATTTAAACTGACTTTATGAACTACAACAATACCTTTAGACACATTGTCCCTAATAAAATGTGTATCCACATCGAAATGCTTATCTTTTCGTGGAACACAGGATTAAGAACAAGTTTTTTCGCCAATTTGTTGTCACATTAAATAGGAACATGGGTTAAGTCTTTAAACCTAAAATCGAATAACTTTTTAAATATCCACATGATTTCAAATGAGAAACAAATAACTTTTTAAATATCCACAATACTTAGATTCAGTGGAAGAACGAGAAACAATCTCATGTTTCTTCCTTTTCCATGAAACACGAGTATCACCAAGAAATATAGCATAACCTGTTACAGGCCGTCTAGATACAAGGCACTTAGCCCAATCTGCATCTACATAACTTTTCAAATTCAAATTACTTTTGAAAACTGAAAAACCCCTACTAGGATTAGATTTAAAATATCTGAATAATCTTAATGCAATATTAAAATTATATTTTTTGACAGAATAATAAATTGACTCAATACTTGAATAGCATATGCAATATGTGGTCGAGTAATGGTCAAATATATAATTTTACCAATCAATTTTTGCAATAAAATAACATTTCGAACCAAGCTATCATTATTAACCACTCCATCACCATTACAATGACATTACAATTTAAAGGGGTATTCACAAGTTTACAACTCAACATACCAAATTCATGTAACAATTCAATGAAATACTTCCTTTGAAACAAACAGATACCTTTATTAACGTCAACAACTTCTAGTCCTAGCAAAAACAATAATTTTCCTAAATCATTGATTAAAAATTTAGATTTCAAGTAATTTCTAACTCTATCAATTTCATCCAAACAATTACCAGTAAGAATGATGTCATCAACATATACAAGTAAGACAATAATATTACCATTTGAAGTTTTTACAAATTATGAAAATCATTTATGCTTTGAATAAACCCAAATTCAAATAATAAACTACATAGTTTTCCATTCCATTTCCTAGGGGCTTGATTCAGCCCATATAAATACTTTAGCAGTTTATAAATTTGATTATTAACTTTATTGGTATAGCCAAGAGGTAAGGTCATGTAAACATATTCATTCAGCTCACCGTATAAAAATATATTATTAATATCAAGCTGATATAAACTTCAATTAGAATTAATAGGAAGAGAAATGAAAATTCTGATAGTGACCATTTTTGCTACAGGTGAAAAAGTTTATTCATAGTCTATCCTTGTGACATCCCCATTTTCACGACCAGAAAAAACTGATTTGTTTATGCTTTGTTTTAAAATCAGAGTAATCGTTTAAAGAAAACTGCTGCAGAATTCGTTCCCAAAAAAAATGTGATAAGAATTTATCAAAGCATTTCTTTAAAGAAATGTATTTTCATTAAATAACAAAATCTTAGGATGTCATGTTCCGATACAGATCAAAAGCATAAACAGTATAAAATAGACCTTACAATAGTTATTTATAACTACTAATCTATAATCCAAAATCTCTCGTCATGTCAACCAACTTATGCTCTTGTGCCACTACCTGTGAAACAAAGAAAACTGAGTGGGTCAGGCTTGGGAGCTTGGTGAGCATATAGGGTTTTCAACCCACAATAATATAATTATTATATTCAATCATCAAACAATCAACCCAATTACCCATCCCCATTATCTTCTTTATTTCTTAAGGTTTTACCCTAAGAATCAACTATCATTTATTCATTCGTTCCTATGGATTGACCTAAGGAATTGGCACAAAGTCTATTTGCTACCATAGTTTATACAACAGGCACTATGTCACATAGTCACCAGGGTTTATACAATAGGCACTACGTCTCATAGTCACGAGGGTTTATACAATAGGCACTACGTCTCATAGTCACCAGGGTTTATACAATAGGCACTACGTGTCATAGTCACCAGGGTTTATATAATAGGCACTAAGTCTCATAGTCACCAGGGTTTATACAATAGGCACTATATCTCTTAGTCACTAGGTATTTCATCTATCCATGTTCTACCCAACATATTTGTAGATATAAAATACATATACGGTTTAAATCATTAAAAACCTATAAAAAACATCCATTCCACACCCATATCAAATAAACAAACAATATATAACACAAAGCACATATTTCATAGCAAATACTTCATATTTATGTGTTAGAAGAAAGTAACTACACACTCACCTGATAAGATGATTATCAGATAGCACTACGGCTCTAAAAGCAGTATTCTTCGGTGAAACTAGAAGATCTTCACACAACGGGCTTCTCGCAAGCAGAGCTTCGGCTCAGAAACTCTTTTCTTCTTGGGATCTTCGAGCTTCGGGACTCGCTTCAGGTCTCGTGATGATACCGGGGATTCGGGGGTACTTCTTTGCACCTAAATCGAGGTAATATGGGTGAGAAAAGGGTGAATTAGCAACCTTGGCCGGCTGCCCCTTCAAATCTATTTATAGGGCAAATTTCTCGATTTTCACGTCGTGAACACTGTTTTCACGTCATGGTCTCTGATAGTTTTGGAGTTTTGCGCCCCAAACTTCAGAAATTCATAACTTTCGCATACGAACTCCATTTTCGATGTTCTTTATATCGATGCGAAGGTGAGATTATGCTCTACAACTCTCGTTTAGACTTCGTTGGCTAATTTTGACATTATTTCTAGTATATTTTTATTATATTATTTTTAGTAGGCCGGTACAAGAAAACTCCGTTAGAAAATCATAACTCCTTCGTCTGACGTCCGTTTTCATCTGTCTTTTCACCGTTGGACTACTATCAAAGAGATCTTCAATTCTTGTTTAGATTGTTTCGGCTAAATATCGTTCGATCTCATATTCGAACTTCGGGTTGCACACTGCTAAGTCGAAACTTCGAAAAATCATAACTTCCTCATACGAAGTCAGATTTGGGCGTTCTTTTCATGCATGCTCTCGGTTTAATGTATTCTACGACTTTTGTTTAGATCTGTAAATCCAAATATCGCTCTATCATAGATTCACTATTTACGTCGCGTTGTGTCGTGCCAGTTCTGTCGCGAAACTTCGACTGGTCATAACTTTTTCGTTATAACTTGGATTTCGGCATTCTATATATATCCGGAATCCTTGTCACGACCACTACAACTTAGTTAAGATTATTCATTCTAAATAATATTCTATCAAAAAGACGTTTTCGACACTTATTGTCTCTTAATTGACTAGCCCGGATCTACGGGCGTTACAATCCTTCCCTCTGATTATAACCTTTAGCTACAAATATTGCTTTGAATCTTTCGATTTCACCATTTGATTTATATTTAATTAATATACCCATTTGCACCCAATAGGTTTTCTATTAGGATGTAAATAACTAATTTCCCAAGTCTTATTCTCATATAAATGTAACATCGGATCCCGAGGTAATTCAAATTTCAAAATTATAAGTATTTAGGATTGCTACGGCGTGGGGGAAAGCGCCACGCTGTGGCATTTCAAGATATATCGCGATCTCTTGTAAGGCCACCACGATACAACAATTGTGTAATGAGAAAACCCTAATATCCGGAGTTTGCGCCCTATTTAATGGAATGTGATGGCTAGGGTTTCTCACCCTCAACCTCCATCACACTCTCTCAGTCTCCAAGGAAACCCTAACCTCCATTTCTACTCTCTAAGCTTTTTTTGTTGATTGTTGGGGTTAGAAGAAGAAGGTAACCTCTAAACTTGGATTCAGCAAACCACTATTCTCATCATCTTGGTGTGTATCTTCTGGACTCTTGTAAGTCCCCAAGTTATAAACTTATTGGTTTATTGTGCATAGATCGAGGTTTCTAAGCCTTATTCTTCATGTTGTGACATATTGGAGTGTTGGGATTTCATAAAGTTGCCAACTTTATGAATCCCAGAGTCCCTTTGTAGTTAGTAGTGTTGGATCTAGAGTTTTATAGAGTTTTGAACTCTTGAATGAGATCTTGCCCCCTTTTTATCTATTTTGACCTAATATGAGTCCAATACATGCATGTATGGAAAGTATGGATTTTTATTTGATTATGAGGTGCTAGAAATGTTCTAAAATGGGAATCTAGTAAGCCTTTAAGGAAAAGTGCTTAATGTGTTAAGTCAAGTCATGTTTTTGCCCTAGTTAGACCTAGAAGTGAGATCTTTATCTCTTGGAGGGTCTAAAGGGATAAAGTTGGAAACTTTATAAACTTGGACCTTGGAAAGGACTAGATGTGTGTTTTGGAGCCTTTGAAGTTAGAAATAAAAGTGACTTAATGGTTTAAGCTACCCAGACCAGCCCCCACGGCGTGACGGCTAGGTCATGACCCATTTGTTTTGTCGTTTGATGGCCATGGTGTGGCGACTTGTTGTATTTTACTTTGACTTTGACTTTTAACCATTGACTTTAACCAAGTTTGACCTAGAGGCATTTTGGGTATTTTGAACAATAGTTTGAGACTAAATCACTATTTGTTGTATAGGTAACTTGTAGAGTTGGTATCCAGCGTTGTGTTATGTTCATCTATCTTTTCAGACTGAGAGGTGAGTTTTCCTTACTGTACTTGTGGGTCGAAGGCACCAATTCTAACCCACTAGGTTATGTATCCTGGTATATTGGATGTTATTATGTGATATTCATATATAGATCTTCCTGTTAGTCTGTTGACTGGTTATATGATTATTTGCTTGTTGGATATATGTTATATGTTATGTATTTATCGACATAGTATATTTGGTTTGAGGCAATGATGCTTTGTGTGGAAGCCAATAAGCCTGGGAGCAAGCCGCACATAAGTTTTGGACCTGAAAGGCAATCCAGACTTATGATGTGGGCTCGTGAGTAAGCTAGACATGAGTTATGGACCAGAAGGCAAGCCAGACTCATGTTGTAGACTCAGGGGTAATCCAATATGTTAGCTATTGACCCAATATGCATGTTGTTATATGTTTATGTGGTGGTACTTAGTGGAACTCACTCAACTTTGTCTTATAGTTTCAGTTTATTGTTTCAGGTAGTTCAGATGCGAAGGTGTGATCATACATATCCTTCGGTTACATGTCTTTTTTGAGATTTATGATACACTGATCTTGGGATATTTATATTTGGTACTTGGTCTTGATATAGGTTTTGTTTGAAAAAATGCTTTCTTTTAATTTTAAAATGAAAAATTTTATCATGATTTTGGAATGTTACAAGTTCATATTAGAGCCCTGGTTTGAGAGAATTGGATGAGAATTTGTGTGAAACCAGACTCAAACTAAGGATCTATAAATGTTTTCAAAGTGATTTTTAAAATTGTTTCCAAAAATAACAAGGAACGATAAGATGTGTATGCTCACTCGGAGCAAGAAAGTATACCGTGAGCTACATACACTGTTATTTGTTTATGATGATTATGATAGAACTGCATACTAGTGGTAGACTAGGAATCTTCAGGGATTACATGATAGAATTACCTGATGTATGATTTTTCATATCCTAGGAGGACTTCTTGTATATTAGAGGAAATTGACATCATTACTGTAGTTGCTTAGTGTGTGTGTATCATAGTTGTAAATTAAGATTCTATAGCATGAGAATGTTTGATTTAGCCTTATTTCATGTTCTTGTCTAATGAAGGGCCTAGGGTAGAATCAAGTATTCGATTATCTATAGTATCAAATGTTATGTATGATTAACATGCGCGTACGGTTGCAAGGTTGGTGGAAGTTTCATGAGTGAGTATGTGGGTGTAGCAGGCCAGTTGAGGAATGGTTAGCCACTCTCAAGATAATGAGAATAGGATGTTTGTGTATCCTATTAGTGGGTTTGTTTTTGGGTAGTTTGTGATGATCTATTGAAACAAATACGGGTAAGTGTGGAAGGTAGTATGGGCGCGTACTACTGAAAGCATATGACCTGTACGCGTAACAAGGAATTCACAAACCTCGAGGTTTTATCCTCTTTGTGATAGTTCTTTAGTATGATTGGTGGCATTTTTTGATATATTTATTGGTTTATTTTTGGTATGGTGTTCACGAGAGGATCTGGTACTGGATCCGGAGTGGGTAGCCAGGATAGGTCGCGATTGACTGGCGACCATATACGAGAGATGATTGTCGTTAAGGTGGCTATTGTTGTATTGGGTTCTATTCCAAAGTTGTTTAGGTTTATTAAGACCGCTATGATTGAGCTATTCGATGATCGATATGTTGCTCTTACTGAGGCTGTTGCAGTTGTAGCTATTGTAGTTGTTGCTGCTATGGGGATTCAGGGGGAGAGATCATTCTAGTATCGGGACTTCGACAACACAAAGCCTACTGTAAAGCCCGTGTTTCGAGGCTAAGCATTGATGCGCTGATGTAATAGTTATGGTCAACGAATGTAACTCAATTTAAAGTAACAAAAAGGAATTATTCGAGTATTATGTGAATTATGTGAATTTATTGCTTTATGCTTGTTTATTATGATATAATAAATCAAAAATGAAAATAAGCGTCAAAAATAAAAATATAGATAAACCCTATATTTATGATGAAAGTTGTATTGGTCGTGACAAGGATTCTGGGGATATAAAGAACGCCGAAATCCGAGTTATAATGAAGAAGTTATGATATGTCGAAGTTTCATGACAGAACCGACACGACACTGCGTTACATAAATAAGTGAATTTACAATGGAATGATTTTTAGCCTTAGCGATCTAAACAAAAGTCATAGTGTTCGTTAAACCGAGAGCATGCATAAAAAGAACGCCTAAATTTGACTTCGTATGAGGAAGTTATGATTTTTCAAAGTTTCGACTTAGCAGTATGCAGCCCGGAGTTCGGATAGTAGATCGACCCATTTTTGGCCAACACAACCTAAACGAGAACCGAAGATCTCGTAAATAGTAGCTCAACAGTAAAAAGACAGACGAAAACGGACGTCGAATGAAGGAGTTATGAATTTTTAACGAACTTTTCATGTCTCGGCCTATTAAAAATATAACTTTAAAAATAGAGCCAAAATTAGCCAATGGAGTCTAAATGAAAGTTGTAGAGTACGGTCCCACCTACACGTGGATATAAAGAACACAAAAAACGGTGCTCGTATGTGAAAGTTATGAATTTTTTAAATCGGGATGTCAATTTGCCAGGCTGTCCGAGGGGGTACGCCCAACGTATCCTTCGATGCCAAGCGTTCCGGAGTACGCCCCGCGTATCAAAGCTCGCAAGCACAGTGGACTAGTCTTGTGTGGTTTTGAAGAGGTCCACATAGCCCCAGCAAAAGATCGACGCGTGCTCCCTTACGCCCCGCGTAGGTCCGAGGTATGCCCAACGTACCGAGGCCTTGCACGACTATAAAATGGTTGCAAAGGTAGCTCATTTTTCACACCTTTTTCAACTATCTTTCTCTCTCTAACATCTCTCTAAACTTCCCAAACACCCCCGAAGCCTATGAAACCTCCCTAACACTAGAAGAAATCCCCGGAGCGCCCGAAGGCTCCGAGTAAAAGAGTTTTTCGGTTTGGAAGCTCTACCCCCGTAGAGCCCGGTTTTCAGTAAACCTCCCGATTTCGTCGAAGGAAATTATTTCTTTAAAGAGTGAAGCGCTTTCTGAGTTCAGAATCAGCACCTTATCAAGTGAGTGCATAGTTACTTTCATCTTACACATAGATATGAAGTATTGTATATAAATTACGTGCTATGTGTGCATATTTACTTGAGATCTGTGTTAGATGAAAGATTTAACTTCTTTGTTTTTCAGATCTAAACCGTATATGTATTTTTTTTAGATCTGAACCTTTTTTCTTCAGATCTAGGTTGTAGATGTATTTTGTTTTTAGATCTGAACCTTTTTCTTCAGATATAGGCTGTAGATGTATTTTGTTTTCAGATTTAAACCTTTTTTCTTCAGATCTAGACTGTAGATGTATTTTGTTTTCATATCTGAACCTTTTTCTTCAGATCAAGACATTAGATGTATTTTGTGTTTAGATCTAAACCTTGTTCTTCAAATCTAAAACTATAGACGTATTTTATATCTACAAAAATGTTGGGTAGAACATGGGTAGATAAATGATGATGTATGAAAGATGATATAGATGAATAGTGGTAGTTGCACCACAAACTGTAGATGACTTTGAAACGCGATGTACTCTAAACATCCTAGCAGATGTGCCTATAGGATAATATCGGCAACTATGCCTATAGGATAATATCGGCAACTATGCCTAATAGAAAACATCATAATCATGGCACCTGCGCCTAATAGATGATATTAGCAGTTGCGCCTAGTTGAGAACAACACAATCCTGGCAGCTACGCCTAAAGGATAATATTGGCAACTGTGCCCAATACATGACATTAGCAGTAATGGACTTCACATGTATTCCCTAGGATAAACCTTAGGAATAAATGAATGAAGGATAGCTGATTCTTAGGGTAGATCCTTAAGAATAGAGAAGATAATGGGGATGGATAATCAGGTTGATTTTTTGATGACTAAACATAATAATTATATTATTGTGGGTTGAAAACCATATGTACTCACCAGGTTTCCCAACGTGACCCACTCAGTTTATTTGTATCACAGGTGTCGACATAAAGCTACACTACTCTGAGAGATTAAAGAGATGTGGATCACTAGTGTAAATGAATGTAAGTTTTGTTTATGCTTATGTTTATGTATTGACATTGACATCCCAAAGTTTTTAAAAAGAATAGAATACATTTCTTCAGAAATGCTTTGATAACATATTTATAATGTATTTCTGGGAACAAAATTCCGCAACACTTTTCTTTAAAAGTATACTCTGATTTTAAAAATGAAGCATAAACAAATCGGTCTTTTCTGGCCATGAAAATGGGGATGTCACACCTATAGAGTTTGATAGAGTCAAGGACCCGATCATTGTTATGAGGTGGTTATTAGATGTGGAGGGATGTTTCTTCACCTATTCCTGTCCAGAGGACTGGAAGGTCATGTGCATCCTGAACCTTCTCCAATTGGGCGCGAAAGACTGGTGGAACTTGCTGATCAGTTCGTATACTCCTAAACAAAGGGTTGTTTTTGCATGGGAGCAATTCTCTGAGATATTTTGTATGAGGTATGTTCCCCTAGTGGATAGGGAGAGGTTGGCTTAAGAGTATCTAGATATGAGACAAACAACTGAGACGGTGATGAAGATCACCAAGATGTTCACCGAGAGGGCCCTATACTATCTCGAGTTTGCTGCTTCAGAGCAGGCACAAATGACGAGCTATTTAAGAATGCTGAAGACTGACATTCAACAGTTTGTGTTTACCCAGCGTTACGGTACCCTCGCTGAACTTTAGGATGTCGTGAGGAGGCGAAAGATTGAGATAGAGACCCAAATGGGGCATAGGCTCCGGTTCAATCCTATCCTATAGTGAAGTTGTTCAAGGCCACTGATTCATGATCAGGAGGCGTCACACCCCGGAACCGAGTAAACTGTGGAAACGTCTGAGGGTGGATGACGTCATGTATAGTATCATAACAATTGAATAATAAAGATCAAAGCATACACACATTATAATGATAATTGATAATTTTTTACATAGTATTTGAATCATTGTTTGACTCCAAAAACATACAACAAAAATATAAGACATAATAACACTAAGCTCCGTCTTCACCAAAACCTGTGTGGGTACCTGTCTACTGATTTCCTGAGAATGCAAGTGGTTTTGAAAAGAGAGTGTCAAAAATTATGTTGGTGAGTTCATAAGTGTTTGTATAAGAAGTCTGTTGTTTTTTCTTGTAAATCGTATGAGTGTGCTACCATAAAATCCAATATTTTCTGTAAAATGATTTGTAGTCTTAATACCGTAAGACCGAAAATGTATGAATATCGTAGTACATGGAAATAGTGTAATGTAGTTTTATATCTTTATAAAACTATTTGAATGTATGCGATACCAAAATGTAAGCAATATTGTACTATATATATAGTGTGCTATAGTTGTATCTGTGTAAAAAAAATCCTTTGCACGTATGTATATGGAAATACCACTTGTACTATAAAATAGTGTAGTTTTATCTAAATAAAACCATTTGAAGGTATGTATTTAAACCAAACGTATTATTAATACCAAATTGTGAGTTATTATAACCATGTTAATGACCTAGATGGCATGTACGACGTTCTTGAGGCGTTGGAATCGGTACGACATTTGTCACCCCAGACCTGCCGGTCTAGCTGTTGCAAGCAACTTAGGTACAGGATTATCAGTCCCATATAGATCTATACACATGTGTCACGCTCTCCCTCCAGGAGACTCTGTTTATAATACATGACTTTTGTTGGTACTTAGGTAAGTACTTGAAGATAATGTCTCACAAAGCTATATTAACGGTTTACATATAGTGTAGTGAAATTCCTTTTTCTTGTAATGTTTGTATGTAAATGTTTACATAGTAGGAGAAACAATTACTCTTGTATATAATTATTTTATGTGCCCCCAACTGGGTAAAATAGTGTGTATGTTCCATAAACTATACCTATTATAGGTATTATATATGTTTCGTTGAAATAGTGAACCCTTGTGTATATTATTATCAAATTTGTACCCATATGTATATTTATATTTATAAAAAATATAAATGTAAGGGTTTGTATATTAACACAATTTATCTTTTGTTTTACTTGTATTCCTCTGCCCCCCCCCCCTAAAACATATAAAAAACATGAAAACTGCAGGGGTATGAACTCACCTCGAGTATGTTCTTGGCTGGTTAACAAAGTGATAATGGAAATCCTTCAGTTAGAACACACGTATACAAGTGTACCCGAATAGTGTTTAACACACGATATTGTGTGTAAATTAGTTATATATCAATAATATCTAGTAAAAACACTAGTTATATTTAGGAAACTTACCAAATAATTCCTAAGAATTATTTATGAAGAAAGTTTTCTTGGGTAAGCTTGAATGTTCTTTGGTATGTTTGAAGATATGAATATCTTCTTGATGTAAGTTTGATGATTTGAAGATATTCTGGGCAAAACTCTGAAGATTTGAAGAGTGAATTCAGTTCCTTGAGACCAAAATGGAGAGTTTTCGAAGTTGGAAATGGGAAATAAGCTTGTGATTTCGGTTTGAGCATATATATAGGGTAAAAATTGATTAGATAATGCATCTGCCTCATTGTTATCTTCTCTAGGAACTTGATTCAGACTAAAAGCTTCAAATTCAGGGCCTATTTTTTCACTATCTAGAGGTATAGTTCTAATCTTTCGCCTTTTATTGCATAGGTTCCATTAAAATGATCAGTTAATAAATGAGAATTAACAAATACCGTAAGATCCTTGCTTTGAAGATCTTTTTCCAACTGTGATCCCATGATAAGTGCTACGTATTCAGCCTCATTGTTGGTTACCTCGAATTCACAATTGACTACCTAGGGTAGGATGTCCCCTTGTGGCGATTTTAGTATGTTCCCTAGGCCAGTTCCCCTTTGGTTTGATGCTCCATCCGTGAAGAGAGTCCATTTTCCTTGATCTTCTTCTTCTTGAAGTTGTCGAGTTTCTAGTTCTACTTTTGGTTGTAGATCATCACTAAAGTCAGCCACAAAGTCTGCTAATGCTTGTGACTTTATCGCCAATCTTGGTTCATACTTGATGTCATAAGTTCTTAGCTTCATATACCATTTTCCATCCTTCCTGACATCTCAGGCTTTCTCATGACATTCTTAATAAGATAGTTAGTTTGAATATGTATATTATGAGTCTCGAAGTAAGGTCTTAGTTATGTAGAAGCTATAACTAGTGCAAGTATTAGGTTTTCAAGATGAGAGTACCTGGTTTTAGGATCCAATAGACTTTTACTTACATAATAAATGGGATGTTGATCTCTATTAATATCCTTGGCCAGGACTACACTTACAACACTGGAGGATACTGAAAGATAGAGAAGGAGTGGCTCCGCGTCTAATAGTTTTACCAAAAAGGGTGTCAAACTTAAATATTTTTTAAGTTCTTGGAAGGCATCCTCATGTTCTTTGGTTCATTCGAATCTCTTGTTCTTCTTCAAGATATCATAGAATGGTTAGCATCTTTCTGAGGATCTTGAGATGAACCTATTCGGGGTTGCTACTCTTCCTGTTAGTCTTTGTATATCCTTGGTTGGGGATTTCAAATCAATGATGGCCTTGATTTGATCCGAGATTTCTTTTATTCCTCTTTTGGTTACCATATAATCAAGGAACTTACCACATTTTATTCCATTGTGGCATTTAGAAGGGTTTAACTTCATGTTGCACCCCTCTAGTATATTGAAGGCTTCTTCAAGATCCCTAAGGCGATCTTCGGCTATTTTGGACGTGACAACCATGTCATGTATGGTCTCCCCCAGTTTGTCCATACCATTCAATTCACCCGTCTCTGATATGTTGCATTTGTATTTTTAAGACCAAATGACATAGCAATATAGCAATATATACATGTAGGAGTTATAAACGGTATCCTTTTCATCAAATGGTTCCATTTTAATTCGTTGGAACCCTTGTTAAGATCCGTATAGTCCATACACACTCTCCATTTACCATTCTCTTGTGCACTACGACTACATTAGCCAGCCACCTTGGGAACTTGACTACCTTGACCATCCCTATTTTGAGAAGTTTTTCCACTTCCGCTTGAATGATCAGGTTCCTTTGATGTGCAAACTTCTTTGTTTTTTATGTATGGGTCTAAAAGAAGGATCAATGTTAAGTTTATGGGTTATAACATTCTTATCTATACCTGTCATGTCTTCGAGTTTCCATGCGAACGTTTTCCTTCTTTCTTTCAGGAATGTAACTAGTTCCTTTTCGATGTCTTCTGTTATTGAGGATCCTATGAGTATTTTGGCATCAGGATCCTCAAGGTCTAGGGGCACTTCTTTTATATCTTCCTTATTTGCTTCTAGTACGTCTCTTGCTCCCTTCTTTAATTGTTATGCTTTCCTCGGTACTGAGAAAGGCTTCATTGAGGTCTTGTAGCATTCTTTGGATTCTTGTTGATCACCTATGATCTTCATTGTCCCCCATGGGGTGGGTATCTTCACACATTGATGATGTGGTAAAGGGGCCGCTTTCATGTTGTGGATCCATGGTCTTCCTAATATAACATTATACGAGGATAATGTATCAATTATTGAAAACTATTGCTTAGAGTTTACCCCGTCTATGTAGATAATCAACTTTATTTCATCGGCCATATGCTTTGTTTTGCCATTAAATCTTATTAGCACTAAGGATCTTTTGAATATTTCGGACTCTGGTATGTTCATTCCTTTTAAAGCATCCAGGAGTATAATATTGACTGAGGATCCTCCATCGACATGGATCCTTCTGAAAAATGGTTGTCGATGTAAAGAGTGATCACTAATCCATCAGGGTGGGGATCCTAGATGTCTGCTCTATCTACTTCGTCGAAGGTGATCTCCTTCTCGTTTGTGATTGACACATTCTTATGAGACCTTTCTTCTTTCTCGGTTTTCGACACTTTGGCATGCCCTTTTTCTGCAGAATAAGTGGCACCACAAATGTCAGATCCTCTAGAGATAACATTGATTACCTTGGTGTCCGCATGAGAGGATCTTGGTTTCTCTAGGATCTTATGAGGATCTTGATAGTTTTCTTTAGATCTTTCTCATCTCCTTCCAAGGATCTCTTTGAGGTATCCCCTGCTGAGTAGGTAACTGATTTCCCATCCTAAGGTCTATTCAATCTTCTGTAACGTGACCAAAGTCCTCATGGTATGCTCACCATTTGGACTTATCTTTCTAGCTGGTGGACTTTTCTCCCTTTCTTGGCCATCTCGCTTTGTCGCTAAGATCCTGCATAGCAAATATTAAACCTAAAACATCCATAGAAAAGCAATAGTCAGTGATCTTGGGAAATTCTTTCTCCTCCCCTTAATCTTCAAGGGAATTTACCCTATGATGATCAGGTTTGGAATATGGTTTGGTCTTATAGGATCTTTGGATCGAGGAGTCGGCCTTCCTATTAGGGTTATCATATGAGTTTGGTGGGTTGCTCATCTTTTTGATCTCCTTGTCTTCTTTGAGCCTTATGAACCTTAGTGCTTTGTTTCTTACTTCGTCCATTCTTTTTCATGGTGTCATTACAAGGTCTTCATAGAAAGGAGAGTACTTCTTAATTCGATTTTGAAGGCTTCTATGACAGTTTCCATATCGATTTTTGGGATACTTAGAGCCTCCATACCAAACCTATTCACAAAATACCTAAGGGATTCCTTAGGATCCCGAACCACTCAGTAAAGATCACTAGTGATCTTTTCGAATGCTTTTCTACATAAAAATTGATTGTTAAGAAGATTTATAAGTGATCAAATGAAGTAATATAGCAAGGAGGAATATTAAGAAGCCATTTTAAGGTTGATCGTACCGGGGATGAACCGAAACCCTTACATAAACGAGCTTATTTTAAGTGTAATGGTATTGGAATGATTTCCATTCTCTCCTTGTATTGTGCTACGTGTTCCTTAGGATCCATAGTTCTGTCATAAGGCTTCATGTTAGGTGTCTAGAAGTGTTTTGGAACTTTAGTATCGACTATTGCAGGAGCAAATCTTTAGATCATGTGGGTTGCGGAGAATGCTTTTAGTTTAGGCTGGACTATTCCTGGTACACTCGAGATCATCTGTCTTAGTTGTTGAAGTTCCCTATCCATGATAAGACTTATATCTACATCAAGATCCTTAGAGTTACTATTAAATGCATTATTATTTAGTAAGTTACAAGTGTCTTTATTAGGGGTAGTGAAGGTTTCGTTAGGATCCTACATCACATGGGTTTTATTATTTGTAATTGCTCCTCATTTTGAATTAGTAGCATGTGCCAAGGTTGTAGTATCTCTTCCTTAGGGATCCTATGTTGTCGAAATCGAGGATCCTAGGTTGCAAAATCAAAAGTGTTGTTTCATGCGGTTTATGGATCTCCGCTCTTATTCTTTCCATTTATTTCAACAATGATCTATTGTCCTCCTGTTGTTGCTTTTCCATCTTCACCATGGAGAAGAGTTCGCTATTAAAGATCGGAACTGAAAGATCCTAGAATCCCAGGGATTCTGGATTCCCATGGGTGATGATCGGATATGTGTTCTTTTTTAGGTATCCAGAGTTTTCCTCTGTCCGGGAGGTCCGTTTGGAGGAGCTGGAAGACTCTTTGAGGAAATAGAAGGAATAAAGGAAGACGATAAAGTTTCTTGTGTAGACATGATTTTCGAGAATTATGAACACCACGACTCCACGTTGGGTGCCAAATTGTTTTTCTCTAAAATCAACCAAATTGTACTGGTGTTGTAGCTAATACAAGAATCAAATTGATGTTAAAATGACAAGAGTGGTTTACAAGGAAAACCCTTGATCCTTGTTAGGATCTTTGGCGTAAAATCTTGGGAGGTGATAATCACCACCTTCCTTGTTTGATTTTATTGATTGAAGAATGAATTACAGAGGTAAGCTTGATAATACGATTACAAATGATAAAGTGAGTCTAAATGGGTAAGGTGTCAGAGAATTGTGTACATTGTGTGAGTTTTACAGGTGTATTTATAGTCTAGTTTATGTAACTAAAAGCCTAATATTTCCGGCATCTTGTTAAACTTGTATTTGCAATGTGCTTTGACTTGGTATTCCTAGGTTTTAACCCTGGTTGAAGTGATTCTTCGTTGTGAATGAGTCATATGTTGACCATTTCTACACATGTGAGAAATAAACAAGAAATATAGTCATAAACCTGCTAGGAAATCATAATGGTGGTGTTCAGGATCCTGAGACTGCTTTAAGATCCAAGATCCTAGATAGGTTTCAGGATCTTGACCCCTAACAACTACCTTATTTGAAAAAATATTATTTTATGTTCAAATCAGGGTTTCTAGGTGTTTTCTTGTCAGTTATAATAAATCCTTTAACATTGAAATTTCTTGCTTGGTTTTCTAAGAAGATAAAAACCAAAAATTTCATACCTCTCCCCTTTCTACTGAATCTTCTAGGGTTCTTGTGTTGTGGGCCGGTGTGAACCATTAAAAGCTTGCATACAATTGAATCTAGTTTTCAAGAGACTAGTGAATTGTTCAAAGGGTTTGTTTACAACAACAAATTAGAGGTATGCAACTGACCTTGTGAATTTTGATTTCAACTAGGATTAGAGTTTTGTTGTTTAGTTGTATGTTGCTTCAATATAGTTATGACATAGATTCAAAACTAGGTTGCATGTACCCTTAATAGTTTAAGATATTTTCCGCATTATTACATGTAAAACTCATTAGTGGTATCAGAACATTAGGTTGTCTAACAATTGAATGTGCATAAATTAAACTTGAACAATTGGAGAACAACAAAATCGACATTATGTTTCGTCGCCACGGCGTGGGGCTCTTCTGCTACATCATGGCCAACTATCTGATTCACGATATTTTCTTCTGCCACAACGTAAAGCTTATCCTGCATGTCGTGGGAAACCTTATGTTTAGCAAAATTTTATTTTATTGAAGATAATTAAGATCTAGATTAGGATAATTACATTTAAAGATATTGTTTTAATTGGATAAAATCTGAAATGGACTTAATAAGGTAATTAACTTTTTGGTTTGTTCACATCTGGGTAACTATCTTTTTTTTGTACACATCTAGGTAACGAACTTTTTGGAAGTGTTCACATATGACCATTATGATCGGCTGTAGCAGGTTACATCTGGTCATAACCAGTCATAATGGTCATATGTGAACACTTCCAAAAAGTTTGTTACCTAGACGTATACAAAAAAGATATTTACCCAGATGTAAACAAACCGAAAAGGTAAGAGTAAATTACATGAATGGTCCTTGTAGTTTGGGTAATTTGTGCGTTAGGTCCTTAACTTATTTTTTAACTTGGATGATCCCTAATGTTTATTTTTGTTGTGCGTTTGCTCCCTGTCTTACCTCAAAAGACTATTGTGCCATTTTTTAATTTATTTTTTTTAATTAATGCTTGTTTATTTATTTATTTTTTTTTATATATTTTTAAAAAATTAATAGACCCCACATATTTGTATCTCCTCCCCTAAACCTGAAACCACATTCGAGAAATTTAAGCTTGGTCCCACCAGTCACCATTCTATCTGTCATCCACCTCAACTTCTCTTTCATTTCCATCTTTAATGATATCAACGTCTTCACTATCCCTTCTTTTTTCGGTCCTTCAACCCCGACGAACCAACACCATAACCCTTCTATTGGGTTGTGGTGGTGGAAAATTCAATGAAGAGACAGTGGTTTGTGGGGTTGGTTCGTCGAAGTTGAAGGACCGAATAAATAAGGGATGATGAAGACGTCAATATCACTAAAGATGGAAAGGGAATAGAAGTTGATGATGATGAGAGATGGGATGGTGACTAATGGGACCCAACTTAAATTTCTCAAATGTGGTTTCAAGTTTAGGGTGAGGAGATGCAGATATGTGGGGTCTATTAATTTTTTTAATATATTAAAAATAAATACATAAATAAGAAAAAAATTAAAAAGGGCACAATAGTCTTTTGAGGTAGGATAGGGACCAAACGTATAACAAAAATAAATAGTAGGTCATCATCCAAGTTAAAAAATAATTTAGGGACCAAACGCACAAATTACCCAAACTACAGGGACCATTCGTGTATTTTACTCTTACATTTTTAGTTTGTTCACATCTGGGTAACTATCTTTTTTTGTACATAACTAGGTAACGAACTTTTTGAAAGTGTTCACATATAACCATTATGACTGGTTATGACCGGATGTAACCTGCTACAGCCGGTCATAATTGTCATATGTGAACACTTCCAAAAACTTCGTTACCTAGATGTGTACAAAAAAAAGATACTTACCCAGATGTGAACGAACCAAAAAAGTTAATTACCTTATTAAGTCCATTTCTCAAATATATAATTGGTAACATTGTCTCCTAAAATCTAGAGTCTTTGAATTATCCTCATAATTTGATTAAATTTAATTATTTGATTAATTAAAAGATTAATTTCGAAATTATTTATAGTATAAATTTCTAAAATTTATTTAAAATGTTTAAAATACACCCTTATACTTATATATATATATATATATATATATATATATATATATATATATATATATATATTAAAATTTTAATACTATATGTACAATCAGTTGAATCGCTAGTATGCCTCATTCATGAAGTCATGCTATAAAGAGGGTATAAGGAAGCGACCTATAAGATGGTCATTGAATGTGTGGTGGATGGTTGTTAGTAGAACGGGTTCAATAGGACATAATCACATTAAAATTATAATGCTATAAAGTAATTGAACCTTTTACAAAAAATTTCCCACAATAGTTACTTTAAGGAAAATGCGAAAATGTATGCTAATCCATGAAAACGCATATCAATCTTTATGAGTCGTTAGTGGAGCGTGTGTTGTTAATCAACAAAGTAATTCGGGACTATAAAGTTGAAATGATGGCACAACTAAAAAATAATCGTTAATTAATGGAGCATGAGTGGTTTACCGGTACATTAATTTGAGGTGATAAAAGAAATTGAGGTTGTCAAGCGGGTTTGCATGGTTATTCACATCTTATTTGTGAGCCTCGACATCCTAGTCACAAATTGAAGAGCATAATTGAGATTAAACATGTCATTGATAAGATTTAATGAATCTCAAATGATCTAGGAATTTCATATATATTGAAATTGGTAAACTGCATTACCTACCTTAAATGAATTCGTGATTAGATTACAACATCCCTTTTCTTAATTTCGAATTGCATCATTGGATCCTAGCCTTGAATATTAATTTGGATTAAAATATAAAGGATTGAATCAACTAACTAAAATCTTGTCTTTATTTCACATAAATGTCTTCAAGTGGTGAACCATCTCCTCATCCTCTTCCATCAAGCCACAACTTCACTTTACTAGTGATCCTTGCTAAGGGTAAGCTTGTCGGTCCAAACTACATGGATTGGATGAGAAATATGAACATGATGCTTCACTATGAGAATAAAGAGTATGTTCTCACTACTCCAATTCCAAAAATCAAAAAAAAAATACTGTCACTCCTGAGGAGATTACTGACCATGATCAGCATATGGATGATGCTACAAAGGTCTTTTGCATTGTGATTGCAAATATGGCACCTGATCTCCAAAAGAACTTTGAAGATTACTGACCATATGAACTTAACACGTCCTTGTCTCAAATGTTCCACAAGAAAGCAAGACAAGAGTGTTATGAAGTAGTTAGGTCCTTGATGGCATGCAAACTAAAAGAAGGGGAATATATGTGTACTCATGTGCAGAACATACAGAGGTGTGTGGAAAGATTGGAAAAGCTCAATGTGAACTTTGATAAGGACCTTGCCATTAACATGGTCCTCAACTCTCTACCCAATAGTTATGATCAGCTCATACTGACCTATCATTTGAACAATACAGAGACTACATTGATTTAACTACATAATCTATTGCAAACGACTGAAGCAGGAATGAAGAAGTCTCAATCCAACAGTTTTAGAAGTGCCCAAGTCATGGTTTTCCAACAAAGCAAAGGGAAGAAGAGAAAGGCCCCTACCCTATCCAAATAGAAAGGGATTGTCCATCATGGTGAGCCCAGTGGAACAAAAGCAAATCCTAATTTCGACACCCCTCCTGTTGATGATCCAAAGGAAGTCATGTGCCTTCATTGTGTCTAAAATGGCCATTGGAGATGAAGTTGCCCAAGTACTTGCAGGAAGTAAAATATGCCAAGGCCAAAGCAGGTGTATCTCCTTCTGGTACATATTCTATTCAAATCAATAATACTAATATTTCAAATTATTGGGTTCTTGATACAGGATGTGGTTTCCACATTTGTTCTGATATGCAGGGACTAAAAGAAAGTAAAGAGGTCAAGCATGGGAAGGTAAACCTGATAATAGGGAACAAACGAATATCGGTTCTTACCAAGATTGGGACTTATGAGCTTATGTTTGATAGTATTAGGGTTGATTTGGATAATTGTTGCTACTCGCCAGAAATGGCTCGAAACATACTTTCTTTTAATGATTGGTTTAGACAAGGATATCATTATGGTTTTGATAATAATGATGATACTATTTTAGTTTATTTTAATGCTGCATTTATTTTCAAATCATTTCCTTATGATGGTGTGTATGAAAATATTTTTTGTGTGAATGAGTTAGGCAATAATGTGTATATTATTGGTTCTTCTAATAGTTTAGACAAGTCATGCCTATGACATTATCGTCTTGGGCACATCATCAAGAAATGCATTGGCCAACTCCAAAAAGATGGAGTATTGGAATCATTTGACCTAAAACCAGACGATGAATGCAAATCTTGTTTGTTGAGCAAGATGACTAAATCACCTTTCACTGGAACATGTGAAAGAGGTGAAGATTTTTTGGCCCTAATCCATATGAATGTGTGGATCATTCATATCTACCATAACCGATGCAAACCGCTACTGTTAATGTTACTTAACGACCACATTAAATGTAACAGAGACGTTACTGCCTTGGCTAAGACCCGGTCTTGGCCTCAGAGAGCCAAAGTCGGAGTCTCAACTCATTTCTCTTCACAAGGGAAGAACATCTCATGTGATCTCCTCATTCACCTAAAACCAATGATAAAACTACAAATGACCCGAGTGACCCCCATAACTGACGTCACCTGGCGGTTAGTTAGTGTGAATAGCGCTCCCAGTAAGAGGAGGCCATGTATCATGCTAACGAGAGATGGTCCCCACAATCCATTAGTAACAGGTATAAAAAGATCTCCTCCGCCTCAAGGAAGGGATCCATCTTCTCTTTCACAAAGTTTTACTCTAATTCTCTCTCTAAGAAAACTAACTTCATCGTCGGAGTGATGTATCGGCAGAACACCAGATCATCCTATAACGGTTCTTCTGTGATTATGTTCTCAGGGAAACTCCTAAAGCAGTTGCATCATCAAGCATCCAAACCCCTTCAAGAGCATGTCACAACATTTAACGCTATCCGGACGTATCCTCAAGGCGATATAGCCAATTAACGACATTGGTTCTTCGTAAAATAGCGATCTATTCCTGATAGCACCTACACTTGCAATACCAGATCTGTTTCGAATACCGATGGTGATAACTCATGAACAGCACTGCAAGTATAGAACCCAGACTCCAATCCAGGCGCTCATGGCGTAGATCTCACTGATTAAGGGGCCAATACTCCAGAGCAGTTTCTGGCAACCGTCATTGAATGGTTCATCGTCTCAGATGACGATATCACATCCTGATCTGCTGTAGAAGCCTCCACATGACGGCATGGAAGTACTTAATATCTCTCATCCTCATAAGAGAAACACGACTCATCAAGTAGGGGATGAAATAGAGGTACTCTCGAGAAATATACTCAATATTAGTTTTTCGAGCACCGATCTCAGACCATTGAACTGGGATTCAAGAGATCCGCTCCTCACATCTGGATTTATTTGTAACACGAAAATCCACCAAACATATATCGATGACAGTAGTCACTCTGATATACTCTACGGGCACTGTCTAGACAACTACCAGACACGTGAAAGGAGGGGCTATAGCCCCCAACCAGGGGGGCGTTGATAGGATTCACCGGACACAGTTTGTGGCCATTAGCCACAATTCGACTGCCCTTAACAACGGACAATCATGCCGCGAGGGATCAAATCACAAGAACAATCGAATTCCCTATGATCCGATATCTGGTAGAACACAATATCCTGCTTGTACGATTGGCAATCTCCTTACTACACCTCGTACCATGGGCTCCTTCCTTAAAGGCCTAAGCAACCCATAGGCTCCTTCCTTAAAGGCCTAGGACGATTTCTAATTGGTTTCCCCATAGAATGCGTCCACTCCTTTAATACGGAGTCCATTAGCTCAATATTCAACTATCATACAATTGACAGTTCTAGTCCCTTAAGTTTAATTAATGTCTTTTAGTTACAAACTTAATTCTTATTAATTCTTGACTAATATTAATTAAACAATATGATTTCTCCTTTAATATATTATTCTCATAATATATTAATAAATAATATTTAATCCTTTCTCTCCATAATTCATCCTATCAAGTTGCTTTGGTGAAGGCAACCCAAAAGGACCATGCACCATCGGGTCAAGTATATACCAAAATAGTTATGGACTTAGACACTAATCCAACAGTCTCCCACTTGGATAAGTCTAATAACTATTCTGCGTATGACTTCAGATCCTGATCTGCAATCGTAGCTTTCCAAAGCCGCTGTCAACTCTGATCCTATCAGATACACGTGTAAATTTAGATAAGGGATCATATATTCCTCTATTCTAGATATCGTATAGACTGAGACATGGATCTAAATCATTCTCTCTGTCTATGTGCGGTTTCCCGAATTCAGATTTATGATGACTGACAACAGACTACAATTGAACACATCAATTTAGTCCCGGCTTGGCCAAGCACTTAGGTGCCATCACTAAATCATCGAGGGGCCCAAAGATATCGCTTTTATCCTACTTTGGATAAAAGGAACGAATAAACTTTGACTCAAGGCTCGCTTGCACTCGCTCACCAAATCACACACAACAATATTTTTTATAACACAAAGTTACTGGTGCGTTTACATATTATCAATGTTCAACCAACTCGCAAGATACAACTCACACATCTCGGTTTCAAGAATATAAGATGTTATCGTCTCACTAATCACTCATGATAACAATCCATGAAGTGATCCAAGTGAGATCAGGTTTAATCCAATGCTCAAATCATATTCATGAGCGCTCATGAACGTTGCAGCAAACATTTGCTTATGTCTAATGCTCTTTAGACAATCCACACACTAATTCACGACAGTCTTCATTCATATCTACTTCCAACATATGAACGGCTGTGGCCCGTTCGATTAATTTGACTGTTCTCAACCAATTAAATTATTCAAGAAGTCAAAACATGCAAAGTGAAACACAAGAATAATACTAATCCCATATGGCCTCAAACCTTTGAGTATAAATAAAACACCTTTTATTTATCACCATATCGATTACTCATTATTTGTTGTTTCGGGTAATCAACTTCTTACTTGAATTATTACAACACTTGTCCCATGCTCTTAGCATGCACACAATGTTTACCTATGATTCTTACTTTGTGAAATAGATCAAATGAACACATTTCCAATCATACTCATTTCACAGCTCCTAATCCTTTTCACAAGTGAAAGAATATCAAATTCTTGCCACTTATGGAATATGTTAGATTCTAACATTTTATGCAATGATCCTTTCATAATGTCACTGCACTAAAGTCACAATGACTATTGCCAATGAAATTACAAATTCCTCTATCAGAGATTATTACAAGACAATTCCTTAGATATGACGTCTCTCACTCAAAGTACATTCCTTTGAACATCCTTTTGCATAAAAGTTTCTAATCTAGACATTGATTCTCAATATCCAATTCCCAATATGGAAACATTTCCATATTTTCCATATGACAACTCATTCTTAATAGAATCTTTTCTATTCATAATAATGTCGATATGGTCCATCCAATACTATACTTCCAACTACTCACAAGCGACCAATCCTCGACGAACTTTGGATTGTCCTTTGATAGTTGTTTGATTATCTTAGTCAAAACCGATTCTTTTCCTTTTCCCTCTAAATGCGCTAGACATTTGGAAAATTTTAGAATGGTCAAATATTACAACATTTGCAATCGATCCTATACCCGAAGCGTATGGGACACAATGCATAATGTCTTACATAAAGATTTGATACTTTCTCAATCTTCTGCCATAATATTTTATGTGCTACGTTCTTATGATTCGAACTATGAAGAGGAATGCCGTAATCATGATCGAAATTTAAGAACATACTATGTATCCTTGACTAAAAGTACTAATATTCCAAAACCTAAGCCTTTAGATTTGAAACGAAGCATAATATTCTCTCCCTTAATTATAGCAAAACAACTTTACAACCCTTACGACTTTGCAAGGTATAACTCTTGTTTTTCTATAATTAATATAGCTAACTTGCAATACTTGACTTAATAATCATACAATCATAACATTTATGCTCCCACTATCATGATGATTATTATAAACATAACACTTATGCTCCCACTAGCTTTGACATGTATTCAGAAACAACTTAACTTTTAGAAAAACAATGCCTATTAGATTTCTTTAAGTTCATATTTCTAATACCCAATGCTTTCATAATCTTTTTATCAAGGCTTCTTCATACACCTTTGCCTTAACTAGCTCACATGAGTGTCTAAACAATTCAGACTAATTGCCAAATCTCACAATTCGAATCATGAAAAGGGATACCGTAACCATAATCGAATTCGAGAATACAATTTCACAATCACTATCTTCTTAAAATCTCTTTTAGTGAATGCATTTCCTCACAGTCATTTTCATGAAGGAGGAAATCTTATGACACTTAGATTTTAATGGTGTATTTGTTCCTATCCATGTGAATTTGTCAAAGCCAAAGTTTGCGACAAATCCAAACTCATATGGACCGAACTTTCTCAATCTTGATTTCTTGCCTTATGGTAACACGGCTGCCCACCATGTCTTCCAAGTAGTTAAGCAGCTCACCCTTTCCTATCAATGTACTTTCCATTGATCAATGTGTTTGCCTTTTATGCGTTCAAATGAAAACTCATAGGACTCACATGCATAATTAACTCGATTGGAACGGCACAGAAACAGGCTAATGTCAACACGATATGTTGTAAACCTCTACTCGTGTGCTAGTGATGATCGATAAGGTTTATTCTTGATTGGTTCTTGAAACCTTTCAAGACTATTAAGACTCCCACTGACTCCTTGACATATAATATTCTCTTGTCAATAAACATTTCTTGACAACCAAATATTCAAGAGTTAGTGCAGCTTTTATCAAGACAAAACACTTCATAAAATTGGTCCTAGTTGGTCTTTGTCTTATCCAAGACATCACAACTTACCAATTTCAAATGTGTGAGAAAAAGAAAACCTTTTTCCACATTCTACATTTGATGAATGTTATAAACCTTCTTAAGACTTGTCACTCAATGTCACAATCTTAACTCTAAGACTTGTTTTGGAATGAAGTATGATTGACTTCTTGATTTAACCATTTCTTCAATTGTTGATTCCTATTCTTATACATACACTTGTACTAAGACTTATTTTAGAGGATCAATTGAAATATGGTTCTTAATCATTAAGACATATCATAAAGTATAAAAGGTACTCTCCCTTCTTCTTAGAATAAAGAAACTTTAATCTTTCTGCCTACTTGATTCTTCTTATTCGTTCTGCTATTGATTTAAACATTTTCAATCAAATCAAAATTACACTTAATCTTATAAGTACAATCATATTTACTAAACCTTTAGTAAATCATGACGAATATCATTGTTACTCTTGTGGTGGATTTGATCAACACACAACTTTGTGTACTCGATCTTCTAGTCTTTCACTTGACACATTGTCAATGAATTAGTCTAATTTCCAAATATGAAATTTCTCATTCATCGTGCAACCAAGTTGCATGATTCCAAGTTTCTATCCAATTGAAACTTGGGCGATGGGAAACTCTCCCTATTTGGTAAATTCTTGACATTTCCACTATTAACATAATTAAGAATCTTATCCATTCGTTGTAGAAATATGCAAACATCAATTTTTCATAACGATTTCATTGCAAGGAAATTAATAAATAAATAAATAAGTCAAATCAAAATTTTATTTTATTCATAAAAGCAGCGGAAAAACATTTGTCCTTACAATGCAAAATCAACTGAAAACTATGTAGTCAAAAGAAAAATTCCTAACAACACTATCATAACTTTCTAGGCTCAAAATCTAATCTGCAAATCCATGCAATCGAGATCCATTTCTTCGTGATTAGACTTATCTTGCTCTTTCATCAAGCTTCCTCTCTTTTCACTGATCCTGCAAAACATTTAAATACAATCTTATCACATCATGTATTAAGAATCAACGAATAGGAACATAATGGAGTTAGATAGTGGATTTTACCTGAAGCACAACCATACTCTTTGATTCTCCCATCTTCTGGACTCTTCAGGCTCTTAGGACAGGCTTGTATCTAACACCCTTTCTCTTGGCAGCAAACCCAGATCGGTTCTCCTAGAACGTCCTCGGAAGCATGGTTGGTTGACCTTCCAAACAAATACACTCCATTGCTTTGCCAAATCATTTCTGATTCAGCAGCAATGAGCATGTAAGTTAGGTCAATGAGGTTTTTCTCATGATCCATCATATAATACTTTCTTTTGAACTCATTATATGATTCAGGGAGCGACTACAGAACCCAGTTCACAGCCAACTTATCAGGGAATGACGCACCCAACATTATCAACCTATCGATGTGTGATTTCATTCCCAGAACATGGACACACACAGGTTTACCATCTTCATGTTTCATTTCCAATAGGTCTTTAGTGACATTGAACCTTTCAATTCTTCAAACTTGTGGGTTAGGGAGAATAATTGGAGGAGGTGGAGGAAGTGAAGCATGATTTCTTGTTCCTCGATCGAATCGTGGAATATCATCTTCATGTGGAATGCTTGTTCCATGGGATTTGGGAAGAACATAGTTGTCGTACATTGACATCTACAAAACGGGAGAAAAATAAATTCAAGTTAGTTGATAGATTGAGTCCTTAATAAATCACCCAAATGAGATATTAAGGCTAGGATCCAACACAATATGCTACAACCTAGAAAAAGGATCTCGTAATCTAGTTGCAGAATATTTGAAAGTAAGTGAATGACGATTCACTAATTTCCACCATGAAAAACGAAAAAGAAATTTAAGTTTTAAATCTATGAAAACTCCTAGATCCTATGAGATTCATTGAACATTTCAATGGCATGTTTAAACCTCGATATGCCCCTCTAGTTTGTGACTGGGATGCCGAGGATCACAAAGCGGGTGTGAATAACCATGCCAACTTAAAGGGTGCCCCCACATGTTACAATCACCTATTCGATGTGCCGGTAAACAACACACGCTCCACCGAACTATGAAAAACATTGAGTCACCCTTTGCTACCTTTGCTTAGAACCATTTAGTGTGTTGGTAAACCACACACGCTCCACTAACGTCTTCGCAAGGGCACAAAGTGTAATTTCATGGAATTGCATCAATTCAATTTTGCCTAAAGTAACTAAGATTGGGAATTTGTAAAACATTTAGTTACTTTTTGTACTTCATTATACTTATAATGGAAAGTTCTGTCCTATCCTACCCGTTCGGCTAACGACCCTCCACTAGTCAAGAGTGTGTTGGGTAAGAGTGCATACCCATTCAATCGCCATTTTATAGGCAATTTCCTTAAACACCCCTTATAGACCAGCTTCGTGAATGAGGCCTACTAACGGTAAAACTGACTTTTACTCATACATATATATATATATATATATATATATATATATATATATATATATATATATATATATATATATATATAGTGTTAGGCTTTTAATGTTATATGTAGTATAGGGTGTATTTTACACTTTTAAAATACTAGGTGGTCTAATTTAACAATTATACTTTTAATTCAATTAACTTGTAAACCAAAACTTTTATGGATTTATTAAACCTCTTTTAATTATACACCTTAATTAATTAATAAAACCATAAGGGTGTGATATGAACTTTTCAAAACAATACTAGGGTTTTAGAATTTAACATTCCTAAATTAAACCTTTAATCAACTTTTAAATTCCAAAACTTGAGGGCAAGTTTTGAAACATTTCAAAACATT
This sequence comes from Lactuca serriola, assembly GCF_051521515.1. Lineage (NCBI taxonomy): Eukaryota > Viridiplantae > Streptophyta > Magnoliopsida > Asterales > Asteraceae > Lactuca > Lactuca serriola. The sequence continues at coordinate 221,006,733 of NC_136410.1, read as the reverse complement.
AGGGTTTAGAATTTAAATATACATCAAAATTAAACTTTTAATCAAAATTTAAATTCCAAAACTTGAGGGAAAGTTTTGAAACCTTTTCAAAACATTAGGGTTTCAACTATTTAAATTTCAAGACAAAACTTTTGAGTTCAAATTTAAACTATAAAACCTAAAGGGGGAAAATTGAAACTTTTCATAACACAAGGATCAAATAACAAATAATATAAATTAAACCATTAATATCATCATTATCTATATTTGACCTAATTTCAATTTCTTGCAAAATAAGTTACCCAATTAATACAAATAATCCAACTTTAATCATATAAGGAAGTTATTATCTAATCAATTGGTAATTATCTTTTGTTTAATCAAGGATATACTCATAAATATGTATAAAATCAGATTTTAATGATCTAAAACAGATAAGGCAAGTATCCATGAGTAAAACAGCAAGAAATCTTGAAAATAGCTCCATCTGACGCTCGAACTCGCCGAGTACCACACTGGACTCGCCGAGTTGAGGCCTACTTGCCGAGTACACTGTGGTACTCGCCATGTTCATCAGGAAGATGGGCCAAAAAACGATTTTGCAACTTGAACAAACATACAAGGAATCAATACAATAGAAACCAATCAAGGCTCTGTTACCACTGATGGGTTTTCGCCATATGAACATCCTATGTGCTCATACAAACCCTAATGCTTGGATCTAGGTTTCTCTATTGTACATGCAATTCATCCAAGACTCTAAACCCTAGATCTAGTATATGATAATCACTATAACATATGAATAAGGGTTTAGATCATACCTTGATTGTTATGTAGCAATAACAATCTCAAATCCTCCTTGTAATGACTTTAGAAAGCTTAGAGTCACAAATGTCACTCCTCTAATGGTTCACAAACACCAAGAGCAAGAGGATGAAGAAGAGAAGAGAAGGAGGCTGCCCAAAACGTGTGGAAACCCTAGACAACAAGTTCACCACGTTTTTGAGCCATAAGGGTCCTTTAAATAGAGAGGCTATTAGGGTTATCTAACAAGGAAACCCTAATTTGGATGCTTAAGCCCTAAGCAACCCATGGGCTCCTTCCTTAAAGGCCTAGGACGATTTATAATAGGTTTTCCCATAGAATTCATCCACTCCTTTAATATGGAGTCCATTAGCTCAATATTCAACTATCATACAATTGATAGTTCTAGTCCCTTAAGTTTAATTAATGTCTTTTAGTCACAAACTTAATTCTTATTAATTCTTGACTAATATTAATTAAACAATATGATTTCTCTTTTAATATATTATGCTCATGCACTCGTCGAGTCCTATGAACTCCAGGTCTATGGCTAAGTCCAATGTGTTGGGTCACTCCCTCGGACCCTTCTAAGGCCATTCTAACACTCACTGGGTTCCTTTGAACCCTAACAGAAAAAGGGAAGTCAAGCCTTGACTCGCCGAGTCGAGGTTGTCCAAGTCTTATTTCTCGATTTATGATGTACAACACTGGTCCAAATGATAGATCTAGGCTCCTAAGATCGATCTAGCACGTAAAGTTACGAACTTTACGTGCATGCATGGGATTATGAGCTAAAAAGACCATAAAAGAAGCTCTTGAGTTGCATGGGGCTTTCCATGGGTGCAAAGGCAGCCCCTTTCTGCCTTCTAACCCTTTAATGAGCCTGGATCTGAAACTTTAACCGCTACCATGCTTGCAATCATGGTTGGTCACCAAGAATGGCTTATAAAAGCCCTAAATCTCCCCAAAAAGGGATCTAATACAAGAAGGAGCAAGGTGTCGACTTTATACCTTCCAAGAACTGTAGATGATGCACAAGTTTGACTCCTCTAGCCAATCTCTTGGTTCCTCAAGCTTCTCCTTCCTTCTTGCCACCACAAACCACCAAGAATCACTAAAAAGGCCTTAGATCTTCACCAAGAACGATTAGGGTTTGATGTGAGGGGGTTCTGAGAGCATAAGGGATGAGGGAGGCTGAATAAGATGTTTAAATAGGGTGTAAACCCTCATATTAGAGTTTTGCCTAGCCAGAGTCTACTCGTCAAGTCATGCCACTGACTCGACGAGTCCGCCACTTAATCCCCGGGTCCGAGTTGCCACTACTCGACGAGTTGGGCCATCAACTCGCCGAGTCTTAGTCCAAATTATGAAAAATACTTAAATGAAACACATACCAGGAACCGGGTGCTACATCTTTCAAGCTAAAACTCTTGTTTACATACTTTGATTGTGTTACAAACTCTTAGATTCACCACCATTTCGAGATTATCTCAAAGAACTCAAGCTAGGTTCAAAGATTCTTCTTTTTCTTCATCTACATCTCAAAAACCCCCAAGGTGAGCTTCATACCCCCTTGTTTTCGGTTTTATAATGTTTTTGGGGGAGGATACAAGTTCTTTTGTGTTAGATCTATGTATATATGCATGTTTATGTGTTTAACTTTTAGATCTTTACTTGAAAATGAAGTTTATCACTTAGATCTTCATAAATACCATGAGAAAAGTATATTGTGTCTCATATATTACATGTAAACTTGTAGATCTAGGATTTATACACTTAGAATAGCAAAACTGAGTGTTGTGTTCAAAGATTTATAAACTAAACTAAAAAATCAGCCCTTAACAGAAACGTTTTGGTCCAATGTCAAATTGTTTTGACCACCTTAATGGTAATTGTGACAACCCGAAATTTCCATTCTGTACAAACTATATCACTTCAATAGAAGTTATAGCAGTCACAGTTAATTTTCAGACTTTTCGCGTAAGTTTGAGTAATTCAGGGTTTACACTTCAGGAAATATCAGGAGAGTGGGTGCACTAGGGTTTTGTGCAACACTGTTATTCCAACACTCTATTATATTAGAGATCATTTCAGGAATAAAAATATTTTCTGCCAAAAATATCTCAGGACTATAAATAGATTTCTGAACCAAATTCATTCATTATTCACATTTCCAACTAGAGAAAAGCCATTTTCTCTCTCACGGATCTTCGGGTTTTTATCCCAAATCGTGAGTACCTCTTTCTAGTAGTGTTAGAAAGCTTTATATGTGTTAATAACATGATTTAGAAGGCTAAATCACTAGATTTAGGAGTTTACTCCCCAAGGTATTCTTGGGCGGTAAACTCCCGAAACCGAGCCTAGATTGTTCCTTGTGTTATGCTACTGTCTTAGACTCATTTGTAGGTGTATTAAGGACAAGAAAACAATCAAAGAACACAAACACATGGGAGTTCACGGCCCAAGTGTATCTTAGGCCGTAAACTCCATTGAAATGGACCAAAGGGTGCTTTTAAGACACCTAAACCCTAGACCTTAAAATGGAATTGTTTCCCACTTAATTGAAGGACAAAACCACATCAAAATCACCTCTTGAAGTGAGTTTATGGCCTTGGTAATGCTCCTAGGCCGTAAACACCAAACAAGGGCACCAAAGTGTGCCTAGAGTCCTCATTAGCTTTAAACAAATGTCTAGAACCTATCCTTCATATACAAGAGACTTGAAAACAACAAAAACACCATTCCAAGGAAGTTTACAGCCGTAAACTCCAAAGGAAATGGCCTAGGGGCTGTAAACTCCTCTAAGGAGTGTTTCTAGGCCTTAAACCCTTACAAGGACTTAACCACCAAGTTGGAATAATTCTAGGAATCATTTGGGACTTCAAAACACACAATACCCCCATGATTGGGAGTTTATGGCCGTAAACTCAAGAGTTTACAACCGTAAACTCCATGTGTGATGGTATATGGGGAGTAAACTCATATATGGGGTCCTTTGGAACCCTAAACACAAGTGCCTTGTCCCACAATAGCTTAGATGCAATCCTTAGGGCTTAAAACATCTATATAAAGTGTTTATTATGTCTAGGATTTCTTAACATTATCAATTAGTAATTTGAGAATAATTGAGTGCATATATGTGTGATTATATGTTCATTAGGATCGTAGTGTGTGCACAAGTCCACGCTTGACACCTAGCAATCCTATACCGTTCAGTTCATCCCAATCACCAACAAAGGTGAGTTCATATCCCTAATCAATGTTTTAAATGATTTTAAATGCTTTAATGGGGGCATACAAGTAGAAACAAACATGTTATTAAATCATTGATATGTATTTTATAACTGTGTTTGTCATTTAACAGATTTCACATACTACAAAATGTGATGCATGAAATGGTTTTAAATCTTAAAAATACGTTGTTATCAAATGTTTTACTTTTGAAATGGTTATTAAAATGGCATCAAGTCATTGTTAATTATTGTTCAAAACCCATAAGATGTCTTACAAAACGATTTTACATTCTTGAACTAAACTATGCATATACACTTGTATTCTTATATATGTATTGATGTTATAGTTTACACCTTTCATTTAGTTTCCCACACCCTTGAGTAGTAAGAGTGTATAAACCTACTTGAACAACCAATTACTTTCAGTAAATTATCATAGGGATGATTTGTAGATATCAAACATAATTCCTATTACAAGGAATCACACAGGAGTCAGTTCATTCATGAGTCTATACCAGTACATTACCTGATACATGAGTACATTTACATTTGAGTACATGATACATGAGTACGCTTACATATACTTACATGATACATGAACACGCTTACATGAACACATTACATGAGTACCTTTACGTAGATACATTTACCTGTGCATATTAATATGACTACTTGTATCTCGAATTGCGAGGATGATTTATTAGTACCTTCTATGTAAATCTTCCTGCATATCCCTAGTACCTCGGGATATCTAGACAGGACCCTATCCCTAGTACCTCGGGATACCTAGACGGGCCCCTATCCCTAGTACCTCGAGATATACGGACGGGACTAACCATTCTGGAACCCATCTGTTAGCAATAGTGGGTGATGAACATCTACGGATGCCTACGGTTATTACTTATACTAGGAGTACCTTTCCAGGGACTAACCCTTCCTCCGCCCTGCTGCTGCTACAGAGGACAATTGGACAATCTTCGGAAGTTCATTATGTTATATACGTCGTGTTAGCCCTAGTACCTCGGGATAACACTTACAGTAGTACATTTTCCTGTTTACTTTATTTTGTGATACTTTCACATAAACGATGAGTTAGACTAAGTACTTTAGTACTAAACAATTAAAGGAAAAACTATCATTTTACTTACAAAACATTCGGGTCTTGGTAGAAGACTACATTATCATAACAAAACATTCGGGTCTTGGCAGAAGACTACATTGTCATAACAAAACATTCGGGTCTTGGTAGAAGACTACATCTCAAACTGATAGAAAATAAGGGATTTTCTAGGGCTTTTCATACTTACATCAACATTCTCATTTAAAGGTTTGCATGACTTTTAAAACAGATTTTAGTAAGCAAGACAATGACACTTAAATACTTATGAATTCACCAACTTTAAAGCTGATACTCTCTTTCAAAATAACTTGTATTCTCAGGTCAACAGTAGATAGGTACGATGGCCAGGTTTTGAGAAGACGGAGCAGACAAGTCTCGTCTTTTATTTTGATTGTATATTTTTGGTGTCTTATTACAATGAAAGAGCACAAATGTATTAAAACTTTACTTATAATTCAATGGATGATGTTGTTGCTTGTTTATTATATTACACTGTTGTGATACTGTACATGACGTCCTCCACCCCTGAACGTTTCCACCGTTCGTGGTTTTGGGGTGTGACAGATTGGTATCAGAGCATTGTTTATAGTGAATATAGTATATCAACCCATAAAAGATATACTAACTATAAATACATGGGGATTAAAACACTATGTCTAAGAGTTATACTTTTAAATAATAAAATATTTAACAAAGTATACATGCCTGCATTCATACTAAAATCAATGTCACAATGACAAGAACAAAGTTATTACGATTGTTGAATATCACAAGTAAGCCTGGGGATATGTGGTCAGTCTTGGGAATGGCATAGCCTGATCAACTATGCTGGTCCGAGGAGTGATTAGCATATGCCCAAGAATGGTTGTGATATGGCAACAAGTCTAAAAACTTACCAACACAACCATAAAGAAATACCATAGGGGTATTTGGTCTTACTGTAATTATCTTAGTTAGCCCGTCTATTTTAGCTATTTCTTATATCCCTTCTTCTCGCGTAGATTAAAATGGCTGGATTTCATCATGGCGACCCGTACTTCCCAAACCAAGGCAATGCTGGTTGGCTAGAGGCAGAACCAGAAGATGATCACCCAATCCCTTTGGATGATCACCATGCTAAGGGTTTTTCCGATAGTTCTGACTCAGAGCCTGAAGTCAACAACCTACCCCCAGGTGCTCAAAACCCAAACCCGAACCCCCATCCCGCATTTCAAGGACCCACACCTCTGTGGGCCACTAACTTGAATACATGGAGTCATGAACAGGGTCAGCCCATTCCTTACAATGGAGACCGAATGTCACACCCCCGAACCAGACGGCGGAAACGTCCGGGGGCTGTCGTGACTCAATTGAATACCATAACATTGAATATATATGAAACATAACAACATTCGTCACCGTGCATTAATATATTACAACTGATAGTGTTTACATGTCATACATTGTCTAAACGTTACATTCCCAAAAATTAAGTTGTTCGATTCATACATAAATAAACTACAAGTCGTCACTGAATGTGATTTCCTTTGGTTCACTGGTTCCCTGAGAATACAAGTATTTTGAAAAACGTCAACATATGAAATGTTGGTGAGTTCATAAGTAGTGTTTGAAATCGAATGTTTGTATTGTTTGAAAAACCACCAGAAAATCCGATATTTTCTGAAAAGAAAAGCTTTCGAAAACGTTTGTGAAGATCCATAGGTATGCTTGTTTGTTTCTATACTTGTAAAAAAAAATGTTCATTGAAGTTGTATGCGTTTCAAATATGTATGTATTGAAAACCCTAGGAAAACCCGATGTTCTCCTAGTTCCTTGAATTACATGAAGTTACATTGAAACCATTGCATAGCGTATAGTGTCAGTCCCAGGCGACGTTGGAAGGTTCTCGAGCATGATTATTTACTACAAACCCGCATTACACAAACGCCCAGTTTATAGTTATACTAACGAACCCGAAAGCATCGTCAGTACTAATCACGTTATCCAATCGCCCTGACTAGGTGTAGTCCCACATCCGAAGAGAAAGAGGTCACGAAGACACCGGTGACTCCATTAACCGGTTGGGGATAAAAATGTACGAGGGGTCCCAGACCCGCCTCGCAAAAAGGCAGACTCCACTAGCGACACTAAAGGACCCTTGGGGACCAGTAGTCTACAGCCATTGAAAGTCCGGTTACGTCGTGTCGGATTGGTAAAACCCAACACTTCGTAAGATAGAGGTCTTCGGGCCTTAAGATCAGGTCATTGGGCTAGCTAGGCTCAACGAACAAGATTTTACACTTTTGGGGCCCAAAGATGGTGCGTAGACGTCTGTGCACACTCGTATGTAAGCTAAGTTCCCAAACGTTATTTGTATGAACCGTAGTGTCGTAGAGTTAGTAGTTGTAGATTTCTATTGGCTCGAGACCGAGCCAATTCGTTTAACAACGACTTTTGGTATTGTAATGTGTTGTATTTCGTCGATAGTCATGATGCTATTATTTAATCAAATTTTGTAAATTGAATTAGCCTTGAAATATTTCTGTTTTCAGCCCCTCATTATTTGTAAAATTTACATTTTCAACCCTTTTTATTTAATACTTCCCGGTTTGGTCCTTAAACTATTTTTCTTGACATTTTAACACTAAAAATTATTGAAATTAATATTTTTCAGCATATTTTTCATAGAAAACAGTTTAAGTCCCTGAAAATGCAATTTTCTCGGTTTTAACCCCTTCTTTTCGCAACTTTGACAATTTTGGCCCAAATTGTGAAACTTTTGCAACTTTGGTCCTTTTTAAATTTAAAAAGCATTTTAAACCTTTGAAAAGGATTTGGAACACTTATAGTCCACTGTTTTACAGAAAATTACAGTTTTGGCCCTCCAAAACAGAAAAATTCGCATAATGGGCCTCATTGGGCCGAAATTTTCATTTTTAGCCCATTAAGCTTGAAATTTATGTTTTTAATCCTCTAATTGAGTATAATTCCAGAAATAGTTTTATGGAAACTGTTTTGGCACACTTCATCCATCAGAATCTGTGAAATGTCAATTTGGGCCCTAAATTTTGTATTTTTCACATTTTTGGCCCAAAATTTGTGTTTTTAGCTTAAAGAAATTTGTTACTAAACCATTTAGCTATCTTTCTTGAAACACTTGGTATGTAGAAATATATTTGAAGCTAAAATCATAAAACATAAGTTATATCTCGGTTTTGAGGGGTTTTATGGCTAGATCCAACATTAAAACACATAAAAGCATCTATATAAGCATGGAAATCATACAAGGTATACAAAACACATATAGATCTACACTTTCACTTGTATTCCCCTCCCATAAAACTCATAAAAACAGAAAATAGGGGGTATGAAGCTCACCTTGGTGTGGGGGCTCGGTTTTGCAAAGAAAATGGAGGGAAAATGAAGTGATTTTTGGCCTAAGCACCCTTTGGTGAAGATTTCGACCTCTAGGATGCAAGATCACAAATATGAATGAATTTAGAAGAGATTTTAATGGAATAGAGGGAGTTAGATCATAAGTTAAACATTAACTTACCTTAGATGGTGAATTTCTTTAGAGTGATTCTTATGCTTCAAGCCAAATTTTCGAGACTTTTGAATGGAGTGGAAGGATGATGTCTTGAGTAATTTGGAGAGGGTTTGTGAAGTGTGTGTGTGTGGGTTACTCTCGGCCAAATCAAGAAGGAAGAGGGAGGGAGAGAAGAAAAGACCTTGAGGTGATGTTTGCATAGAAGAATGAGAATGCATGGATGTTTGAAGGGTAATGCTTAGATATCCTCCATACAAAGATGAGGTGTCATGCAAGAAGTCAACTCCTCCCTTTTATTTGGGCTTGGGCCGAGAATGGTGGGGGAGAAGAGGATATTTGGGCCATAAATGCTTAAGCCCAATTTTCATGGTTAAATTGAGTGATTTTTGGTTCAAATAAATATAAAGGTGATTTTTATGACTTGTTAGGGTCAAATTAGGTTAATTATGGTTCATAGTCATTAATTTATTTCATTCTAGGCCCAATATGGCCCAAAATGTCGAAATAATTTAGTGTGGGTCCAATTAGAGCCCAATTAGGGTTCTAAGCCCATGATAGTCTATTTGGAAGCTTATTGGCCCATTTGGATCCAATAAGGAAGTTCTAGTCCAAGGTGTACCTAAACAAGAACTTCTAGGGTTTCCAATTGTTTGATGACTATTTGTAGTACTTGTATGATGTATTTACTTGAAGTTTTTGAAGTTATAATCATAGGTGTTACACATGTTCTTAAGCTTTTGATTCACATTAGCTTGAGTGTATAGATTACATGACACAAAATTTCCAGTTATGACACCGAAGTTTCTACAACCTCACTGAAGGAGGTTCTGCTGATAGAGTCCTACCAATCATGGTGCGTAGGATTTCTCGGAACACGATAATGGCTCAGGCGACTATCAATCAAGTCTTGGAAGTTGACGCGAACTCTGGTGTTAACACTGTCCACATTCGCCAACTAGAGTTTGCTCATGAAAGGACTCTGGTCCACAATGCAAATCTGCAGAGGGAACTTGCTGAAACCCGAGCTGAAGTTAGAGAACTTCGAGCTCAGCAAGCAAGGTCGGACAGGCGTATAAGGGACATTGAACGTCTACTGTCGGAATCGAGGACTCATGCTAGCAGTTCTCGTCGCCGATAGAATCTCGTCGACTCATCTTTTGGATATAACCTAGTTTATGTAAAACTTTGGTCTAATTTCCTATCTGTATAAATCTTAGACCTGTTAGGTCTTGATCTAGTCTTAATTCTGTCAAAATTTTCCATCTTGGTTGATGTAAGGCCTACTTCTAGGCCATTTTTCCCGAACTTGTTACATCTGTAATTCCAGTATTATTGACAGATATCTAATCTTATGGAAATTATTATCCAAATGCTATCTTCTTCATTTAGTCATACTATTCCTTTTGTTGTTGGGCTATGGGGATTTAGTCCATGAGACACATTCATTAATCATTTATTTTTATCCATGTCGTCATCCTTTAAACGTATAGTTAAAGATGCCGCCACGCAGGAATCCAAGGCGTAACCCAAACAACAAAACACCGATACCACCACCTCCACCACCACCTGAACCTTTTCAACCACCAAATCCTTTCGATGCCAACATGTTCCAAGCAGCTTTCACAGCAGCAGTTGCAGCTGTTGTGTCAGCAATCAACGCTCTTGTCCCTAGTGGATCAGGAACAGGTGCACCACCCTAGAACCACGGCGAAAGCCATGGACACCCTCGGGAATGCACCTACAAGGACTTCACAAACGCCAAACCCCGCAGCTTCAATGGAACTGGGGGTGTTATGGTGTTGAGACAATGGATTGAAAAGATGGAATCTGTCTTTGAAATCTGTGCTTGTCAGGAGGGCAACAAGGTCAAGTTTGCAGCTTGTACCTTCTCTGACAGAGCACTAACATGGTGGAACAGCCATGTTAACTATCTGACTTTGGTGGTGGCGTATTCCATCAGCTGGGAAAAGTTAAAGGACATGCTGATGAAAGAGTATTGTCCTCGAGGCGAAGTACAAAAACTCGAGCAGGAATTCTGGGGTCTACAAATGGTTGGATCCGACATCACGACCTACACAAATAGGTTCTGTGATCTAGCAAACTTATGCCCTGACATGGTTGCTCTCCAGAGCAAAAAGATAGAGAGATATATCTGGGGACTGTCGCCCCAGATCCAATCAAGTGTGATAGCTTCCAGGCCTATTACTTTCGATAGCGCCAAAGAGCTAGCACAATCTCTCATAGACCATAGGAAACCTCAAAACCCATCAATCCCTATACCCGTACCTCAAAAGTCCAACCCCGACTACAACAAGAAGGGGTGGAATAAGAGGAAAAGAGGGGCTTCGCAAGGATCCTCCACTAAACAACAACTTGTGGCGATCAATGCTGCCACAGTGACTCCTATTGTCCCTGCGAACCCCTTACCAACAAAAACTTATGCTGGAACTCTTCCGAAGTGCAACAAATGCAGCTTCCACCACCACGGACCTTGCAAGGAGATGTTCTGCTCTAACTGCAACAGGAAGGGGCACACCGCCCGTTACTGCAAGGCTCCAACAACTCAAGCCGCCCAGGTTCTTAATGCCGGTATGGGCCAAACTTGCTACGGTTGTGGCGAGGTGGGTCACTACAAGAGGAACTGCCCTAGAGCGGGGATGGCTGGAGGAGTAGGAAGAGTTATGGCCCTAGGCCACGAGGAAGCGGTAGCTGATCCTATGATAGTTACTGGTACGTTTCTCCTCGATAACTCATATGCTTACATACTTTTTGATAGTGGAGCAGAGAAAAGTTTCGTAAGACACAAATTCGCACACCTACTTAAACAAAAACCCTGTGCTTTAGATAATCCATTCATGGTAGAAATGGATAACGGGAAAACGGAGAGTACTAACTGCATATACGTAGGTTGTACCTTAACTTTAAATGGCCATACTTTCAAGATAGATCTCATGCCAGTCCCAATTAAATGTTTCGACGTTATCATTGGTATGGATTGGTTGAGTCTTCTTCGCGCCGACATTATGTGCTTCGAAAAAGCAGTTCGTCTTAACCTTCCTAACAACGAAACCTTAGTTATCTACGGAGACAAACCTAGTACGAGCCTTCGCATCATTTCGTGCATTCAAGCCCAGAAGTGTTTTTGAAATGAGTACCATGCATTCCTCGCACACGTCGTCGATACAAGTCAAGATCTGAAAGACATTCAGAACATCCCAGAAGTACGTGACTTTCCCGACATCTTCCCAGAAGAACTTCCCGGTTTACCACCGCAACGCCAAGTCGAGTTTAGAATCGACTTAGTGCCAGGCGCTACCCCCGTAGCCAAATCTCCTTAACGTCTGGCACCGGCTGAAATGCAGGAACTTTCCAGTCAACTTAACAAACTTCTCAAGAAAGGATTCATTCGACCAAGCTTCTCACCCTGGGGAGCACCGGTCTTGTTCGTCAAGAAGAAAGATGGATCGTTTCGCATGTGCATCGACTATAGAGAACTCAACAAACTTACCATTAAAAATCGTTATCCCTTGCCCCGCATTGACGATTTATTTGATCAACTTCAAGGAGCCAACTACTTCTCGAAGATAGATCTGCGATCCGGATTTCACCAACTACGAGTGTTAGAGGAGGATGTTCCCAAGACAGCCTTCCGAACTCATTATGAGCACTACGAGTTTGTAGTGATGCCGTTCGGATTAACTAATGCACCCGCAGTATTCATGGATCTGATGAATAGGGTGTGTCATCCTTACTTGGATTAGTTCGTCATCGTCTTCATTGATGACATACTCATCTACTCTCGAAGTAAGGAGGAACATAGCCAACATCTCTGTAAAATCTTAGAAACATTGTGATCAGAGAAGCTCTACGTGAAGTTCTCCAAGTGCGAATTTAGGATTCGACGAGTCGAATTTTTGGGCCATGTTGTTAGCGAAGAAGGTATACACGTGGACCCTTCCAAAATTAAGGCCATCGAGAACTGGTCAGCACCAAAGACACCTACTGAAATTCGTCAATTTCTAGGTCTAGCTGGCTACTATCGCAGGTTCATTCAGAACTTCTCCCGCATAGTAAAACCTCTTACGACACTGACCTAGAAGGGCGTAGCCTTTGACTGGGAAGAGAAACAAGAAAGAGCGTTCCAAACGCTCAAACGAGCCTTGTGCACAGCACCAATACTGTCCCTCCCCGAAGGGATAAAAGACTTCGTGGTCTATTGTGACGCATCAAACCAAGGGCTCGGATGTGTTCTGATGCAGCGAGGTAAATTCATAGCCTATGCCTCGAGACAGCTGAAGACACATGAGGTTAACTATACAACCCACGATCTTGAACTAGGAGCAGTTGTGTTTGCTCTGAAGATCTGGCGACATTACATGTACGATACAAAAAGCACGATCTTTACAGACCATCAGAGTCTACAACACATTTTTTACCAGAAAGAGCTCAACATGAGACAACGATGGTCGGTCGAGCTATTCAGTGATTACGAGTGCGAAATTTGTTATCATCCGGGTAAAGCCAATGTAGTAGCCGACGTCCTAAGTCGGAAAGAATATACTAGTCGTAGAGTCAAATCTTTGACTCTAACTATCCATTCACACTTGTCCACGCAAATAAAGGAGGCTCAGCTCGACGCTTTGAAACCTGAAAACGTGGCGGGTGAATCCCTTAGAGGGATGGATAAGAACTTAGAAATCAAGGGTGGCGGAGCCTTATACCTCATGGATCGGATCTAGACACCGAAACACGATGGCTTCAGAGACTTGGTCATGACCGAAGCTCACAACACTCGTTACTCCGTCCACCCGGGTTAAGATAAGATGTATCTGGATCTTAAAAAGTTATACTGGTGGCCTAACATGAAAGCAGATATTGCTACCTTCGTGAGTAAATGCCTTACTTGCGCAAAGGTCAAGGTCGAATACTAGAAACCCTTCGGTCTTCTACAACAACCGGAGATACCAAAATGGAAGTGGGAGCAGATCACTATGGACTTCATAACCAAGTTGCCTAAGACGACGGGTGGACTTGATTCCATATGGGTCATCGTCGATAGATTGACCAAGTCTGCACACTTCTGGCTAATCAAAGAAACAGACAAGATGGAGAAACTTACCAGAACTTACATTAGGGAGATTGTAAGGCTGCACGGTGTTCCTTTATCTATCATCTCGGACCGAGATAGTAGATTCACTTCGAGGTTCTGGCAGTCATTACAAAGTTCCCTAGGAACTCGGCTGGACATTAGTACAACCTACCACCCACAGACCGACGGGCAAAGTGAGAGAACTATCCAAACCTTAGAAGATATGTTGTGTTCCTGTGTGATTGACTTTAGAAAAGCTTGGGATACCCATTTACCACTTGTTGAATTTTCCTACAACAACAGTTATCATACAAGCATAAAGGCAGCTCCGTTCGAGGCCCTCTATGGCCGAAAGTGCAGATCCCCTCTGTGTTGGGCTGAAGTGGGTGATACCCAGTTAGCTAAGGGACGAGTTCCCGAAAGCACTCTCACGGGTCCGGAGATCATTCGGGAAACGACAGAGAAAATTGTTCAGATTCGTCAACGATTGAAAGCCTCTAGAGACCGACAGAAAAGCTACGCTGACAAGCATAGGAAACCATTGGAATTCCAGGTGGGCGACCGAGTCCTACTAAAGGTCTCACCCTAGAAGGGATTGATATGCTTTGGGAAGCGTGGGAAGCTCAATCCAAGATACATAGGGCCTTTCGAGATTCTCGCGAGAATCGGCCTTGTGGCTTACAAACTCAATCTACCGCACGAACTCAGTAACGTACATCCCACCATCCACGTCTCGAACTTGAAAAAGTGTCTATCCGACGATACTCTTGTTATTCCACTCGACGAGATCAAGATCAACGAGAGCCTCAACTTTGTGGAAGAACCAGTAGAGATCATAGACCGAGAGGTCAAGCAAACAAAGCAGAGCCGTATCCCGATAGTGAAGGTGCGCTGGAACGCAAAGCATGGACCGGAATTCACTTGGGAACGTGAGGATCAAATGAAACTGAAATACCCTCACCTTTTCGCTTAGTTATTTGTAACTTCTTAATTGCTTAAATTCTAATTTCAGGACAAAATTCCTTCTAACGGGGGGATGATGTGACAACCCGAAATTTCCATTTTGTACAAACTATATCACTTCAATAGAAGTTATAGCAGTCACAGTTAATTTTCAGACTTTTCGCGTAAGTTTGAGTAATTCAGGGTTTACACTTCAGGAAATATCAGGAGAGTGGGTGCACTAGGGTTTTGTGCAACACTGTTATTCCAACACTCTATTATATTAGAGATCATTTCAGGAATAAAAATATTTTTTGCCAAAAATATCTCAGGACTATAAATAGATTTCTGAACCAAATTCATTCATTATTCACATTTCCAACTAGAGAAAAGCCATTTTCTCTCTCACGGATCTTCGGGTTTTTATCCCAAATCGTGAGTACCTCTTTCTAGTAGTGTTAGAAAGCTTTATATGTGTTAATAACATGATTTAGAAGGCTAAATCACTAGATTTAGGAGTTTACTCCCCAAGGTGTTCTTGGGCGGTAAACTCCCGAAACCGAGCCTAGATTGTTCCTTGTGTTATGCTACTGTCTTAGACTCATTTGTAGGTGTATTAAGGACAAGAAAACAATCAAAGAACACAAACACATGGGAGTTCACGGCCCAAGTGTATCTTAGGCCGTAAACTCCATTGAAATGGACCAAAGGGTGCTTTTAAGACACCTAAACCCTAGACCTTAAAATGGAATTGTTTCCCACTTAATTGAAGGACAAAACCACATCAAAATCACCTCTTGAAGTGAGTTTATGGCCTTGGTAATGCTCCTAGGCCGTAAACACCAAACAAGGGCACCAAAGTGTGCCTAGAGTTCTCATTAGCTTTAAACAAATGTCTAGAACCTATCCTTCATATACAAGAGACTTGAAAACAACAAAAACACCATTCCAAGGGAGTTTACGGCCATAAAATTCAAAGGAAATGGCCTTGGGGCCGTAACCTCCTCTAAGGAGTGTTTCTAGGCCTTAAACCCTTCCAAGGACTTAACCACCAAGTTGGAATAATTCTAGGAATCATTTGGGACTTCAAAACACACAATACCCCCATGGTTGGGAGTTTACGGCCGTAAACTCAAGAGTTTACAACCGTAAACTCCATGTGTGATGGTATATGGGGAGTAAACTCATATATGGGGTCCTTTGGAACCCTAAACACAAGTGCCTTGTCCCACAATAGCTTAGATGCAATCCTTAGGGCTTAAAACATCTATATAAAGTGTTTATTATGTCTAGGATTTCTTAACATTATCAATTAGTAATTTGAGACTAATTGAGTGCATATATGTGTGATTATATGTTCATTAGGATCGTAGTGTGTGTACAAGTCCTCGCTTGACACCTAGCAATCCTATACCGTTCAGTTCATCCCAATCACCAACTACAGGTGAGTTCATACCCCTAATCAATGTTTTAAATGATTTTAAATGCTTTAATGGGGGTATACAAGTAGAAACAAACATGTTATTAAATCATTGATATGTATTTTATAACTGTGTTTGTCATTTAACAGGTTTAACATACTACAAAATGTGATGCATGAAATGGTTTTAAATATTAAAAATATGTTGTTATCAAATGTTTTACTTTTGAAATGGTTATTAAAATGGCATCAAGTCATTGTTAATTATTGTTCAAAACCCATAAGATGTCTTACAAAACCATTTTACATTCTTGAACTAAACTATGCATATACACTTGTATTCTTATATATGTATTGATGTTATAGTTTACACCTTTCATTTAGTTTCCCACATCCTTGAGTAGTAAGAGTGTATAAACCTACTTGAACAACCAATTACTTTCAGTAAATTATCATAGGGATGATTTGTAGATATCAAACATAATTCCTATTACAAGGAATCACACAAGAGTCAGTTCATTCATGAGTCTATACCAGTACATTACCTGATACATGAGTACATTTACATTTGAGTACATGATACATGAGTACGTTTACATATACTTACATGATACATGAACACGCTTACATGAACACATTACATGAGTACCTTTACGTAGATACATTTACCTGTGCATATTAATATGACTACTTGTATCTCGAATTGCGAGGATGATTTATTAGTACCTTCTGTGTAAATCTTCCTGCATATCCCTAGTACCTCGGGATATCTAGACAGGACCCTATCCCTAGTACCTCGGGATACCTAGACGGGCCCCTATCCCTAGTACCTCGAGATATACGGACGGGACTAACCATTCCGGAACCCATCTGTTAGCAACAGTGGGTGATGAACATCTACGGATGCCTACGGTTATTACTTATACTAGGAGTACCTTTCCAGGGACTAACCCTTCCTCCGCCCTGCTGCTGCTACAGAGGACAATTGGACAATCTTCGGATGTTCATTAGGTTATATACGTCGTGTTAGCCCTAGTACCTCGGGATAACACTTATAGTAGTACATTTTCCTGTTTACTTTATTTTGTGATACTTTCACATAAACGATGAGTTAGACTAAGTACTTTAGTACTAAACAATTAAAGGAAAAACTATCATTTTACTTACAAAACATTCGGGTCTTGGTAGAAGACTACATTATCATAACAAAACATTCGGGTCTTGGCAGAAGACTACATTGTCATAACAAAACATTCGGGTCTTGGTAGAAGACTACATCTCAAACTGATAGAAAATAAGGGATTTTCTAGGGCTTTTCATACTTACATCAACATTCTCATTTAAAGGTTTGCATGACTTTTAAAACAGATTTTAGTAAGCAAGACAATGACACTTAAATACTTATGAATTCACCAGCTTTAAAGCTGATACTCTCTTTCAAAATAACTTGTATTCTCAGGTCAACAGTAGACAGGTACGATGGCCAGGTTTTGAGAAGACGGAGCAGAAAAGTCTCGTCTTTTATTTTGATTGTATATTTTTGGTGTCTTATTACAATGAAAGAACACACATGTATTAAAACTTTACTTATAATGCAATGGATGATGTTGTTGCTTGTTTATTATATTACACTGTTGTGATACTGTACATGACGTCCTCCACCCCTGAACGTTTCCGCCGTTCGTGGTTTTGGGGTGTGACAGTAATATTTTTCAAAACTGTTTTACGTGCAAAAACAATTCAGGTTATTACCTTTAAAATGACTACTCTCACGTTTTCATACGATTTTTCTACAATTTTTGGCGAATTTTACAAAACTACCTATCATATTTGAAATAATCTCGGACCAGCCTGTGAAGATGAGCAATTTCACACTTGTTTGAGGCCATTAAAAATTATGAGAAAAATTGTGAACAAAATAGAAAATATTTCCAAACTTCCAGAGTTTACGGATCCAAATTTCAACTTACAATGATTTTTCTACAAATTTTCCAACAACCGGGTCAGAAAAGTCAAAAACCAAAAAAAATATGTATTTTCACAAAATTCAAGCCAAAAATGATATTTTTGATAAAAATGGGTTAAAAATGTTTTCTTACCAAAAACTAGCCATAAATACAAATTTTGAACAAAAGGGGGACTAAAGTGTTATTTTTACTAAAATTGGGCCTTAATTGAAAATTTGCGGTTTATTGGGCCAAGAAAGTCATTTTTACAACAAGTGGGATTTTTATATCAATTTAGTAAATAATCGAGCTAAAATTAGTAATATAATAACAAACTGGCTAATAAGGTTATTTTCTTGTTTATTGGGCCTTAGTAACCCATTAAAATGTTTAATAGGTCCTGAATACTATTTATATGTTTATTGGGCGTCATTGACTCATTAACATGTGCGACGAACCTTGGATTCTATTTGCATGTTGTTTGGGCCTCTAAATACATAACAAGTGAAATGGGCCTTAGTGGTCCTTTTACATATATTTTGGGCTCATGTTATATAATCTCATTCCTATTGGGCCTTCAAATGACTTACATGTTTAGCGATGCCTAAGTGGTTCACTTACATGGTTCATTGGGCTCGGGAATGCGTTTTATTGTTTTTCTTCTTTTTCCACGTAAACTTTGATTAAGGATCTAGTGAGACGTTTCGTTTGGCACCATATGAGGGTGCAAACGTAGCCTGTACTTATAATCAGAGTCTCCTAGAGAGAGAGCGTGAGTTTGTGTATCGATTTATAAGGGGATGACACCCCACACCTGAGCTGTTCGCTACAGTTAGACTAGGCCAGTCTAGGGTGACAAACCATACCTTGTTTCATCGGCGTCCCAAAGATGTCAAGACATGCGAAATTGTCATTATTTAATATGGTTATAACGGCTTACTTAGAGGAATTAACGTTATAAGATTTACGGGAAACCATTCTATTTTCTTTTTAGATAAAACGGGAAACCATTCTATTTTCTTTTTGGATAAAACGGGAAACTATTCTATTTTCTTTTTGGATAAAACGGTAATCTATACGTACTGGTACTCAACCACGGGGGTTGAGATTTCAGCATTATCTATCGCAGACAACATCGGGTTGTCTGGAAATCATTCTCTTTCTATTTTCGTAAACATTAACACACATGCATTAATATAAGATCAAACACAAATATTTCAAACCATTTCTTTTTAGAAAATATCGGATTTCTGAAAGCACTATGAAAATTATTCTAAACAAGTACAAAAACCATTTTTATACAAAACTGCTTATGAACTCACCAACTTTTTAATTGACGCTTTTCAAAACGACTTGTATTCTCAGGGATCCAGTAACAAGTAGTAAGTTCGACTAGGTGATCAAGTGGTGCAACTTCAAGAAATTTTATTTTTCTTACCTTTTGTGTAACTGATGAATAAGTTCAATATGTAAATTATGTAAGTGTGTATTTCCAATGTATGATGTTTGGTTGCTATGTTTCATTCATATTCAATTGTTATGATACTGTACACGAAGTTATCCACCCCTGGACGTTTTTGCCTTCCCGGTTCGGGGGTGTGACAGTGTTTTTATCGTTATACAATTTAAATGGCTTGCTAATATTACAAAGTTGTTATATTACATCATTTCACTTTTACATTGAAATAATTACTTTAATTAATCCTATAATTTACTCAATTTGATTACGGATTAATTACAAACTGATATTGTTTTGGCAGCCAACCATTTGAAGAATATTAAGAAAACTATGAAGGATGGTAATCTGATTCCATTATATAGGTTTGCAGACCAATATTTTTGAATTCTGAAATGTGAAGGTAGATTTTTTTAAATGCAATGTTCTAATAGTTGTTTGAAAGTATAAAGTTGTAATAAAAAGAATTGACAAATTTCCAATTAAAGTACAATGGCTTTAGGCATACAAGAGCATGTTAATAATGAATTAGATAACCTTATGTGAATATGGGATGAACACATGTGGCTCTCGCTTGGTAACCTATCATGGTTGTTTACAGTTTCAATTAATCTATGGCTGGTAAAAGCTTAGAACTTTTGAGTAATGTGATTGTTATTTACAGGCAATGCAATCATCATTATTATATAGGTAAAATGGATTTTTGAGCAATGTGATTATTCTTTAACGTTTAATTTTATGCACTATTTCATCTAGGCTTATCTTAAAATGAATTTCCACAGGTTATGCATGAAGTTGGATCAATATGATTATGCATCCAAGGTGAGGCTAATCCAACTTATTCTAATTTGGAGTGGAATTTCTTTGCAATATGGCTATATTGTGTTTCAAGACATAACTGGTGATTTCGAATGCCATATTGCTTGCAAAATGCAAGCTTTGTGCTTACCCCTATGTGTCTAGCCCTATTTGTACATTAAACCTTTTTACACTTCATTTTGATTTAATGCATGTTTGAACCATTTATTTGACATTTTTTTTCTGCTTCAGGGTGCACCTGTGTTCACATTATGCTAAGAAAACCTTTTATGTACTACACATGCGATGGTTCATCTTGTTTTAATGTGATCAGTTTTGGATTCGGGATGGTGCAAATAGACTAGAGATGTCCATGCATGTTAGGTGTTGGTTGAAAAACATTGACATTTAGGGCACATTATTGTTATTTTAGATAGTATCAGAATTGTATAAACTTAGTTACATTGATTTCATGATTTGTAACATGGTTTAATGGGAGAAATGACAATTTATTTTAATTTATTTTCTATTATAGCATCAAACTTTCTTGTATTTTGATTACAACATTATACTTTGAGAATCTACCTCTACCCAAATATATCGGTGTGAATACAAAACAAAATTCCCATTATAATGATAGATTATTCAAAGTATATACTTTTAAAAAAACCAATAGTAATAATGTTATTATTTGGTTGATTCTAACCTTATATCTCTTCTTTGGTGAATATGATGTTAACATTTTTTGTTGGATGAAAAATAAGACCAAATATTTGATGGCCTTGCAGCGACCGTAAGCGACGGGATTGGACTTAGCATATTTTTTTCTTCTTGGTAGTTGGAGCCAAAGCATTCTTAAATGCATCTAACTTTTACCGTCCATTGTTATATTATTTAATACTCCCTCCGTTCCAAAATTATTGTCCACGTTTGACTTTTTAAGTCTTTTTTGTTCAACTTTGACCTTAAATAATTTACTTTTTGTTATATAAATTTTTATGCAAGATTTATAAATAGATTGTTATTTTAAATGTATCTTCATTGTTATAAGTTTCATAAAAAATTATACAACATAAATAAAGCTATTTATAGTCAAAGTTGATATGAAAAGACTTCAAAAGTCAAACGTGAACAATAATTTTGGGACAGAGGGAGTATGTTAATAGTAATATGAAACTTTTAAGAAAATTAATGTTGTAAAGTAAAAAAGATTTATATGAAAACAACCATATTTAAAATAAATGTTAAATTAAAATTATAGTAAGTGAGGTTTAAAAAGATAATAATTTAAAGCAAATAAAAGACGAAACAAACCGGTTGGAACCGAATAGTGGTATTCGATCCTGTTTTCGGTTCTTAGTTTATAGTTTATTCAATTTTTGGTTCATGTTTGCTTCCGGATTGATTTACGCGTCTAAAGAAATGAAACAAATTGTTGTCTAGAAATTATTCACCGACCCTCATTCAACACCGTTCAGAAATCATTCATCATCTCTCACATTCACCGTCCACTGCATCGTACGAGTACACTATATATATATATATATATATATATATATATATATATATATATATATATATATATATATATATATATATATATATATATATAGGTAGGGAAAAGTGAATATACCCTTAAGGGTATATAAACTTAGGTACCCATACTCATTATACTACGTCGTTTTGTATCATATAATACATTCTAATTGTCCAATGTTCTTATAATTTAACTTCTAAATTGATTTACTTTCATGATTTTTATAAATTACACATTTATCTTCCTCTTACATAATTTTCATTTTCAAGTACAATATGTATAGCCTAGTAGATGTTCGGCAAATAGAGGTGATATAAGAGAAAGATAATAGTGAAATTTGGAAAATTTTGAAAGTAAATCAAGTTAAGGGTTGAAGTTTAAGAACATTATAATGAATATATCAAACAAAACGATGTATTATGATGTGTTTGGGTACCTAAGCTTATATACCCTTAAGGATATATTCACTTTTCCCATATATATATATATATATATATATATATATATATATATATATATATATATATATATATATATATATTTTATATTTTTAATTAGAGTAGAGATAATTCATTTTATATTTTTAATTAGAGTATAGATAATTTGGTCATTTAGAAAACAAATAGTTTTGTTTTTAGATAACGTATCTGTTTGTTTCGAATTTTTATACTTGCTCTTATGAACCGTCTAACATCATGAATATGATTATTGTTTAAATTTGTACCTTGATTAGTAGTTTTATAAGAATCTTTAAGATTTTGCTCAGAGTTATTTATAGATTCTTGGATTTGCTGTATTTTTAAAAGAATATTTCTATTAGGAATACAATTCATCAAGATTTTGTTAGACATAATTAAATGATTTAAGCATGAATTTGATTATTAAAAACGAGTATTATTTTAACAAAAATTTCAAATCTTGTAGAATTAATAGTTAGAATAACTCGAAAGGAAATTATCATAGAGAAATAAAAACAACACAACGATAAAATATTTTAGATAATACCTTCTTGAATTAGGCTTGAATTCCAATCAGTACATACTTCTAGAGAAAGAATTATTTGAAAATCTAAAGACTTTGAACATCTACTAGTAGAAAGGGAGACTCTTGGAGATTTTTTAGACATGAGATGAACATTTTTTAGAGAATGAAATTTTTTCTTGTGTCTTCAACTAAAGGATAGTCTCTATTTATAATCATCTTGGAGTCTTCAAAGTCTTGAAATCATGTAGTGATATTTTTCACTGTAAGAACTCATGGCCAATCAATAGAAATAATTACTTGTAAGTGGTTGTCCTTGAAAGTGGTTGCCATTCATCTTTTGAAACAATTGTCGTTTGTAATCAATGACCATCTTCTTTTGATAAAGCAAGCCATTATAGAGCATCTTCTAAAGTTTTTTGTCTTCATATCATCATTGATTATAGATTTGATAATAATTTTGATAAAAATTGTTTATACATAAATACATGAATACCATCATAGTATACATGCATACGTATTTGAAAAACAAAATTTTGATAATAGAAGAAACGAAATATCCTACATTTAAAGTATTACATCAAATTTATGGATAATGATTTCTTATTCTTCATAAGGGTCATTAAAAAGGGTCTTGAGCGTCTTCAAATAAATCATTCTTTATAGATTTTGGAGAATCGTCAGAAACTGATGGAGTTTGGCGAATTTCTTGAAGTAATTTTTGAAGTTCTTCAGGGGAAGAGGTAGCAGCATCTTTAATTCTTGCAATTAAATCCACATCACTTTTGGGAAGACTGTTGATAAAAGTGGCTTCAACTTCTGGTTTTTGAATATATATTTCTTGATAATGTTTAATTACTGCTTGTTCACTGGCTTGAGAAATCTTCATTTTATCCCACCATTTTGAGCGAAAATGACGATTAAGCCAATGAGGAGAGGAATCCTTTGCTTCTTGATAATGAAAAGTCCAAGACATTATCCATGGAACTTTAAATATCATGGTGAATTGTAACATGTATTCAAATTCTAGAATTTGTTGAATACACAATTCTTTAAATTTGAGATATCCAGCGTAAATTTCTTTTGGCAAACAATTTGGAAGAATACCCATATATTTGTATCAATTGATAAACCATCTTGGGTATTCACAATTGAAGTCCAAATCAAAGAAGATAAACCATGAATGTGAAAAATTCCGAATAAAGAATGCCTTAGTCCAGGCGTCTTGATAATCATAGTAAGAAAATCTGGGATAAGCAGGATAACTTATAAGAGGTTTTTCAGAGTGAAGGTTTGGAACCCAACTTTCTGGAGAAATGATTTTGATAATATGAGCTTTGCTAAAATCAATGTTTCCCTCTTTAGAATTAGAACGATGAACAAAATTGACTGAACCAGATTCTTGCAGAATAGCTTGATAATATTCTCGGGTTTTATACGAATCAACATAAAAGGTTTTCCCTTGTCCAAAGAGATGATTTGTGAGAACATGAAAACCTTGGTGTAACTTATGGATTTGAAAATCTTCAAGAATTTGAACTCTTAGGAAATTTGGATTAAGAACATAAGGAGTTTTTGAAGAAGGGCTAGGAGTAACAGATTTTTGAGTTTGAGCAGTTATGGATTTTGCAAAAGGGCTTATTGTGTCGGTTGAAGTAACTTTTGGAGTAACAAGATTTAACTGAAGGATATTAGAATAAAGCTGTGAATTCTTAGAAGTAGGAGTTAAATGAGAAAAACGATTTTGATTTTGAAATGGAACTAGCTTTTGAGAGACTGGAACAAGATTTTGAGAGATTGGCTTCTTGTCATCATGTTTGGAAGAGGACGACGAACTCATTTTCCCTGCAAAAATTCTCGAGAAAGAAAGTCAGGAAGCGAATTATTTTCTCCTTTTATAAATTCTATTTCGAAATCAAAGTTACCTAAGAGGGCTTGCCAACGAGCAAAAATTTGCTTGGAAATAATATTTTTGACATCTTTTTCCAAAATAGTTTTTGCAGATTGACAATCTATTCTTAATAAAAAAAAAGTTTTCATAAATAAATCATCTTCAAATTTCTTAATACATAAAACAATGCTTAAAATTTCTTTTTTGACACTAGAATAGTTTTCTGTGTATCATTCCATGCACCAGAGTAATATCGAACCAATTGCTCTTCAGTTGAGTTAACAAATTTTTGTTTTAAAATTCCTCCGAATCCAATATCACTAGCATCGGTTTCAACTATGATTTTGGCATCGGGATGAGGTAAATTTAAACATGGCAAAGTAGGGACCTTTTGTTTTATATATTTAATTATATCTGTATGTTTTTGATTCCATGGTTCAGGATTGTCTTTTAATCGATTATAAAGTGGTTTACATATGATCCCTAAATCTTTGAAAAAATCATGGATATAATTTAAGCATCCTAAAAATCTTTGAAGTTGTTTTTTATCTTTAATTTCATCAGGAAATTTAGTAGAAAATTGCAAGCTCCTTGTAATAGGTCTAATAGTGTTTTTGACAATATCATGTCCTAAAAAACGAATTTCATTTTTAAATAAATGCATTTTTGCTGCAGAGACAGCTAAACCATTAAGTCATGAAATTGATTTAAATGTTTAAAATGTTGATCAATTGATTTTGAAAAAATTAGGACATCGTCAATATAAGCAATAGCAAAACTACTTATGGGAGTTATGATATCATTCATAATATTTTGGAATTCAGAAGGAGCATTTTTTAATCCAAAAGGAATTACATTCCATTCAAAATGCCCAAAGGGAACATTAAAACCAGTTTTGTATTTATCTTCTTCATGAAGTTGTATTTGCCAAAATCCTGATTTCATATCAAACTTTGAAAATATTTTTGAATCATAAAACTTTTTTAGCAAATTTCGTTTATTAGGAATAGGATAACGAATCCATTCTTAAACTTTGTTTAAAGGTTTATAATTGATAACTAATCTTGGTGATCCTCTTTCTAATTCTGCGGCATTCATGACATAAAATGCCGAACAAGACCATGGTGATTTAGAAGGTCTTATGAGTTTTTTATTTATTAAATCCTGAATTTCATTTTTACAATGACTTTCTAATTCATTATTCATGTGAATGGCTCTAGATTTTGAAGGAATATCCTTTTCATTAAAAATTTTTATATATGGTAGTTTTACAATATGTTGCTTTCTATTCCAAAAGGCATTAGGACTATTAGAACAAACATTTTTTTCAAATTTTAATTTTAAACCTGTTCTTTTATTTTGAATATTATTATCATTTAATTGATTAGTTATTCGAACATTATTTATTTCGTTAATAAGATATTTGGCTTGTTGCGTTTTATAATTAAGGACATTAATCGTTGAATATAGAGAAGGTTCACAAAACTTAAATATAATTTCCTTTCCAAAACCATTGGTTCTTATACCATCATCATGAACCATAAAAGGATATAGTGTTGTAATGAAAGGCATTCCTAGAATTAAAGGAGAAGAGAGATCTTTTACTAAAATTAGGTGAGTTTTATAACAATAATCTTGGTCATTACAAATATGAACATCAGAAACTTTATAATTTACAATTAATTTTGTACCTCCGGCACCAGTAAGTCTAGATGTAGTTTTTTCATAAAATTGTGTAGGAAAAATTCCTTCTTGAATACAATTCATATCAGCATCACTATCAATTAAAGCAGTTAAGTTGATTTTAAAATTATCCTTGACTAAAGCAATTTGAGTGTTCCATTTTTGAGAAACTTGATTATTTATAAGTTTACCAATAGTTACATTTTCAATTTTATTTTCTTCTTCGTTATTAATTTCTATATTTTTGTTTTTAAAAGTAGAAGGTTTTTCCTTTTCTAAAATAAAAATTTTATTTTTTATTTCTTTTATTTCTTGTTTTACTATTTTTAATTCTTCTTGAAGTTCTTGCATAGAAATTGGTTTTGCTTCAGTAAATCTTTCGTATATATTTTTTAAATTAAAATTTTCATTATTAGCAGGAGTTATGTTATTAGTTTTATTAAGCATCTGTTTTATTAGCAATTCTTGGATATTTTTATCTTTTATAGAATCAAGAGAGTTTAAAAGATCTTTATCATCTTGTGAAAGAACATTAATGGAGCTACTAGTAATTACATTGATTAAATTGTTACAGTGACATTTACCAATACATTCGCAAATATCAGAATCTTCAGAACTTGAAGTAGTATTTTTGAGAATATTTAAATCATTTGTTTGAAAGTCAGAAATACTTTCATCGGAATCTGAATCAGTATTTAAAATAATTTTTCTTATTTGTTCTTTCAAGTCTTTAGAGACATTTAACTCATTTATTTTTGTCTTAGCATAACAATTATTAGCTGTATGACCATTACGCCCACATTTATGACAAATAATAATATCTTTTGATTTTCTTTTAGATTTTTTATAATTTAGTCTATAAGGTTTTTTAGATTTTGAAGCATAATCTTTGCCCTTTTTATAATTTTCTGGAAGATTATATTTCTTTTTCCTGAAATATTTTGAAGATCTTTTCTTAAATACTTTAGATTTTGAAGTAGACGGACCATTCAAGGGCTGATAACCATATTGTTGGCAAAAATTTCCCAATTCATTTTTACTGTTAATTCTATCTTTTTTGAGTTTTTCTTTAAACCTAAGATTAGCACAAACTGCTAATCCCTCTTTATTAATATAGTTTATTAAATCTCCATAAGTAAATTTTGATAAGGGATGGTATTATTAAAATTTTCTCTTAATTTTTGTCTAACTCTTTCCGCAAAGAGTTTTGGAAGGCCAGCAATAAAACGTTCTTTCCAATAGGACTCTTTACAATCAGGTCTTGAAAAAACTTTAACAAGATAATTATCTTTATACCATCTAAAATCAGTAAGTTTTCTACAATGTAAATTCATTAAAATTTCTGAAGTTTTTTCTTGAAAAGTAGTAGGATCTCCTACAAAGTTTTTGATAATAGCAAAAATTAAAGTGTTAACCATATCATCTTCAAACGTTTGTATTTGTTGATTATTTTCTTGTTTTATAATAGTTTTCGTAGCAGATAAAATATAATCTTTTTCTTCTTGTGAAATATAGAAATCCCACCAGCCTTTAAGACTGCCAGTAAAACCGGAAGTAATAATATTAACAATTTGGAGTTGAGTGTTATTATGAGCTTTATAAGCATTAGCAACCATAGTCATTTCTTGAACAATATTCATAATTTGATGTTCAGAATGACCATCAATATTCCATTCATAAACAGAATTACCATCATATTGAGAACGATCAAATTGAAAAGTTTGTTCTTCAAGTTGAACATCTGGAAGAGAGGGTCTATTCCAATAATTTCTTATGGTTGGTTTTGGATTTTTTCCGAAAGTGCTTTGCTTTGATTGATGAATTTTATTAAGTTTTGAAAAGTCATTAGTGAGTTGATTAATGTCATCATTTGTATCAAATTGTTGAGCAAGAGTTTCAAAATTTGTTTCACTATTAATATCACTATTTTCAGATTCTTCATTCGTAAGAGTATTAATATTATTAGTGTTTGAGATATGAAGTTTTGAAAGTCTTTTTTCTAATTCGTTAATTAAATCTGTATTTCCTAGATTAAAATTATCATCGATTTGGCAAGGAACAAAACTTAAATTACTAGTGCTTGCCATATCATGCTTGTTAATGTTTTTATCTTTGAAAATTTTTTCTTCAATTTTAACTAAATGCTCGGTAATACTAGATAAGGTTTCATTTGCATAATTATTTTGGTAAATAATTTTTTGAAGACCCTTTTCAGTAGTTAATTGGTTTGTGGCTTGAACTAAAGGAGTTGCAATAAACATATCGTTAATAATAATTTCTCCTTTTGGTGGAAAATTAGCAATAATTTCTTTATTAGAAATAATATCTTTATATTTTTTCTCAAAAATAGGAGTGATAGAATCATTTTTAAATGGGTAGTTTATTTTATGTTTAGGGGCATAAATTAATTCAAACCATTGAAAAAAAGGAGAATGAATTTTATTTGATAAAACATAATCTTCCCAAAGGCCTAAATGGAGAAATCTTAAGTTGTATGAAAAATTTTCTTCATGCCAAACTCTTTTTTTATGGTTATAATCTTTATAATATTCAATATCTTTTAAGTAATCAAAATCAACTTGATATTCTAAATTTGAGAAATTCATTTTAACAGGTTGTTTTTGTTAGGATTGAAGAAATATGCTTTATCGATTCTAAATTATGACTTCTTGATTTTTCGTATTTTTTTATGCCTATCTTTAGCCTAGAAATTTTTTCTATTTGTTTATTATATTTATTAGTATATGGAGGTATTTTGTATAAATTATAATTTTCATGAGTTATAGTTTGTTCTAAATGTTGAATGGTTTTGCATATATTAGAATTTATCTTCCAATGCCTTTTTAACATATTAGCCCAAAGCTTATTATTTTGTGAACAATTAATTTGTATTTTAGAACTCATAATTGTTGTTTAAAATTTTGATGTTCATCAATAAAATCTGATTTAGTAGGACTAGGAAGACTATTTTCACTATTTTGATCATCTTGATATAATGGTTTGGGAATAGAATTAGTATAGTCAACAGTTTTCAGTTTTAAAGATCTCGACTTTAATAATGAAGATTTTGAAGAGCCTGTTTCTGTGATAAAAGAAGTTGATAATCTGGATGATGAAATATTTAAGGAAGAAAAATTTATATCTACAGAACCATCATTATATTCAATAATATTTGAGATTTGTTTTGAAGAGTCTAATGGTTTTGGATCAATGACATTTTGTAAGTTCCAATTACATGATTGAGTTATATCAGACCATTTTAATCTTTTCGGTGTATGAACTTTGGTATGGTTAGTATTTGCTTCAAAAATAATTGTTTCATTTCTAGGACTTGATAAATGTGTTTTTGGTTCAAGTGTAGTTGTCATAGTTTTGTAACAAACACGATAAATTATTGCTAAAGGCTTTGTATCATCTTTAAATTCTAAATTTTTTGTTTCTATAGTTAAAACCAAAGTATCTAAAATATTTTTATCAAATAATCCTACAGAGAAATTTGGATAACAATTGAAATAAATAGGTCCGTTAGCAATATTCGTTTCAGCCATAGCTAAAATAGAATTTTGAAAATCTTTATGTCTCTTGTCTCTTAGAATAAGGAGAACAGGGGCATCTATTCCAATTCTAAATAGAGGCTTGATAGCAATTTGGACTAAACCGACATGTAAAAATTTATATTTCGTTCTATGCTCTAAAATAGATCGTGATGATAACAAATGTAAAATTTGTTGGTTTTGACCAATAGACAAAGTTTGTTCTGTCATTTTAATAGAATAACCTTGAAAATAATCAAAAGTTCATATTCTATATATTGTATTAATATTAGTTTTAGGTATTGTCCAATTATTCAAACTTTGTTCTATGTTATTAACGGTTTCTTCAATAGAATTTATTTGATTATCATCATTATCTTGTTCATTGTTGATATTTTTACCAGGAATATATTTTTTAGATAGTATGCCTGAAAATTTACTCATATTTAATTAATTTTGTTTTAAAATTCTATAAGAAAACTTACTTGTTTTAATAATGGTGAGTAGAGGGGAATCGTCCCGACGATGATTGTGGTCCGGCACCGCGACTTACGTCCTTATCTGTGCGTTTTACGCTAATCCAACCAATCACTAGTCTTGTCTCTGAATCATGCTTATTAAAACTTATAAATTTTTTATAGGATACTAAACCAAAACTAAATAAATTTGAAGTAAATATATCATGCATAACCACCCCAAAAACTTTTTTTTGGCTCTGATACCATTTTATACCTCCGTGTATATATATATATATATATATATATATATATATATATATATATATATATATATATATATATATATATATGATCAAATGAGAACACCTAAAAGGTTGAGAACGCGAGAACAGATATATTCATTTGTGATTCCATGTATTCATTTGTGGAGAAATGATTAATTTTTACGCACAATCATCATGAATATGATTTTTCTCTTCAATTGAAATTAAAGGCGTAAAAATTTATCATTTCTCCACCAATGTGGAATCACAAATGAATATACTTTGTTCTCGCGTTCTCAACCTTTTTGGTGTTTTCATTTGATCATATATATATATATATATATATATATATATATATATATATATATATATATATATATATATATACTAGTTTATAACCCGTGTGCACCACAGATTAGAAAGGTAAAAATAATTTTAATTAAATTATAAGGTAATTATTGAGCTATGATAAAAAAAAAATTTGATAAATTAGGCAATAGATATTATAAATAATTTTTTTGTTGACGTGTTTGATATGTGTAAAATGGAGGAGTGAATTAGTGGAAATTTAATTAATGAGAAAAAACCTTAGAATGACAAGTGGCAAATAATTAATGTGAAGCTCTAATTGATTGACATGTGGCAAATGTGCTACTCTTTTATTAGATATATATATATATATATATATATATATATATATATATATATATATATATATATATATATATATATATATATATATATAGGTTTACGATCATTTGAGATCATTCTAATTTTGTGAGACCGTGAGACCAAATCTAAAAATAATTTTAAAATACAAAATAAATAGAAAAATCAAAAAATTCTTTTTTTAAGTATTATTTTCGGAACTTGAATTAACTAAAAATAATAAAAATAAAAATAAAAAAAAATCCCGTTTTTTTTTAAAAATACGTGAAATATTTTAAATAGAATATTAAACTGACATTCTAAAAAAATAATTTTAAAATGCAAAATAAATGGAAAAATCTAAAAATTCTTTTTTTAAATATTATTTTCGGAACTTGAATTAACTAAAAAAAATTAAAAATAAATAAATAAAATTCTATTTTTTTTTGAAAAATACGTAAAATATTCTAAATAGAGTATTACACTGTACATATTTTAAAAATAATTTTAAAATACAATAAAAATGGAAAAATCAAAAAATTCTTTTTTAAATATTATTTTCGGAACTTGAATTAACTAAAAAAAATAAAAATAAAATAAAAAAAAATGTGTCTCATGGTCTCATAAAATTAGGTCGTCTCACATGAACCTAACCATATATATATATATATATATATATATATATATATATATATATATATATATATATATATATATATATATATATATATATATATATAGAGAGAGAGAGAGAGAGTCATTTTAATTTTAAAAGAGACCAAATATACAAACCTAACTCAAAAGAACTATCAATCCAAAAAATTAGGTTTTAGCCGTGTTTGGCAAAGCTTAAAAAATAAGTTTTTTTGACTTTTTATCAGGTTGATTCCGATATAAGCCAACAAATTATTTGAGTAAAAATAAAAAACAACTTATAGTTGTTGGTAACCTCTAATAAGTCAAAAAATGATAAATAACCTATACCTTACTTATATCAAATAAGTTATAAGTTAAAAAGTAATAAGTTTAAATAAGCTGCCCTCTTTAGACCAAAACCAAAAAAAAAAATGCAAATCACATTACCATTTTTATTTTTGCAGTTGTCTATTAGTTAAATTAGCAATCCCAAACCTAATGTTATGTTATACATGCAAGCTATGATGTGCTACTTTTTATGGAAATCACCAAATAACAAATTGCTATAAGGTAAAAAAAATAAGCTATCTTCTTCACACCAATCAAGGGCTTAATCTAGCTAGGTTTTTTGACTTAATAGACACAACTCACAAAGCATTTTACCTCCACTAACCCTAACCAATTCCATAAGTAGTTTGCAGGAAAAAAAATAAGAGTGTGATAACAAGATAAACAAATTATCAAGATCATGAGCCATAGAAAAAAAATATTCATACAACAAAACTCAACTAATGTAAAGATTTCTACTAATCTCCCGCTTGTGGTTCAAAGTAAGGACAAACTATCAGTGATTTGTCATAACAACTGATAAAGTATTTGGAATTGTGAATTGTGATAACATGTTTTTTCACTAAACATTCTTCTTCCTTATCTTTCCCTTACCACGATACTTCTTTTTGCTCAGCTTCAATTTCTTTTTCATCCTCCTACCAATTGGTTTCAAGGATTTTGTACTTTGCTTGCCTTCATCCATCTCCACATCTGCTAAATCACATACAAGTATAGACAACAAAGATTAATGTAAAAAAACATCCATTGATAGAGCAGTTTTATCTATTGTCGAAGAAATTGATAATCCATGATTACAAAGATGGACAGAAAGCAAATTCGAATAATTAAGCATACAGAAAGTAGGTGAAGAAGGAAGAAGTACCCATATCGGCGTTGGAGGTCGTGGTGGTGACGGCGGCGGCATCCATAGAGGTTGATTCGTCCGGCCGAGTACGAACAGGGAGTTTTGGTGCGTTGAGTGCAGCTTCAAGAGCGGCGTATTTTGCTTCTTCTTTCTTCTCGTACAACGGCTCGACCATCTCTCTTCTAATGGCCCTCAATCTCTTTTCTTTCTTCGATCTCATTGATTTCGCCATGGTTACTAGTTTGCTCTTCTCTCCGCCTCAAGTCGCTGCGATTTGAAAAGGGGGTTCGTTAGGGTTTGGGGGAATCAACGAGGGCTTTATAATTTATATGTGATACACAATTAAATGCTTTGGAAATCAATGAATTGCAGTATTGGTCCTTCTACTCTCAGCAAGTTTCTAATTTTATTCATTCTCATATTTTCTTTTATTTCTTTGTATAAATATACCTTAGGATTTGTTTTCGTATTATTGATCTTCCAAACTCCAAACGCAAAAACACTGTCAATTTACTTAGCTTATTTTTACAACTTACTCCGAGTGTAATGAAACACAAGTGTAGGTGTTATCAGTTTCCACCGGTTTTTTAATTTCCTTTTAAAGTGATTTTATGCATTTGAAATCAAGTTTTATGTATAGAATGATAATGGATGAACAATGTCTACACCAATAGAAGAATGTCATGCGATAGACTCTAGTAAGGGGATGAATAGACATGGACTTTCGATTCATGTGTAGATGTTTAGCTATTTTGTTGGTCTTTCACATTTTTGGAAACATGAGGTGAAACAATGGTTGGTAAAGAAAGTGCAGATGCCATGCTACTCAATGTTTGATGAGGAGCAAAAGTGTACTTAAAAGAGATGGGGTAATATAGTTGAAAGTCTATGGTCGATTATTTTGAGCCGTTAATATTCTTAAGCTTGTGCGTGTTATCTATATAAGGCGAAAGGGAATAAAGATGTATATATAGTTATCATATACATGTAGTAAAAATAGAACAAACTACATGATAACAAGATAAAATGTGAATTATATAATAAGAAGCAAATACAAATAGAAAAACTATTTAGGGTTAAACTAGTTAAATTGCTAAATAAAAGTTTACAAAAATCGTGCAATATCTTTTATTATTCTAACATCCTTCTCAAACTCATAATTATACTTGGCAACGGAGCGGGTTTTGACATTGATCCGCTCAAAACCCGTGCAAATTTAATGAGTTTTGGATCATATTCTATGATTCGTTTACCCGTTAAAAACCCGTATCTATTAACCTTTTTATTAAAGGGTTGGTATAAATTACTATCGATTTGATCCATTTATGACTTGTCCCATCTAAAATTTTAAAATATAAATTTATTATTTATAAGTTATACATTTATCATTGATGCATTGTTATATATAGGAATTGATGAGTTCAATCGTTCCACTTCTACTTCCTAGTTCTTAATGGTTCGATTTCATTTGACTCCTAATACAAATAAATATGTGAAATTAGTATTACAATCACAGTCGATACCCAAGAACACGAACAAAAGGTTTCACAATATCTTGTTTCGTAGAAGGGTTTTCTAGAATCAACATTCCACAATCAGATTTATTTTCTAAAATTCTACAATCATATGTGTTGTAATGAATAATTATAGACTAATCTTAATATAGTAAATGGGTTGGGTAAAATGGTTGAAAATCCGTTGATCCAATGGATAAGGGTGTGAGTTTAAATATTCAAAAACCTGCGAAGTACAAGTCGTGTTTGGATCAACATTCGAAAATTGCTTAATATGTTTGGATCAAGGCTGATCCGCTACAAACCTGCTCCGTCTACTCATAATGTGATAGTAATAAGAATTGAGAATTTGTCAGACAATAAGTGAAATCTAGATGGTGATTAGGCCTTTGTGAAAATATATGCAATCTACAATGTTAATGGAACATATGGTAGTGAGATTGTTCCTAGTTTTAGACGATGGCGATTGAAATGACAGTCAATCTCTTATTTCTTTCTATTTTATGAGATCAATAAATCTTCAAGAAAATACAAAAAAATAATGGTGGACTAGCGATCATTAGGATGGTTATTTGAATCAACATCACTATAGGCACACAAATTGTAACATCCCATTTTTTCATAATAAAATTTTCAAATTTTTACTAAGATGAAAACATTTTCATAAAACCAAACATCCATAAAAACCATTGTTTCATAAGTCAACATCCCAAAATTAAAGTATCAATGAGCAACACGAAATCTCAAAAACATGAAAGCTATTGATGTAGGTGTACAGTCACGCCTTCGCCTTTCCCCTGTCCTTTGAAGTACCTGAAAAATGTTTAATCCACAACTGTAAGCTAAAACATAGTGATTTCACTAAATATCATAAACACAACAATACATGCAAGCATAAATGTAGCGTCCCAAAAACATGGATACAATTTTCATTTTTAATTTAGTCAAAACCATCAAATGTTCATAACAAACTCAAACATTGTATGTCAAAGAAAAAGTGTAATCGTCAGAGTACAAATCCATATCATAAGAAACTACGGAACATGGGTGGATGCGTTGCGATCAAGCCAGACCCTTCCTTATTGTCCCGAAAGTACCTGCAACCACAAATATAATTGTAAGCACAAAGCTTAGTGAGCTTCCCAAAATACCACATACAACATACATATAACATAACAACATGAGGCTGTGTCAGGTACGTATCAACCCCCAGGCCCATATCAACCCCAAGTCCATAATGACTCCGCGCCTATATTAGCTTCATACATAAATCATGAAATCACATCAGTCAGAATCATACAATAGCATATATTCTACTCATACAATACAGTAGGTCGGCCTTGGTGCCTTCGACCCGCTTAAGGTGGTAAGAAGACTCACCTCACAAACAGACGAAAAGCTGAAACAACACGCTGCTCCGAAAACCATGCTACTGGTCACCTTTTCAAATAACACTAACCAAAAATCATACTACAACTCAAAATACGCAAAATACGCCTAAGTCAAACCTAGGCAAAACAAGGTTAAAAGTCAAAGTCAATGGCCAATGTTGAACCTCCATGTCGTGGCCATCCTTGGCCACGTTGTGGCATTCAAACGACAAAATAGACACGATTCCCCCAGTCGCTATGTCGTGGCATCCTAAGCCACGTTGTCGGAACTGGATCCAAAACATCCTAATGAGCTATGTCGAATCCTCCAATTCCAAAGGTTCCAAAGTCCATATATGATCATTTCTATCGTCCAAAAGGGTAAAGTTTCCACCTTTAACCCTTGAGATCCACAAAGAGGTCAAGATCTCAAGTCCTAGATCCAAAAGGCTAAGAAATGGCAAGGACTTAATCAAGAAGCACTTAATCCCTTAAGTCACAAGCTCATTTGCTCCAAAAGAGCTTATAACACCAAAACCATCCTAAAGATTGTTGTTTTATAGACTTGCATGTCCAATGCAAGTCTTGGACTCAACTTAGGTCAAAAATTGGGATTTTATGACCAAATTTTACATGGCACACACCAACCATCATACTTTAGATCCAAAATATGAATTACTTCAAATGATCCATAGATTCATAAAGTTGCAACCTTAATGAAATCTATCCATCCCATCTAACAAGATCAAGAAGAAAGTGGGACAAAATACAATATCTAGCACTTTATAATCAAAAAGATTGGAACTTGGGGACTTACAAGGGTCTAAAAGATGCACAATAAGATGGAGAGAACAGTTGATTTCTGAATCCAAGTCTAGAAGTCACCTCCTTCTTCTTCTAATCTCCAAAAATCAACACAAAAAGCTTAGAGAGCAACAATGGGGATTGGGGTTGCTCGGAGGCTGAGGGTGAGCAACCCTATCCATCGTTGTGGCATTCATTTAAAATCCATGACACATCAACCCTCACCACATCATGGGATGCCTTCACCATGACGTGGTACCGCCTTAAACCTAAAATTCAATATTTTAAATATATCTAAGGATTCGGACGTTATAACTCTCCCCATTTGAATTAGACTTTGTCCTCGAAATCTGCTGCTGCAAAAAACTCAGGGTAATGCTCCCACATCTTTGATTCGGGTTCCCACGTCCATTTGGAATCCTTCTGATGCTGCCACTAAACTTTGACCAAAGATACCACCTTGTTGCGCAATTCCTTCATCTTCCGATCTAAAATCCCCACTGGTCTCTTCATATAATTCAATCGATCATCAACCTGAATATCACCCAAAGAAATAATCGCGGACTCATCGTTCACACACTTTCGAAGCCGAGATACATGGAAGGTGTTGTGGATTTGACTGAGCTCATCAGGCAGCCGATATGCAACCTTGCGTACTCAAGCGGTAATCCTGAAGGGACCGATAAATTGGGGGCCCAACTTGCCCCACTTCCAAAACAGGATGACACCTTTCCAAGGTGACACCTTCAGAAGCACCAAGTCCCCTTCCTGAAACTCGAGATCTAAATGCCACCGGTCTGTATAACTCTTCTGCCGGCTTTGCATGACCCACAACCTGTCATGCACCTGCTGAATCAATTCAGTAGTCTTGTGTACCACCTCAATACTCCTCATGACCCGATGCCCGACCTCCCTCCAGCAGATCGATGTCCTGCACCTCCTTCCATATAACATCTCAAATGGTGGTCGGTCAATGCTGGCATGATAACTGTTGTTGTAAGAGAACTCGGCCAGTGGAAGGTAAGTATCCTAACTCCCCCAGAATCTAACATGCATGTCGAGCGCATATCCTCGAGAGTCTGAATCATCCGCTTGCTGTGACCATCGGTATGAAGGTGGTGTTATGTACTAAAATGCAACTGAGTACCCATTTCCTTATGAAACTTCCTCCAAAACTTGGAGGTGAAAAGAACATCCCGGACTGAAACTACCAAAACTGGCACCTCGTGCCGAACCGTCACCTCCCGAATGTATATGTCAACTAACTTTTTAGCAAATATTCTCCTGGAAATCGGTATTAAATGTGCACTCTTGGTCAATCTGTCAATAATGACCCAAATAAAATCAACTCCATGTGTCGTCCTGGCCAGCTTTGTGATGAAATCCTTTGTAATCTCTTCCCATTTCCACATTGGAATAGGTAACAGTTGCATCTTGACGTGGTGTCTTTGATGTTCCACCTTGACTTTTCTGCAAGTCAATACCGCTCAACAAACCATGTTATCTCCGTCTTCATACAAGGCCACCGATAGCTCAACTTTAGGCCTCTATACATTTTTGTGGACCCCGGATGAATCAAAAACTTTTACTTATGTGACTCTTCTAGAACTATCTGTCTCAGTCCACCAGTAGTTACAACCCAAACTCTGCCACACTAAGTCAACAACCCTCGATTGTCTCTGACAAATAAAGGAATATGTCCCTAGATTCGCTCAACCTTCTAATTCTCCTTTTTCAATCCCTCCACCTCAACCTTTTGATCATATCCAACAAAGCCGAAATAATAACCATCCTCAAACCAATATCTCTGATAGGAGGACTCCCTGCCTTGTTGCTCAAAACACCGGCCACTACATTGGCCTTACTGAGGTGGTACAGGATCTCATAATCATAATCCTTTACCACATTTAACCATCTCTATTGCTGCATATTTAGATTTGGTTAATCCATTAGGTATCTCAAAATCTTGTGGTCAGTGTAGATAGTACACCGAACCCCATATAGATAGTGCCTCCAAATCTTGAGGGCAAAAACCATAGCTGTCACACCCCCAAACCTGAACGGCGGAAACGTTCAGGGGCAGAGGACGTCATGCTCAGTATCATAACCATAGTGAAGAAAGCAAACACAACCATCATAAATATAATTTACCAGGTTACACTGTTTCCAAAATACATGTTGTGACAACCCGAAATTTCGATTTGTTTTAACTCCCCAATCAAGCACTTCAAAAATTAGCCAAATTCATCTCAAAACATTTTTGGCCGGTTTTAAGTCCGTTTGAGTATTTTATTTTAATTTTTCGTCAAACGAACAATTAAATGGAAGTGTCTGTTAGGAGTGTTATATAGCAAATAATCATTTAACACCTTGACTAGGTTTTTACGGCCAAACAAGGGAGTTTGGACCGCAAACTCTAATGGCTATATATATGGCACTTAGCCATTTTCCTTCATTTCTTCCATTTCAAGCTAGAGAAAACCAGATTTCTCTCCCAAGGATCTTCAAGTTTTTGTCCCAACCCTCGTATACGTAAGTACTTCTATCCTAGAGTATATTAAGGCTTGTTATACTTCCATGTATCAAGAAATCACCCAAGAAACACCAAGAACAAGGTGTTTACGGTCCAAGGTGTTCTTGGACCGTAAACCCTAAAATGGGTGCCAAAGTGTGCCTTAGTTCCTCCTAAGCCTTGACAACTAGCATAGATCCTTCCTTGATGAGTTTAGCACTTGAAAAACACCAAAACCCCAAAGAATATGTGTTTACGGTTTGGGGACCTCCCAAAACCGTAAACACCCCCAAAAGGGTGTTTTGATGCCCTTAACACCTTCTATGGCTTGTATAAGTGACTAGAACTTTGCATGCTTAACCTAGATACACCAAAACATGAAAGGAAGGGGGAAAACACGAGTTTACGGTCGTAAACTCATGTGTTTACTGCCGTAAACTCCCCAAGGAGTGGTTCAAAAACCGTAAACTCCAAAGAAGGATCATCTTCAGCCCCAATCACTTCCTAAGCCCTTGATTCGAGTCTAGCGTAATTCATTGAGTAGTTTAAGACCTTTGAGCACCCAATGACACCATTGCCATGAGTTTACGGACGTAAACTCATGGGGGAAATGGTCTTGAAACCGTAAACACCCCTAAGGGCCACCATTTGAGGAGTAAACTCTAATATGAGGCCATACTTTCTTTATAGGGAATCCTTTAGTACTCCTAGCACTTGTGGTAAAGTGTTTTCATGTATTAGGATGTCTTTACTTGCATAATTAGTTGTTAAATGACTAATTAGATACTTAAATGTATCATTACATGTTAAATATGATTCGTGTGTGTGGTCAAGTCCTCACTTGACACTTAGCATCCTATATCGTCCGCTCATCCGAATCACCCACGTCAGGTGAGTTCATACCCTGACTTATCCTTTTAAATGATTTTAACTACTTTTATGGGGGGAGGAGTACAAGTTTAACTATAGAGTTATTAAATCAATCACATGTGATTAATAACTGTATAGCAAATTAGATTTTTGCATGTTAAACTGCTTTATCCAGCTAAAGGTTTTCAAATCTTGTTTTCAAATCTCGTTAAAGTATGAATATCCCTTTTTAGATTATTAAAGATTTTCCAAGGGTTTCCAAAGCTTGTTTTATAAACTGACATCAAGTCATAAATTCTTATTTATAAGTTTTCCAAAGGTTTTTACTAAACTTTCTTTTATGCTTTTATATTATAAAATGCACGCCTGTATATGTATAGTTATATAAGTAATGTTTAAAGGACTTAGGAAGGCTAGCTCGCCCTACCTCCTTTTCCTTGTTTGGATGTGGCTCTAGGGTATCGGTTATCCGTCCGAAGGTCGTTTAAATATTAGTTATATATCATGTATACATATATAGTTATAAAAGTTCTCTCAGCCAGTTCATTTCCTTTGGGTAGCAAAGGCATCCTTCCATTATTCGTATACCTAAAACACTAGTAACTATTATAGGAATAGTTAGGAGATTCTATTTACTCTCTCTCTCTCTCTCTCTTTCTCTCTAGTACGAAGAATTACTCAGGAGTCAGTTCATTCGTGAGACTATACTATTATTTTAATACTTTAAATAGAATGTGACACACTATTTCCCGATACGACGCTTCATAACGCCATCGCCGTGTAACCAGAGTCTCTTGGAAGGAGAGCAGACATCATGTGTATAGATCTATACGGGATAGACACTCCCACATCCTGACTGCTAGTTACAGTCCATGCCGGTAAGGCCCATGGGTGACATAATGTCACCAACTCTACGCGTGACCTGGAGGGTCATCAGGTATT
This sequence comes from Lactuca serriola, assembly GCF_051521515.1. Classification (NCBI taxonomy): domain Eukaryota; kingdom Viridiplantae; phylum Streptophyta; class Magnoliopsida; order Asterales; family Asteraceae; genus Lactuca; species Lactuca serriola. Next base: position 220,965,580 of record NC_136410.1, on the reverse strand, counting down.
CGATCGTCAATAAGCATGGTTACATACGAGTTCACATTCATCCTTTTATTCACCCTTAGACTGAGCCATGTGTATTGTCCATTCGATACCCTCCTGGAGTCTATGTTGTATTCACCTTTAGACTGAGCCAGGCGTATTGTCCATTCGATACCCTCCTGGAGTCTATGTTTTATTCACCTTTAGACTGAGCCAGGCGTATTGTCCATTCGATACCCTCCTGGAGTCTATGTTTTATTCACCTTTAGACTGAGCCAGGCGTATTGTCCATTCAATACCTTCCCGGAGTCTATGTTTTATTCACCTCTAGACTGTGCCAGGCGTATTGTCCATTTGATATCCTCATGGAGTCTATGTTTTATTTACTTTAGCTAGCAGTATTATTGCTGAGGTATAATATTATTTTCTCCTATTACTTTTACTTGTGATTTTTTTTCACAATTCCTTTAAAGTAAAAACTATATTTGGATAATGATAGTATTTTAGGGGAAATTACTCCTTAAAACATAAAACAATTGGGTCTTGGTAAAAGACTGCTTTTATTTAGAAAATATAGGATTTTCTGGAAAGAATTCTAACACTCTGTAGATTCTAAACCACCATCATTGTGTGAGATTATTTTAAAGTAAAACCTGTTTTTATACCAGTGTCATTAAATACTTATGAGCTCACCAGCATAAAAAAATGTTGATACTCGCTTTCAAAATAACTTGTATTCTCAGGTCATCGATAGACAGGTACACTTCGGGAGCTTTTGTGAAGACAGCCTTGTACCGAGCTGCTTTATATGTTATTCTCTGTATTTTACTCTTGATGTTGTTGCTAATTAATGTACCTTATGAAAAATCATTACTATTAATGCAATGGTTGTTGTACTTTGATTACTATACTGCATATGTTGTGATACTTTACATGACGTCCTCCACCCCAGAACGTTTCCGCCATTCTCGGTTTTGGGGTGTGACACATGTTTCCAAATAAATTACATATGATGTTCAAAATATAGCAAAAGAATATACGCCTTAGCGTCTTGACTTCAGAAATCTTGTTGTTACCTGAATTACTGATTACCTGAGAATACAAGTTGTTTTGAAAAGAGAGTATCAACATAAAGCTGGTGAGTTCATAAGCAATTTATGAGTGAAGAATGAATGTAGTTCCTTTAAGTTTGTTAGAAGTTTGTTACGAGAAAATCCAATATTTTCAAAAAGGTTTGTTGTAGTCTCAACTGAACCGAGACTTAGTATATGTAAGTAAATCGTCATACTTATGTGTGGTTTTATATTTAAATAAAACTCTTTTGTCCAAAATCTTAGAATTTCCGTGAACTTTATGTTTTGTTAATACCCCATGTGAGATGTTATAACCATACTAAAGACTAGAAGACCTCGTATGTGACGTTCTTCAGGTGTCAGAATGTTATGACACATGTCACCCTAGACCTGCCGGTCTAGCTGTTGCAAATAGCTTAGGTGCGGGTTTGTCAGACCCAGTATAGATCTATACACAACTATGACGTTCTCCCTCCAGGAGATTCTGATTATAACTATAGGACTATTCTGTGGTACTTAGGAGTACCCTGAAGGAAAATGTCTCGCAAGTTTATTCATTAACAAGTTCACGTAGTGTGCAATGAAATATTTGTTTTGTAAGTCGATTGAGTTACTATTTATTTGTCAAACGAAGTGTTTAAACTATACCTATTATAGTTTATCAAAAGTGTTGTGTGTGTTTGAATGAAACCTTGTTATGAAGTCATTGTATTTCCATAAAATGACATTTGAAATAACGAGTGTAAACTGTACACACCTTGCTCAGCATGTTACAAGGTGTGGATAACTCTTAAACATGTACTCGACAGTTTTGTAAAAATATCAAGTTTAGGCTGGATAAAGCAACCTATAAATAGGGCACAACTTTGCTGTTGTACGCTGTCAAGTTAAATTTCAAATATATTTTGGTGTTTTAACTTGTATTCCCCCCTAAAAATTAAAGGAAAATGGGAAAATGTAGGGGTATGAACTCACCTGTAAAGTATGGTGATTTGACGGAAACGGGATTTTTCATCGGGCAGCACTTCGACCGGGAAGTGGTGAGTTTTCTGGGAATCTCGGAGCTTCGGACCTTCGTCGGGGCTTGGATATGAAGCCGGGGTGTCAGGATATTACTTGCACGCAAAACGAGGTAAAAACGCGAGAGAAGGAGAGAAAATGAGCAATGGAACCCGTAACCCTTGCATCCCTTTTATAGGGCATGGAACCCTCGCGTACGCGGGGCGTACCAGTGGAGTTACGCGGCGCATACTCGGACGTCATGCGTGACTGCATCCTTAGTCGTCGTTCTTCGGATTTGACAAGGGGCATAGAGGCGTAGCGGGGTGACGTGGACGATCCGAAGCCTAGCACCCGAGTATGCTGGGCGTAAATCGTCTCGGTGTGTGTGCCTCGAACTTGTAAATTTCGTAACTTTCGCATACGAGCTCCGTTTTTGACGTTATTTATATCCACGCGTAGATGAGAATATACTCTACAACTTTCATTCAAACTTCGTCAGAAAATTTTGACATAAATTATAATTATATATTTTTAAACGGGTCGGGACAGGATAAATCCATTAAAAATATATAACTTCTTCATCCGATGTTCGTTTTCGTCTGTCTTTTTACTGTTGTACTACTATTGTCGAGATCTTAATTCTCGTTTAGGCTGCGTCGGCTAAAAATCGTTCGATCTTCATTTCGAGTTTTTAGCTGTCTACTGCTGTTCTGAAACATATAAACTTCCTCATACGAAGTCAGATTTGGACGTTCTTTTTATGTATGCTCACGGTTTGTTAATTTCTACGACTTTCGTTTAGATACTTAAGGCTAAAAAGTCTTTTATTGAAATTTCATTTTTTACGCTCAACAATGTTTTACTGGTTTAGTTGCGAATCTTTAATCGGTCATAACTACTTCGTTATAACTCGGATTTGAGTGTTATTTATATTTCTGAAAACCTTGACACAATATCTAACATTTTATGTATCCCAATTGAGACTTTTGAACAGTTCATTTTGACGTTATTTCTATTGATTCCAAAATAGATTATAATATTTGACTTTTTGAACATTACATTGACTTGGAATATCGGGTTGTCACATCATCCCCCCCCCCCCCGTTAGAGGGAATTCCATCCCGAAGTTAATTCTACATTAAGTATTTATGGACTAGGGAAGAGATGCGGGTATTTTTGTTTCATTTGATCTTTGCACTCCCAGGTATATTCAAGTCCTCGCTTGGCATTCCAACGGACCTTCATAATGGGTATGCAACTTTGTTTTGTTCTTTTAATTTCCCGATCCATGATTTCTATAGGCTCTTCTACAAAGCGAAGACTCTCGTTGATTTCAATTTCGTCCAGAGGGATGACGAGAGTCTCATCGGACAGGCATTTCTTTAGGTTTGACACGTGAAAGGTAGGATGAATGTGATTGAGTTCCTGGGGTAATCGTAGCTTGTATACCACCGGGCTAATCCTGGCGAGGATTTCGAATGGTCCGATATACGTTGGATTAGCTTCCCACGTTTTCCAAAACGTATTAATCCCTTCTAAGGTGATACTTTCAGAAGTACTCGATCCCCAACTTGGAACTCCAAAGGTTTACATCGCTTATCCGCATAGCTCTTTTGTCGGTCTTGCGAAGCCTTCATTCTTTCTCAATTTTGGACGATCTTCTCGGTTGTTTCCCTTATGATCTCCGGGCCTGTGAGTGCGCTGTTAGGAACTTGTCCTGTTGCTAGTTGCGTATCGCCCACCTCAGCCCAGCACAGGGGTGATCTGCACTTACGGCCATAGAGGGCTTCGAACGGAGCGACTTTGATGCTAGTGTTATAACTATTATTGTATGTGAATTCGATAAGGGGTAAATGAGCATCCCAAGCTTTACCAAAGTCTATCACACAAGCTCTTAGCATGTCTTCTAATGTCTAAATGGTCCTTTCACTCTGCCCGTCCGTCTGTGGGTGGTAGGTTGTACTCATGTCCAACCGAGTTCCCAAAGCTTTCTGTAGGGACTGCCAGAACCGCGACGTGAACCGACTATCTCTATCGGAGATAGTGGATATTGGTACCCTGTGAATTCGCACCACTTCTTTAATGTAGATCCTTGTTAGCTTCTCTATTTTGTCTCTCTATTTTATTGGTAGGAAGTGTGCAGATTTAGTTAATCTGTCGATGATTACCCAAATGGTGTCAAGTCCACCCATTGTCTTGGGTAACTTGGTAATGAAATCCATCGTAATCCGCTCCAAATTCCACTCGGGTATTTCTGGCTACTGAAGTAGTCCTGAGGGCTTATGATATTCCACCTTAACCTTGGCGCAAGTCAGGCACTTGCCCACAAAGGTAGCTATTTCGGCTGTCATGTTCGGCCACCAATACAGCTTCTTGAGGTCTAAATACATCTTGTCTGAGCCAGGATGCACTGAGTAACGAGTTTTATGAGCTTCTTTCATGACAACGTCCCTGAATTCACCAAATTTTGGTGTCCAGATCTGTTTCATGAGACAACGAACTCCGTCATCCCTGACTTCAAGATTTTTTCCATTCCTCTTAATGCTTCACCTGCCAAGTTCTCTGGTTTTAAGGCTTCTTCCCGTGCTCCTTTGATTTGTGCGGATAGGTGTGAATGGATGGTCATGGTTAACGTCTTTACTCGGCAGTTCAAGTATTCCTTTCTGCTCCGTGCGTCTGCAACCACGTTGGCTTTTCCGGGGTGATAACGAATCTCGCATTCGTAATCATTTAGTAATTCCACCCATCATATTTTCCTCATGTTGAGTTCTTTCTGATTGAGGATATGCTGAAGGCTTTTGTGATCGGTGAAGATACTGCAATTGGTGCCGTAGAGGTAATGCCTCCAGATTTTTAGGGCGAAAACTACCGCTCCTAGTTCGAGATCGTGTGTCGTATAGTTTACCTTATGCGTCTTCAGCTGTCTTGAGGCATAGGCAATGACTTTTCCTCATTGCATTAACACACATCCCGGACCTTGGTTCGATGCATCGCAATAAACCACAAAGTCCTTTGTTCCCTTTGGTAGGGACAAGATCGGAGCACTGCATAGGGCTCGTTTCAGCGTTTGGAACGCAACCTCTTGCTTATCCCCCCAGGCGAAGGTCACTCCTTTTTGAGTCAAGGTGGTGAGGGGTTTTGCGATTTTGGATAAGTTTTGGATGAATCTTCGATAGTAACTAGCGAGTCCTAAAAATTGATGGATTTCCGTGGGTGTTCTTGGCGCTGCCCAACTTTCGATTGCCTTGATCTTTGAAGGGTGCACATGTATTCCTTCCTTGCTGATTACATGTCTGAAGAAATCCACTTCTCGAATCCAAAACTCGCACTTTGAGAACTTTGTGTACAAATTCTTCGCCCTCAGTGTCTACAAGACTTGACGTAAATGCTAGCTATGTTCTTCCTCACTTCGGGAGTAGACTAGTATATCATCTATGAAAACAATTACGAACTTGTCTAAGTAAGGTCGACACACCCGATTTATCAGGTCCATAAACACCGCGAGTGCATTTGTTAATCCGAAAGGCATCACTACAAACTCGTAGTGACCATAGCGCGTTCTGAAGGCTGTCTTGGGAATATCCTCCTCTTGAACCCGTAGTTGACGGTACCCTAATCTAAGGTCAATCTTTGAGAAGAAACTTGCTCCTTGTAGCTGGTCGAAGAGGTCATCGATTCGAGGCAAAGGGTATCGGTTTTTAATAGTGAGTTTGTTTAATTCACGGTAGTCGACGCACATACGGAACGATCCATCCTTTTTCTTGACGAATAAGACTGGTGCTCCCCAAGGCGAGAAGCTTGGCCTAATGAAACCTTTGCTTAGCAGTTCATTCAATTGACTGGAAAATTCCTGCATCTCGGCTGGGGCTAGACGGTATGGTGATCTGGCTACAGGGGTAGCCCCAGGAATTAGGTCGATTCAGAATTCGACTTGTTTAGCAGGAGGCACTCCTGGAAGATCTTTTGGGAATAAGTAGGGGAAATTACAGACCTACAGAATGTCCTTGATGTTTTTTGCTTCTTGTTTTATGTCTATGACGTTGGCTAGGAAGGCATGGTACTCTTTGCAGAGGTACTTTTGGGCCTTGACACACGAAATGATCTAAAAGTTTGAGCTAGGCTTGTCGCCATAGACGATGAGAGTTTCGCCACTTGGCAGATTAAGGCGAACGACCTTTTCGTGACATAGGATTTCATCATGGTAAGGGAATAACCAATCCATGCCAATAATGACATCAAAACTTTTTATGGTGACCAGCATATGGTCGATTCAGAAAGAGTGATTGTTTAGGGTAAGGGTACACCCGATGTAAATGTCGTTAGTGTTCTCTGTTTTTCCGTTAGCCATATCTACGGTGAATGTGTCTTTTAGTGTTTGTGGTTTTTGTTTAAGCAAGCATTTAAATTGATGGCTCACGAAGCTTTTCTCCATGCCACTATCGAAAAGAATGCATGCACATGTATTGTTGAGGAGAAATGTACCGGTGACCACAGTTGGATCTGCAACTGCTTCCTCATGACTTATCGCCAGAACTCTGCCTACTTCACCAGTGTTGGGGTTTCTTGCCTTCGGGCAGTTCCGCTTGAAGTGTCCTGCCTCTCCACAACCATAGCAGGTTCGACTTGCTCCGACGTTGGCAGCTTGTGCATTTGTTGGACTGGATCTTAACAAAATCGAGTGGTGTGTCCCTTTTTGTTACAGTTGGTGCAATGCATTTCTCGGCAAGCTCTATTGTGGTGAAAGTTGCACTTGTTGCACTTTGGTAGGTTCCCGGCCTATTGCCTTACCGGAGTTGGGTTGGCAGTAGTTGTGGTGGCGTTAACAACAACCATTTGTTGCTTTTTGGCAGGGTCTTGATCAGATTGACCCTTCTTCTTGTTCCAGAACTTCCTTTTGTTGTTTCCCCCTTTAGCTTGCTCAGAGGTGGTTGTCACAGTGCCATGGCTGACTTTATGGTCGATGAGTTGTTGTGCCAGTTCTTTAGCACTGTCAAAGGTAGTTGGATTTGAGGCTAGTACGTTCCCTTGAAGTTGGGAAAATAGTCCCTATATGTATCTCCCCACCTTCTTGCTTTCCGACGGAACCATCCCTGGACATAGTATGGCTAGATCACTAAACCTTAAGGTATAAGACAGGATGTCAGAGCCTGTCATTTTGAGACCCCAAAGTTCCTCTTCCAACTTTTGTATCTCACCCCTTGGGCAGTACTCCTTCATCAACATGGTTTTCATATCTTCCCATGTTATCGAGTTAGCCACCGGAAGTGTCAATGTCTTGACGTGGCCATTCCACCAGGTGAGTGCCCTTTCAGAAAATGTGCATGTTGCAAAATTGACCTTGTTTGCTTCAGGGCATGCACATATTTCAAAGACGGATTCGATTTTATCGAACCATTGTAGCAATGCTATGACATCTCTGCTCCCATTGAAGGTTTTAGGTTTGGCATTAGTAAAGTCTTTGTAGGTACACTCTCTCGAGCGTCCCTGACTATCCCCATTGTTAGAATTTGTGGCACCATTACTCGCACCACCCGCATTATTAGTGCTGATTTGGGACATTGCGTCGGCTACTGCGACTGTCACGGCAGCATGGAACATTATCGGGTCGAACTGCGGGGGTGGTGGAGCGGTGGTGCAGCTCCTGCAGCGCCGCCACGTCTAGGATTTCTACGAGGTGGCATTTTCTGCCATAACAAGAATGAAAAGACAATAAGTCTTTGATAGTGCTCAAAAGTCGAGAGCTAAGCTAAACATTATTAGTTCTTTATGTGCATCATGATTCCGACTTGTAAAGATATTGTATGAATCCATTCATACTATATGTCTATAGATAATAAAATACAGGCTTTATTAATGCTGGAAGATTTGATTCCCTTGAAATGTTTGTGATAGAATCCATACCGGGCCCATCTATCAATTGTTTGATGTATAATATTTACATATAATTAAGATTAAATAAACTTTTGAATCTAATGGGTCTGCCCTGGGCCCACAACCAAACAAGGAACAGGATCCAAGGCGGAACCACAATTTCTAGGTCGACATGGTCTTAATTATATATAATTTGATTTATACATCAAATGATCATAAATCAGACACCCGTAAATTTAGTCTAAAAACAATTCATGTCATGAACTTGATGTAATAAAGCAAATAGCGTGTCAATTTCATTGATATAACTTAGCATACAATATTGAGGAAAATTTGACCATACAAGGGGTCTATGTTACATCAATGTATAGAAATTTTTTTACCACCTAACAGATCCCGGAAGTGTGAACACTTAAGTCACGAGATCGTACATAAAATACTAGAAAATAATAGTAGTATTTATCCGCAAATTTAGATTAGATTGAAGTGAGCAGTACAACACTACTTGTGGGGGTTGAAGCTCTGAGGATCACGGAGTGAAGACACAAGGTTCCTCATTTCGGCTCCGGATTCAACCGCTTGGCGTTCTACGTCTGTCAGATGTCCTTCTAGAGTGGCTCGGTGTTCTCGGAGTTCTTGCACTTCGGCTCGGGTTGCAGCCATTTCCCGTCGAAGCAGCTCGGTGCGGTCTTGAGTTCGATCGTGGTCATCATCCAACCGGCGAATGCGAACGGAGTTGACTTGGCTGGTTGCTCCAACTTCCATGAGGTGGCGAGTGTTAACTCTTGTTTTCTCCTCGTGGCGTGTGACACGGTGAACTATGAGGAGAAGGGCTTGGTCGGCTGACCCTCCTCTGCTGAGATCGTAGAAACTTCGTTCCATGCCATAGGGAGGTCATTGACCTTGCTCTCGGCTCCAACGATGTATAGTTTCGGCCCATTAGGGAGTCGGGTCTTGGAAGCGTTGCGGACGGATAGGGGCAGGGTATGACCTCTGGTTCTGAGTCAGTTCCATCTGAGTCTTCTTCTTCTTCACCGTCTACGAATTCTTCCTCTTCCATGGGTTCCTCATCCTCCATAGGTTCCTCATCCTCCATGCGTTCTTCTTCAGAATCTTCCTTTGGGTCTTCCGCAATCCAACCGACATTCCCTTGGTTAGGAAATTAGGGATCACCGACAAGTGAAATCCTGTCATCGCGCCTGTACGAGAAATCGCGCCTGTACGAGAAATAGAGATAAGAAGGATATCACGTGGAACTTTGGTATAAGAAATTAGTTATCGTAAATATATAATGTGATTATTTGTGCTAAAATACTCCTATAGTATTTTTATGTTTGATTCTCAAGTTTGTTGGTAAGTTGAAGACTTGTTCATCATGATTTTTCTTCGGCATATGTTGGTCATACCCTGGCTAAATATAGTTTATTAGGCTATATTCAATCAAGATGTGACTTCGTACCCCGAAGCTGGATCATGGTGCCCAACTTGTCTTGATACTATTATGTTATTGCCATTACGATACTGAATTTGTGAGTGTGATTGTGCGTGTACTTTTATAAAAATACAAAATTTTATTTTTAAAGTACTTTTAAAAGATACGTCAGAGAAATTTGGTCCCCGTTGTATTTATAGTTTGTATATCTTACGTACTTCGATATACTTAGTTCACTATAAACAAAGCTTTGATACCAATCTGTCACACCCCCAAACCTGAACGGCGGAAACGTTCGGGGGTGGAGGACGTCATGCTCAGTATCATAACCATAGTGAAGAAAGAAAACACAACAATCATAATTATAATTTAAAAGGTTACACTGTTTCCAAAATACATGATTCCAAATAAATTACATATGATGTTCAAAATATAGCAAAAGAATCTACGCCTTAGCGTCTTGACTTCAAAAATCTTGTGGTTACCTGAATTACTGATTACCCGAGAATACAAGTTGTTTTGAAAAGAGAGTATAAGCATAAAGCTGGTGAGTTAATAAGCAATTTATAAGTGAAGAATGAATGTAGTTCCTTTAAGTTTGTTACAAGTTTGTTACGAGAAAATCCAATATTTTCAGAAAGGTTTGTTGTAGTCTCAACTGAACCAAGACTTAGTATATGTAAGTAAATCATGATACTTATGTGTGGTTTTATATTTAAATAAAACTCTTTTGTGGAAAATCTTATAATTTTTGTGAACTTTATGTTTTGTTAATACCCCATGTGAGATGTTATAACCATACTAAAGACTAGAAGACCTCGTATGCGACGTTCTTTAGGTGTCGGAACGTTATGACACTTGTCACCCCAGACCTGCCGGTCTAGCTATTGCAAACAGCTTAGGTGCGGGTTTGTCAGACCCAGTATAGATCTATACACAACTATGACGTTCTCCCTCCAGGAGATTCTGATTATAACTATAGGACTATTCTGTGGCACTTAGGAGTACCCTGAAGGAAAATGTCTCGCAAGTTTATTCATTAACAAGTTCACGTAGTGTGCAATGAAATATTTGTTTTGTAAGTCAATTGAGTTACTATTTATTTGTCAAATGAAGTGTTTAAACTATACCTATTATAGTTTATCAAAAGTGTTGTGTCTGTTTGAATGAAACCTTGTTATGCAAGTCATTGTATTTCCATAAAATGACATTTGAAATAACGAGTGTAAACTGTACACACCTTGCTCAGCATGTTACAAGGTGTGCATAACTCTTAAACATGTACTCGATAGTTTTGTAAAAATATCAAGTTTAGGTTGGATAAATTCACATATTAATGTGAAATCTAAGCGTACTATCATTTGTTGCTAATTGTTTCCAAGTTTCTAGTATGTCATGACTTAGCTTCTAGATACCAATTCTGGTATGTATCGTGCTTATATGTGCAACTAAGTTTATTCAAATCTAGAACTGTCTTGAATTTTGATGGTTGTCCTAACATATACCCCTCATGACAATATTTGACGAACTGCCAAGATTACACACTCCCTAGGAGAACACAAAACATGCATAAGGTTCATTGTGTTCCTTCTTCTTCACAAACTTACCCAAAGGTTGAAATACAATTGGATCCAACTAATTGACGAACCTTAACCTAACAAAAATATTGTCTTAAACATCTAGAAAAAGATCCCAAGCCTTAAATAAAACTGAACATATCTTCATCAATACTCACTAACCAGATAAAACTCCCAAATCTGGAGTGTAACACTTGGTTTTCTGAGTTGGATTTTTGGGCGGATGCATTTGCTTTCGTATTTTGGAAGATTTCTAATTTTTACCATCTGAGTTTCGATTATGTTTTCCTCATATCTTGATTGGTGGTTTTATAATACAATGAGAGAACGGGAGTTGGGGCGCCATAGAAAGCCATTAAGCGCATTTGTTGAAATCTAAAATGTGGGTGTTTTGCGTGTTGACATGACGCGGTGGAGAAGTGGATGTGGCGCGCTTATGGTCTTTGGGCTAATGGCCTTTTATCAGTAAATGGGCATATTTAATGAGCATTAAACCCTAGGGTTTGCCATTTTCAGTCTCAATAGCCTCTAGAACATTCTTTGAGAGAAACCCTAACCTCCTTTGAGTGTTGTGAGCTCAACCTCTCTCCTAAATCCATTGTGATGCTCCTTTGGTGATGTTTTGTGTTATAGAGTGAAAAAGACAAGAAATTTTTGTTGATTTAGTCGATGTTTCTCTTCATTTATTGAACATGAGCACACACCAAACCACCCTCATTGAGTTTTCATGACATTAGGGCTTTAACAACATCGAATCATTCTTGCATTGCCCTTTGCTGAAACATTTAAACCAATTGCAAGTTCATTCCATACGTTAATGTGTTCTTGAAGGTCTTTTGGAGATCCAAGGACATGGCGGCAATCATGATGCAAGATACCCCATTCAAGTCATGAACGTGTTTGGCATGGGCAAATTTTTCTTCATCAGTCAAAGACTCATCGATTTTGAGAATAGGATCATTGAGCACATATTCACGATTTTCATTCCTCAATGTAATCCTAAGGTTTCTCATCTAATCAAGATAGTTAGCCCGCTAGTGAGCTTCTCTCTTTGGAGAAAAAAGATAAAGGAGAAGTTTGAATTAGTGGGTGGAGGAGGTGGGAGAGGAATTCCATTGATACCAAAATCTAAAAAGAGAAAGACAGTTTAGTTAGTTGATTTTAGTTACTAAAGAATTACCCAATTTTTATTAAGGCTATGATCCATATTTTAGATTCATTTTATGAAGAGGGATGCCATAATCATATCATGAATTTATTTTAGGTAGGTAATGCACTTTACCAATTTCAATCTTTATGAAACTCCTAGATCTTTTTAAATGCATTGAAACTCTTCAATGGCATGTTAATCTTGGATTTTCACATCCTCTATTTATGCATGGGATATCGTTGTCTCACAAATAAGATGGTGAACCAGCCATGCAAAAACATCTGACCACATGATTATATCATGGTTCTCTAATTTATGTGTCAGTTAACCACACATACTCCGCCAACAAACCATAACTATAAGTTTCATGTCATCTTCTTACGTCTCAAATTTATGTGTTGGTTAACCACATACACTCCATAAATATACAATAAGGAATAATGTGTATTTTTCATGGGTTAGAAACTATTAATGTTTTCCTAAAATAACTAGGAAGAGCATTTTTGTTCTAGTACTTTATATGGTATACTTTTAACAAGACACCGTCTTATCAAACCCTCTCGGCTAACGACAATCAACCACACGAAGAAGCGGTGAGTTAAAAGGACACTCATTCAACGGTCATTTTATATGCTTTTCCGTATACCTTTCTTATAGCATAATTTCCTGAATTAGGTGTACTCTTTATTCGACTAAGGGTCTATTTAATGTTGGGATTCTCTAACATGTGCCCTAAGGATACACATAAGAAGCATTAATTATGAAAAAAAATTATCATAGTTAAATGTAAAATTCATTAATTATAGGAAATATTTCTAATTGAAAAGTGTAAAATATGGATAATATTCTCTATAATTAATGCATTTCACATTTAGTTATAGTAATATTTCCAATAACTAATGCTTCTTACATGTGCTTTTAGGACCCATATTAGAAAATCCATTTAATCTTTTAGTTTTACATATAATATATATAGATATTATAATAATATGTAAGGTATATTTTAAACAATTAAAAATTCCATGATTTAAACATATTATCTTTAATTAACTTTTAATTTATTAATTTTAAATCAATTATCCATAATTTCAAATCTCTTAGGCATATTTATCCTCCTACTTTAATTATTCATGTTTAAAAGCTTAAAACAATTTCTAAATCTTGATATAAATCCTAAAATTCGAAATTATAACTTAAACCTGAAATCCTAAACTCTGGCCAGGGCGTATCACGTCCTGTGCTTAACATGCTTCTTTCAGTTTTCTCAGTGTTTTCAATTAGTGCTCGTAACTAAAACATAATGGCTCTGATACCACTGAGAGGGTTTTCAATGCATCTACACATGAATTTTAGGCAATGGAAGTAATTAAAATAACCCTAAGTGTACATGCACTCTAGAATCTAGGTTTCACTATTGTAACAATCTACTTTCATAACTACAAAGACAGGCTACAAAAGATAGATAGAATTACTAAACTTCAAGAAAAATCATATTTGCTTTTAGAAAATTTGTAAATATTGAATCTCTTAATGCTCTTGGAAGATCTAGTACTCAAAGTAGAGTGCCTAGAAATAATCTCACCCAGAAGACAGAAGGCTAGAAAATTAAGAAGAGGGATCAGGGGGATTATAAAGAACCGAATTCTCAACCTTGCAAGTGTCTAGCATCGGATTTCAGAAGGCCATTGAGGTCTTTATATATCTGAGGTAACTTGCAGATAAAGCTGTTGAATTAATTAAATAATCATACTTAATCTTAATTCAAATCCTTGCCTTATCATCTACCATGGAAAATTTATAGAAGGCTTATAGAGCCTCTCCAAGACCATCCACTCCTTTAGGGATTCTAGAATGTTCCACTTGCTCAACTATTGAGCAATTAACATTCAACCCATATAACTTTAAACAAATCCTGATTAATTCTAATTAATTTAAATTATTTCCAAATTAATTGTAATTAATTTCTAATTAATTTATTAACATGTAATAAATTAATAAACTATTTATCTCACTCTTTTAAATACTTTTTTTTAGCTATTTTATCTCTTGACGGAGATCCTAAAAGGACTTTGTTATTATTCTCAACGTTATACCTATTAGTTATAACGTTGGACATCTATTTCCAACACAAGGTGTTAGCATAATAAAATATTTTGACTTATTATATATTGAGCCTTCATTTAGCATTTTTTCTAGGTTAACATTATATGTCCTTCCTATTTATCAGTTTATTTCCCTTCCTTTGTAACTATTTTTTTCAGTAATAAACTATAGCCTATTTTTTGGTTATGTTTTTCAATTTACACATTCATACCTTAAAATCTCTAAGGATCTTTTCAGCAACTTGCAAAAATCACTTTTCTTGATCTTATATGAATACCTAAGAGGTAATTTTATACCATATATAAGAAAGATCTTTGTGACCAAGTGTCATTATATAATAATAATTGCTTGTGACATATTATCTTATAAGGTCATATATTATTGCAAGTTACTACTAATTGATTTTTTATTGAAGTAATTTGATAATCAACACTTGTACTTAATTGGAATGTAACGTCCCAAAAATACTAAGCAAAATTTTTTGATTTCGAACCACCAAAACCATACAATCATTTGTTCAAACCAACCAATGTATATAAAATTCTCGAAACATCAGAGTATATGAAACAAATAATGCAAAATAAATCTTTGAGGGATGCAGTGCAATCAAGTAGGGCCCACCCCTTTTGAACCAGAAGTATTTGAAACATTTTAAACATAACATCGTAAACACAAAGCTTAGTGATTTTCCCAAAATACCACATACCATATATAACATGTGGGTTTGTTTCAACCCCGAGTGATTGCTATGGGCCAAATCATAGTCTTACAATCACTTTCTACCATGGGCCAAATCATTGTCTTTACTTGTATAAGTTCTAGGGGCCAGATCTTGGTCTTCCAAACAATTGCCAGGGGCTAAATCCTAGTCTTTCATACAAGTGTGGACAACACCTACAATTGTGGATGGTCCAATGGGTACTCAACTAATGAGGACTCAACTCCCTGATTCAATGTTGATCGACCATATGTCCCACTGGATAATGAGTTTCATTATCCAGTTAATGATAAAACATTTCCTAAAGACATAAGATGCCACTTTGGTCGAATTCATGAATTGAGTAACAACTGTGTCATTGAGGAAATTCTTCCTGAATCCTCTGTTTATCCAAGTGATGAAATACCCATCATTGACACAAATTGTCCCGATTCTCAGTCTACTTCGGATGTTGTTGATGAAATTATTATGGAAGGACCAAATGTAGTAGTAAATTGTTCATCCTTTCCTTCCATAAAGTGTCCCAATAGTGAACCATCTTTGACATACTTTGTGGTTGTCCAGTCATCCGCACTGCAGACCGCAGTCAAAAGCACAGTGACCATTCAGCCTATCCTTTACAAACTGCCAACTGAAAATTTTGAATATGGTCAATGTCCAGAAAGTCCTAAACTCTCTAGTTCAGATGACTCAAGTCCTTGTTTTTCAAAACACTCAAAGGTTTTCAAGAAACTGTAGTTAAACATTTCTGATTGCGGTTCTCCAAAAACTCAAGAAAAATTGGTTTTCAAAGAGGAACTCAGATCCCGAGGCAAAAGCAGTATATTTTCAAACTTACCAAGGTCTCAAATAAAAAGAATTTAGAAAAACCCACCACTGCCAAAAACCTTTCAAAAAACACGACAGTCGAAGGATCATACTGATGGGTTTTAGCCATAAGAACTTTCCTATGTGCGCATGCAAAACCCTAATGCTTGGATCTAGGCTTTCTAATTAAACATGCTTTCAATCCAATACTTCTAATGGCTAATTAGGTTGAATAACAACATTGAAACAGATCTAGAATCATACCTTTGAGTTCCTTGTTGATCTTGAGGTCTTGGAGTTTCTAGAGTCACAAATGTCACTCCTCTAATGGCTTACAAACGCCAATAGCAAGGAAGATGATTTAGGAGAGAGGATAGGGGAGGAAATCGGCCAGGGTTCTCTTGCTTTTGGAGAGGTGCCGATTTCCCTTAGCTATGGGGTCTATTTATACTTGTAGACTCCTTAAGGGTTACAACCTAAACCCTAATTGGATAATCTTCTCTTAAGGCTATCCAAATCCTTTCCATAGATAAGCCTTGGCCGGATATAGCTATCCTTTAGCTTCTAGAATTCGTCCCTTGTATATCTATAAGGATTTACAGTCTAAAGCTTAACTATCAAACAATTGACAGTTTATACCCCTTTATTTAATTAATCTCTTTAAGTCACCAAATTAATTCCAATTAATTCTATGACTTATATTAATCAAATAACAATATATTATTCTTTATATTATTCTCATAATATATTAATAATATTTACTCTCTCTTAATAAATCATCCTATCAAGTTGCTATGGTGAAGGCAACCCAAAAGGACCATGCACAACCGGGTCAAATACTTGCCTAATATAGTTGCAGCCTTAGACACTATTCCAACAGTCTCCCACTTGGATAAGTCTAGTAACTATATGCACAAGTACAATTCGGTTTGCAATCGTAGCTCTCAAAGACGCTGTCAAACTCTGATATAATCAATCTTGTCCTTTAGATAAGGGATCGTACAGTCCTCTGTTAGATATCATGCTGACAATCCTATGGAATGGTTAGTCAAGCATTTAGGTTTCTCGATCTCTGATTTATTTGACATAGAACTTAATCGAACACATCAATTCAGTTCTGATCGGGCCCGGCACATAAGTCAAATCAAATCATCGAGCGGCCGAGATATCGCTTTTACCTTCTTAGATAAAAGTTACAGATAAACTTCGACTTATATGCATTTACTTATTCATTAACCAACTATACACAACAATACGTTTTATAACACCGAGTTACTGATGCGTTTTCGCATTATCAATGTACAATCAATTAATAAATAACAAACCATATATCTAGGTTTTAAGACTATATGATATTATCATCTTGCGATCACCCTTTTATATCATATTCCATAAGGTGATTCCAGCAAGCGCGGGTTTGTTCCAATGCTCAAAACTAGTTCATAAGCACTCATGAACGTTGTAGCAACCCATTGCTATGTCTAACACCATTTAGACATTCTACACACCAATTCATGACAATCTTCATTCATATCTACTTCCAACATATGAACGATTGTGGACAATTTGAACAATTCGATTATTCCTAATAGACTCAATTATTCTGGAAGTCAAAACATGCAAAGTGAAACAATAGTTAAACAATTAACATAAGACAGTAACATTACTCATAAATAAAACTCCTTTATTTAATCATCAAATGTTAATTACATTTATCTATTACACGTTTCTAATACTATCTAATCTATGCTAATATCATCCTTCAGTCCAATACTCCTAGCATGCTGCAAGTGCTTAACCCTACTCAGTCCCTTTGTAAGCGGATCTGCTAGGTTAATATTCTGATGATATCCTCTTCACTATGAGTTGTCCTTCTTCTATACGATGTCTGATGAAGTGATATTTTCTGTCGATATGTCTTGATCTACCATGATCCCTCGGTTCCTTGGTCAATGCAACCGCTCCTTCGTTATCACAAAAAATCTCCATGGGATCCTTTATGGCAGGTACAACTCCAAGATCACCAATGAAGTTCTTTAGCCATATTGCCTCCTTCGACGCTTCGCTCGCTGCAATGTACTCTGATTCGCACGTTGAATCAGCTACGGTCTCCTGCTTGGAACTCTTCCATGTCACTGCTCCTCCATTTAGGGTAAAGACCCAGCCCGACTGCGAATGGTAGTTGTCCCTGTCGGTCTGAAAACTGGCGTCACTATACCCTCGCACCTTCAAGTCATCACTCCCTCCGAGGATTAAGAACCATTCCTTCGTCCTCCGAAGGTACTTGAGGATGTTCTTCACCGCAATCCAATGTGCTCTGCCAGGATTCCCTTGATATCTACTAACCATGCTCAAAGCGAAGGCTACATCAGGGCGAGTACAAGTCATAGTGTACATGATTGAGCCAACTGCGGAAGCATATGGTACTCGGCTCATTTCTGCTATCTCAGCTTCGGTACTCGGGCTTTGAGTCTTACTCAACTTGGCATTACTTTGTATCGGTAATTCTCCCTTCTTCGAGTTTTTCATACTAAAACGTTTTAGTACCTTCTCTAAGTAAGTATTTTGACTAAGTCCAATTAATCTCTTACTTCTTTCTCTTACTATCCTTATTCCCAAAATGTAAGAAGCCTCTCCGAGGTCCTTCATAGCGAAGCACTTCCCGAGCCAGGACTTAACCTCCTGCAGAGTCGGGATGTCATTTCCTATGAGTAATATGTCATCGACATATAGAACCAGGAAGCTTACTATACTCCCACTGGCTTTGACATATACACAAGATTCGTCTTCGCTTCGTACAAATCCAAACTCTTTGACTTTCTCATCGAAGCAAAGATTCCATCTGCGAGACACTTGCTTAAGTCCATAAATGGACTTCTCAAGCTTACACACTCTATTCGGATGCTTCGGATCCACAAACCCTTCTGGCTGAGCCATGTAAACATCCTCAACCAACTTTCCGTTAAGGAAAGCGGTCTTGACATCCATTTGCCAAATCTCATAATCATGAAATGCGGCAATTGCTAGCATCACTCTAATAGATTTAATCTTCGCAACTGGTGAGAAGGTCTCATCATAGTCAACTCCGGGAGTTTGAGTAAAGCCCTTTGCAACCAATCACGCTTTATATGTGTGTACGTTTCCATCCACGTCAGTCTTCTTCTTGAAGATCCATTTGCACCTAACGGTCTTACGTCCGGGCACATAGTCAACCAAATTCCAAACTTGGTTATCATACATGGATTGGATCTCGCTATCCATTGCCTCTTTCCATTTTGCAGACTCCGGGGGCTTCCTTATAGCTATTAGGTTCATCAAGATTTATTAGTGTACCATCACTAATATACGTGTCCCCTTTGGTAGTAATATGAAAACCATAAAACTGGGGATGAACTCTAACCCTATCGGAACGTCTAAGAGGTAAGGACTCGTCAATCGGTTCAACTGGAGTTTCCTCCTCGGGTTGAGTGCCAGCGGTAGAGGTTCCTTCATCTATCGACTCTTGAATCTCTTCAAGTTCGATTTGCCTCCCACTGTCTCCTTGGCTTATGAGTTTTCGCTCTCGGAAAACTCCTCTCCTCGCAACGAAGACAACATTGTCCTTCGGTCTATAGAAGAGATATCCAAAGGATGTCTGTGGGTAGCCGATGAAAATACGTCGCTCACTTCGAGGTTCAAGCTTGTCGTGAGTATCTCGTCTTACGAAAGCCTTTCAACCCCAAACCTTGATATGTGCCAACGAGGGAGCTTTCCCTGTCCACATCTCGTGAGGTGTTTTGGCAACCTTCTTAGTAGGGACTCGGTTAAGGATATGGGTGGCAGTCTCTAAGGCATACCCCCAAAAAGAGATAGGTAGTGAAGCACGACTCATCATAGAGCGAACCATATCCAGTAAGGTTTGATTACGCCTTTCTGCCACACCATTCAACTGCGGTGTCCTAGGAGGCGTCAATTGCGAAACTATTTCACACTCCTTGAGATAATCGTGGAATTCAAGACTTAGGTACTCTCCTCCTCGATCGGATCGAAGCATCTTGATTTTCCTGCCCAATTGATTCTCCATTTCATTCTTGAACTCTTTGAACTTTTTCAAAAGTTTCTGACTTTTGCTTGATTAAATAGATATACCCATATCTACTATAATCATCAGTAAAAGTCACGTAGAAACGGTTCCCATCCTTCGTGGTTGATCTAAACGGTCCACATACATCGGTATGTATTAGGTCCAATAAACCCTCGCCCCTTTCACATGTACTCGTGAAGGGTGACTTAGTCATCTTTCCAAGTAAACAAGACTCGCATGTGTCATCTTCCCTAAGGTCAAATGACTCCAACACTCCATCCTTTTGGAGTTGGGCTATGCATTTCTTGTTGACATGTCCAAGACGACAATGCCACAAGGATGCTTTATCCATACTAGTGGAAGAATCAGTATTCAAAACATCATTTCCTATGTTATCAACAATCATAACAGTCTCATATATTCCATTACATGGTATAGCTTCAAAGTAAAAGACACCATTTAGATAAGCCAAAATAGAACCATTCTCATTATTAAAAGAAAATCTAAATCCTTGTCTATATAAACCATGAAATGAAATGATGTTTCTAGCCATTTCTGGCGAATAGTAACAATTGTTCAAATCTAAAACCAAATTATTCCTAAGCACTAAAGAATACACTCCAATCTTGGTCACAGGCGACGATCTTCTGTTCCCCATGATTAGATTGATCCTTCCTTGCTCCACATCCCTACTTCTTCTTAGTCCCTGAACATTAGAACAAATGTGATAACCACAACCGGTATCAAGAACCCAAGAAATAGCATGATTGGAATCGTTAGATTTAATTGTGTATATACCTGCGAAAGATGGCTTGATCTTTCCTTCTTTGATTGCTTGCAGGTACTCTGGGCAGCTTCTCTTCCAATGTTCTATCTTGTGGCAGTGGTGGCACTCTGCCTCCTTCGGGTTAGGACAGGGCTTGACGGGATCAACTTTGGTCCCTCTAAAAGAGGCACCATCTCGGGCTTTGACCTTGCGATAGTTCTTTGATGAAGCCTTCCTCTTCTTTCCCTTTCCTTGACCAATAGCCAAGACAGGAGCAGTAGTCGGATTGGGAGTAGGTGCAACAGACTTGTCTTTGAAGTTGCTCTCAGCGACCCTCAAAAGACCTTGGAGTTTGCTTAGGGTGACCTCTTCTTTGTTCATGTGGTAGGTCATCCTAAATTGGTTGTACATCGGAGGCAAAGAGTGAAGCACCATGTCGATCGCCAAGTCTTCACCGAAGTCAACATTTAACTTGCAAAGGCGGTCGACATACCTTTGCATCTTTTGCAGGTGCACGGTAAGAGATTCTCCATGACCCATTTTAGCGGAAATCATGTTAGTGAAAATCTCATAATGCTCTTGTCTCGCGTTTTGGTGGTATCTCTCCAATAAGTCTTGATGCATCTCGTACGGGTACATGTCCTCGTAGGACTTTTGGAATTCGGAGTTCATGGTGGCAATCATGATGCAATGTACCTTCGTTGCATCTCGTTCATGAGTCTCAAAAGTGGTGATTTCGGCTGGAGTAGCGATTTCAGGGTTGATTTTCTCGAGCTTTTCATTGCGGACATACTCCTTATCCTCATAGCGAGCAATGGTGCGAATGTATCTTATCCATTCGCTAAAGTTCGTTCCATCGAAGGTGACCTTTTGGCAAAGGCTCATCAACGTGAAGGAACTAGCAACAGCGTTGTTTGCGTTCGACATCTATAATAGAAAAGGACAAAGATAGATTAGAATAAGAATCCCTAATTATCACCTGTCGCACCCTAAAACCAGGAATGGCGGAAACGTTCTGGGGCGGAGGACGTCATGTATAATATCAACAACAATGTAAAGTAGTAAACAAGCAACAACATCATCCATTGCATTAATAATATAATTATTATACAAATGTGTTATGTCAAATTTTGATAAACACTAAAGCATAAATCAAAATGAAAGATAAGTCTTGAAAAAGCTCCATCTTCCTTTCTCCTTGCATCGGTACCTGTCTATGATAACCTGAAGATACAAGTAATTTTGAAAGCGAGTATCAGCTTTAAAGCTGGTGAGATCATAAGTATTTAGTGTCTTAATTTATATGTGAAGTATTTGTATGTAAGAATTTGTAAGTCTATGTATTGTAAGTATTGAAAGTGTATATGAACTGTAAGTGTTTGAAAAACACTAGAATCCCTATGATTCCTACTAGTATATGAAGGTGTCTTCTACCAAGACCTAACTGTTCTGAATGTAGTCTTCTACCAAGACCTAACTGTTCTGAATGTAGTCTTCTACCAAGACCTAACTGTTCTAAATATGTGTCTCTTGTAAGAGTATGTATTTTCCCAAGTATAACTATCATTATCCAAAAATATAGTTTCTACATTATTGTGCGTCGTGTGAATGTTCACGAAGTGAATGTAATGGGAAAATGAAATAGTACTATGGTGTAGAGCTATAAGAACTACTGTCGTACTAATTACCTTAAACCGGATTTGTATTAAGGCATTATGTGATAAATTGCACCATACTATCGACTAGTAATAACGACATAATGAATGGTCGTAATAACGGAATGACGTTTGGCACCCGCAGACCTGCAGGTCCGGCTGTAGCTAGCAGCAAGGTGTAGGATTGTCAATCCAGTATAGATCTATACGCAAACTCACGCTCTCCCTCCAAGAGAATTCTGGCTACAACTCGAGCCATGACATTTAAGTCATGCTCCGATTTAAATCACAATAATTAACGTATTCTTGTATATGTACTGTAATGAACTGTTCTATTTGTAATGTACGTGCTCTCTACCTAGCAAGTATAGTAATGTAATCATTCTAGTATAGTTGTATATGTTCTCGTCCTAGTATAGTTGTATAAGTAATTTACTGTAATGTTCTAGAAAGTATTGACTCATGAATGAACTGACTCATTTTATGATATCACGTTCTAGTAATTGTTCTAGTATCTTCCTAAACTACCCATATGGTAGTTTACTAGTAATCTATCTGGTAAGTATGGACATGGAGGTATACCCTTGCTACCCAAGGGTATATGTTGAACTGGAAGGACCTTTTTGACTATATATGTACACATGATATATAACTAATATTTAAACGACTTTCGGACGAATACCCGATATCCCACCAGACCACATCTCAAGGCGCGAAAAGGAAATAGGGTGGATAGCCTTCCTAAGTCTTTTAAACATTTCTTATATAACTATACATATAGAGGCATGCAATTTATAATATAAAAGCATAAATAAGTTTTGTAAGACATTTGAAACATAAATATTATTTCAAGAAAGATCGACTTGATGTCAATCTATAAAACAATTTGAAGGCATAAGTTTGATAAAATAGTTTAAGCATAAGGAAACATTTGTTTGAAACACAGTTGTAAATAAGTTTGAAAGGTAATATACGGAGTAAGATGTACAGTGTAATAAGGAGATTAAAACATATAAAATGTTTATAAAAATCATTTGAAGGAAACTATTTGGTAAAACGGCTAATGAGTAGCCAAATCATTTGAATGCTGTATATTAATCACATGTGATTGATGTAATAAGTAATATAATCCTATTTACTAATCACATGTGATTGACATTATAAGTAGCATGATTCTACTTGTATCCCCCCCATAAAACATTTAAAAATAGTTTAAAACATTAGTTAAGGGGTATGAACTCACCTGCAGTAAGTGACTGGAATTGAACGGACTGTTATCGTACGGAAGGATCGGACAAGTGCTTGGTGTCAAGTGAAGACTTAGACACACACAATGATCCTAATTACATATGAAAACATATGTATATAAATAATTAGTGATTAAAACACTAATTATACAAGTAATAACATTTAAGCGCGAGGAAAACACTTTTGGTCAAGTGCTAGGAGGCTAATGGGTTGCAACAAAGGAGTGCAATGCCCCTAATGGAAGTTTATGGTCAAATGACCATATGATTTGGAGTTTACGGCCCAGGGAGTAAACTCCTGGCCGTAAACTCTCCTTTGGGTCCCTAATTGAAGCTTAGAATTACTACAACTCTAGTGGGAATTGTTTCAAGGCTTCTACAAGTGTTTGGGCACCATATTGACTCCTTTGGGGAGTTTACGGCCCAAAGACCCTATTCCCTTGGATTTTACGGCCGTAAACTCCCTTGGGAGGGTTCTTATGGTGCTTTCAAGTCTCTATAATAACTAGGAACAATTCTAGGCTTTAGTACTTGGCTTTAGAAGAGTTTATGGCACCATTTGGTACCATTTCATGGAGTTTACGACCCTGGAACCTTTTGGGCCATAAACGCCCTCACTCATGGGGTTCTAAGTGTTTTAGCTAGTCCATAATACATTTAGGTACATGCCCAAATTGTTTCTTGGCTCAAGGAAGGATTTAGGGTGTCCTTTGACCCCTTAATAGGAGTTTACGGCCCAAGAACCACTCTTGGCCGTAAACTCTTCAATACTTGTGCTTTTCTTATGTTTTCTAGGTTCTAAACACTTTAGTGTACATGTCTATAATGAAGCCTAAGCCTTTGGGGGAAGTAGGGCACACTTAAGCCCTTGAAATTGGTGTTTACGGTCCAAGAATCTCTTGGGCCGTAAACTCCTAAGGCTAAGTGTTCTTGATTGATTTCTAGTCTCAAATGTTCATACATATCATGCTAAGCTAGTTACCTAACAAGGAAATGGGACTAAATGGCCTTTAAGCTTGATTTTGGAGTTTACTCCCCAAGAACGTTCTTGGGCGGTAAACTCCCGGATCTCATGTATTGACATACAAACTATGTTAATAAGCATAAAACAAGTATTATAACACAACTAGAGAAGTGTACTCATGATTTGGGATGAAAACCCGAAGATCCGTGAGAGAGAATTTGGCTTTTCTCTAATTGGAATTCAACTAATGAACCATTTTGGTTCAAAATTCTATTTATAGTCCTGAGATTTTTGGCAGAAAATATTTCTATTCTCGGAATGAATTCTAATGTCCTAGAGTAATGGAATAACAGTGTTGCACAAAACCTTAGTGCATCCACTCTCCTAATATTTCCTTAGGTGTAAAATCCTGAAAACTGCCAAACTTATACTCGAAATCCGAGTTTTCACTGTAACTGGTCTACTTTTATTGGCTTGATATGGTTTGTTCAGAATGGAAATTTCGGGTTGTCACATCATCCCCCTGTTAAAGGGAATTTCGTCCCGAAATTAGAATTTAGGCAAGGAAGTATGCATGAATGATCGAGTTGTGAGGAGGAAACTTCCTAATCGATTGGTTCTAGCGCACTTAAGTGAAATCGGGCTCTCGGTTGGCATTCCAACGAACCTTCACTACCTGGCGACGGCGTTGCCTCATCCGCTTGACCTCTCGGTCGAGGGTCACTACGGTTCTAATGCGAAGGCGAGGACCTCGACGAGTGGACTTGCAAGAGTCCTAACGAAAAGGTATGGTTTCACGATCGAGATGCGAAGAGTAGAAAGTACGTTACTGAGTTCGCGGAGTAGGTCTAGTTTGTGCGAGGCACAGGACCAATTCTGATAAGAATCTCGGAGGTCCTGCCTATCTTGGATTTAGCTTTCCACGCTTTACGAAGCGTATTAAGCCATTCCCAGAGTGAGTTATCCTAAAGAACTTGGTCACTCACTTGGAATCTCAAAGGTTCCTTTTCTTGCATAACTTCCCAGTCAAAGGCCACCCCTTGCTGGGTCAAAGTCGTACGAGTTTTTGTAGCTTGCGAGGAGTTCTGAATGAACTAAGGCGGTAGGTCGGTAAGACCTAGAATCTGGCGAAAGACTGTCGGCGTCTCTGGTGTCGATAAATGCTCAATGGTTCTAGCAAACTGAAGAAGTGCTCAAAATTTCTCACATTACTAATAGTGTGTCATAGAAATTTGACTCTTCAATTTCAAAACTCGTGCATAGAGAACTTCACAAGAAGTTCCTCTGGAGGTAATGTTCCCATGGGTTCCTTCTTACTACAAGGGTAGATAAGTGAGTCATTACATGTAGAAATGACGAACTGATCCAAGTAAGAAAGACGTACCCTTCTTGTTTAGCTCATGAAAGCTATGGGCGTATTGGTCCTATCCGAAGGGTATCACTACGGACTCTAAGTGTCCGCATCGAGTTCAGGAGATAGTCTTCTGGACATCTTTCCTTAACACTCGAACTAGAAATATTCGGATCTCAGATCCATTCCTGGAAGTAGTTTCTTTCGTTGCGTGTGCTCAACCATTTCGTCTGTGCTAGGCAGAGATAACGATTTCTATGAAAATCTTGACGGAGTCCTCAATAACCGAGGTACATACAATGCGATCCGTCGATCTCTGGAAGAATATGACCGGGGCTCTCTAGGGTGAGAAACCTAGTCTTTCAATTCTATTTCTGTGTAGTTTGCTTAGTTGTTTGCACTGTTCTAGTATCTCCGTGGGTGTTTAAACTATAGGGCGATCTGCTTTCGGGAGTCGTACTGGGTTCTAATTCTGTTCGCATGACGATGCGATTACTCGTAGGCTTAAGCAGTTCTCCGTCCTGAAGTTCATTTTAGAATTCATACATGGCTTCACGATCACAATCTCGTGTATACGAGTCGTATATAATTAAGATTGAAAAGGTAGGCGAATAACTGATTCTTCCTTACCCTCACATCCCAATGAGGAAAAGAGTTAAGGCGAAATCATTAATTCTAAACCTGTAGAACCTTGATTATATAACACTCTTATGTATACATTCCTCAGTGATAGATCATCAGTATGAATTCCTGGATTGAACTTGACGTACTGCACGAGTGGTACTTCGGGGATTTGTTCGGAAAGAAAATAACTAAGAGGTACTCCTGGCATGAGTACTTCGGCATTCTGATATGACAGATTCATTGGGAAAGTGATCTAGAAGAAAGAGATGCACGTATGAAGCTGTGTTCATGAGGATCAAATCGAATCGAGTTGTATGACAATGTCAGAATCATACTGAAACTTAAAAACATTGGAATTGAACATAAGACGTTTACAGACAAAACACAACCGTGCAACTACTAACAGAGTTACAATACTTTAGATATACCTCTAGGATATTGTTGCGAATAAAATATACTACAAAAGACTAGTATACGCAGCACGAGAATCCCTATACAGATAGGATCTCGCAAAAGGTAAGACTCCAGTTGCACTAGTTCTAGATAGTTTATAAGTCTGTTACAACGAAACGCCTAAATTACATTTAACGTGGTTTTGGAGCAGGCTCTCCTGCAGCTGTGATCCTGAGAATTTTCCCGTCTGCGCCAGAATTCTACGTTATCGGGCAATCTTTCTTGAGGTGTCCAATCTCACCGCATTGGTGACATATCTGGACAGTACCCACATCAGTGGAGGAAGTGAAGTGTCGAGTAGGAGTTATGGGGACACGGCTGCTTTCATTGATCTCCCCTTTTGGGCAATTTCTATAATAGTGCCCTGCCTCACCACAACTATAGCAAAGTAGGCTTGCTCCAGTGGAGGAGGTAATTCTACAAAAACGAGCAATGTGTCCCATCTTGTTGCAATTATTGCACTGCCAGGCTCGACAAATTCCCTTGTGGTGGTGGTTGCACCGGTCGCACTTCGGGAGTGTTCCTTTATATGGTCTGCTCGGTACTGGGATGGCAGAGGTTTGTGGCTGTTGCCTGGCAATTCTCTGAAACCGTTTGTGTTCCACTTTGGCTTGACGTTTTCTTTTCTTGAACTATGAGTTGTTGTTTTGGGTGGTGGCGACTGTTACTATTTGTTGATTCCCCGGATCATTAACACGATCGGGATTGTCAACTCCTTTTTCAGCCTTGCCTGCATTGGTAGTGCTGCGGTTTGCCAGGACTACGGTCACGACATCCATCACGGCAGTTGTAACGGTGGCTTGAAAAGTAGTGGCGTCTATAGGAAAAGTAGAGGTCTCGTTGCTTCGCTGGTTGTTTCCGGATGACGACATGATCCTGTAACACGCAAGATAAGGATTTTGTGAGCGATTATGGTTGACCCTGAAGTACTTAGATTGTTCATGTAAAGAGTAGAAGTATGTTCGCGCAGGTTTGACCTACATCCCTATGATGCAGTCCTAGTAATGAGTGGAAGAAAGTTCGTAGAGTGGTCTTAAAACGTTTGTCGCTCGAGCTAAGGTATCGTGGGTTGGTGAATAACAAGATCCAACCACTGAAAGAGACTTGGAAATGTCTCCGGAGATAAATCACTATAGTCCAATGACTTGACTAAAGCATGATTCAACTAGACTCTAATGAGAGAATGATAAGAGTACTTGAATAAAGAATGACACAGAAGTTAGCCGGCTGTCAATATCTTGGATATTGACGACGAAAAGATTCAGGGAAAAATGACCTTGTAAAGGTCTTACATCATATCCACAGAAAATAGTCCCTGACAACATAAAGACCTAGCTAAAGTACTTACGGTACAAGATAATTTCATAGAAAATGCCACATCGAGCATAGACAGAAAACACGATTCCCTTTTTAATAAAGGAATAAAGTAAAGCGTCTACTACTGGCGACGGTCATCCCTCTGGTGTACTCTTAGTTCAGCCAATTGACGTTCCATGTCAAGTAGGTGTCTTTCGCACACCATCTGGCGTACTCGGAGCTCTATAACTTCGGCTCGTGATTCAGCTAGTGCTTGCAACAGGGTGTCATGGTTTCTCTCTGATCTCTCGAGAGCATCTTCTAGATGAATGGTGTGGAGGGTATGCATTCTAGCATAGGCGACTACTTCTGTAATCTGATGGAGGGCTGTCCTGCCTTGAATCTCATTTCGGGCCATTCTGCGGACCAAGATTGGCAAGACTCTATCTGCTGAGCCCCCATTGCTCAAGTCGTAAAAGCTTCGGTCGCCATCAAATGGCATAGACTGATCTTGTCCTTTGCTCCATGTTTCCAAACATTCCACTCACTCAGGGTCGGGCCAGGAAAAAGCTGGACGAGGGTTAGGAATTAGAAAGGGAGCTGCTTGGGGTAGGTTCTCAACCTCTGGTTCGGAGTTAGCATCATACGAAAGGTCTTCATCATGGTGATCATTCAAGGGGATAGGATGATCATTCCCTGGTTCTTCTCCAAACCAACCAGCTATGACTTCGTTCGGAAGATACTGGTTGCTGAGGGGATGGAGTCCAGCTATGTTTTCTATGCGAGAATTTAGGGTAAGGGAATAATTATTAGACGAACTATCTAGATAATTATTTAGAAAACCTTCATTAGTTACATTGCTATTTGTGAAGTGCATACCAGCTATGTGTGATCTAAACAGGATAGACCTTCGAATGAGTGACCTTAACTGCATATTCACACAGAATAGGGGTGAAGTAAAATTTTCACAGATTCTAAGTCTATAACATCCTAATTACATATAGCTTCAGTGTATCCACTTAGCAACTATCAACTTATTAATGAAGATCCCGTTTTAATTCTCAAGTATAAAGTACTTATAGTAACAACAAATACACCTATAGTATTTTAATTTTAATGCTATGTTCTATTGTTCTCATTGTGGTAGGGTTGGTAAGATTTTAACATTGTTGCAACCACACAGTTAAACTTAGGCACATGCTAGTCAACCCTCGGATAATATAGGTGATCAGGCTATATCTTCCCAGTTTTGACCATATGTCTCTAAGCCCACTTGTGTTGCCCAACAATCGTAATTCTTTTGTATTGTCCTAGTGACACTGATTTTAGTATGAATGCAACACATATACTTACTTAAATATTTTACTATTTAAAGTATAAACTCTTGGTCAGAGTATTTTTAATCCCTTATGTATTTATAGTTAGTATGTCTTTTATGGGTTGATATACTTAATTCACTATAAACAATGCTCTGATACCAATCTGTCGCACCCCAAAACCAGGAACGGCGGAAACGTTCTGGGGCGGAGGACGTCATGTATAATATCAACAACAATGTAAAGTAGTAAACAAGCAACAACATCATCCATTGCATTAATAATATAATTATTATACAAATGTGTTATGTCAAATTTTGATAAACACTAAAGCATAAATCAAAATGAAAGATAAGTCTTGAAAAAGCTCCATCTTCCTTTCTCCTTGCATCGGTACCTGTCTATGATAACCTGAAGATACAAGTAATTTTGAAAGCGAGTATCAGCTTTAAAGCTGGTGAGATCATAAGTATTTAGTGTCTTAATTTATATGTGAAGTATTTGTATGTAAGAATTTGTAAGTCTATGTATTGTAAGTATTGAAAGTGTATATGAACTGTAAGTGTTTGAAAAACACTAGAATCCCTATGATTCCTACTAGTATATGAAGGTGTCTTCTACTAAGACCTAACTGTTCTGAATGTAGTCTTTTACCAAGACCTAACTGTTCTGAATGTAGTCTTCTACCAAGACCTAACTGTTCTAAATGTGTGTCTCTTGTAAGAGTATGTATTTTCCCAAGTATAACTATCATTATCCAAAAATATAGTTTCTACATTATTGTGCGTCGTGTGAATGTTCACGAAGTGAATGTAATGGGAAAATGAAATAGTACTATGGTGTAGAGCTATAAGAACTACTGTCGTACTAATTACCTTAAACCGGATTTGTATTAAGGCATTATGTGATAAATTGCACCATACTATCGACTAGTAATAACGACATAATGAATGGTCGTAATAACGGAATGACGTTTGGCACCCGCAGACCTGTAGGTCCGGCTGTAGCTAGCAGCAAGGTGTAGGATTGTCAATCCAGTATAGATCTATACGCAAACTCACGCTCTCCCTCCAAGAGAATTCTGGCTACAACTCGAGCCATGACATTTAAGTCATGCTCCGATTTAAATCACAATAATTAACGTATTCTTGTATATGTACTGTAATGAACTGTTCTATTTGTAATGTACGTGCTCTCTACCTAGCAAGTATAGTAATGTAATCATTCTAGTATAGTTGTATATGTTCTCGTCCTAGTATAGTTGTATAAGTAATTTACTGTAATGTTCTAGAAAGTATTGACTCATGAATGAACTGACTCATTTTATGATATCACGTTCTAGTAATTGTTCTAGTATCTTCCTAAACTACCCATATGGTAGTTTACTAGTAATCTATCTGGTAAGTATGGACATGGAGGTATACCCTTGCTACCCAAGGGCATATGTTGAACTGGAAGGACCTTTTTGACTATATATGTACACATGATATATAACTAATATTTAAACGACTTTCGGACGAATACCCGATATCCCACCAGACCACATCTCAAGGCGCGAAAAGGAAATAGGGTGGATAGCCTTCCTAAGTCTTTTAAACATTTCTTATATAACTATACATATAGAGGCATGCAATTTATAATATAAAAGCATAAATAAGTTTTGTAAGACATTTGAAACATAAATATTATTTCAAGAAAGATCGACTTGATGTCAATCTATAAAACAATTTGAAGGCATAAGTTTGATAAAATAGTTTAAGCATAAGGAAACATTTGTTTGAAACACAGTTGTAAATAAGTTTGAAAGGTAATATACGGAGTAAGATGTACAGTGTAATAAGGAGATTAAAACATATAAAATGTTTATAAAAATCATTTGAAGGAAACTGTTTGGTAAAACGGCTAATGAGTAGCCAAATCATTTGAATGTTGTATATTAATCACATGTGATTGATGTAATAAGTAATATAATCCTATTTACTAATCACATGTGATTGACATTATAAGTAGCATGATTCTACTTGTATCCCCCCCCATAAAACATTTAAAAATAGTTTAAAACATTAGTTAAGGGGTATGAACTCACCTGCAGTAAGTGACTGGAATTGAACGGACTGTTATCGTACGGAAGGATCGGACAAGTGCTTGGTGTCAAGTGAAGACTTAGACACACACAATGATCCTAATTACATATGAAAACATATGTATATAAATAATTAGTGATTAAAACACTAATTATACAAGTAATAACATTTAAGCGCGAGGAAAACACTTTTGGTCAAGTGCTAGGAGGCTAATGGGTTGCAACAAAGGAGTGCAATGCCCCTAATGGAAGTTTATGGTCAAATGACCATATGATTTGGAGTTTACGGCCCAGGGAGTAAACTCCTGGCCGTAAACTCTCCTTTGGGTCCCTAATTGAAGCTTAGAATTACTACAACTCTAGTGGGAATTGTTTCAAGGCTTCTACAAGTGTTTGGGCACCATATTGACTCCTTTGGGGAGTTTACGGCCCAAAGACCCTATTCCCTTGGATTTTACGGCCGTAAACTCCCTTGGGAGGGTTCTTATGGTGCTTTCAAGTCTCTATAATAACTAGGAACAATTCTAGGCTTTAGTACTTGGCTTTAGAAGAGTTTATGGCACCATTTGGTACCATTTCATGGAGTTTACGACCCTGGAACCTTTTGGGCCGTAAACGCCCTCACTCATGGGGTTCTAAGTGTTTTAGCTAGTCCATAATACATTTAGGTACATGCCCAAATTGTTTCTTGGCTCAAGGAAGGATTTAGGGTGTCCTTTGACCCCTTAATAGGAGTTTACGGCCCAAGAACCACTCTTGGCCGTAAACTCTTCAATACTTGTGCTTTTCTTATGTTTTCTAGGTTCTAAACACATTAGTGTACATGTCTATAATGAAGCCTAAGCCTTTGGGGGAAGTAGGGCACATTTAAGCCCTTGAAATTGGTGTTTACGGTCCAAGAATCTCTTGGGTCGTAAACTCCTAAGGCTAAGTGTTCTTGATTGATTTCTAGTCTCAAATGTTCATACATATCATCCTAAGCTAGTTACCTAACAAGGAAATGGGACTAAATGGCCTTTAAGCTTGATTTTGGAGTTTACTCCCCAAGAACGTTCTTGGGCGGTAAACTCCCGGATCTCATGTATTTGACATACAAACTATGTTAATAAGCATAAAACAAGTATTATAACACAACTAGAGAAGTGTACTCACGATTTGGGATGAAAACCCGAAGATCCGTTAGAGAGAATTTGGCTTTTCTCTAATTGGAATTCAACTAATGAACCATTTTGGTTCAGAATTCTATTTATAGTCCTGAGATTTTTGGTAGAAAATATTTCTATTCTCGGAATGAATTCTAATGTCCTAGAGTAATGGAATAACAGTGTTGCACAAAACCTTAGTGCATCCACTCTGCTAATATTTCCTTAGGCATAAAATCCTGAAAACTGCCAAACTTATACTCGAAATCCGAGCTTTCACTGTAACTGGTCTACTTTTATTGGCTTGATATGGTTTGTTCAGAATGGAAATTTCGGGTTGTCACATCACCCAATAAGAAAAATTAGGGCTAGGATCCAACAATAACATTTACATACTAGAAAAGGGATGCCGTAATCTAACATGCAAATAAATTGAAGGTAAGTGAATGACGATTCACTAATTCTCCATTTCAAAAACTTAACTATTAGTCCTAAATGTATTGAGAATTCCTAGGTTCGGATGAGATTCATTGAAACTATTCAATGGCATGTTTAAATCTCGATATGCCCCTCTTGTTTGTGACTGGGATACCGAGGATCACAAAGTGGGTGTGAATTACCATGCAAATTCACATGGTGCCTTCATTGTAACGATCACCTATTCGATGTGCCGGTAAACCACACACGCTCCATCGAACTATGATAAACAATGAATCAACCTTTGCCACCTTCGCTTAGAACCAATTAGTGTGCCGGTAAACCACACACGCTCTACTAACTTCTTAGCAAGGTGCAAAGTGTAATTTCATGGGATTGCATCAATTCACTTTTCTTAAAGTAACTAAGATTGGGAAATTTTAAAAATATGTGTAGTTACTTTATATTTCTTATTATACTTTTAATGAGAGGATGAGGTTGCCCTATCCTACCCGTTCGGCTAACCGCCCTCCACCAATCAAGCAAGCGGTGGGTGTGAGTGTACACCCATTAAGCGCCATTTTATAGGTCGCAACCTTATACCCACCTTATAGATCGGCTTCGTGAATGAGGCCTACTAACGGTAAGACTAGCATTTAGTTATACATATATATATATATATATATATATATATATATATATATATATATATATATATATATATATTATTCTAGTAATATCATATTAGTATAGGGTTGTATTTTAAACCTTTTAAAATCTAGGGTTTGAAATTTAAGTTGTCTAAATTAAAACTTTTAATCACAAATATAAATTTCAAAACTTGAGGGCAAGTTTTAAACATTTAAAACACGGAGGATCAAATAACAAATAATTCCAATTAACAATTAATATCCTAATTATCTATATTTGATTTTATTCAAGATTTCTTTGAAAGATAATTACCAAAATAATTAAAATAATTAATTAATTATCATATAAGGAAATTAAATATTTTATTAGTTGATAAATACCTTTAACTAGATCAAGATAATAGTCATATATATCAAAAAATCAGATTTAGGTTGATCTATTATGATTAAGGTAAGTTTCCATAAGATAATTATAAAAAAATCCCGAATCTGGCCATTCCTGACGCCTGGACTCACCGAGTGCACAAAGGGACTCGCCGAGTCCACTTTGGAACTCGCCGAGTCCATGACTCAGAAACCAAAAAATCAAATTTTGCAGGTTTGTTTCAGTTAATCAAGCAACAATTTAAAGAAAACCAAGCTAGGCTCTGATACCACTGATGGGTTTTAGCCATAAGAACTTTCCTATGTGCGCATGCAAAACCCTAATGCTTGGATCTAGGCTTTCTAATTAAACATGCTTTCAATCCAAGACTTCTAATGGCTATTTAGGTTGAATAACAACATTGAAACAGATGTAGAATCATACATTTAAGTTCCTTGTTGATCTTGAGGTCTTGGAGCTTCTAGAGTCACAAATGTCACTCCTCTAATGGCTTACAAACACCAATAGCAAGGAAGATGATTTAGGAGAGAGGAGAGGGGAGGAAATCGGCCAGGGTTCTCTTGCTTTTGGAGAGGTGCCGATTTCCCTTAGCTATGGGGTCTATTTATACTTGTAGACTCCTTAAGGGTTACAACCTAAACCCTAATTGGATAATCTTCTCTTAAGGCTATCCAAATCCTTTCCATAGATAAGCCTTGGACGAATTTAGCTATCCTTTAGCTTCTAGAATTCGTCCCTTGTATATCTATAAGGATTTAAAGTCTAAAGCTTAACTATCAAACAATTGACAGTTTATACCCCTTTATTTAATTAATCTCTTTAAGTCACCAAATTAATTCCAATTAATTCTATGACTTATATTAATCAAATAACAATATATTATTCTTTATATTATTCTCATAATATATTAATAATATTTACTCTCTTTTAATAAATCATCCTATCAAGTTGCTATGGTGAAGGCAACCCAAAAGGACCATGCACAACCGGGTCAAATACTTGCCTAATATAGTTGCAGCCTTAGACACTATTCCAACACATACAAGAAGGAGTGCAGTAACAAAAGTATTTTCAAACACTCCTGTGAAATCTCAAAAGAATGTCACATCTTTTCAAAAGTACTCTTTTCAAAATTATTCCTTAAATGATACAAAGTGTAAAGGAATTCTACCAACTCCTGAACCTTCAAAATCACCTCAGTCAGTTGTCAGGTCAAAACCTAGGAGTAATTTACGTGCAAAAACTTTTTCAAATTCCAAAGGCACTGCAGCCAAAAATCACTCACTGACCGGAAACAAGACTCAAACGACACCCTCCAGACCGTTGACCTAGTACAGTGTCTGGATAATGAGAAAAATCTTTCTTTTAGATTTTATCCACTCAATATGTTTTATCCAATCCAACCTCGTAATATCCCAAAAGTCACTAAACACCCAAGTTTAGGTCTAAAGACTAATACGGAAATTGTTCCCAAGTCCCACATACATACATTAAGTAGGGAAGTATC
Source organism: Lactuca serriola (assembly GCF_051521515.1). Lineage (NCBI taxonomy): Eukaryota > Viridiplantae > Streptophyta > Magnoliopsida > Asterales > Asteraceae > Lactuca > Lactuca serriola. Next base: position 220,929,952 of record NC_136410.1, on the reverse strand, counting down.
TCATGTGTCCCCGGGCTCCAAACATGTTTGGGTGCCCAATTAACCGTATAATTTTCCAAGCAATGTGCAAGGAGGAACAAGAAGAGGATTGGTTAATTGATAGTGCCTGCTCCTTGCACATGACTGGAAGGTTGGAATACTTTTGTGACTTTAGGCCTATTTGTAACGGTGGAAACGTCACGTTCGGGAACAATGCAAATGGAATCATCAGGGGTTCCGGTGTCTTGACCATGGGAAATTTCTCAATTCAAAAGGTTGCTTATGTAGAAGGTCTCAAATACAACTTGATCAGTGTGGGCCAACTGTGTAAAGCAGGTCATCAGGCTGAATTTGATAATGAATATTGCTACATAATGACAAGTGATAGAAGCACCTGCTTGATCAAATCCAAATCAGAAGGAACAATGTATCCTTTGGATGTCTCACTGATCATTGGCAAACCGTAGTTGTGCTTTATATCCAAAGCGGTATCCGAAGTTAGCTGGTTATGGCACCACAAGCTATCTCATCTGAACTTCCAGTATATCAACAACCTAGTCACCGAAGAACTTGTCTGTGGTCTCCTAATTCTGAAATACAACAAAGATACACTTTTCCCAGCTTGTGAGTGTGGAAAGAAAACAAATGGAAGCCATCCATTGGTTATTGATTCTTCAATTGCCGAGCCACTAGAACGACTTCACATTGACCTCTGCAGACATCTACTGTAGCCAGTCTTCATCACAGAAAGTATATACTGGTTATAGTTAATGACTTCACACGTTTCACTTGGGTCTTGTTCCTAAGACTCAAATCAGACACCGCAGGTCATGATCAACTTCATAAAGGAAATCGAGCTTCAAATCAAGTTACCAGTTAGAAGAATAAGAACTGATAAGGGAACTGAATTTACTAATCATCTCTTGAATAGTTTCTTGGTTTTAAAGGGCATCAGTCACAACTTTTCAGCTCCATACACACCGCAGCAAAATGGAGTAGTAGAGCGAAGAAACTGTACACTGGTTGAAGCAGCAAGATCAATGTTAAACTTTGCCAACCTTCCTCTATACTTCTGGGCCGAAGTAGTGGTGTCACACCCCCGAACCAGACGGCGGAAACGTCTGGGGGCTTCTGCGTGACTTCATCTTGAAATATCATTATAGTGAATATAAATGAAACATAACATCATCATCATCACACATGTAATATAACAACATTCATTGCTTACATCGAGTATTGTATTTGAATATTACATGCCAAAATAGTAAGAGTATGATGAAACAAAATATAACACAATATCCATTAGTTTGTTACGTTCATCCTGCTTCAACGGTTTCTTGAGAATACAAGTTATTTTGAAAATGGTCAACATAAAATGTTGGTGAGTTCATAAGCATGTTTGTGAAAATGATTTGTATAACTTTGAAAACCACCAGAAAATCCGAAATTTTCTGCAAACTGTTTAGTATGTTTGTGTCAGATCTTGTATTAATGCATGTATGTTTTTGTTTATTTGACTAAAAAGGGTAAAGATAATGTAGAGGGAATGTAATGAGCATGTAAAGAGAATGTTCCCAGACAACCCGATGTTGTCTAGAAAAGAGAAAGCTGCCAGGTGGCAAGAAGTTAAGATTGCACAAGTTCAATCCATATGAGTTAGGATTTGTCACTGACCTAGTCTTGTGATTATGGTTTTGACAAATTCACATGGATAGGAACACTTACACCATAAAATCTAAGTGTCATAAGGTTTCTCTTCGATTCATGAAAATGATGGTAAGGAAACTCTTTCACTAATTAGATTTTAAGTAGATAGCAATTGTGACTTTTGCAGTTCTCAAAGTCGTTAGTGGAGCGTGCGTGGTTAACCGGCACACTAACATTGACTTATGAGAAATGGCAAAAGGTCTAAACAATTGAGACTATGATTACAGCATCCCTTTTGATAGTTCTGAAATTGTTTAGACACACTTGTGAGCTATCTAAGAGAGGTGTATGATTTTGATAAAGTCTTATCAAGGCAATCTAGTATCAGAAATCTGAACTTTGGTAAGAAAGTCAATAAAGTATTGATTTCTAGAAGTCCAGTTGATTTCTGGGTACATGTCAAAGCTAGTGGTAGCATAAGTGTTATGCTATTAATCATCATGTTAGTGGGAGCATGATAATTATGATAAAGGTTGCAAGTTAGCAATGTTAATTATAAAAAAACAAAAGGTCTCAATTGGGAAAAAGTTGTTTTGCTATAATTAAGGGAGAGGATATTATACTTCATCTCAAATCTAAAAGCTTAGATTGAGGTCTTAATCGTATTTAGTCAAGAATATATATGAATTTCATGTTGGAATGGCTCAACATAATGAAATTATATATATGGGTTCATTATTTGCGTTCTAAAATTCGATTATAATTACGACATCCCTTTTCATAATCTGAATTATGAGAACTTGGCAAATAGAAATGGAAATATTATAGCAAAAGACTGGTTTAGTCTTTATGTGAGACATCATGAATCGTGTCCCATATGCTTCGGATATAGGATCGATTACATGTGCTATATTCATCCTTTCTAAAATTTTCCAAATGCCTGGGGCATTAAGAAGGGAAAAGGTCTAGAATTGGATATGACTAAAATGATTAAGCAATTGTTGAGGTCAATCTAAGGTTTACCAAGGATTGGTTGCTCAAGGACAGTTAGAAGTATAATATTAATTCTGGAAGGAACATATTGACATAATCTGTAAGGAGGCAACTCCTGTTCAGAAGTGATAGTCAAAATGGAATATGGAAATGTTTCAAACTTAGAAAGTATTCAATCTGTAAGATTAGGAAACTTAATGCAGGAAGGATGTTTCCAAGGAGTTGATCTCCTTTGGAATACACTGTAATGATCGTTGCCAAGTCTTTGTGAATTTGTGCATAATCATTACAAGAGGATCAATGCATATAAGTTTAGAATCTAACAGATTTCGGTAAATGGCATGAATTTGGAATTCTTGCATTTGCAGTAAGGGTTCGGGACTGTGAAAAGATGATCATTGGAGTTATGTTCAATCGATCTAAGTCAAAAAGTAAGGATCATACACAAACATAAAGTGCATACTTGGTGTATGGCAAAGCTATTGTTTAAGAAAAACATAGTGTACATGCTTGGAGCATGGGACAACTAGTGTTTTTAATTCAAGTATAAAGTTGATAAAACCGAAACAATGAATAATGAGTAATCAGTATGGTGATAAACAAAAGTGTTTATTTATATTCATAGTGTTTGATACCATATTTGATTCATTTATTCTTGTGTTTCACTTTGCATGTTTTGACTTCCAGAATAAACTAGGTTATTCTTCTGGAATGACTAAGTTATTCAAACCATCCACAGTCGGTCATATGTTGGAAGTAGATATGAATTAAGACTGTAATGGGTTGGCTTGTAGAGGTCTAAGATGTTGGACAAAGGGCTACAACACTCATGAGTGCTCATAAGTTCTGAGTATTGGATTCAACCCGCGCTCACTGGAATCACTTCATGGATTTTATCACGAGTGATCATGAGACGATAATATCCTATATTCTTCAAACCTAGAGATATGAGTTGTTACTATAAGTTGGTTGTACATTGATTGCATGAAAACGCATTCGGTAACTCGGTGTTATAAAACGTGCCTTTGTGTATGATTCAACAAGTAGTAGAACAAGCCATATGAGTCGAAGTTTATCCATTCCTTTTACCTTCAGGATAAAAGCGATATCTTTGGGCCCCTCGATGATTTAATGATGACACATGCGAGTGCTTGGCCAAGCCAGGACTGATTTGATTTGTTCAATCAGTCAGTCGTCATGAATCGGAAATCGGGAAACAACAAATGGACAGAGAGAATGATTATAATCCATGTCTCAGTCCATATGATATCTAGAATGGAGGAATATATGATCCCTTATCTAATGGACAAGTTCGTTGACAATATCAGAGTTCGACGGCGGCTTTAAGAGCTACGATTGCCAGTTAGGTTTTGAAGTCATACTCAATAATAGTTTTAGACTTATCCGAGTGGGAGACTGTTGGATTAATGTCTAAGTCCATAACTATATTTGGTATGTACTTGACCCGACCCGGCATGGTCCATTTGGGTTGCACTTCACCGGCACAATTTATATGGATAGTATTTTGAGAATAGTATATTTATGATTTATATTAATATATTATAAGTTCTAATATATTAATATATAATCATATTATTTAATTAGTATTGATCAAGAATTAATTTATAATTAATTAAGTGATCAAAATGAACTAATTAAATATGGACTCTTAGATATATATGTGTAGTGGGCCAAGTTCATTTAGGTTGGGCTAAGTCTTCATGGATAGTCCATGGAGCTTTAACCCATGGATCCTAGGAAATGAAAGGTCATGGGTATTAGGGTTTAACTGTAATCCTCCACACTATATAAAGATGTCCTTGGTTGGTGAAATGGGCACTAGTGTGGGTACACTAAGAGGGCTAGCCAATTTCACTAGAGAGAACCAAGTATCCATATTCTCTAAAGTCTTCCAAGGTGTTTTGGTGATTTGTGATTCCATTTGAGGCTTCCACACTATTGGGGCTAAGCTCTTAAAGCTTGTAGTATAGTTACCTCATAGTATGCTAGTTAGGATTAAAGCCTTGGAAAGTTCTTATTTGCATGTATAATAGAGAAAACATAGATCCATGGTTTATAGGGTTGCATGTACACCATAGGAGTGTTAGAATGCTCAAAACCCAACAAAAATATGGGTGTAAGAGGTGATTTTTGAAGAGATCAAGAACTTAATCCATGGATCTAAGAAAGACTTACCCAAGATTGACAGTCTTTTGTGAAGATCTTCTTGAAACACCTAGAGATCTCAAAAATTTGGATGGATGGAAGGAGTATGTTCTTGAGTGTTTTGCGAGAGTTTTCTTGAAAGATTTTTTAGGGAATGAGGGTGGTGTGAGGTGTTTTGGCCGTGAATAAGAAGAAGGAAGGAGAGAGAGGGAGTATGGTGATGTGCATGGAGATCCACCATGAAATAAAGAGGTGGCAAGTGCACAATTTATCTTGTTTCCTTTTTTTCTTTTTTCTTTTTTTGTCTAATAAGCATAATAGGTCTAGAATTTGGGCTTAAGAGAAAGGAATTGAGGGAATTTGGGCCTTCTCTTAACTTAATCGAATTTATGAAGCCCAATAATAGATTTTCGGCCCAGTGGGCCTTTACGAAGGTTCGCGACCCAAAATGGTAAAAAAAAAGGAACGGGTTTATGGCCCATTAAGCTTAATTAAATCACTTATGACACGTCATGGTCCATTAGATGTAGAATGAATCATTTTAGGCCCAAATGGCCCAAACTGTTATAGATTGATGAATTGATGATTTATTGGTCCCTTTGGCCCAATAAGAGAATCCTAGTCCATAATGAACTTGAACTGAGATTTCTAGGGTTTCCAACCCATAATTGAACATATAAGATGTATTGTATTAGGTTTTGATCTTCATTCATGAGTTTGGATTCAAATGGATGACATTGATTGAACATAGGGTATGATATTCACTTAGAGTACAAGCCTTACAATAGATGATGTTTTCATGAGAATAGAATTTCCTAGCAAAAATGTCAATTCTGACATCATCCTCCTGTTAGAGGGAATTTCGTCCCGAAATTCTTTCGAAAGATAGGTTCATGAATGAGAGAATATGTGAGGGTACTTCTGCTTCATCTGGTCTTCGCGTTACCATGTGAATTCCGGCCCATGCTTAACGTTCCATCGAACCTTTATAATCAGAATTCGGCTTTGTTTTGTACGCTTTACTTCCCTATCCAATACCTTGACTGGTTCTTCGACAAACAGGAGATTCTCGTATATCTCGATCTCTTTGAAAGGAATGACAGAGTCTCATCTGGTAGGCACCCTTTTTAGATTTGAGACGCTAAACACGGTGTGTACGTTGCTGAGTTTGGCAGGTAGCTGCAGCATACAAGCCATTTGACCAATCCGGGCAAGAATCTCGAATGATCCAATGTATCACGGGTTCAGTTTTCCTTGTTTCCCACAGCGAATCATTCCCTTCCAAGGAGATTCCTTTAATAATGCTTGATGCCCGACTTGACATTCTAATGGCTTACTCCACTTGTCAGAATAACTCTTCTATCGGTCTCTTGATGCTTGAAGTCGAGATTTGATTTGGATTATCTTCTCTATTGTTTCACAAATGGTTTCTAGTCTCGTGAGAGTACTGGCAAGTGGTCTGTATTTTTGACCATAAGAGCCTCGAAAAGAGCATCCTTGATGCTCGTGCGATACCTGTTATCGCGTGAGAATTGAATCAAGGGAAAATGGGTATCCCCTTACTTGACGAAATCAATCACACAGATTCGGAGCATGTCTTCGAGTGTTCGAATGGCACGTTCACTTTGGCTATTGGTTTGAGGTTGGTAAGCAAAGCTCATATTTAGCTATGTTCCCATAGCCTTCTGAAATGACTATCAAAGTATTGAAGTAATCCCGTTATCTCGATCTGAGATAGTAGATACCAATATTTCATGGAGTCTCACGATCTCCTTGATATAGATCCAAGCTAATCTTTCTGTCTTGTTTGATTTTTGTATTGGCAGGAAATGGGCGGATTGGGTTAAACTATCGACGATCGCCCAGATAATGCCCAACTCAACTCGCATAACTATAAGCTTCATCCTTCGACTTCGAGAGTTTTATCCATCCATGTAGTGTTTTCTTCGCAATATTCTCCGGCTTTGATGCTTTCAAGGCTGGTCGTAGATGTTGACAGTGTTTCGTTCTTGCTTCGTGAGCAGATGAGTATGTTATCGATGAAAATAATTAAAAAGGATGACTAGGAATGGTTGGGAGAACTTGGTTCGTAGGGTCCATGAATACCGTGGGAGCATTCATTAGACTGAAGGGTATTACAACGAATTTGAAATGGTCACGACAAGTTCGGAAAACAGTTTTTGGAATGTCCTCTTCTCGGACTCGGAGCTGATGGTAACCGGATCTTAGATCTATTTTGGAGAGGCAACCACCTCCTTGGGTCTGGTCAAATAGGTTGTCAATCCAAGGGAGTGGGTATTGATTTTTGATAGTGAGCTTATCAATTTCCTAAAATTGTTGCACCTTCTGAAGGATCCGTTATCTTGAAGAACAAGACCGGAGCCCCCCAGGGTGAAAAGCTTGGTTCGATGGATACTTTGCTCAAAAATTTTCTTAATTGACTGGATAACTCCTAAATTTCGGCGGGAATCAACCTATAGGGTGTATTGGCAATAGATGTGGTTCCCGGTATGAGGTTGATTCGAAGTTCGACCTGTCTCTCTGGGGTATTCCCGGAAGTTCTTCGGGAAATACATCCGGAAAATCGCATGCTACTGGAATACCTTGCATGCTTACTTCTTCCTTGGTCTTGTCCATAACAAGAGCGAGGAAAACATAGTTCTTCCGGTGCAAGCACTTCTATGCCTTGATGCACGAGATAGGAAGAGGATTGACACTAGGCTTATCACCATAGACTATCAGAGTTTCGTGATTAGGGAGGTGAAGGCAAACGGCCTTCTCGTGACACATAGTATCAACATGGTGGGGCTTAACCAGTCCATGCCAATTATCACATCAAAAATCCTAACATTCACTGGCATTAAATCTATTTGAAATGAATGGTTGTTTAGTGTTAAGGTGTACTCTACATAAATATCTTCGGTTGATTTGTTTTTTTTTTTTTCCATTAGCCGTCTCCACCGTGAAGGATTTGTTTAGCTTCTAGGGTTGTTTTTTAGTAAGTGCTTGAATTTGTTACTAACGAAGCTTCGCTCAGCTTCACTATTGAATAAGAGGTAAGCGAAAGAGTTGTTAAGTGGGAACATAACAGTTCCAACCGTCGGGTCTTGGACTGCTTTGCCTTGACCCAAGGTCAGGACCATTTCTGATCCTTCTGCTCCTTGATTGTTAGCCTTGGGGCAATTGCGCCTGAAGTGACCGGTTCCTCCACACCCATAGCAAGTGTGACTGGTCTCATCATTGGTGTTGTTGTTAAGGTTGTTGCTATTGTTGTTGTTTTCATTTGGCTGACAATTCTAGCACGGATAAGTTCTATAGTATTTGGTGGTGTGATTCTTTCGGTTGCATTTCTTACAATGCAGCTCTCGACAGGCTCCCTTACGATGGAAAATGCACTGGTTGCATTTTAGAAGGCTTCCAGCATATGGTCTCACTGATGTTGGTGTAATAGGGGTCATGGTTGCATGAACAACAGCAACATGTTGCTTCTTTGAGAACCTTTGAGTGGGTTGTCCCTTTCTCTTACTTCCAGACTTTTTCTTCCTGCTCTTAAGCTTGGGGTTTAGTGTGCCTTGATAAGATGTCACTCGTTGGTTCCCATGCTCGTTCCTTCGGCTGGATTTGTCAATGCTATTTCCGCCTCCATTGGTGTTGTTTTCATTGATTTGTGTCATAGCAGCGGTTACTGTCGCTATTACAGAAGCTTGGAATGTAGCAGAGTCCATTTGCAGGAGCGGTGTCTCGCGGGTGCGCTTGTCATTCCTGTGGGATGGCATTTTCCTGCTGCATGTTGATGAGCCAGATCGTAAGTAATGATCGTCATTCCTGGTTGTACTCTATAAATTTCACGTCTCATCGTATGATTCTCATTGTTTCCATCTACATCCATATGATGTATTTACGGTAGTAGGTAATCACATATTTGGCACTATCGTTACATCTATCCTTAGTGTATATAGGTTGTTTTGGTTTTGAGATCCTTAAGTATCTAGTGGTATTGAGGGTTCGGTTGTGCATATAATTGAATTTATGCAATAACATGAAATGAAGATAGAATATAATTGTTCCACTGGTAACTACCATCTTAGTACACGAAAGAGAGTCATATCGGATAGTAGGGGGGAAAAAGAAAAGGCTGATCCTAATTGTGGTGGAAAGTGTCTGGTGGTGGTGCTGATGAAGTGGATGCACCTCGGAGACGAGCTTCTTGTTGCTCGGTATCTCGTAGTTGTACCTCCCAAACTAACCGTCTCACTTGGGAGTCTCCGTTCACTTCCTGTGTTTGTCTCTCATCTCTCTTAATAGCAAACCGTATTTGTTCCGTTCGATTTGAGGTGTCTTGAGCTCAGTTATCAATACCTCGGGTGCGCCGGACCATGACTGGGAGGGCCCGGTCAGCTGGTCCTCTATGAAAAAGATCCAAAAGGCCTCGGTTCCTACCGTAATGTGGTCGTATCCCATGTTGGTGACTCTATCTCCAAATATCGTGTGCCCAAGGGGGCATGGGGCCATCGGGGCCCACACGATTAGTCAGTACTCTGGATTTACATGGAGGATTGATGACATTGGATTCTGCATCCGAGTCATCATCATCATTGCCCTCGGGATCTTCCTCTTTGAGGTCCACTATTGACTCGGCGGGTCCATCTGCAAGTTCTACTTTGTGTTCCTCCTCTGGTTCTTCCTCCAAGTCTCCTTTTGGGTCTTCCTCTGGGTCGAGCCACCCTTCTATTCCTTGACTAGGGAGATAGGGGTTTCCTGGCTAATAATACTCGTCTATAGTGTATTGCACAAAGGGGTATAATTACTAGATACAAATAGCACACCAAATACTCCTATAGTATTTAAATTTTGTTTAGGTTTGATTCTATAAGCTCTTTGGATAATTAAATGGTAATTTTTTGATTCATTGCCCATCACAATTACTCCCAAACACATGTTGGTCGTATTTTGAATGAATGTAGTTGATCAGGCTACGTTCACCCCCATTACAACTACATAACTGCCCGAGTTTAATAGCGATGTTCAAATCCTCTAAAGAATTTTACTGTTCTTGTTGTGTTATTATTCTAAAATGCACACAAAGGTATATATTTTAAATTATTATGTTCAGAGTTGTTTAGTCCCATTGTATTTATAGTTGCATATCCTGCATGATTAGATATGCTAGTTCACTAAAAACAATGCCCTAATACCAATCTGTCACACCCCCGAACCAGACGGCGGAAACGTCCGGGGGCTTGTGCGTGACTTCATCTTGAAATATCATTAGAGTGAATATAAATGAAACATAACATCATCATCATCACACATGTAATATAACAACATTCATTGTTTACATCGAGTATTGTATTTGAATATTACATGCCAAAATAGTAAGAGTATGATGAAACAAAATATAACACAATATCCATTAGTTTGTTTCGTTCATCCGCCTTCAACGGTTTCCTGAGAATACAAGTTATTTTGAAAATGGTCAACATAAAATGTTGGTGAGTTCATAAGCATGTTTGTGAAAATGATTTGTATAACTTTGAAAACCACCAGAAAATCCGAAATTTTCTGCAAACTGTTTAGTATGTTTGTGTCAGATCTTGTAATATTAATGCATGTATGTTTTTGTTTATTAGACTAAAAAGGGTAAAGATAATGTACAGGAAATGTAATGAGCATGTAAAGAGAATGTTCCCAGACAACCCGATGTTGTCTATAAAAGAGAAAGCTGCCATACCAACCCCCGAGGTTGAGTACCAGTACGAGAATGTTTCCGAGTAAGCAAAAAGAAAAGAGAAGGGTCTTCCGTAAACTTTATAACGTTAATTCCTATAAGTGAGTCGTCATAACCATACTAAATAATGACAATTTCGCCTGTCTTGGCGTTGTTGGACACCGGTTTTGATTTTTGATTATATGGTTTTCTTCACCCTAGATTGAGTTAGTCTAACTGTAGCGAACAACTCGGGTGTGAGGTGTCATCCCCGTATAGATCTATACACAAATCCCCACTCTCCCTCCAAGAGACTCTGGTTATAACTACAGGCTATGATCGTACACTTAATAGGTGCCAACCGACAAAACTCACTAGATCCTTAATCGAATTTACGCGAAGAAAGGTATAATCTCATTCCAGGCCCAATGAACCATGTAAGCGAACCACTAAGGCATCACTAAACATGTAAATCATTTAAAGGCCCAAATTGGAATGAAATTATATTAAATGGGCCCGAAATATATATATGAAAGGACAACTAAGGCTCATTTCACATGTAAGGTATTTATAGGCCCAAATAGAAAACAAATAGTATCCAAGGTCCGTCGCACATGTTAATGGGTCAATGAGGCCCAATAAACATATAAATAGTATACAGGACCTATCACACACAAAAATGGGCCACTAAGGCCCAATAACTTAGAAATGATCAAATGAATTCGTTTGTTAGTTTATCGTTGGTTTTGGTTCAAGCATTCACTAAAATCGCATAAAAGCCCACTTTTTGTAAAAACGACGTTCCTGGCCCAATAAGCCAAAAATTTACAGTTAAGGCCTAATTTATGTAAGAATAAAACTTTAGTCTCCAATTTGTTAAAACCTTGTGTTGATGACTAGTTTGTGGTAAAAATAACATTTTAAACCCATTTTTGTCAAAAATATCATTTTTGGCTTGATCTTTGTGAAAACACACATTTTTCTAGTTTTGGGCTTTTTTGACCTAGTTGTTGGAAAATTCGTAGAAAAATCATCGTAAGTCGAACTTTGGATCTGTAAATTCTGGAAGTTTGGAAATTTGGTCTAATTTGTTTACAATTTTTCTCATAGTTTTTGATGGCTTCTAACAAGTGTGAAATTTCTCACCTTCACAGGTTGGTCCGAAATTATTTCAAACATGATAGGCAGTTTTGTAAACTTCGTCAAAAATTATAAAAAAAATCGTATGAGAACGTGACAGTAGTCATTTTAAAGGTATAAATCTGAACTTTATCCATGTAAAACATTTTTGAAAAATATTTTGCATTAAGAGGGTCAAAACAGTACGAGATTGGGCTAAAACTTTCCTGTCAAAAGCTGATTTTGAGTATAAGTTATAGATCTTTGAGCACAACACTCATTTTTGCTATTTTAAGTGTATAATTCCCAGATCTACAAGTTTATATGTAATATATGTGATAAAACATACTTTTCTCAAGGTTCTTATTAAGATCCAAGTGATAAACTTCAAGTTCTTAACATCTTTTTAGATTAATGAAGTAATCAACACATAATCATCAAATAATTCATGGAAAACACACATAGTCATGCATATACACATAGATCTACACAAATCAACTTGTATTCTCCCCCAAAAACAAGTAAAAACCAAAAACAAGGGGGGTATGAACTCACCTTGGGGTGATGGATCGGTTTTGATGACGAAGTGGAAGAAGATTTTTGATCCTAGCAAGCTTTCTTGAGTAGATTTTGATCTTAGATGGTTCTAAGAACATGATCCACAAAAAATATGGGTGTAAGAGGAGATTTTTGAAGATATCAAGAAGTTAATCCATGGATCTAAGAAATACTTACCCAAGATTGACGGTCTTTAGTGAAGATCTTCTTGAAACACCTAGAGATCTCGAAAATTTGGATGGATGGAAGGAGGATGTTCTTGAGTGTTTTGAGAGAGTTTTCTTGAAAGATTTTTGAGAGAATGAGGGTGGTGTGAGGTTTTTTGGCCGTGAATAAGAAGAAGGGAGAATAGAGAGGGAGTATGGTGATGTGCATGGAGATCCACCATGCAATAAAGAGGTGGCAAGTGCACAATTTATCTTATTTCCTTTTTTTCTTTTTTTTTGTCTAATAAGCATAATGGGTCTAGAATTTGGGCTTAAGAGAAAGGAATTGAGGGAATTTGGGTCTTCTCTTAACGTAATCAAATTTATAAAGCCCAATAATAGATTTTCGGCCCAGTGGGCCTTTAAGAAGGTTCATGGCCCAAAATGGTAAAAAAAAAAAGGAACGAGTTTATGGCCTATTAAGGTTAATTAAAGCATTTATGACATGTCATGGTCCATTGGAGGTAGAATGGATCATTCTAGGCCCAAATGGCCCAAACTATTATATATTGATGAATTGATGATTTATTGGTCCCTTAGGCCCAATAAGAGAATCCTTGTCCATAATTAACTTGAGCCGAGATTTATAGGGTTTCCTGTTGGATAAGGTGTCTAAGTCCATAACTATTTCTGGTTAGTACTTGACCCGACCCGGCATGGTCCATTTGGGTTGCATGACACCATGCAATTGGATAGACTAAATGAGAGGAATAACACTTGGAGATTATTAATATATTATAAGTTCTAATATATTAATAATATTATTTGATTAGTTTGATCAAAGAATTAATTTGGAATTAATTAAGTGATCAAAAGATAACTAATTAAATATATGGGTTGATTATGTAAATCATTCATATCTTGTATAGTAGGCTAAGAGGCTCCATGGATTATCAAGTTGGGTTCTACCCATAGGATGCTCCGTGGATGCTCCATGGGAGTTACAAACCCATGGGTCATGGAAATGAAGAGTCATGACACATTAGGGTTTACATGGTGTAACCCTAGATGTGTCAACACTATATAAGAGTCCCATTCTCCACCAAAATCGGCTACACATAAGAAACAAGAGGGCTAGGCCGATTTCAAGAAGTGTGTATTCTCTCAAAAGTCTTTCCAAGAGCATTTGGTGTTGTGTGAATCATTTGAGGCATCACACTTGGGGTGCTAGGCTCACAAGGTTTCTAGGAACATAAGCGACAACAAGGTAAGTTATTCTATCTTTCATTCAAGTTAAGATTGTTCCCCATGTATGCTAGATAGGAATATATAACCTTGGAATTCAACTTTGCATGATAATTAGATAAACATAGATCCAAGGTTATGAGGGTTGCATGTACACTTAGGAAGTGTTAGAATGCTCAAAACCCATCATTTCCAACCGATAGTTGAACATATAATATGTATTGTATTAGGTTTTGACCTTCATTCAAGAGTTTGGATTCAAATGGATGATGTTGATTGAACATAGGGTATGATATTCACTTAGAGTACAAGCCTTACAATAGATGATGTTTTCATGAGAATAGAATTTCCTAGCAAAAATGCCAGTTGTGACAAGTGGCAACTGCATGCTTTGTTCAAAACCGAAGCATTATCTGCAAACGTCTTAACAAAACTCCATATGAAGGTCTCAACAACCGCAAACCTAATGTCAGATTCTTCCACATATTTGGATGCAAATGTTTTGTGATCAACAACAAGGATCACCTTAACAAATTTGCACCAATAAAGTAGAAAGCCTACAGGGTTCTCATTAGATGCACACGGCTGATAGTAGAAAGCTTCGATGTCAACTTTGATGACTATTATGTCCGTAAAACTTGTAACATCCCAAAATTCAAGACTAAAAATTTCTTTTAATAAAGTACCACTTAAAGTAAAATCATCATTTCAAAACATAAACAGAGTATTAGTTTTCAAAACACATGTTCATTATCAGAGTAAAACATTCCCAGGTTAACTAATCTATGGTGTGTGCCATGCGATCATCCCGAGTTCCATCATCCGCTACCGGACGTACCAGAAAACAAAACTGAAAGTCGTAAGCACGAAGCTTAGTGAGTTCCCCACCTTACCACATACCATGCAAACATATAACAACCAATGTTCAGCTAGGAGTTATGGGCCTTGCCCACACTCGGGAAGATACGGGCCCTGCCCACACTTCGCTATCTGGGAGATACGGGCCTTACCCACACTTGTGAAGATACGGGCCCTGCCCACACTACGCTATCTAGGAGATACGAGCCTAGCCTACACTCCAACCTCGGAGAGATACGGGCCTTGCCCACACTCAACCGCTAACCCATAACATACAAGTATCACGCAGACAACAAGTATAAGCAACTCTATTATATTAACACCTATATCATACTTGACTAAACCCAGAGATACGGGCTCGGCCCACACTCTAGTACTAGCATCTCGTCTACACGGGTCGGCCTTGGTGCCTTAGACCCGTTCCTACTGGAAAGGAAACTCACCTGATACTGCTGAACTGCTGCTGCTAACCCCTTTGACCGCTACCTGACCACTGACTCCGAACTGCTGCTCCGCTAGCTCCCTGAGCTACCAATATCAACATAACACTGAGACTAACTGACCTTCAAAGGTCAACCAAGCCAACTCTGGTCAAAGTCAACGTCCTGGTCAAAGTCAATCTTCCAGGTCAACCCTACTCGTCGAGTCACCCTACTGACTCGCCGAGTTCATAAGTCCAGAGTCCTTCCACTCGCGACTCTACTCGCCAAGTCAGCCCCTGACTCGCCGAGTCTACTGATTCCCGATTCCTGTCCTGTCCAACTCACTGAGTCCTGGCTCGACTCGCTGACTCGAGACTTAACTCGAAGGGTTTGGAACCACGCAACCTGACTCGCCGAGTCTAAAAACAGACTCATCGAGCACACGACAATCTTCATCCAACTCGCCGAGTTGTTCATCCAACTCGCCGAGTTCATGCTCATCTTTATCCGACTCGACGAGTTGTTCATCCCACTCGTCGAGTTCCTCCTCATCTTCAAGCTACTTGCCGAGTCCACTCGAAGGACTCGCCGAGTCCATTAAGATCCACTTACATGCAGAGGACTTCCGAGTCATGCATGAACTCCAAACTGTAGATCTACCCTTCCCAAGCCTATTCCCCACGTAAAGTTGCAAACTTTACGTGTAGAGAGGGCGATCTAGGCAAAATGCACTACTAACTAGGGTTTAAGACCAAGAGGCTCCAAAATCCACCCAATGGCTGATACTTTACGGGATTCTAAACCAACACAAGCATGGATCTGAGGTAGCAACCTCAGATCCGGACCTCAAGCCTGAAATTGATCTTAGGCATGGCTTAAAAGCCCCAAAACTCATAACCAAAGAAGATCTAAAGGAGGGAAACGAATTGAAACCTTCCAATGCTCTGAAATGTTCCCCAAACTTCAGATCCAAAGTCACTCCTTGATGCTTCAAAGATTCCCACTTCTTCTTCTTCTTCTAAATCACTCAAAAATGGCCAAAAGCATGAATCATCACAATGGGGGCTTAGGGTGCGGCGTTCTGGGTGTTAGAGACAGTAAAGGAGCCCTAGGAAGAGGATTGAGACGTTAAAATAGGCTCCAAGCCCCGGATTTAGGGTTTTCCTCGTACAGACCAGACTCGCCGAGTCCACTTGGCCGACTCGCCGAGTTGGTCACTTACTCCTCGACCCGGATCCCGCTTCGACTCGCCGAGTCCTTCCTTGGACTTGCCGAGTCCCTCCTAAATTTAGGGTTTCCTTTACTTTCTTAACTTTCAAAATCTTGGGTGTTATAACTCTCCCCCACTTAAACTGAACTTCGTCCTCGAAGTTTACCATGGCCCACCGCCTGCGATCTGCCTCCAATACCCAACACCAGCCGCCTACCTGCGCTGGTCTCCCACCTGGTCATTCTGACTAACATCAACCTCGTGGGTAAACCTCGGGTCGAACCTGACCCCGAACAACTTAGAAACAGAACTTACTCGACCGATAATCCTTCTGGTACACACCGAGTACTGCATTGAACCCGCAGAGGTTCTCCACTACTTTCCTTGCGCAATTTCCTTTCCTTCCCCAAGGCAAAGCCTCATAACCGACTTTTCCTCTGACACTGTGAAGGCCCTATCCTTCACTAACTCCATCACCCACGCTATTACCAGAGCGGGTCATCACCGTCTGTCACCACTGACACTGCTCTCCGACAGAACTTGGTGCCTAGCACCCCTCGACCAACTATCCTGCCAGCACTTGCATTCCAACACAAATACTAATACTGTCCAAAACTCTGAAACTATCCAAACACTGAACTGCCTGCAATACTGAACATGCCTGAAACTCTGAACTAACAGAAACACTGAGCTGCCTGAATCACTGAACTGACTGAGACACTGAGCTGCCTGAAACACTGAACTGACTGAAACACTGAACTGACTGAAACACTAAGCTGCCTGAAACACTGAACTGCCTGAAACACTAAGCTCCAACTCAACTGTGGAGCCAAAGGACTCCTCACTTAGTCGCTCCCACGACTTCTGAACGAAATCTTTCTCTGAAACTAGTTTCCACTAGTTATCCTGTCACTGTGGCTCTAACAACCTTCCGATCCAACCGATCGGGTCCAAACGTCACATCCTGACATCATCAATTCCACGACTAACAACACGATGGCTCCCAGACTGACGGTAGCCCTTAACATACCCGAACCCCAACGGTCCACTGCTACTCTGATCTCATAACTGATGTGACGACCTATAGCCAAATTGTTGACTTAGCCATAACTAAACCATTTGGGAAATCCGAAATCTAACCCGTGGATTCCCATATCCTCACTGCTGCACCCGCGGACTTACAACTCTCTAATACCATCTGGCTGCTAATGGATGCTACGGATACCCCCGCATACTTACAACACCACTACTACTATCCGACTACTAGTGAATGCTACGGCTACCCCCGCAGACTTACAACACTACCACTACTATCCCGAGGGCATCCTGACTATCCCTAGTCTCGCTAGTGATTCCTCCTCCTGATTTCTCAAAACCAGCCCTCAGTCTTTGAATACTGCATCATCCTCGACATCTTATATCCTTAATATACTTAGCGCTTCGTCGAGGAACTCTTCGGCTTGGTTCCCAAACCAACCGTCTACTAATCCGGATACAAGAAGCTATTGTTGGGAAGTTTCCAAACTCCCAACCCCTGAATTTACACAACCCTGCATGCTGACTCTGACACTGGCTACTAATACGAAAACATCTCTTGCTAACCGCTCTCAGGATCCTCATTCCGATTCACTTGAGCCCCTACAGGTGATCCTCCAATCCTGGATTCTCAACCAGCTTTCGACCATCTTGTTCGCACGCGCTAACTGGTGGGGGGTTTCTCAAACTCCCAACCCTGAATCCTTAGTCCATCAAACGCTGAACTACTCCTTTTCCTTCTCGGAGGCCACATACTCGCTCTGGGTATGCGTGCTCTTACCTGGGCACACTCGGAGGATTCTCCCCCACTTCGATCCTGCTTACCCCTTGTTGCTCGATCCTCAAAAGAGATCCCGATCTTTGCTGCCATTCCATAATCATTCTGCTAAGGAACCCAAGCCTACCATAGCTAGGGATCTAACCAATCCGTCTCTAACACTATGCCACTCCGAACTAGCGAGACGTACCAAATCCTTCCCAAGCATGCTACAGTTACTGCACCCTTCGAAACCTTCTTCAATAGAGCACATCCCCAAACTACCATACCATATCCAAGGTATGCAGATGGCATATAACTCGATCACAATCAACCAATCAAAATAAAATACTTTTACCGCTAATGATGCAGAACCATAACAATTAAATCATGCACAAACAAAAGAACTGAAAATGGGAAGTTGCATACCTGCAACGTCCGGCGTTGCTCGCGTCTCCAAGGTCGTCATCTGAAAAGCCCTGCTCCCTGCTGCAGGTGTCTCTACCCGGCCCTGACGGCCATCTGCGATCCTCAAATTTGCAGGGGCGGGTGCCATCACCCGTCCCGCCGAAGACAAACTGGGGCACTGGGCCTTCTTGTGGCCCCGCTGGTTGCAATGAAAACATATCAAGTCTGGTCCCTGCGCGGTGGTAGCAGTACAATCCCTGCTGAAATGACCAGTCCGACCGCGTTTGAAGCAGCCAGACTCACCACCGCTACCACTCCTGCACGCGCCCCCGTGCGCCCTGCCACACTTTCCGCACCGACTGCGGTCCTGATGATGCCTCGATCTCGAATCCGATCCCTTGGGCCTTTTGCCCGAACCCGTAGCTACCTGAACCTCATCCGGCTTCCTCTTCCGGATCTGTTCCAAATCAATTTCCCTTTCTCTAGCCCAAGAAATCATATCTTCCAGCGTCTTACCGCTAGACCTGCTCACGAACTCCCTGATGTCATCCCTCAACATCTCATGGTACCGAGCCTTCTTCATCTCCTCATCCGCTACATACTGCAGTACAAGAAGAGCCCTCTCCCTGAACTTGGCAGTGATCCCCGCCACAGTCTTAGTAGTCTGCGTCAAATCCTGAAACTCTCGTGCCAGCTGCTGCACCTCAATAATTGGCGAAAACTCCGCCCTGAACCTGGCCGAGAAATCGCTCCAAGTCATCGCGTCCAACGCGGCATCATCCCCCAAAGCATGACCGATCTCCTCCCACCAATCCCTCGCTCTGTCCTTCAGGAGACCAGAGGCGAATCTAACCTTGTCCCCCCAGGACACTTGCTCGCACGAAAAGCGTTGGCAACATCAGCCAACCATCTGCTGCTAGCAATGGGGTCCTTAGCCCCATGATAATCTAGTGCCCCGCAGGCTCTGAACTTTCGAAATGTCAAGGTACGCGCGCCCATCAATGCCATCATCTCAGTATGGAAGGCTCTCAGCCTCTCATCCAAAATCTCCAGTATACCCTCCTTGACCGTGCCAAAGATCACAGGAGTCTGAGCTAGAATACTGCACGTAACCTCAGCTGATATCCACTCTCTCATCTGCTCCTCGAGCTGCTCGGTCCCTGAACCCGAGACTGATGCCTCTCCAGCGCCTGATCCGCCCGCTGGTCTCTCTCGCAATGTCACCATGCTGAAAATATACCACAACCACTATCAGAATACTCATCACTGATGCGAGACCAGACATGCCCTACCAGGTTCCCGGTCTTGTCTCTGCCCTTCCCTAATCGAGTACGGATCCTCTACTTTCAGTAGTACGGGCCCATACTACCTTCCACATCTATCTGTACTTTCCTCAGGAATTGCCTTAACTCCACCAGGTCCCTTATCCACTAATACTGCTCCCAACACTATCTCATCCTAGGCTTACCCTAGGGAAACCTCTAACCCAACTCAAACCAGTCCTCAGCTGTTGAAGGTCTCCTTGTGATGCCAATTAGCCATCACCTGGATACCATCACATGCGACGAGGCTCAGATAATCCTTCAAGTAAAAGACTCGTCCCTACAACGGTTAGACTCAAACGAGAGCTGCGTAATAGGGCCAATTCCAGTACTCTGAGATTATTCAACCCTGATCACATGTGACGTAACGTATCCATCTAATGGCTAACTCCCATCACTCAAAATCCCACAATGCACAAAGCAAGCAGCATTCGGACAAGGGGAAAATCTAACCACAACATACTCAAGCAATCATATCCACGTAGCAAGAATCTGAACTAGCATGCATCACAACTCATAAACTCAGGCATAACCTAAACAGGCCATCCTACTGCTGTCTAATCAGCACTATCATGCAGCTCAAAAGCACAATTAACAGGCACATAAGGCATCATCCCTCGATCCTTAGTCCTATTCTAGCTTGTTGTTCTATCAACTGATAATCATAACATAAACTTGTATGGGTATTTTGGGGTACTTACTTGAGCTCGGTTGATTGCATGCACCACACCTCTTTTCTCTTTTCAAAGTTCTTTTCTTTCTGAATTCTTTTTGCTTTTATAAAACTGTTTTTCGTTCTCAAAATTCTTTTTACCAAACTGTCTTTTCACTTTTGAAAACTTTTTATCCGACCCCTCAGTTTGAGTTCAGGCACACCCGAGAGTATGCCCGAATTCCTCAAACCAAGGCTCTGATACCAACTTGTAACATCCCAAAATTCAAGACTAAAAATTTCTTTTAATAAACTACCACTTAAAGTAAAATCATCATTTCAAAACATAAACAGAGTATTAGTTTTCAAAACACATGTTCATTATCAGAGTAAAACATTCCCAGGCTAACTAATCTATGGTGTGTGCCATGCGATCATCCCGAGCTTCATCATCCGCTACCGGACGTATCTGAAAACAAAATTGAAAGTCGTAAGCACGAAGCTTAGTGAGTTCCCCACCTTACCACATACCATGCAAACATATAACAACCAATGTTCAGCTAGGAGTTACGGGCCTTGCCCACACTCGGGAAGATATGGGCCCTGCCCACACTTCGCTATCTGGGAGATACGGGCCTTGCCCACACTCGTGAAGATACGGGCCCTGCCCACACTACGCTATCTGGGAGATACGGGCCTAGCCCACACTCCAACCTCGGAGAGATACGGGCCCTGTCCACACTCAACCGCTAACCCATAACATACAAGTATCACGCAGACAACAAGTATAAGCAACTCTATTATATTAACACCTATATCATACTTGACTAAACCCAGAGATACGGGCTCGGCCCACACTCTAGTACTAGCATCTCGTCTACACGGGTTGGCCTTGGTGCCTTAGACCCGTTCCTACTGGAAAGGAAACTCACCTGATACTGCTGAACTGCTGCTGCTAACCCCTTTGACCGCTACCTGACCACTGACTCCGAACTGCTGCTCCGCTAGCTCCCCGAGCTACCAATATCAACATAACACTTAGTCTAACTGACCTTCAAAGGTCAACCAAGCCAACTCTGGTCAAAGTCAACGTCCTGGTCAAAGTCAATCTTCCAGGTCAACCCTACTCGTCGAGTCACCCTACTGACTCGCCGAGTTCATAAGTCCAGAGTCCTTCCACTCGCGACTCTACTCGCCGATTCAGCCCCTGACTCGCCGAGTCTACTGATTCCCGATTCCTGTCCTGTCCAACTCACTGAGTCCTGGCTCGACTCGCTGACTCGAGACTTAACTCGAAGGGTTTGGGACCACGCGACCTGACTTGCCGAGTCTAAAAACAGACTCGTCGAGCACACGGCAATCTTCATCCAACTCACCGAGTTGTTCATCCAACTCGCCGAGTTCATGCTCATCTTTATCCGACTCGACGAGTTGTTCATCCCACTCGTCGAGTTCCTCCTCATCTTCAAGCTACTTGCCGAGTCCACTCGAAGGACTCGCCGAGTCCATTAAGATCCACTTACATGCAGAGGACTTCCGAGTCATGCATGAACTCCAAACTGTAGATCTACCCTTCCCAAGCCTATTCCCCACGTAAAGTTGCAAACTTTACGTGTAGAGAGGGAGATCTAGGCAAAATGCACTACTAACTAGGGTTTAAGACCAAGAGGCTCCAAAATCCACCTAATGGCTGATACTTTACGGGATTCTAAACCAACACAAGCATGGATCTGAGGTAGCAACCTCAGATCCGGACCTCAAGCTTGAAATTGATCTTAGACATGGCTTCAAAGCCCCAAAACTCATAACCAAAGAAGATCTAAAGGAGGGAAACGAATTGATACCTTCCAATGCTCTGAAATGTTCCCCAAACTTCAGATCCAATGCCGCTCCTTGATGCTTCAAAGATTCCCACTTCTTCTTCTTCTTCTAAATCACTCAAAAATGGCCAAAAGCATGAATCATCACAATGGGGGCTTAGGGTGCGGCGTTCTGGGTGTGAGAGACAGTAAAGGAGCCCTAGGAAGAGGATTGAGACGTTAAAATAGGCTCCAAGCCCTGGATTTAGGGTTTTCCTCGCACAGACCAGACTTGCCGAGTCCACTTGGCCGACTCGCCGAGTTGGTCACTTACTCCTCGACCCGGATCCCGCTTCGACTCGCCGAGTCCTTCCTTGGACTCGCCGAGTCCCTCCTAAATTTAGGGTTTCCTTTACTTTCTTGGCTTTCAAAATCTTGGGTGTTACAAAACTGCTCCGTCAAGTGAAACAAAAGTTATCTTGTAAAGTGATATCCCAGTCTCTTTGGGTCCCCTAAATATAGTTGAAATCCACTATGATGATCTCTTTGACCCCGCAGAGACAACTCATCTCTCTGAAATTCTGGTGTCTCCGATAGCGCAACAACAACATGCGGAAGTATATGGTCCCACTCTATCTGAAGACTTGTCACTCAATACTTCCACCTCACCTATTGAGGGGGAAAGTTCAACTTCGGTTCCAGTGAAAACCATCGAGGTTCCGGTAATAGATGATGTTGCTCCGGTATCCATCGCAGAGTCAATAATCAATCAAATGTTTCCTCATACTCTGAGGATGAAGAGGTTGAGAACATCGACACAAGAAAAGATCCAAGGGTTATCACTTACTCATCAATCCAGGGGGAACCATCTTCGGTTCAGGGGGTACTCCCACTCTCAGCTATGGGGGAACTTCCTTCAAATACTGCTCACAATCCTACAGTCAAAGATACTTCTGCAGGCTGCTCTCAAGTCGAGGGGGAACTGCCTTCTCCAACCAAAGAATCTTATAAAGTTGAAGATGTTCCCTCCACCGCAGATGCTGATCACCAACAACCACCTCTTCACATTTGGACGAAGGATCAGCCACTGGGTCAAATCATTGGAAACCCATCCACAGGCATATAAACTCGATCCTCTAGTGATTTAACAAACCACTGCTACTATGCAGCTTTCATGTCCTCAGTCGAGCCTCAAACCATTAAATAAGCTCTCATGGAACTAGACTGGATCATCGAAATGCAAGAGGAATTAGTTGAATCTGAAAGGAACAAAGTATGGAAGCTACTACCGAAGCCAAAAGGCCACACAATCATCGGTACTAGATGGGTATATAAAAACAAGCTTGATAAGTTCATTGTGGTAGTAAGAAACAAAGCAAGGCTAGTTGCTAAGCGATAGAGTCAACTTGAAGGCGTTGACTATGATGAAACATATGTCCCCGTAGCTATAATGGAAGCAATACACATTTTCTTAGCGTATGCGGCACACAAGAATATCAAAGTACATCATATGGATGTAAAAAGTGCCTTTCTGAATGGTGAACTAAAAGAAGAAGGTTACTTGCAACAACCTCCAGGCTTCGAAAGTCAAGAATTTCCAAATCATTTCTACAAGCTAGAAAAAGTGGTATATTGTCTTAAACAAGCTCCAATGGCATCATATGAGACTCTTTCTTGTCACATCTGGATACATAAGCGGTGTGATTGATCCCATGTGGTTTAGAAGGGCAAACGGTAATCATTTTATGCTCGTCCAAATATATGTGGATGATATCATTTTTGGTTCTACAAATCGGGATATGGTGAATGACTTTGCTAAGCTCATGACAAGCAAATTCCAAATAAGCATGAATAGAGAGATTAAATTCTTTCTAGGACTTCAAGTGAAACAAGTCCCTCAAGGGATATTCATTCATCAAGAGAAATATACATTTGAGCTGCTAAAGAAATTCTCAATGGACAATTGTTCCTCAATAAAGGTCCCGATGGCCTTTAGATACAAGATTCCAGCTAATCCTATTGGGGAATCAGTTGACCACAAAACTTATCGTGGAATGATTGGGTCATTGATGTTACCTCACCGCAAGCAGACCAAATATTGTCTTTGCAACAGGCTTATGTGCTAGGTATCAAATAGAACCCAAAGTATCTCACTTGAATGCAGCCAAGAAAATCTTCAGATACCTAAAGGGAAGTAAAACGTTAGGCCTCTGGTACCCAGCAGGAAATGATTTCAGCATCAATCCTTCACAGATGCGGATCATGCTGAATGTACATTAGATCAAAAAAGTACTTCAGGTGGATATCAATTTCTAGGAGGAAGACTAGTCAATTGGTCCTCAAGAAAGCAAAATTATGTATCGTTGTATACCGCAAAAGCTGAGTATGTGGCAGCAGCCAGCTGCTGCTCCCAATTTCTATGGATGAAGACTCAACTCATGGATTACGGATACAGAATGCTTCGGGTACCAATTTACTGTGATTCGGAAAATGCTATAGAGATTTCTCATAATCCTATTCACCATTCGACTAGTCTTCTGATGCTGTTTGATGCCGCTTTTGGCTATTCCGGTGTCTTTCCAACTGTTGTGCTGCTGCTGTTGGGTTGGTCCTTGCCGTTGCAGCCATCTACTGTCGCTGCAGCCGCCATCTCGCGCAGCTGCTGCCTATCGTCGGGACGTTGCATGCCACCGTGAAGGGGTTATTGCGTTCGATATTTTGCCATCGGATGAGTGTTTGTTGTTGTGAAGTAATGGGTGTTGTGTTGCTGCATTATAAGGGACAAAATGAATCACCGCCACCACCGTGAGGTGGTGGCTACCGATGTGAAATCATTCTGCTGCCGACATTTGTCACCGCCGGCCACCACAGGTGGCTGTATGTGCGTGTTACCATGAAATTAGGTGTGTGTGTGTGTGTGTGTGCTATGTAATCGGGAATTTATGAAAAACTCACCACCACCACCACAAGGTGGTGGCTGCCACAATGCACCACCGTGGATGTGTGTGTTTAGTAGGTGTGTGCGTTTTTATTTTAGTTTTAAGCATTGTAAAGTGTATTGGAAAATGTAATAATGAAAGGAAATTGAAAACCACCACCTTAGGGTGGTGGTTGCCGCCACCGGCCGCCGTGTCGGGTGGCGGTGTGCTCGTCTTGTGAGTTGACTCGATTAGGGATGCTTGAAACCCTAATGGGCCTTGTGAGCCTAAGGGGCCCAATGAAGCCTAATGGGCTTAGTGAAAACTCTATGGGTCTAATCGACTCAAATTGACCCAATGCAAACCCTAATGGACTTAATGATATTCTAGTGGGCCTAATAGGCCCAATAAAGCCCTAATTGACTTGCAAGCCCAACAAATTGATAAATGGGCTAGTATTTGGATTGGAAAACCCTTATGCCAGTAAAAGCCTAATTTGGGGAATTAATCGGGACATACGGGAATTGTTTAATAACTGGAGATATTAAATAATAATCATTGGAAGAAATTAATCTATGCAATATTGGACTTAATGGATTAAGTAGGAAACTTAACCCTAATCGGCATTTTATGTGAAACCCTACTTTCACTTGGGTTTATTGTTGGGCCTTTCTATTGGGCCTTGATGATTGGATTATTAATGGGCCATCCAAGAATAATTTAATGGGTCTAGGATAAGTCCCATCTAAGGGGTTGGGCCCAATTTGGAAAGTTGGGCCATAGATAGGCCATAGTTGGGACTTAATGATTGTATAATGTTGGGCCTTAGAATAAGACCATGTATAGGCCTGGGCCCAATTTAGAAAATTGGGCCATATGGTGGGCTTTGATTTCCTAGTGGACTTTGGGCCTAAGGATTGGGCCTTAGGCTAGCATAAAGCCAACCTTGGGGTAATGTAGTAATTATCCACGTAAGTAACTAGGATTATGTGTTGGCACCCAATTATTAATTGGGTGTTATTTTGGTGTTCACAGTTCAGGAATCTGTCATCCAGCAGCTAGGGTTGAGTCTGCGGGACTTCAGTAATATGGGATTGTGTCTACGGAACTTTAGGAGTGTGAGGTGAGTTACCTTCCAGTAGCGGTGGGTCTACGGCCATAATGCCGACCCACCAGTAGTAGTTGTATGTTAGATGATTGTCTTTGTGATATTCATCTAGGTTTGATACTACTTGATATGCTTATATGCTATATGTTATGATGTTATGTGATAGTGGTAGTAGGGGTGAAATAGTCACCGGTTACCGGTCGGCAGGACCGAAGGGGTAGGCCAGCACCCAGATATGCTAATCAGTATGTGATTCATGTTTATATGTTAGGGCTTTATGTGGTACTGGTAGGGGTGAAATAGTCCCCAGTATCCGGTCGAGAGGACCGAAGGGGAGACCAGCACCCAGATATGCTAGTCAGTATCCGGTCGAGAGGACCGAAGGGGAGGCCAGCACCCATATATGCTAGTAAGTATCCGGTCGAGAGGACCGAAGGGGAGGCCAGCACCCAGGTATCTTAGGCAGTATCTAGTCGAGAGGGCCGAAGGGGCAGGTCGGGCACCCAGATATGCTTGACAGTATATGTATGTTATATGATTGTATGGTATGTGGTACGATAGGGGAACTCACTAAGCTTCGTGCTTACGGTTTACAATTTTGGTTTTAGGTACTCGTTTTTAAAGGAAAGGAGCCGGCTCGATCGCAGCGCATCACACAATGGTTTTCTGCACATGAGATCTTTGAGATTACACTCTGATATTGTTTTATGATAACATGTTTTGATTATTTCTACTTTGGTTTTGACATGACATGATATTATGGATGTTTTATTACACTGTTGGTTTTCTAATAACGTATTTAAAAATGAAATTGTTGGCCTGTATTTTTGGGATGTTAAAAGTCACGTCTCACAGCCGTTTAATGTCAAATCCGTTTCAACTCCCTGCTTTTTTCAACAGATAAAAACCGTCACCGCACGATTAACCGGCGTGTGATCATGGGATTGATATGCTTTTAACGCTTCGTTTTTCTAGGAAATAAATTTTGTTTCTTTTTCTTTATTTGTGGCTGATAATTGTAAAAACCTAAAGCTTTTTAACTTTAATAGAAGTGAATAAATTAATTACAATAATATTTCACATCTGAAGGTATAAAAACCCCCAATTCCTCCAAAGATTGCTTTACGGTTTCTAAACCCTTAAAGACGATCTTCATCTTCTTCATCTTCTTGCTCAAACTCTTTTCTGCAAGTTTTAAAATCTTTTTCTGTAAACATGGCGAAATCAGGATTTTCCAAGAGACAATTAAAGGCCTCTGGGTCTGCTCGACCCACTGGCTCAGAGACCACCATCAAAGATCAAACACCATCCTCAGCCT
This sequence comes from Lactuca serriola, assembly GCF_051521515.1. Classification (NCBI taxonomy): domain Eukaryota; kingdom Viridiplantae; phylum Streptophyta; class Magnoliopsida; order Asterales; family Asteraceae; genus Lactuca; species Lactuca serriola. The sequence goes on along the minus strand of NC_136410.1, from coordinate 220,902,585 downwards.
CGAGCAACTTCAGAGCGATTTTCGAAGATCATCCGTCATACAACGATGCAATCATACTAATGATCAAGTTCCTTCCAAATCATCCCCTCTATGGTGCTTTCAATTCCTTCACTAAAATAGTTCCTCTACCGACTATGTTCAAGTGCGCCTTCTCTGCTTTCCGTCCAAGTCACAATTGTAACGCCCGTAGATCTGGGCTACTTAATTTAGAGGCAATAGGGGTCGAAAACGACTTTTTGACAAAAGATTATTTAGAATAAATAATCTTAAATAAGTTGTAGAATATGTCACAAGGTTTCCGTACATATAAAGAACGCCGAAATCCGAGTTATAACGAAGAAGTTATGACCCGTCGAAGTTTCGCAACGGAACCGACACGACACCGGGAAGCGTAAATAGTGAATTTACGATAGAGCAAGATTTAGCCTTAGCGCTCTAAACGAAAGTCGTAGAATATGTTAAACTAAGAACATCGATAAAAAGAACGCCCAAATCTGACTTCGTATGAAGAAGTTATGATTTTTCGAATTTTCGGACTAGAAGTGTACAACCCGAAATTTGAATATTAGATCGAGCGGTTTTTAGCCGACACGACCTGAACGAGAATCGAAGATCTCGTTAAGAGTAGCGTAACGAGAAAAATATGGGCGAAAACGGACGTCGGATGAAGAAGTTATGAGGATTTAACGGACCAATCATGTCTCGGCCTGTTAATAATATAAAATTTAAAATCGAGTCAAAATTAGCCGATGGAGTCTAAACGAAAGTTGTAGATTACGTTCCCACCTTCGCATGGATATAAAGAATGTCGAAAACGGAGCTCGTATGTGAAAGTTACGAATTTTTAAAGTTGAAACATGAAATTGTGAGACCTGATGAAGTATCGATGACGTGGCGCGTTCTGAACCGTCCATCGCTGAAGAAAGCCTCACTTCGGATCTTGACACGTCGCCCCTCGCTACGCCCCGCGTCCGAATCTGGGTACTCCCAACGTACTTGATCTTGTCCGGGTCCGAGAATGGGTGCGAGCCAGCTGGTGCGAAGCTGGCATTCTTATCCGAGGACTACGCCCCGCATAGCCTCCCTACGCCCAGCGTAATGACCGAAGTCTGGCACTATAAATAGAGATGCGAAGTGCTCCGAACTTCTCACACATTTCTCATATCTCTCTCTAAACTTTCTCTCTCTAGCTCATCTAAACCCCCCTAAGCCCTAGTTAAACCCCTTAGCTCCCGAGGGAAGCCCCGAGGCTCCCAGAGTCCCGAGAAAAAGGAGTCTTTCGGTTTCGAAACGCTGCTCCAAATAAGTTCCGGTTTTCGATAAAATTCGCTGTAAGTGTGCTACGCTTACGCAATTTTTAATATAGCTTTCAAATAATTATAGAAATGTTATTAGGTCCTTAAAATAATTATTTAGGCTATTATTATGAGTTATATTGAGTGTATTAACGCTTGTATAATAATAATAATAGTCAGACTATTAATTTGTCGCGATTATCGTTAGACTAAACCCTAGTGGTATTGGTACTAGGTTTTATCGAAGGAAAATTGTTTTAAGAGTATAGAAGCGCTGTCCGAGTGCTGAGTCACCACCTACTCAGGTGAGTGCATAGTCCCTTTCATCTTACACATAGATATGAAGTATTTTATATAAACTACATGCTATGTGTGCATATTGTCTGAATACTTGCTTTCTATGCTGGATGAACGTTTTATACATGTTTTAAATGATTTAAACTGTATACGTATTTTATATATACGAATATGTTGGGTATGACATGGGTAGATGAATGATGAGAGATATACGATGATGTGAGTATACATTGGCAGCTACAGACTTAGTGCCTATTGGACGAACACCGGTAGCTATGGACTTAGTACCTGATAGACGTTGGTAGCTATGGATTTAGTACCTGTTTGGAATTGGTAGCTATGGACTTAGTACCTATTAGTTAGACGCTGGTAGCTATGGACTTAGTACCTGTTAGGAATTGGTAGCTATGGACTTAGTACCTATTAAACACTAGTAGCTATGGATTTAGTACCCGATGAGTAGAATATAGCAGCTATGGAATTAGTGCTTTACGAACGAACATTGGCAGCTATGGATTTAGTGCCAGTCCTATAACCCTGGAAGTAAGGGACTTCGGAATAAACGAATGCAGGATAGATGACTCTTAGGTTAAATCCTTAAGAGTAAAGAAGATAATCGGGATGGGTAATTGGGTTGATTATTTGATTGTTTAAACATAATAAATATATTATTATGGGTTGAAAACCCTATGTACTCACCAGGTTTCCCAACCTGACCCACTTAGTTTATTTATATCACAGGTGTTGATATGAAGTGACATTACACTGAGAGATTTAAAGAGATGTAGATCATTAGTGCAAATAAATGTAAGTTCTGTTTATGCTTATGTTTCTGTATTAACGATGACATCCCAAATGTTTTAAAATGAATAAAATACGTTTCTTCGAAAATGTTTTAATAACGTATTTATCATGTTTTTCTGGGAACAAATTCCGCAACATTTTTATTAAAAGAAGTACTCTGATTTTTATAAAGCGTAAACAAAATCGGTCTTTTCTGGCCGTGAAAAATGGGGATGTCACAACAATCTTCAAGAAGTGCATCTCAACCTTGTTGATGATTCACTGGTTGTTCTAACCAAAGCCAAGTTCCTAGAAGCAATCAATCTTAGGGTCCTTCCCTTGAAGAAATTTTACTCACCAAGTTTCAATGATGTGACTTCAACCCTGTACCGGATGGGTTACCAGAAAAATTAAAGGGAATCGGAGAATTCAAAAAGAATCAGCTCCCGGCGGTGTGGCAGTTCGTCTATCACTTTGTGATCAGAACTCTTTTCAGCATGACATGTGGCACTGATAATATGGTTATCAATCTTTTAGAGATATTGTGGAACTTCTACACTGGAAACGCAGTTAATTACTGTGACAACCCGAAATTTCTATTCTGAACAATCATTCACTTCAATAGAAATCAGAACTATTCCTGCTATCTATTAAGCATTTTGGAGTCAATTTAAGTGTTTTAAAGCTTAGTACTTTAAGGAATAATAGGAGAGAGGATGCCCTAGGTTCATTGTGCATCATTTTCGCAAAAACTCCAAGAGTTAGGAGTTTTCGATCCAAATGGTGTTTGGACCGAAAACCCCCATGAGTATATATATGACACTTAGCCATATTTTTTACTTTTTCACTCTTTCAATAACAAGAACCGAAATCCTCTCAAGTATAATCCGATTTTTCCTTCTAGATCTTTAAAATGTAAGTGTTTCTTACCCTATCTAGTTGATTCCTTCCATATTCAAGTGTTTTTACATGATTTCATCCATGAAATCATTCTGTTTATGTAGATCTTCAAGTGTTCTTAGTTACACTAAGAACACTAAGAACACATACTAGTGTTTTGGGCCGTAAACACCCTCCTTTGCTTCCATATTGTAAGTATCTATCTCTTATACTTGTTACCTAGTAAGAATACCTGTTTTAGAGCCTTGAAATCGTCATTTTTCCAAGAACAAAAGGGGTTTTTGGTTAGTGCATCTCCTTAAACCGAAAAACCTAAAGAAAGGCGCCTTTAATGACTTTAAGCCTTCCTAATGCTTAGTATTGAGTCTAGAACACTTCTTTACTTGTTGAAAGCCCTTGGAAATCACCTTAAGCATCAAATAACAAGAGTTTTTGGCCAAATTTTTGGACCGAAATCCATGTGGACCGAAAACCACAAGAAACATACCACTTGGACCGAAAGCTCCCTTAAGTGGCTATACAACCCTTAGATGCAACCCTTAGTACTTATAGCACTTGAATCAAAGTGTTTTCCATGTCCTAGGGTGAATTAACTTGGATAATTAATTGTTAAATGACTAATTGGTTACATATATGTGTTACTATATGATAAAAATGATCCGTGTGTGTGCTCAAGTCTTCACTTGACACTTAGCATCCTATACCATCCGTTCATCCAAACCACTCACTACAGGTGAGTTTATACCCCTTAATTAACCTTTGAAATGTTATTAAATGTTTTTAAATGCTTTTATGGGGGGGGGGGGGGAATACAAGTTGAATCATGTTAGTTATTAGATCAATCACATGTGATTAATAACTAGCATACAAATGGAAGTTCTATACTTTAAACTGTTTTACCAACAAATGACTTCAAATTGATTATCAAGATACTTTACATGTCAAACTCTTTATCAAATTCACTTTTGTAGACTAAACCTTTCTTTTATAGTTTTTCCAACTTATATATTGTTAAAACCATGTCTACTACATATATAGTTATATAAATAAGGTTTGAAGGACTTAGGAGAGATAACCCACTTTATTTCTTGTCCTTGTTTGGTTGTGGACTTAAAGTACCCGGTTGTTTGTCCGAGTGTCGTTGAATCCTTACTTATATATTATGTATATATGGATAGATATAAAGACTTTTATCTCAGTTCAGTGCATTCAGTCATACAAACAAGTCTACTAATAAACTATAATAGGTATAGTTTAGGGTTATACTACTTACTACTTCTAGTCCAATGAAGCATACAAGAGTCAATTCATTCACGAGTCATTACTTATTATGATGAGAACATATACAACTATACTATGATGAGAACATATACAACTATACTATCATGAGAACATATACAACTATACTATGATAAGAACATATGCAACTATACCATGATGAGAACATATACAACTATACTATGATGAGAAACAATACATTACATATACATGTACACTATAACATCAATGTGATCCACTGTATCGGAGCATGCCTTTATTGTGATGGCCCGAGTTGTGACTAGAATCTCTTGGAGGGAGAGTGTGAGTTTGCGTATAGATCTATACTGGATTGACTATCCTACACCTTGTTGCTAGCTACAGCGGGACCTATAGGTCTACGGGTGCCAAATGTCATTACTTTCGATGTCTTACATCGTGGTGTTCATAAGTCGATAGCATGGTACAATTTATCACATAATACCTTGATATAAATCCGATTTAAGGTAGTTAGTACAACAGTAGTTCCTATAATACAACACTACAGTACTACATTAATTTACACTTTACATTTATTTGATGATTACCTCACTTAAACATTAACGTACAAACTATATTTTCATAATGATAGTTACACTTGGGAAAATTACACACTTTTACAAGAAACAATCAAACAAAACAGTTGTGCCTTGGTAGAAGGCTACTTTTAGTAGAAAATATAGGATTTTCTAGGAGTTACAAACTTTTACAAACACTTACAAACATTCACATACTTTTACTACAAACGTTTACAAATTCGTACATCAAACACCGTTTTCAATCATTTTGATACAAACATAGACACTAAATACTTATAAACTCACCAGCTTTAATGCTGATAAACTCTTTCAAAATAACTTGTATTCTCAGGTCATCAGTAGACAGGTACCGATGCCAGCTTTTGAAAAGATGGAGCGCTTTCAAGACTCATCTTATATTTTGATTTATGTTTTGGTGTCTTATATACTACAAAACACACTCGTATTAAAATTATATATTTAATGCAATGGATGATGTTGTTTACTTGCTTACTATTATACTGTGTTGTGATACTGTACATGACGTCCTCCGCCCCAGAACGTTTCCGCCGTTCTAGGTTTTGGGGTGTGAGAATTACAGACGGATTCTATGGGATGATTTCCTGTAGTATATCCCAAAGGAGGCTCCTCGAGAAGATGCAACCGAGCTCACCTTTGCTCGATTCTGGTCCCTCTATATCTCGGATCTACACAAAGATGCCAAGCTCGACAAGGGTGATGACACGATGCTATTTGTCACTTGCGATCTAAAAAGGTACACTCCCTCAAAAGATCAAACCACTTTTGGACCACTTAGGAGATTACCTAAATATATTTTGGAGTCTATTGGACTCACGAATCAAGAGGTTATCACCACATCATGGCTACGAGTTGTATTGAATCTTACCACTCTTCCCCGCCTAGACTGAGTCAAGATACCACAACTCATGTCCCTCCTACCGCAACTGATGTCCCTCCTAACACAACTGATGTCCATCCTACCACAACACAAGACCCTCCTACCGCAGACCATATTGCCAAATTCAAACGAATCAAGCAAACAGTGACTTCAAGAAAAGCACCCTGAAATATTGTCAAGAAAGGAGGTGAACCTTCTAAGAAACACAAATCTAAAACTGCAGAACCCTCTGCTGCAACTCACTCCACTCCTACCAGAATTCAAGATCCCGCAGTCAATGTAGAAGATGAAGCCCATCATGAATCTTCAACTTCAAGAGACATATTCACAAGGAAGAAACTAAAGTTAACCCCAATCCAAAGCCAAATGCATACCACGACTCATACCACAGTCTCTCAAAAGACTTCGGTGGTCCTTGGAGCTACTGTAGGCTCACCTGTTCATACCCCATCTAACCACTCAAATATAATAAGTGTATCTATTTCATCACAACATAGAGACACACCACGAGTCGAATCCCAAGTGGATCCCATTGTGTAACGCCCCGTTCCTAAGAGTACCTAATTGTGAGTCCCAGGGATTTAAGAGAAATGGTATTTTGATCATCTTGTGGGAAAAGTGGAATAATGAGGGCCAAGTACGAAATTTGGGGACTCGCCGAGTACGCCCAGCGTAAGCTGGGATTACGCCCAGCGTAGGGCGTAAGTGGACGCGGGTGCAAGGTTGAGTACGCCCAGCGTACTCTCAGAGTTCTAAAACCCTAAAACTAGGGTCAGCCACTATATAAGGAACATGTTGGTGCATACCCTAGCCTCCATAAGTTCTCCCTTAACCTCAGAAACCCTAAGATAGCCGTCCCACCTCCTTGATTGGGTGTGTTTGGTCTTGGAAAGCTTGGATTAGAAAAGGAGAGCATAAAGGAAGAAAGGAGAAGTTGTCAAAGAAGGAGATAAACGGCTGGAGCTTATAGATCTGGGAAGACATCATCCTTTGGAGCCTATTTGAGGTATAAAGCTTCTTGCTTGACATTCATATTATGTAGATCTATGTGTTGTGAAGCTTTGACACCATTCTTGTCCCAAAAGTCCTTATTTTGATGCATGTTTTGAGTTGGTCGAGATTATCTGTCCTTTCAGACCTTTGGAGAGGTCTTGAGTGAGAAAAATGAGGTCCCAAGGGTTGTGGTTGTTCCATGTGTGAGATATGTGCGTCTTAATGGATTAAGACCTTGGATTAAGAGCTTTATGGACGTCCCAAGTGATAAAGTTTAAGACTTTATGAATCTTAGGCATGTTTGGCCTAGGGATCTGAAGTTTGGGCATAAGAGCTTAAGCCATTAAGAAGTTATGGGGACTGAATGAGTAGCGAAGTTACGCCCCGCGTAACATGTGAGTACGCCTCGCGTAGCGAGTTAGTGTCCCGATCCCTTGTTGCGAATCGGTGTGTACGCCCAGCGTACCAAGGGAGGGTACGCCCAGCATACTCCCTCTATTGGGTTTTCATTTGCGCCTTAGGGTTTGGGCTGCTGGATTTTGGGCCGTGACTGTACATTATGGTTAGAGTATTGTAGGCCTATTGGTTGTTATGGATCATGAGTTTAGGCCCATTTGGTGAGGTGGGCCCAATTTAGTAAATTGGGCCAATAATGGGCTTTTCTTTAGACTTCTGGACTTTGGGCCATTGGTGAGCTAGGGAGGTGAGTTATCCTCACTATATCAACAGGGTCTAAGGCACCAAGGCCGACCATTTTATCGGATTGAGATCCGGGTATTGTTGTTATGTTATTGCTTTGATATGTTTGCATCCTGGTAGTTAGGATGGTGTATGTTAGAGACCTGGTTGAGGTCGGTATCCTGATATGTAGGGTGATGATATGCTAGTGACCGGTTAGGTCGGTATCCTCGTTAGGATCATGATATGCTATGTGATCTGTTTGATCGACTTGTTGACTGTGAATTGATATATGATTGTATGTTTATGTGCACATGGTTGATTGGACTGGAGTTAGGTTGAGGCGGGTCCTGCTTTGTGTTGTAGGCCAAGATACCCAGGGCGGACCGGTTGTCCCGAAGGCCCAGCGAGCGGTCCGGATAGGATGTAGACCCCAAGAGGGCGGACCAGACATGCCGAGGCTCGGAGAGTGGACCAGGCCGACTGAAGGCCCGGTGCGGGCGGACCAGTCATACTGTAGACTCAGAGAGTGGACCAGGTGGATTGAAGGCCCATTGCGGGCGGACCAATCACACTGTAGACTCGATGTATATGGCTACACTCGGAGGGTGGACCAGGTGGACTGTTGGCCGGTGCGGTGGACCAGTCCCACAGTAGACCCAAAGTGCATGGTTGTTCTGTGATCGGATATGATATGGCATGTTATGCGTGTATGGTATATGTGGTTGGTATTTTAGGGATATCTCACTAAGCTTTCGGGCTTACAGTTGTGGTTTAATGTTTTTCAGGTTCTTCAGAAGACCGTGGCAAGGCGAAGGCGTGATCGTACCGCTCCTCATGTTTATGTTGTGATATGATTATTGGAATACTTTAATTTAATTGTATTGAAAACCTTTTTGTAATAATTTAATGAAATCGGGTTGTTTTTGAAAAATTTAAATTGGTTGGAATCTTTCGGTCGTTACAACTTGGTATCAGAGCCTTGGTTTGAGTGAATTGGAGGAACACTCGTGTGACTCCAATCTCAAATCGAGGAGGGTTTTCAAAAGAGAATTTAAAATGGTTTTCAAAATGAGTAAAGGAGGAAGTGGAGGTACGATCAGCCGGAGCCAGTAAGTAATCCCAAAATACCATACATGATATTTGTTTTGAGCATTGATAGAACAGCATGCTAGTGCTAGGCTAGGGATCTTCAGGATTTCATGATAATGTTGCCTAATTTATCATGCCTGTTAGCCTAGGGTTTCCTTGTGGGAGATTTCCAATGTTCCCCTAGTAGTGAGGGTTGAGCGCTTGTTTTGTATGTTTTCACTAGGGTGTTGTGGTAGTACTTCATACAAATATGGGTAGGTGTGGAAGGTAGTATGGGCCCGTACTACTGAAAGCACAGGACCCATACGCGTATCAGGGAAACCATGACCTCTAGCGTTGGGTTGAGAGTTGGCTCCCGGGTTGGTGGGAAGTGTCTGAGATTTTGTGGTGTTTTTCAGTATGGAGATTCCGAGGCATGCTGGGAGTGGATCCGGGTCAGGATCGGGAGCAGGAGAGGGAGTTCCGGGCGGGTCAGTACCGCCCGAGGTTATTGGTCAGATGAGCACGTGCGAGTTGGATGCGAGGATTCGTGAGATCCTGCATGATGAGATTGTTGTGTTGTTCCGGGCTGAGTTGCCGAAACTGTTTGGGTCGATCAAGACCGCCATTGTTGAGTATTTTGATGAGCGCTATGCAGCTCTCACAGAGACGGCTGCCGCGGCGGCTACAGCGGCTGTAGCAGCGGCAGGGGGAGGAGCTGGTCGGGGTTTTCAGTATATAGACTTCGATAATACGAAGCCTCCCACCTTTGATGGATTTCAGGACCCGATTGTTGCTATGAGATGGTTATCGGACGTGGAGGTGTGTTTCTTCACGTGTTCATGCCCTACTGATCAGAGGGTGAGATGTGCTCTGAACCTGTTGAGGCTCGGGGCGAAGGATTGGTGGAGATTGACCACGGGGTCATATTCGGATGCGCAGAGGGCTGCGGTTTCATGGGATCGGTTCAGAGAGATGTTCAGCACTCGTTATGTTCTGCGGGTTGAGAGAGAGAGAGAGAGAGAGAGAGAGAAAGAGAGATTGGCTCAGGAGTTCCTTGAGCTGAAGCAGGGTTCGGAGTCGGTGACTGAGATCACCAGGATGTTCACTGAGAGGGCGATGTTTTGCCTTGAGTTCGCTTCGGAGCAGGCTCAGATGTCTCGATATCTGAGCATGCTCAAGAGGGATATCAGACAGTTTGTGTCTACGCAGAGGTGCGAGACTTTGTTGGAGTTGCGGGAGGCCGCCAGACAGCGTGAGTTAGAGATTGAGTTGCAGTTGCGTGAGCTGAGGCAGGCTCCGGTGCAGTCGCAGACGGCGCCGAAACGGTCCAAGACCATTGATTCTAGGGTGGGAGATCAGAGCAGCCACACTTGTGGGAAGTGTGGGAGGGGTCACACCGGAGTTTGTAGGTCTGGTGGTGCATGCCGCAAGTGCGGAAAGGAGGGGCACTATGCGAGGGATTGTTGACAGTCAGCGTCAGTTCGGGATTTGAGGATTTGTTATCATTGTCATCAGGTTGGGCACTTGAGGGTCAACTGTCCACAGCTTGCTGCAGGACCGGTGCAGGCTCCAGCACCGGCCACTTTGAGGATCATGGGTGGAGGTCAGGGTGGAGCGGAGCCCCCAAGGGCTCAGGGTCTTGATTTTCAGCTTGCAGCAGAGGAGGTCAGAGTAGTGTCGGATGTAGCTGCGGGTATGTTTCTTTCTTGATGTCTTGTTTATCTTGTGGTTATCGTGGAGTATTGTTTATCTGTTAGTCTCATTGTGTGGTTTTCGGTGCGGTATTCGTTGTTCTTTGAGGGTTATGGTTTGGTTATGGGTTAGTGTTGGGAATTTCGTTGGTTATCATTCGTGGGGGTTATTAGTGGAAATCTAGCGTCTGATTTGAGGGATGGGTAGCATCTGCATTCTGAGGAGTGGTTAGCTGCAGATTGAGTTTCTTTTGAGCTCGGGTCGATCAGCGTTGATATGTGTTTTTGTGAAGGTTGTTTGCGCTTGCGGGACGCAGTTCACGTGTAAGTGATTGTGTTGTGTAAGGTTGTTGAGGGAGGTCGATGATGGAGACCGGTGATTGATAGTCAGTGCCATAAGTGGGGGAGAATTGGAAGATTCTCTGGAAGATCGATGAGCATGTGAGGTTGTTTAGCTGTTTGGGATTCATCAATATTCTGTCAGCCAAGAGCGTAGGCTGGTATGAGAAGGTGGCAGGCATGCGGGGCGAGATACAGACCAAGGGTACTTGATTGTGGAGGGCCTGGGATCAGGCCGGGATTGAGTTGTATGATGGAGATAGAGTTTGGAACCCCTAGAGGGCTAGAACAGTATGCATGGGAGGAATCTCCCAGAGAGATATCTCGGAATGATGAATGCTAGTTGAGTGGTCCGGATAGACTGAAGGCGGTAGGCGTACCAGTCAGGCCGAAGGCTCGGAGAACGGTCCAGCCAGGCTGAAGGCCCTAGAGGGCGGTCCATATTGGCTGAAGGTTCTGAGAGTGGTCCAGTCATGCTGAAGACTCTGAAGGTATTGTTAGATCGGTTTGAGGAAATGGATTGAGTATGTTGTGATGTGTTAGCATTAGAGGGTCTGGCCCCGGGTATTGATCTTGATTAGTGGAAATGGTGCATGGACTCGAGAGTCCTTGCTAGCAGATTCAGATCATGTGTGTTGCATGGATAGCGGTTATGCTATAAGGGAGTGGTGTAGCGTTGGGCGAGCACCGTGGCACTTGTCGTAGTGACAAGGCGGTCAAGTGGATTTCCTTGGTAAGGAAAGAGAGAGGAATGTAGTTCCGAGAGGAAGTGTAAGTTTACAGAAGTGAAAGCAGCAGCGTAGAGTTATGTTTGGAGTGGTCCAATTATGGTCATTGAGCAACATGATTGCGGCGGTGGTATGGGACCACATCCGGAATGGATGTCTGCTGAGGTCGCGGAAGGGATTTTGCGGGAGTAGAGCTGAGAGGCCCGGAAGGGGTGCATGCATGGGGTCTTAGATTCCTAGTTTGATTCTGATCAAGGAATTGCATATGTAGTAGTGATTCATCCTGGGGGATGTTTGGGGGTGTCGTCAGTGTGACAGGTTTCCCCAACTGAGGGTGCTAGAGCTAGTGTAGTATGTGCATGCGATTGCAAGAGGAGAACTCATGGGAGTTGCTTTGAAGCTGAAGAATGTGTCATTCTATCAGCATGGGATGGATAGAGTTGGACTCGGATCGGGAACCCGATGGTTCAGGGTTATATCTAGCTCGTAAGAGCTAAGTGATCATGGTGATCATGATAGAGAAAATTGCCATGGGGTGGTACTCGACTGATAAGTGTAGAATCTGATAAGTGTGGTTATCAAAGGGTGAAGCCGGTGGCCGGCTTGAGGCGGTAGTCAGGACACCGCTAGAAAGGAGAAAGTGAGTTTCGGGTTTCGACGGTTGCATCTTGAGGAACCTGGTTGGGTTAATGCCAGGTGGTGCGTGGCGGGAGAAGTTCTGGAGTAGAGATGCTGAAGTCTTCGAGGGCGAAGCCTAATTTAAGTGGAGGAGAATTGTAACGCCCCGTTCCTAAGAGTACCTAATTTTGATTCCCCGGGAATTAAGAGAAATGGTATTTTGATCATCTTGTGGGAAAAGTGGAATAATGAGGGCCAAGTATGAAATTTGGGGACTCGCTGAGTACGCCCAGCGTAAGCTGGGATTACGCCCAGCGTAAGGCGTAAGTGGACGCGGGTGCAAGGTTGAGTATGCCCAACGTACTAGAGGTACGCCCAGCATATTCTCAGAGTTCTAAAACCCTAAAATTACGGTCAGCAACTATATAAGGAACATGTTGGTGCATACCCTAGCCTCCATAAGCTCTCCCTTAACCTCAGAAACCCTAAGATAGCCGTCCCACCTCCTTGATTGGGTGTGTTTGGTCTTGGAAAGCTTGGATTAGCAAAGGAGAGCATAAAGGAAGAAAGGAGAAGTTGTCAAAGAAGGAGAGAAACGGCTGGAGCTTATAGATCTGGAAAGACATCATCCTTTGGAGCCTATTTGAGGTATAAAGCTTCTTGCCTGACATTCATATTGTATAGATCTATGTGTTGTGAAGCTTTGACACCATTCTTGTCCTAAAAGTCCTCATTTTGATGCATGTTTTGAGTTGGTCGAGATTATCTCTCCTTTCAGACCTTTGGAGAGGTCTTGAGTGAGAAAAATGAGGTCCCAAGGGTTGTGGTTGTTCCATGTGTGAGATATGTGAGTCTTAATGGATTAAGACCTTGGATTAAGAGCTTTATGGACGTCCCAAGTGATAAATTTTGAGACTTTATGAATCTTAGGCATGTTAGGCCTAAGGATCTGAAGTTTGGGCTTAAGAGCTTAAGCCAGTAAGAAGTTATCGGGACTTAATGAGTAGCGAAGTTACGCCCCGCGTAACATATGAGTACGCCCCGCGTAGCGAGTCAGTGTCCCGATCCCCTGTTGCGAATCGGCGTGTACGCCCAGCGTACCAAGGGAGGGTACGCCCAGCGTACTCCCTCTGTTGGGTTTTCATTTTGGGCCTTAGGGTTTGGGCTGTTATTTGGGCTGCTGGATTTTGGGCCGTGACTGGACATTATGGTTAGAGTATTGTGGGACCATTGGCTGTTATGGATGATGAGTTTAGGCCCATTTGGTGAGGTGGGCCCAATTTAGTAAATTGGGCCAATAATGGGCTTTGCTTTGGACTTCTGGACTTTGGGCCATTGGTGGGCTTGGGAGCTTACCTAGTGTTGGGCTGGATTAAGTTAAGGGTAAAATGGTCAATTTACCCTTGGAAGGGTATTGTGCTTAGTCTAATGATTATTTGTGCTATGTTGGCTAGTTCAGGATTTTCGATGAGTCGGTGATTCGAGAATCTGCTTCTTCAATTCAGAGTTTCGGCAGTGCGAGGTGAGTTATCCTCACTATATCAACAGGGTCTAAGGCACCAAGGCCGGCCCTTTTATCGGATTGAGATCCGGGTATTGTTGTTATGTTATTGCTTTGATATGTTTGCATCTTGGTAGTTAGGATGGTGTATGTTAGAGACCTAGTTGAGGTCGGTATCCTGATATGTAGGGTGATGCTATGCTAGTGACCGGTTAGGTCGGTATCCTGGTTAGGATGATGATATGTTATGTGATCTTTTTGATCGACTTGTTGACTGTGAATTGATATATGATTATATGTTTATGTGCGCATGGTTGATTGGACTGGAGTTAGGTTGAGGCGGGACCTGCTTTGTGTTGTAGGCCAAGATACCCAGGGCGGACCGGTTGTCCCGAAGGCCAAGCAAGTGGTCCAGATAGGCTATAGGCCCCAAGAAGGCGGACCAGACGTGCCGAGGCTCGGAGAGTGGACCAGGCCGACTGAAGGCCCGGTGCGGGCGGACCAGTCATACTATAGACTCAGAGAGTGGACCAGGTGGATTAAAGGCCTGGTGCGGGCGGACCAATCACACTATACACTCGATGTATATGGCTAGACTCGGGGGTGGACCAGGTGGATTGTTGGCCAGTACGACGGACCAGTCACACAGTAGACCCGAAGTGCATGGCTGTTCTGTGATCGGATATGATATGGCATGTTATGCGTGTATGGTATATGTGGTTGGTATTTTGGGGATATCTCACTAAGCTTTCGGGCTTACAGTTGTGGTTTAATGTTTTTCAGGTTCTTCAGAAGACCGTGGCAAGGCGAAGGCGTGATCGTACCGTTCCTCATGTTTATGTTGTGATATGATTATGGGAATACTTTAATTTAATTGTATTGAAAACCTTTTTGTAATAATTTAATGAAATCGGGTTGTTTTTGAAAAATTTAAATTGGTTGGAATTTTTCGGTCGTTACACATTGGTTCGAGTTGCCTAAGGTCTCCAGGGAATCACACTTACACTTCTTCGAGCATGAGGAGTTGAACTCCATTTTTCTTCAAGTCACATATAGACTACAAACACCAGTCGCACTGCAAGGCATTTCTTTCGCCTTAGCCAAAACTAAGTCAAGGCCAAACTTGACTTCAGATCAAGGAGACCGAGGAAGCTCAGGAAATCCTGTTCTATCAACATTTCACACAAGTGGTTTATGCGTGGGGAGCACAACTATGCAAGGAACCATGAACCCAATGGACACCTCAGTGCGTTTTAAGGTAATTGACGATGTTTGTTCATAAGATTCTTGGTCTTAGGACCATCCAAGTACTAAGTCCGGAATCATAAAGTATGAAGCTTTTCAGAGAGCAGCCCAAGCAAGAAGGTCATAGCAGAAAAAACAACAACAATAGAAAGACGAAGCTCTTCAGTCAGTGGCAAAATACTGGGCAGAATCCTTCAACAATCCTAAGACAATTCATGATATTTTGCGGATTCAAGATTGGGTATCTCAGATGGAAGCTACAATGCAACAAGCTCAAAATCTTCAAGGTGGTGCTGGTTCATCGAAGCCTCCTCTAATTGGTGAAAATCATGATTCCAATGATGATGGAAACACAGTTGAAGTCAGTTCAGCTCACTACTAGAAAAACAGCCTTTTACGACGCTCATTGCGCGTCGTAAAAGGCTCAGACGACGCGCAAATGCGTGTCAAGGAAGGCCCTGTCATAAAGAGAGACGACGTGCATTTACGACGCTCATTTACGACGCGCAATTACGACGCGCGTTTACGACACGCAATGCGTATCAAGGAAGGCCCTGTCATAAAGGAAGACGACACGCATTTGCGTGTCATAACCTTACGACGCGCGTGTTAATGACACGCAATGCGTATCAAGAAAGCCCATGTCAAGAAAGGCCATGTCATAAATGAAGACGACACACATTTTTTCGTATCGTAAATTTAAATGTTTAAAAAAAATAAATTTATATATTTATTAATTTTTAAATTAAATTTGCATTTAATTTCTCATAATAGAAATAAAATACCATATACAAAAAATACAATCCATTGCATAATATAAAATAAAATTTCATACTCAAAAAATAAAATAAATTGCACAAATTATAATGTCATACAAAGAATCATTCAAATGTTAAACAAAAATAATACATTGCTAACATGGGTTATACATTCCTATAAAACTAACAAATAATCATACAACTCTGTTTGTTACTGGAAAGGAATGTCAAACATGATTACAAGTCTCCCTTAATCTTGATTACTCACCTGCTTAAGTAGAATGTTGTTGTTGAGAAGGTTACCTAGCAACAGAGAAAAACACAACACCTCTCCCACAATCACAACATCATTTACAGAGAAAGGGTTGTCAATTACTTTCATTAAGACTTTCATTCAATCACAAAAATATTAAATAAAAGGGTGAAAAAGTAACTTACTTTTGATAAGTTGATCTCCCTTAGAGCAAACACAGCTAAAGCATTGAACAAGACCCTATTTCAAAATTTTATAAATACACAAATCATGATACCTGATATTGGAATACACACTTTGAGACATGAATTAATACGATTAGATTAACCTGGATACATAGGAAGTAAAGATGGAAGGTGCCAGAACTCCGGGGGCATTGGGTTGGTTCCTTCCCACTCGCACACACCAAGCCAGAACTCCACTTAATCCAGCACCAAAATAAGCCTGCATTCAGAAAGTTGCAGGGGTGAGTCACAATTCAAGAATCTGTTAAAATTTGAGGAATAACATGTTCAACCAAAACAATATTAGAAAACAGGGTTAAATGTGAAACATAGCAATGTAATAATTATCAAGGTGCTGGAATACTTGAAATCTAGATTATTTGCTTGTTTGTACATCCAGACGATTTTATCACGAACATAAGTCATGTTATCAACTTTCTGAAGAAGTATACCAAGACATTTGTAGGAGAAGAATACTCTCAATAAGATAATTTAATTAAAAAATGTAATGATAATGATAATGAGTTCATACCTGTGAAGTAGTGGAGAATGCTCATCATCATATGTATAAAGCTCATACTGCTTTGCAAAAGCATTTCCAAGAGAAATGACCCAATCAATGTCTTGAACAACATCCAAAGTTTTTGCAAGAAACTGCAAACAAAAAAAGAAATAAATAACAATGACATGAAAAGTAAAATCGCTATCCATATGAATTATAACACATACATTGATTGTCATATCATCCTACGTTTCTTGATAATTAAGGTCTTCTTTAAGGTCTTTAGTGTCACTGACAGCTTTCATTTTTGGAATCTAGAGCTTACCAAAACAATATATAAGTTAGAGTTAGGTCAAAGCATCATAACTAATCCAATTCCAAACACATTAAAAAATAAAAATAAATAAAGATTATTGCAATAGATGCAGGAATCTTGATTCTTGGCCTGCAAACTACATAAAATCAGAAATAAAGACAAAGTGGAGCTTTAATCTTACCTTGAAAACAAACCAAAAATCAAGAATATACCATTCAAACCCAAGCCCAACAAGAATAAGTGACATGAACTCCCAAAATTTTATTGGTTCCATATTCGTTATAACTTAAGCCTGGAAATTTAAAAAATAATAAAAACTCCATATATTATATTGTCTCAAGTAAAATTGAAAAGGTTTATTTAAATTACCTCTCCTGCAGCTCTCTTTGAGGCAGATCCATCTGAAGCTAGAGCTCTTTCAGCACATACATGAGCATGTGCAACATTCTCAACATATGTGAAATCATACATGTTTGTTCCATCCCCTATAATAAACTGGTAATCCAAAAATCAACCAAAGAATGTAAAAATTAAAATTAGTTTCAATTAAATAGAGACTCATTATAAACTTATATAATCGAATTTTAGATTACCTTTGATTTCCCTGCCCTTGCTGCAGCTAAAGATGGAATAAACAACTTATCACCAGGGCCAAAATATTATTGGATAGTCAGCCTTTGAATATTATTAGTGGTGTTGTAGATGAGATCTTGACACTTTCCCCAATCCACCAGGCCACCACGAAAGAAAAGATTAAGAGAGTGGAAACAAAGTTGAATTAGAAAATACGAAAAAATATCAAAAAGTGGAAAAACAAAGAGAAAAGGGGGGATCTTTATATAAGAACAATCCATTTCATGTTACTTGCTTTGCTTGAAGTTAAAGTAGGACTGTGAAGGACAAACTCGTCCGTTTGGGGATCAAATGTTGCAGTTGTTTCAAGACCTTGAACATTGGATCAATGACCAAGTTATGTTTGTGCATAAAAACCAATAATTTGCATCTTTTGGGCCAATGACAACCATTTCTGTTTTTGTTCCTCAGTGCCTTGTCCTTCTATGGCCGGGATGAACAATCCCTAGGAAATCATAGAGCACAATCTTTTTGTTAATCATTGAAGATAAAAGTAATCAACTGTATAGTTTCAGAAGGGACATAGATCCATTCCATTGTATGTGCAAAGTTATCACTTGTGGTTGATAAGAAAATGAAAATCTCCAAACAAACATCCATAAGCATGTTCATAACTAAGACTTGGGAGTTGGGAAGGACAAGAAATTACCCAGTGAAGATTCAAGTTCAGCCATGTCTTGTGGTGTTAGTTTCACAGATAAAGCTCCAACGTTTTGCTGAAGGTTTTCAATTTTAGTGGTTCCTGGTATGGGCACAACATCTTTCCCCTAGTGGTGAACCCACGCTAATGCTAGTTGTGATGGAGTGCACCCTTTCTTTACTGCAATCGCATTAACTCGTTCGTACAACATTTTATTATTCTCAAGATTCTCAGGTAGGAACCTTGGTAGATTCTACAAAAAGAGCAAGTATATATATATATATATATATAAATAAGCTCAAACTCAGTTTAATGATTTTATATTATAATTGATAAAGAATCTGATTCAATTTGTTTTATGCAGACCTGACGAAAATCGCCCTCTGCCAAATTCTCAGCCATCTTCGGACCCAATGAAAGAAATCCATGTCCTAGAGGACTGTACGCCACAATTCCAATGCCAAGTTCTCTGATAAAAAGCAGGGATACAAATTTGAATCCTTTTATTAGTTTATCAATTCATGATCAAAACGATTATATATAGTGTTTGAAATATTATATTATTTAGCCTTTAAACTAAAAAAAAAGTTGAATAATGATAACCTGCAAGTAGGAACAATTTCATCTTCCACATCCCTGGACCATAAAGACCACTCTAGTTGAACAGTAGTTATCGGGTGCACAGCATGGGCTCTTCTAATGGTTGAAGCCGAAGCTTCTGATAATCCTACGTATTTTATCTTCCCTTCTTCCACCAGTTAATTTCTTCATTTCTCCCATCTTTCAAGCAAAGAAATTAACCAATCTCAGATGCTAAGTAGGAAATAGAAACCCCAAAGGTCCTCCGATTTCTACCGATGACGGAGTCTAAGAAGCCAAGGAAGGCTCACCGGGAACCAATAATTTCCTCCTCCTCCTCATGAATAGATCGATCATCCCGATCTACCAGTCGTTACTTGCCCTACTCCATCGGACTAGTTGAGTCCCCTCCCTACATGTAATCTGCTGGCGACAAGGAAGAACAGCCAAGGAGACCGCCGGAGCACCTCCCCCCCCCCCCCAAGCTGTGGCAGACAAGAGAAGCGTCGCTGCTTCTCCCTTCTCCTTTTGTCAAATCGATCCCGCACCAGAGGTGCTTCCCCTTTCTCGATTGATTTCCATCATCGAGCCACCATGGCTGCTTGCGTTCCCATCTTCCTTTCTCAATAAATGAACCACGACCACCGGACCAAAACTCCCGCTACCTTCGTCATTCTAATTCCCCTTTTTCGATTTATCTGTGGGGAATAAGAAACAAACGAGAATCAATATTTGGATTCTAATATTGAGACTTGAGAGTATAATACTTAATTAGGGCTTTTTCTGAAAATTTCAACATCGAGTGGGGAATAAGAAAACTATTGGCGAGTATTCTCAATAATAGCAGAGAGATGAAGAAGGTGAAATTACAGCAACGATGAAGTAGATGAATGGAAATCAGAAGCCCTTTTTCTTGATTGAGATGATGAAGTCGAGAGATGGAGATGAAATCGTAACCTTCGATCTTTGATTGAGAAGTTGCACAACAGTGTGAGGAGAATGAAAGATGCGTGAAAATGCTTAGGGCAGGGAGGGTAGCGGGCTTTTCTAATTTTTTGGCTTTTCTTTTCCCTCTTGTAACTAAGGAATGCGCGTTCATTAAAATTATAAAGCGACACATATAGAGGGCGCGCATTTAAGGTACAGCGCCCTCCGTGTTTTTAATTTTTTTTCTTTTGACACTAATTTAAAGGCACACAATAATGCGTGACCTAAATCCTTAAATTTTCTGAAGAGATGACACTTTTTTAATGTCACTCTCGTTTGCGTAACATATATTAATGAGTGTCGTAATTTGCGCGTCGTAAAAGGCTATTTTTCTAGTAGTGGGTCCAATATTTGGGCTTGACGACATTGATCTAGATGACGTTCAACAGCCCCCCAACTCAGATGAACTTTCAATGGTTTTTGGCGACGAAGAATCCAGTGGATCCCAACACTCCACTTCAAAACCTAAGGAAAAAAAGAAAAAGAAAATGGTTGTTACAAGAAAAAAATTTCTCTCTCTCCAATCCAAACTCAACCAAATATTGGCCGCAGTCACCACCAACCAACCTCAGAACATAGAGACCCCTACCCCACAGTCTCTAATTGAAAGGGTAGAATGACTTGAAACCCGGGAACGCCTGGTCGCATAATGTATAATCCTAAAAGTTGAAATGGGTATTAGAGCTTTGGATAACAGCCGCACTGCTGATCACAAACAAATTTTACCCACTGCTGAAAACCTCATCAAAGAGGTCACTGCCTTAAAAGATGAAATCAAGTCTACCCTTGAAAAACAGACAACTCATTCCACACAATTGGTAGAAGAAACTCATAACGCCTATAGTCCTCCCTTGCGGTTCTTCAGTCAACAATCAACGGTTTAAGGTGTTCTCTCACTGCGAACTCCAGTACAGATGAGATTCTTCGATTGACCAAGGAAATTTATACCCTTCTCTTCAACTTTGAAATCCCAGATAATCTCCAAGTCTCAGAGTTAATCAAGTCTCAATTCAATGAAACCTTCTCGAAGATCGATGGCCTTAAACAATGGTTTAAGGAACAACAGTTTGATGGTTCCTCAAAAGCGGGAAGTGAGTCCCCACTGCATTCCCATCTGCATCTCAATCAAATCCATTCAAATCAATCCCCCCTAAGAATCCTAAGTCATGGTGCAATCCATCAAAGGATTATAACTCCGCAACCTTCTCCAAAGCAAACTCCACCGCAACCAGATCAACATCAACATCAAGAAACTCCACCGCACTTCAAGAACCTTGAACCAATGATGTCATCAGAGCACTCGGATGATTCCCTTGCTACGGTTCAATGGAAAAAGGATTGGAGAGTAGCCAAATTCGCAAAACAAATATGGAGAGAACATGGTTTTGACACAACCATGGACAAGTCTCTAATCAACTCTTGGGTAAATCCCATACAAAGGCTCCTTGATGATGATTATAAACCCTACTTGATGTATGCTGAACCTCCATCCAATGGATATTGGGATATTCCAATCTCTCCCAATTCCAAATTCTTTACAGTCTTCGAGCCTTTTGATCTTAGCCTTCCTGATGATCAAAGACTCCCCCTCGAATTTGAACATTTGAATCAGTTTCATGCTAAGCATGGATCTGACTTCAAAAATATATGGTCCAATGACAGACCTGAAGTGGTTAAGAATTACAAGGTGAGGATGTTTATGAGAACTGGCTTTGTTCAGTACACACTCACCCGGAGAAGACCTGACTACATCCGGACGCAAGTGGACTTTCCCTGTATGAAACCTAAAGAAGTGTTCTTGATTGTCAGAGTCTTCCAAGTCAAGTCCGATAAGCACCCAAAGATGAAAATTGCTTATGAAAAATCTTGTGAGTTTCTCAAGGCACTTGTTTATGACTTCGAAAAGATAGATACAGATATCCACCTGGTGCTTGCCAAGAAATTCAACTTCCCTGAGCTTGAGTCCGCATCAAGCTTCACTAAAGGCTACCAAGAAATGTCTCTTAGTGCAACCAACTTTCCACAATTAGGACTTGTGTTTAAAAAGGCCAACACTGGCATCAAGTACTTCCTTCCTATTACTGCGATGCATAGGCTGACTCGAAAGCAACTGGAAATGACTCTAACTTCGGTTCAAATGTCCAAACACACAACAGATGAAGTGAAGTTTGAGATAACAAGAAGAATCAACTGGCTCGGTGAAGTGATAAAGTTTTGGTGGATCCTTATCAAATTCTTGAAACTTGACAAATGAAGAACAACTGAAGAGGTCACTTTGGGGGAAGTTGTTAAATCAAAAAGTGACCCTCTTAAACTTAACGATCTGTAGTCCATTTTACTACTGTGTCTCTTCTTGGCTACCGCAATCAGTCTTGCCACCGCAGTTGAAGTTTTGTTTTGAACCGCAACCTCTCTACCACAATGAAGACTTGTTACATCAACTGACTTTGAGTGTTAGCATTATATTGTCCAGTGAACCTTGCATGGTCACTTAGAGTCAGTAGTTTATTATATTTTATTCAAGTTGTAACCTTATGGAACTCTATAAATAGAGTCTCCGTCTTCATCAATTTAAACACATCCTTTTACCACTACTTCTTATCTTATCTATATAAACGATATTTCTGAACTTTCACTCTGAAATACTAAGATCATTTTCTCATATCTCTATCTTTCTTATTATCCTCGAAGATCCTCTTCACCTTAAACTAATCGCATATACCAACTAGTGTTTGAATGTAAGCCTCGTTATGAATCAGTTTGGTGTATACTTGATATAACTTGTTGTCATTTACATTTCCTTTATTTTTCCTCACTTTATAATTCCGCAACTAACCTTCTAACAAATCTAACTTATTATCGTTGAGATCTAATGATCCTTTGAGATTAAATTATTCTGCAACCATAATCTTGTACTAACGTTTGTTCAAGTGTGTCTCAAAAGTTTTTCTCTCAACAGAGGACGTTAAGCATCAGTAGTGGCGCATTTTGGATTCATGAGTAGGTCTAGGTTGAGGTTGTGTTTGGTCCTTTCTACTTTTTCTTATCTGATCAAGGCCTTGGGGTTCAAAGCATGACCAGAATGTCTGATAAGGCCTAGCAGGCTGGGGTTTTAGCTCAAGTTGATATTTAGCTATGTATCTTATGGATTTTTGGCAGGACCATAGGGGTGGACCCATGGCAATTTTGGAAGTTTTTTAAGACTACAGTTGTCTTATAGCATTCACTAGGATGAGATAGGATGTTGTGGAAGTGTTATAAGACTACTAGTTGGCTCGTATCATTTGCTAGCTCTAATTAAGCCATTGTAGGAGTGTTGAGAGACTACGACATGGCCTGCAACATTCATTACATCAATTTTAAGTTGTGGTAGAGGTGGTTTTAAGACTATGGGAGGGCCACAACATTCATAGAATTTAGATAGCTCGTAGGCCATTATAGGGACAAGTGTAATGTAAGACTACGACTTAGCCCGTAGCATTCACATGAAGTGAAGCGGGCATGTTATTGTCCATTGCTAGTTGGTCGGTTGCCTATTGTTTGAGTAGGAGTGTTGTTGGATCCGTGTTGACAGGTAGTCCAGGATAGCCTTTGTCGGTTAGAATTTTGGTTGGATCTTGAGGTGTGGCCATGAGTGAAGTTGTCAGCTTAAACAATCTGCTTGGAATTCTATATTCCGGTTATTAAGAAGGACAACACCGAACCAGGAGATCTCGGATAAATCGAATATACGGATTTTTTGTTAGTAGGATGTGATGTATATGTTGGTATGACACCATTGGTTGAGACTTGTGTTGGGTGTCACCTTCGTATTTGAGTGCAAATTTGTCGGTATTTGCGAATGGTCAAAGATTTTGTTTCCAACTTATTAGTGAGAGAATGCAGGGTCAGAGGGGTTTTGGTCGGTTCAGTTTTGCGGATTAGAGTCATTATGGATGTTGATGGAATGGTTCTGACTGTCTGGAAGTCAATATTGGTATAAGGTTTTCAGATTCCGGGTAAGGTGGTTGAACTTTCTCTTGTTTGGTTGAGTGTGACGAGTCAATGTTGCCTTCTTCTTCAAGACACGTGTTTTCTACAAATATTGGGTTATGGTAGCAGTATCTGGAGGTGGTCGTCTATGTGAGATGATTTCTCAGTTTTACTTTGTGTTGAGAATAAATCTGAGATGACGAATGCGGAATATCAAGAACAATCAAGAATCAATCATCAACATATGCAAGTAATCTGATAAAGGTTTTTTCTTGTATTGATTATGAGATGAACGTACAGAGAAAACCCTAATCTGGTAAAAAGCTTACACCAAAAGTAAACCTACTGATTATTTATAGGGAACAATAAATATCTACCATAAATATAAAATAAATGCCTAATATAAAACCAATGTCTTAGCAGAGCTCGATTAAGAACTTCTACTATAAAGGCACCGTAGGGAATCATAAAATGATTAACCCTAAAAAGGCTTCCCTAAATAACCAAATATGCCATATCAGTTTCAATATCTCAAATACTCAACAATCTCCCCCTAGATGTTGAAACTGATGAAGGTCACGATTTCCGATCTTCTTGGCATTTCTCCCCCTAAATTGTGAGACTCATCAGTACATGGGGTCTTCAAAGCGAGAGAAATAAGAATAATCTTTCAAAAACGAACTCCCCCTTGAATAATCATCACTCCCCTTGACTCTTCAACAAATACCATTGAGAGAATCCGGAAAATTAAGAAGAATCACCAACAATCTTCAAAACTCGTCAGATTTGATGAAATAAATCCCTTTAGAATAAACTCAGTCTTCAAAATTTGAAACCAGAAAAATAACAAAAAGAATAATTTTGTATTTTTCGATTTTAAATTTAGACAAAAGAATAGAATAAGAAGCAATAATTTAGAAGGGTTTAAAAAAGAATAAGACCAAAGAAAAGAATAAGAAGTGAAAATATTTTGGAAAGAAGAGATAAAAATGATAAAATCCCAAAATATTGTGAAAAATCGGGATATGGGGATAAAGCTGTCAAGCCACACAAACTTCGGGGACAGAAAATGAAATTTTACCCATCATCTTTATTGAAATCAGATTAACGCGTTTGACTTGTGAAAGAAAATGGAAGCGGCCAATTTGTTCAAACTCAGGTGACCTAAAATGTAAAATAGCTGAAGTTTCAGGGACCGATAGAGTAACATGAGTCATCTTCTCCAAATTACTCCGTATTAAAAGAATAACGACGCTTTCTTTGACCTTGATAAAGTCAAAATAAATTCCGCTTAGAAATTTACTCCTGATAAGAACCCATATTGAAGCTCCATCTTCAAGTTGCAGACGAATACGAGCATTCTTCAAGCAAATAGTAAAATCCGATTACAATATCAAGTTCCGAAGAAATCAATTTTTGATTTTGATTCGTAAAATCCGATTCCGAGTTTATATCGACGATTTTGATTCCGACAAAAACTCCGATTGGCTGTTGATTCTACCGATTCTTGTTTTCAAACAATTACATTACAATAAGAATATTTATATTTGTTTAAAAGCATTGTAAACATAGTTTATTTACATTAATATATGCAAAACTAAAGATGACACTTCTATATACTCCGTCTTCTCCAAAAGTGGGTGAGGTACCTGTCTAACGTTGACCTGAAAATACAAGCACTTTAGAAATATCAGCATAAAACTGGTGAGTTCATAAGCATGATTTTTGTAATGAAAACCGGTCACTGAACTTATGAAAATACTTCATTTTTATGACGTTAGTATCGGAAACCATTGTTACTGAGTTAAGAAATACAAATACATGATTTTCAAGAAAATCCCATATTTTCTAACATGTTTGTTGGTTCCTGAATGAAAGGCACGTTCTATTTGAAAACTCTGGTTACCATCAGTATGTATAGTAGTTTTATTATTTAAAATAAAACTATAGATTTTATCCCTGGAAAACCCTCCAGTAAGTAGATAAGAAGTTTTATCAGTTAAAATAAAACTATAAAAGAAGGAAAAATCCCATAAACAATGATTAGTTTATACTTATTGTGAGTCGTATAACCATACTAATCTGACTGATGACCTCCTTGACGTTTCTTCAAGCGTCGCACGATTACCAAAATTTGTCACCCCAAGCGTGCCCGCCTAACTGTAGCTAGCAGTTCAAGTATGGGATTGTCGGTCCCGAATAGATCGGTTCACAAATTTCACGCTCTCTCTCCAGGAGACTCTGGTTATACTACCGGTGAGGATTTATTGGTACCCCGAGGGGTATGACGAAGATAAGTCTCACAATCTTGTATTAACTAGTTTACGTTTGGTTCGCCGTTCTCGAGTTCAAAATCGTTGAAATGATATAGAGTATAAATAATTATACATAAAATAATTATTTAGCAAGATACTCTAGGTTAACAATGGATAAACTAAATCCGACATAGTTTATATCTTTGACTTTGCATTAAATTCGAATCCGTAAAACAAGTAATGAAAATCCCAAATTATTCCCATAATAATTTGAATGGTTTGATAAGTTCCCACACTGTTTTGAAAACTATGTAATTATATTTAGAAAGCGTCCCTTATGCTCCACATATTACAAAATGGATAAAGGTATCTAAAAGTTTGATAGAAAATCGTTATAATTACGTCAGTTTTTAAATTACGAAATCCTTTATGATTTGCTTGTATCCCCCCCCCCTGAAAACATGAAAAACTCGGAAAAGTGTAGGGGTATGAACTCACCTGCAGTGAATGGATGGAAGTCTCGGGTAGGAATGTTAGGTGTTAAGTGGGGACTTGAACACACGCGAGGATCCTATGTAACATGAAGTGATACATAATTGTATCTAATTAGTCATTTAATCACTAATTAAGTAAGTAAATACACTCTAATGCGTGAAAACACTTTATTTCAAGTGTTAGGAATGATACAGGTTGCATCTAAGGAGTGTATGGCCTCATTATGGAGTTTACTCTTCAAGTGGTGGCCCTTAGGGGTGTTTACGGTTGAGGGACCATATCCCCCATGAGTTTACGGCCGTAAACTCATGGGAATGATGGGTTTGGGTGCTCAAAGGTCTTAAACTACTCAAGGACTTATGCTAGACTCGAATCAAGGCCTATGGAAGTGATTGGATATTGAAATGGCCCTTATTTAGAGTTTACGGTTTCTGAGTCCCTCCTTGGGGAGTTTACGGTCGTAAACACATGATTTTGAGGACGTAAATTCATGTTTGTCACTTTCTTTCATGGTTTGGTGCTTTTAGGGAAAGCATGCAAGGTTCTAGTCACTCGTTCAAGTCATAGAAGGTGTTTAAGGGCACTTTAACACCCTAAAAAGGTGTTTATGGTTTTGGGATATTCCCCAACCATAAACTCATGTTTACTCCTCTCATTCCATGTTTTGGGGTTCTAAGATCATTCATGCAAGTTTCTAGGTCATTAGCCAAGCATTGGGAGGGTTTTGGGGCATCAAAACCCCCCCCTTTTAGGGTGTTTACGGTTTTGGGATGTTCCCAAACCGTAAACCCATGTTCTTGGGGGGTTTTTGGGTGGTTAAACCACGAATTTGCAAGTATACGAAGCAAAACAATAAGCTTGGAGGGTTTACTTACTGTTGGGAAGCTTGAAAGGAGTGATTTTTGATCAATTTCCAACTTTTGTAGAGAGAGACTAGAGAGATAAAGTTCTAGGGTGTGAAAAAGGTTGAAATGAAGGCCACTCAACCCTTATATAGGGTTGAGTTTACGGTGGGGGTCCACCCAGCACCAACCGCAAACGGGGTTTTTCGCGTGATTTATCGTTTTCCGACACGTATGAATTTACGACAATAACCCTAATTGATTTACTTAACTTAAAAATTAACGGAAAACATTAATACTAAAATAAATTTAATTAACGGAAGTGGGTTACAGTGACGGAATAAATTTCGAGTTCTCACATCATCCCCCCGTTAGAGGAAATTTCGTCCCGAAATTTAGAATTAAGATACACATCATGGATTTGGTAAGAGATGCGGATATTTTTGACTTATTGAATCTTCGCGCTCCCAAGTAAATTCAGGTCCTCGTTTGGCGTTCCAGCGAACCTTCACTATCAGGATGCGGCTTTGCTTTGTTCGTTTGATCTCTCGATCCATGATTTCGATTGGTTCTTCCACGAAGTTCAGGTTTTCGTTGATTTCGATCTCATCAAGAGGGATCACTAGGGTTTCATCGGATAGGCACTTCTTAAGATTAGAGACGTGGAAGACAGGGTGGATGTTGCTAAGTTCATGAGGTAGTCGGAGTTTATAGGCTACGGGACCGATTCTAGCGATGATCTCGAAAGGTCCTATGTACTTTGGGTTTAATTTCCCGCGCTTCCCAAAGCGTATCATGCCTTTCCAGGGCGAGACCTTCAACAGGACACGATCTCCAACCTGGAATTCCAAAGGTTTTCGTCGTTTATCGGCATAGCTCTTTTGTCTGTCTCTAGAGGCTTTCAGTCACTCTCGGATTTGGATGATCTTTTCGGTAGTTTCATGGATGATTTCAGGACCAGTGAGAGCACTGTCGAGGACTTGACCCTTGGCTAGTTGCGTGTCCCCTACCTCGGTCCAACACAGAGGGGATCTGCCCTTTCGACCATAGAGGGCTTCGAACGGGGCAACCTTGATACTGGTGTGGTAACTGTTGTTATATGAGAACTCGACCAAGGGTAAATGAGTGTCCCACGACTTTCCGAAATCAATGACACATGCTCTCAACATGTCTTCCGAGGTCTGGATAGTTCTCACTCCGCCCATTTGTCTGAGGATGATAAGTTGTGCTCATGTCTAA
Source organism: Lactuca serriola (assembly GCF_051521515.1). NCBI lineage: Eukaryota > Viridiplantae > Streptophyta > Magnoliopsida > Asterales > Asteraceae > Lactuca > Lactuca serriola. Next base: position 220,874,015 of record NC_136410.1, on the reverse strand, counting down.
CTTAGTTCCAAGAGCCTTTTGTAGGGACTGCCAAAATCTCGAAGTAAACCTGCTATCTCGATCGGAGATAATGGACACAGGCACAACATGCAGTCAGACCACTTCTTGAATGTAGATTCGCATGAGTCTTTCCATTTTGAACATTTCTTTCATCGGTTGGAAGTGAGCGGATTTTGTCAATCGATCGACAATTACCCAAATGGTATCGTACCCACTCGGAGATTTGGGAAATTTGGTAATGAAATCCATAGAAATCATTTCCCATTTCCACTCAGGTATCTCGGGCTGCTGCAGCAGTCCTGAGGGCTTCTGATATTCGACCTTTACCTTGGTGCAAGTCAGACACTTGCCCATGAAGGTAGCGATTTCGACTTTCATGTTTGGCCACCAGTATAGTTTCTTGAGATCCAGGTACATCTTATCTAAACCTGGGTGCACGGAGTATCTAGTCTTGTGAGCTTCGTTCATGACAACCTCCCTGAAACCTCCGAACTTTGGGGTCCAGATCCGATCCATGAAACAATAGACTCCGTCTCCTCTGATCTCAAGATTCTTATCCATTCCCCTCACGGCTTCATTCAACATATTCTCTGGTTTTAGGGCTTCTAACTAAGCCTCTCGGATTTGTGCAGATAAGTGGGAATGGATGGTCATTGTCAGTGTCTTCGCCTTGTTGCCCGATCTTTCCTTTCGGCTAAGGGCATCTGCCACCACATTGGCCTTGCCGGGATGGTAGCGGATTTCGCACTCATAGTCGCTGAGCAGCTCTACCCATCGCCGTTGTCTCATATTTAAGTCCTTCTGATCGAAGATGTGTTGTAGGCTTTTATGGTCAGTGAAGATCGTGCACTTGGTCCCATAAAGGTAATGTCTCCAAATCTTCAGTGCGAAGACCACTACTCCTAACTCCAGGTCGTGAGTTGTATGGTTGATTTCGTGTGCCTTCAGCTGTCTCGAGACATAAGCTATAACCTTTCCCCGATGCATAAGCATACAGCCTAAGCCCTGGTTAGATGCATCGCAGTAGACAACGAAGTCCTCCGTCCCTTCGGACAGGGACAGGATAAGTGCGCTACACAAGGCTCGCTTCAACGTTTGGAATGCAATGTCTTGCTTTTCACTCCAACAAAAGGGTATACCTTTCTGTGTCAGAGTAGTTAAGGGTTTGGCAATTCTAGAAAAATTCTGGATGAATCTACGATAATAGCCGGCAAGACCCAAGAATTGACGAATTTCTCTTCGGTGCCGACCAATTATCTATCGCTCTGATTTTGGAAGGGTCCACATGTATGCGCTTCTCGCTTACCACGTGACCTAGGAAAGTTACCTTCCGAATCCAGAATTCACACTTGGAGAATTTTACATACAACTTCTCCGATCTAAGTGTTTCCAGCACTAATCTCAAGTGTTGTCAGTGATCTTCCTCGCTTTTGGAATAGACAAGTATATCGTCAATGAACACAATAACGAACTTGTCCAGAAAAGGACGACACACCCGGTTCATCAGGTCCATGAACACTGTCGGTGCGTTGGTTAGACCAAAGGGCATCACTACAAACTCGTAGTGTCCATATTGAGTCCTGAATATTGTATTGGAAACATCACTCTCGTGAACTCGTAGCTGATGGTACCCTAATCTAAGGTCTATTTTCGAGAAGTAACTGGATCCCTAAAGTTGATCGAAAAGGTCATCTATTCAAGGGAAAGGATAATGGTTTTTGACGGTCAGCTTGCTCAGTTCCCTGTAATCTATACACATTCGAAGGGATCCATCCTTTTTTTCACGAATAACACCGGGGCTCCCCAAGGTGAGAAACTCGGTCTGATGAACCCTTTGCTAAGTAGCTCATTAAGTTGACTGAATAACTCCTGCATTTCTGCTGGCGCTAAGCGATATGGAGACTTGGCTACGGGGGTAGCTCCGGGGATTAGGTCGATGCGAAACTCGACTTGGCGTTCAAGAGGAATTCCCGGGAGATCTTTGGGAAAGACATTGGGAAAGTTGCAGACTTAGGGGATGCTCTCGAGGTGTTTAACTTCTTGTTTCTCTTTTATCACATGGGCTAGGACTGCATGGCACTCCTTTCGCAGAAGTTTTTGATCTTTGATGCATGAAATGATGCGAAGATTGGAACTAAGTTTATCATCATAGATCATGAGGGTTTGGGCAGAGGGAAGATTGATACGGATAGCTTTTTCGTAACAAAGAATATCAGCGTGATTGGGGCTCAACCAATCCATGCCAATGATAACATCAAAGCTCTTTATGTAAAATGGCATAGGGTCGATGGGAAAAGAATGGTTGTTGAGGGTAAGGGTGCAGCCCATGAATATATCATTGGCGTTCTCTTTCTCACCGTTAGCCATCTCGACAGTGAACGTTTCGGCTAGCAGTTGAGGATTATCTGTAAGAAGATACTTGAATGTATGACTAACAAAACTTCTTTCAGCACCAGAATTGAAAAGGATGCATGCATAAGAGTTGTCGAGAGGGAACATACCTGTGACAACGGTGGGATCAACGACTACCTCCTCTTGCCCCATCGTTAGAACTCTCCCGGTGTGGCTGGTCGTTGTTGCTTTTGGACAGTTTCTCTTGTAATGCCCGACCTCACCACAACCATAGCAGGCTTGACTGACACCTGCTCCGGATGCCTGATTGGTTGGTTGGGCTGGTGTTCTGCAAAATCGATTTGTATGTCCCTTCTTGCCACAACTCTTGCACAACATCTCACGACACTGCCCATGATGGTGAAAATTACACTTGTCGCACCAAGGAAGGGTACCAGAGTACCCACTGGTAGGTGCTTGAGTTGCAGGAGTAGCAACAGGAGTAGTAGCAGCATGGACCGCCACAGTTTGTTGCTTCTTGCAGGGTCCTTACGAACTGTCACACCCCAAAACCAAGAATGGCGGAAACATTATGGGGTGGAGGACGTCATGTACAGTATCACAACAATGAAAAGTAGTAAACAAGCAACAACATCATCCATTGCATTAATAATATAATTTTAATACAAGTGTTCTGTCAAATTATAAAAGACACTAAAGTATAAACAAAATAAAAGATGAGTCTTGAACGAGCTCCATCTTCTCTAAACCTTGCATTGGTACCTGTCTACTATTGACCTGAGGATACAAGTTATTTTGAAAGAGAGTATCAGCTTTAAAGCTGGTGAGATCATAAGTATTTTAGTGTCTTAATTTGTATGTAAATATTTGTATGACATGTAATGAAAGACTTGAAATTTTTTTGAAAGAAAGTTCGTGTAAGTATGAAAATGTTTGTAAGACAACTATAAACGTTTGAAAAACCCTAGAAATCCCTATGATTCCTACTATATTAAAAGGGAGTCTTCTACCAAGACTTAACTGTTCTAAATGTAGCCTTCTACCAAGGCATCTAGTGTCTGTGTGCGTGTCTCTTGTAAGAGTGTGTATTTTCCTAAATCTGACTATCATTAACCAAAAATATAGTTTCTACATTACCGTGCGTCGTGTGAATGTTCACGAAGTGAATGTAATGGGAAAATAAAATAGTACTATGGTGTAGTGTCGAACTACAACCGTACTAATTACCTTAAGTCTAGGGTAATTTTGTGAGTACTGTAGTATTTGTAATAAGTGACTACTTATGTACTCCTATTCCCTTATTTAAGGGATAAGGCATAATGTGATGGCTAGATCCTAGGCTAGACGCTCCCCTGTCAAAGGGATTTTGGGGCCTTTACATGACCGATGCATGTATGCAAGCCGTGAACATCCACATTACTATGATCATGTATACCCAATATAACTATCACAATGTGTTGCGATTCATTGGTATAGTTAGATCCTGAACTCGTTCCATGCTATAGCACCTAGTGATGTCTGTCCTATTATCGTATATGTAAACGTACTCATGTAAGTGTAATCATGTAAATGTACTCATGTAGATGTACTCATGTAGATGTATCTATGTAGATGTACTCATGTAAGTGTATACATGTAAACGCATTCATGTAAATGTACTCGTGTAGATGTATCTATGTAATAGTATAGTAATGTACTGTGTGCACTAGCTATAATGTGTGTTCTCTATCTATCGAGGAAGTATTGACTCATGAATGAACTGACTCGTTGTATGATATCGCATTCTAGTAATAGTTCTAGTATCTTCCTAAACTACCCATATGGTAGCTTACTAGTAATGTAACTGGTACGTATGAACATGGAAGTATACCCTTGCTACCCAAGGGTACTGAATGGACTGGAAGAACCTTTATGACTATATATGTACACATGATATATAACTAATATTTAAACGACCTTCGGACGGGTACCCGATATCCCACCAGACCACATCTCAAGCGCGAAAAGAAAATAGGGTGGATAGCCTTCCTAAGTCTTTTAAATATTTCTTATATAACTATACGTATATAGTCATGCAATTGATAATATAAAATCATAAAATAAGTTTTGTAAAACCTTTGAACATAATTATTATCTAAGAAAAGATCAACTTGATGTCAATCTATAAAACGGTTTGAAAGCATGGGTTTGATAAAACAGTTTAAGTATAAAGAAACATTTGTTTGAAACACAATTGTAAATGAGTTTGAAATGAAACATACAGAGTAAAATGTACTGTTTAATAAGAAGTTTTAAACATATAAAGTGTTTATGAAAATCATTTGAAGGAAACTGTTTGGTAAAACGGCTAATGAATAGTAAATCATTTGAATGCTGCTTATTAATCACATGTGATTGATATAATAGGTAGCATGATTCTACTTGTATCCCCCCATAAAGCATTTAAAAACATTTAAAACATTGATTAAGTGTTATGAACTCACCTGTAGCAAGTGGATCGGAAGGAAGTGTCGGATAAGTGCTAGGTGTCAAGTGAAGACTTAGACACGCAAAAAGATCCTAATAACATATAAGGATTTATGTATATAAACAATTAGTCTTTAAACAACTAATAAACAAGTCAAGACACTCTAGGGCATGACAAACACTTTGTATAAGTGTTATAAGTATTAAGTAGTGCATCTAAGTGTTGTAGGGAAAGGCTAGTATGATTGGGGTTCAAGGAACACTCTTAAAATGAGTTTACTCCCTAAGGACCAACACCCCTTGAGTTTACGGTCGTAAACTCTTGAGTTTACGGTTGTAAACTCCTAACCTTTTGACCATTTGTTGGTTTGGAGTCTTCTAAGCTATTCCAAGCATTCCTACTTCATGATTTAGCCTTAGGAAGTGTTGTGTGGCATCAAAACATTCCTAAATGGAGTTTACGGTCTAAGGACCATTTCTCCATGAGTTTACTACCTTAAACTCATGAGTTTACTACCTTAAACTCATAATTTTGGTATTTGGGGGTTTTCAAGTCCTTAGCTCAATCATGGCAATATTCTAGGTTAGTTTTAGACATAAGGAACAACCATGGGACTTTTACACATCATTTGGGGTGTTTACTGTTTTGGGAGATCCCCAAACTGTAAACACATAAAAATGTAAGATTTTGGTGCTTTTTGTGTGATAAACTCATCAAGGATGAATCTAGACAAGTCCATAAGGCATTGTGAAACATCTAGGTACCCTAACACACCACTTTGGCACTATTCTTGGTGTTTACGGTTTTGGGACCTCCCAAAACCGTGAACACCTTTAACTTGGTGCTCTTGGGACTTTTCTTTGATATAAATATGTATAGCAAGCTTTAGATGACTCTAGGATAGAAGTACTTACTTTGTGGAAGCTTGAAATGAATTTAAAGTCCAAGAACACTTAGTGTGTTTTCTTGGTGTTCTTGGTGTGTTGGAAAACTAGTCAAAACACAAAAATGGATGGATTAAAGGATGTACAATCACTATATTAAGTGATATACTAACTTGAAAGGGCTAGAAACACTTACTAGATTGAAGATCTTGAATAAATTCTAGGATGATACTTGAGAGGATTTTTGGAGTTTACTCTTTTGGTAATTGGGGAGTAAACATAAAATGACTAGATTTTGGGGAGTAAGCTCATGCATATGCATGGGTTCACGGTTTTTGGATGATTTTTCGACCCAAACATAAAAGTTTGGTCGTGAACTTCTAAGACACGAGGTGTTTGCGGTTTTTAAATTTCAAAACCCGAGACGACACTTTCTTTCACCCGTTCATTTAAAGAATTATATTAAAATAATCAAACGAACTTTAAATTTTATAAAATAAGTAATAATGTAATTGACCTATAAATCGAAGTGATTGCCTTTTAGGGTTTGACCGAATGAAAATTTCGAGTTGTCACATCATCCCCCTGTTAAAGGGAATTTCGTCCTGAAATTAGAATTTAGGTAAGGAAGTAGGTATGAATGATTGAGTCAAGAGGTGGGAAACTTCCTAATCGATTGTTTCTCGTGCTCATAAGTGAATTCGGGTCCTCGGTTGTTATCCCAACGAACCTTCACTAAATGGCAACGGCGTTGCTTCGTCCGTTTGACCACTCGGGCGAGGGTCACTACGGTTCCTATACGAAGGCGAGTATCTCGTGAATTTTGGTCTCGTCGGGTGGACTTACGAGAGTCCTAACGGAAAGGTACGGTTTCAAGATCGAGACACGAAGGGTAAAATGTATGTTACTGAGTTCGCGAAGTAGGTCTAGTTTGTGAGGTACAGGACCGATTCTGGTAAGAATCTCGGAGGTCCTAACTATATTGGATTTAGCTTTCCACGCTTTACGAAGCGTATTAAGCCATTTCCAGAGTGAGACTTCCTAAAGAACTTGGTCTCTCACTTGGAATCTCCAAGGGTTCTTTCTCTTGCTTATCTTCCCCGTCAAGGGCCACCCCTTGTTGGGTCAAAGTCGAAAGGGTTTTTGTAATTTGCGAGGAGCTATGGATGATCTATGACAGTAGGTGTGTAAGACCTAGAATTTGGCGAATTCCTATCGGCGTCTCTGGTGTCGACAAATCCTCAACGATTTTGACAAATTGATAGAGTACTCAAGAATTTCCACATCACTAATAGTGTGTCTTAGGAAATTTTGACTCTTCAATTCCAAAACTCGTGTTCAGAGAACTTTGCAAAAAGTATCTCCGAGGGTAATGTTTCCGTGGGTTCCTTCTTACTACGAGGGCAGATAAGTAAGTCGTTACATGGAGAATGACGAACTGATCCAAGTAAGAAAGACGGACTCTATTCATTAAACTCATGAATGCTTCAGGCGTATTGGTCCTATCCGAGGGGTATCACTACCGACTCGAAGTGTCTGCATTAAGTTCGGAGGGTAGTCTTCAGTACATCCTTCCCTCAGACTCAAACTGGTGATATTCGGATCTCAGGTCCATTTCTGAAAGTAATTCTTTCCTTGCGTTTGCTCAACCGCTTCATCCATGCGAGGCAGAGACAACGATTTCTAATGGAAAATCTTGATGGAGTCCTCGATATCTGAGGTACATACGATGCAATCCGTCGACCTCTGGAAGAATAAGACCGGGGCTCTCCAGGGTGAAAAGCCTAGTCTTCCAATTCTATTTCTGTGCAATTCGCTAAGTTGTCCGGACTATTCTTGCATCTCCGTAGGTGTTTAGACTATAGGGCGATCTGTTTACAGAAGTCGTACTGGGTTCTAAGTTTGTTCACATGCCGATGCGATTACTCGTAGACTTAGGCAGTTCTCCGTCCTGAAGTTCATATTAGAATTCATACTTGGTTCAACGATCACTATATCGTGTATACGAATCGTATATAATTAAGATTGAAAAGGTAGTCGAATAACTGATTCATCTTTAAGCTCATATCCCATCGGGGAAAAAGAAGTTAAAGTGGAATCATCAATTCTAAACCTATAGAACCTTGATTATATATTACCCTTATGTATACATTCCTCAGTGATAGATCATCCGTATGAATCTTTGGATTGAACTTGACGTACTGTACGAGTGGTACTTCAGGGATTTCTTCGGAAAAGAAAAGAACTATGGGGTACTCCAGGCATGAGTACTTCGGTGTTCTGAAATGACGGTTTCGCTAAAAAGACGTTTACTGATAAAGAGATGTACGTATGAAGCTATTTTTGTGAGGATCAAACTAAATCGAGTCGTATGATAATGTCAGAATCATACTGAAACTTAAAGACATTAGATTTGAACATAAGATGTTTACAGACAAAACACAACCGTGCAACCATCAACAGAGTTACAGTACTTTAGATTTACTACAAGACTATTGCTGCGAATAAGGTATACTACAAAAGACAAGTATACGCAGCACGAGCATCCTTATACCGATAGGATCCCGCAAATGATAAGACTCTAGTTGCACTAGTTCTGGATAGTTTATAAGTCTGTTACAACAACACGCCTAAGTTACATTAACGTGGTTCCGGAGCAGGTTCTCCTACAACTGTGATCCTGAGAATCTTCCCATCTGCGCCAGAGTTCTTTGCTATAGGGCAATCCTTCTTGAAGTGCCCTATCTCACCACATTGGTGGCATGACTGGCTAGTACTTGCATTGGTGGCGGGAGTGCGGTGTTTAGCCAGTGTTATGTGGACACGAGTGCCTTCCTCATTACTCCACCTTGGAAATTGCTTCCTAAAGCGTTCTGCAGGAGTTGCCACTTGTGGCTGGGGCATGGCAAGTCTTTGGGCTCTCTTGTGCTCCTTTTGGGCTTGACGATATCGTCTCTTCCTTTCGGTCTTACGGCTTCGCAAGTCCATGACTGTTTCCATTTGTTGGTTTCCTGGTTTGGTACTACCATCGGAACTCTCGACTCCTTTGTCAGTCTTGCTTGTGTTGCCTGAGTTGATGTATGTAAGGAAAGTTGTCACAGCAGCTGCTACTGCAGCTTGTAATGTAGCGGCGCCGATATGGAGGATAGGGGTTTCGTTGTTCGACTGATTGTTTCCGGATAACGACATGATTCTGTAATACGAAAGACAAGGATTTTGTGAGCGATTCTGGTTGACTCTAGATGTACCTCGATTGTTCAAGTAAAGAGTAGAAGTATGTTCTCATGAGTTTGACCTACATCCCTATGATGCAGTCCTAATACGGATTGGAAGTATGTTCGCGAAGGTTTGACCTACATCCCTATGATGCAGTCCTAGAACTGAGTAGGAGTAAGTTCGTAAAATGGTCTCAAGACGTTTATCGTTCAAGCCTAGGTATTGATGGTTGGTGAATAACATGATCCAACCACTAAAAGAGACTTGGAAATGTCTCCGGAGTTAAATTACTATAGTCCAATGACTTGACTAAAGCATGTTTCAAATAGACTCCAATGAAAGAATGATAAGAGTACTTGAATAAAGAATGACACAGAAGTTAGCCGACTGTCAATATCTTTGATATTCATGAGGTACAAGTTCGGGAAAATGACCTTGTAAAAGGTCTTACATCATATCCAGAGAAGATAGTTCTTGACAACATAAAGACCTAACCAAAAATACTTACAGTACAAGATAGTTTTATAGAAAATGCCACATAGAGCATAGACAGAAAGACGATTCCTTTAACAAGGAAAATAAAGTAAAGCATCTACTACTGGGGACAGTCATCCCTCTGGTGAACTCTCAGTTCAGCCAGTTGACGTTCCACATCAAGTAGGTGTCTTTCGTACACCCTCTGGCGTACTCGGAGCTCTGTGACTTCGGCTCGTGATTCGGCCAGTGCTTGCAGCAGGGTTTCATGGTTTCTCTCAGATCTCTCATGAGCATCTTCTAGACGAATGATGCGGAGGATATGCATTCTTGCATCAGCGACAACTTCGGTGATCTGATGTAGGGCTGTCCTGCCTTGAATCTCATTTCGGGCCACTCTGCGGACCAAGATTGGCAAGATTCTGTCTGCTGAGCCCCCATTGCTTAGGTCATAAAAGCTTCGATCACCATTAAATGGCATGGGCTGATCTTGTCCTTGGCTCCATGTTTCCAAGCATTTCACCCACTCAGGCATCGGGCCATGAAAAGCCGGACGAGGATTAGGAATTGGAACGGGAGCTGCCTGGGGTAGGTTCTCAACCTCGGGTTCAGAGTTGGCATCATCTGCAAGTTCTTCATCATGGTGATCATTCAAAGGGATAGGATGATCATTCTCTGTTTCTTCTCCAAACCATCCAACTATGACTTCGTTCGGAAAATACTGGTTGCTGAGGGGATGGAGTCTAGCCATGTTATCTACACGAGAATTTGGGGTAAGAAAATAATTATTAGATGAACTATCTAGATAATTATTTAGAAAATCTTCATTAGTTACATCGCTATTTGTGAAGTGCATACTAGTTATATGTAATCTAAACAAGATAGGCCTTCGAATAAGTGACCTTAACTCCAAATTCACACAGAATAGGGGTAAGGTAAAATTTTCACAGATTCTAAGTCCATAACATCCTAATTACATATATCCTTAGTGTATCCACTTAGCAACTATCAACTTAGTAATGAAGATCTCGCATTAGTTCTCAAGTATAAAGTAATTATAGTAACACCAAATACCTCTATAGTATTTTAAGTTTAATGTTATGTTCTACTGTTCTCATTGTGGTAGGGTTGGTAAGATTTTTGACTTGTTGCAACCACACAACTACACTTAGGCACATGCTAGTCAACCCTCGGATAATATAGTTGATCAGGCTATATCTTACCAGTTTTGACTATATGTCTCTAAGTCCACCTGTGTTGCCCAACAATCGTAATTCTATTGTACTGTCCTAATGACACTGATTTTAGTATGAATGCAGGCACGTATACTTACTTAAATATTTTATTATTTAAAGTATAAACTCTTGGTCAGAGTATTTTTAATCCCTATGTATTATAGTTAGTATATCTTTTATGGGTTGATATACTTAATTCACTATAAACAATGCTCTGATACCAATCTGTCACACCCCAAAACCAAGAACGGCGGAAACGTTCTGGGGTGGAGGACGTCATGTACAGTATCACAACAATGAAAAGTAGTAAACAAGCAACAACATCATCCATTGCATTAATAATATAATTTTAATACAAGTGTTCTGTCAAATTATAAAAGACACTAAAGTATAAACAAAATAAAAGATGAGTCTTGAACGAGCTCCATCTTCTCTAAACCTTGCATTGGTACCTGTCTACTATTGACCTGAGGATACAAGTTATTTTGAAAGAGAGTATCAGCTTTAAATCTGGTGAGATCATAAGTATTTTAGTGTCTTAATTTGTATGTAAATATTTGTATGACATGTAATGAAAGACTTGAAATTTTTTTGAAAGAAAGTTCGTGCAAGTATGAAAATGTTTGTAAGACAACTATAAACGTTTGAAAAACCCTAGAAATCCCTATGATTCCTACTATATTAAAAGGGAGTCTTCTACCAAGACTTAACTGTTCTAAATGTAGCCTTCTACCAAGGCATCTAGTGTCTGTGTGCGTGTCTCTTGTAAGAGTGTGTATTTTCCTAAATCTGACTATCATTAACCAAAAATATAGTTTCTACATTACCGTGCGTCGTGTGAATGTTCACGAAGTGAATGTAATGGGAAAATAAAATAGTACTATGGTGTAGTGTCGAACTACAACCGTACTAATTACCTTAAGTCTAGGGTAATTTTGTGAGTACTGTAGTATTTGTAATAAGTGACTACTTATGTACTCCTATTCCCTTATTTAAGGGATAAGGCATAATGTGATGGCTAGATCCTAGGCTAGACGCTCCCCTGTCAAAGGGATTTTGGGGCCTTTACATGACCGATGCATGTATGCAAGCCGTGAACATCCACATTACTATGATCATGTATACCCAATATAACTATCACAATGTGTTGCGATTCATTGGTATAGTTAGATCCTGAACTCGTTCCATGCTATAGCACCTAGTGATGTCTGTCCTATTATCGTATATGTAAACGTACTCATGTAAGTGTAATCATGTAAATGTAATCATGTAAATGTAATCATGTAAATGTACTCATGTAGATGTACTCATGTAGATGTATCTATGTAGATGTACTCATGTAAGTGTATATATGTAAACGTATTCATGTAAATGTACTCGTGTAGATGTATCTATGTAATAGTATAGTAATGTACTGTGTGCACTAGCTATAATGTGTGTTCTCTATCTATTGAGCAAGTATTGACTCATGAATGAACTGACTCGTTGTATGATATCGTGTTCTAGTAATAGTTCTAGTATCTTCCTAAACTACCCATATGGTAGCTTACTAGTAATGTAACTGGTACGTATGAACATGGAAGTATACCCTTGCTACCCAAGGGTACTGAATGGACTGGAAGAACCTTTATGACTATATATGTACACATGATATATAACTAATATTTAAACGACCTTCGGACGGGTACCTGATATCCCACCAGACCACATCTCAAGCGCGAAAAGGAAATAGGGTGGATAGCCTTCCTAAGTCTTTTAAACATTTCTTATATAACTATACGTATATAGGCATGCAATTGATAATATAAAAGCATAAAATAAGTTTTGTAAAAGCTTTGAACATAATTATTATCTAAGAAAAGATCGACTTGATGTCAATCTATAAAACGGTTTGAAAGCATGGGTTTGATAAAACAGTTTAAGTATAAAGAAACATTTGTTTGAAACACAATTGGAAATGAGTTTGAAATGAAACATATAGAGTAAAATGTACAGTTTAATAAGGAGTTTTAAGCATATAAAGTGTTTATGAAAATCATTTGAAGGAAACTGTTTGGTAAAACGGCTAATGAATAGTAAATCATTTGAATGCTGCTTATTAATCACATGTGATTGATATAATAGGTAGCATGATTCTACTTGTATCCCCCCATAAAGCATTTAAAAACATTTAAAACATTGATTAAGGGTTATGAACTCACCTGTAGCAAGTGGATCGGAAGGAAGTGTCGGATAAGTGCTAGGTGTCAAGTGAAGACTTAGACACGCACAAAGATCCTAATAACATATAAGGATATATGTATATAAACAATTAGTCTTTAAACAACTAATAAACAAGTCAAGACACTCTAGGGCATGACAAACACTTTGTATAAGTGTTATAAGTATTAAGGAGTGCATCTAAGTGTTGTAGGGAAAGGCTAGTATGATTGGGGTTCAAGGAACACTCTTAAAATGAGTTTACTCCCTAAGGACCAACACCCCTTGAGTTTACGGTCGTAAACTCTTGAGTTTACGGTCGTAAACTCCTAACCTTTTGACCATTTGTTGGTTTGGAGTCTTCTAAGCTATTCCAAGCATTCCTACTTCATGATTTAGCCTTAGGAAGTGTTGTGTGGCATCAAAACACTCCTAAATGGATTTTACGGTCTAAGGACCATTTCTCCATGAGTTTACTACCTTAAACTCATGAGTTTACTACCTTAAACTCATAAGTTTGGTATTTGGGGTTTTTCAAGTCCTTAGCTCAATCATGGCAATATTCTAGGTTAGTTTTAGACATAAGGAACAACCATGGGACTTTTATGGGACTTTTACACATCATTTGGGGTGTTTACTGTTTTGGGAGATCCCCAAACTGTAAACACATAAAAATGTAAGATTTTGGTGCTTTTTGTGTGATAAACTCATCAAGGATGAATCTAGACAAGTCCATAAGGCATTGTGAAGCATCTAGGCACCCTAACACACCACTTTGGCCCTATTCTTGGTGTTTACGGTTTTGGGACCTCCCAAAACCGTGAACACCTTTAACTTGGTGTTCTTGGGACTTTTCTTTGATATAAATATGTATAGAAAGCTTTAAATGACTCTAGGATAGAAGTACTTACTTTGTGGAAGCTTGAAATGAATTTAAAGTCCAAGAACACTTAGTGTGTTTTCTTGGTGTTCTTGGTGTTTTGGAAAGCTAGTCAAAACACAAAAATGGATGGATTAAAGGATGTACAATCACTATATTAAGTGATATACTAACTTGAAAGGGCTAGAAACACTTACTAGATTGAAGATCTTGAGTTAATTCTAGGATGATACTTGAGAGGATTTTTGGAGTTTACTCTTTTGGTAATTGGGGAGTAAACATAAAATGACTAGATTTTGGGGAGTAAACTCATGCATATGCATGAGTTCACGTTTTTTGGATGATTTTTCGACCCAAACATAAAAGTTTGGTCGTGAACTTCTAAGACACGAGGTGTTTGCGGTTTTTAAATTTCAAAACCCGAGACGACACTTTCTTTCACCCGTTCATTTAAAGAATAATATTAAAATAATCAAACGAACTTTAAATTTGCTAAAATAAGTAATAATGTAATTGACCTATAAATCGAAGTGATTGACTTTTAGGGTTTGACCGAATGAAAATTTCGAGTTGTCACACGAACTCTGACCCTTTCACTTGTTCCAGAATTTCTTTTTACTCTCGCCACTATCCTTTATTGGTTTGGAAGTGGTTGTTACTTTATCCAGATCGACCCTGTGATCTATAAGGGTTTGCGCCAGGCACTTGGCGCTATCGAAAGTGTTTGGCCTACCAGCCAAGACATTTCCTTGAGTTGGGGGTGTCAATCCCCAAATGAATCTTTCAATCTTTTTGCTTTCCAGGGTGAGCATCCCCGGACAAAGGAGTGCTAGGTCTTCAAACCAAGAAGTGTAGGCAGCGATATCAGAACCCTTCATCTTTAGGTTCCAGAGTTCGTGCTCCAGTTTCTGTATTTTGCCCCGCGGGCAGTACTCGGCAAGCATGAGCTCCTTCAAGCTCTCCCAACCCATAGCATTTTCTACTGGTAGGGTTAAGGATTTGACTCAGCCATTCCACCAAGTCAATGCTTTGTTGGTGAAAGTGCAGGTGGCGAATTTCACTTTATTAGCTTCCGAACAGGAACAGATTTCGAAGATAGACTCGATCTTTTCAAACCATCGAGTCAGGGCAATAACACCTCCAGTGCCATTGAAAGATGTGGATTTCGCATTCATGAAGTCTTTATAGGAACACTCCTTTTGGTTTCCCTGACCACCTTCCTGATTCTGGGGATGCATACCACCTCCCTGTCCACCAGCTCAACTAGGATTCATCTGTGACATCGCGACAGCCACAACAGTAGTAACAGTATGTACATTAGTATATGAAAAAGTAAAGACGAGACTTCTATATACTCCGTCTTCTCCAAAAGTGGGTGAGGTACCTGTCTAACATTGACCTGAGAATACAAGCAGTTTAGAAATATCAGCATAAAGCTGGTGAGTTCATAAGCATGATTTTTGTAATGAAAACCGGTCACTAAACTTATGAAAATACTTCATTTTTATAACGTTAGTATCGGAAACCATTGTTACCGAGTTAAGAAATACGAATGCATGATTTCCAAGAAAATCCCATATTTTCTAACATGTTTGTTGGTTCCTGAATGAAAGGCACGTTCTATTTGAAAACCCTAGTTACCACCAGTATGTATAGTAGTTTTATTACTTAAAATAAAACTGTAGATTTTAGCCCTGGAATACCCTCTAGTAAGTAGATAAGTAGTTTTATCAGTTAAAATAAAACTATAGAAGAAGGAAAAATCCCGTAAACAATGATTAGTTTATACTTATTGTGAGTCGTATAACCATACTAATCTGACTGATGACCTCCTTAACGTTTCTTCAGGCGTCGCACGATTACCAAAATTTGTCACCCCAGGCGTGCCCGCCTAACTGTAGCTAGCAGTTCAGGTGTGGGATTGTCGGTCCCGAATAGATCTGTTCACAAATTTCACGCTCTCTCTCTAGGAGACTTTGGTTATACTACCGGTGAGGATTTATTGGTACCCCGAGGGGTATGATGAAGATAAGTCTCACAATCTTGTATTAACTAGTTTACGTTTGGATCGGTCGTTCTCGAGTTCAAAATCGTTGCAATGATGCAGAGTATAAATAATTATACATAAAATAATTATTTAGCAAGATACTCTAGGTTAACAATGGATAAACTAAATCTGACATAGTTTATATCTTTGACTTTGCATGAAATTCGAATCCGTAAAACAAGTAATGAAAATCCCAAATTATTCCCATAATAATTTGAATGGTTTGATAAGTTCCCACACTGTTTTGAAAAATATGTAATTATATTTAGAAAGCGTTCCTTATGTTCCACATATTACAAAAGGGATAAAGGTATCTAAAAGTTTGATAGAAAATCGTTATAATTATGTCAGTTTTTAAATTACGAAATCCTTTATGATTTGCTTGTATCCCCCCCCCCCCCCCCCCCCCCGCTGAAAACATGAAAAACTCGGAAAAGTGTAGGGGTATGAATTCACCTGCAGCGAATGGATGGAAGTCCCGCGGTAGGAATGTTAGGTGTTAAGTGGGGACTTGAACACAAGCGAGGATCCTATGTAACATGAAGTGATACATAATTGTATCTAATTAGTCATTTAATCACTAATTAAGTAAGTAAATACACTCTAATGCGTGAAAACACTTTATTTCAAGTGTTAGGAATGATATAGGTTGCATCTAAGGAGTGTAGGGCCTTATTATGGAGTTTACTCTTCAAGTGGTGGCCCTTAGGGGTGTTTACGGTTGAGGGACCATATCCCCCATGAGTTTACGGCCGTAAACTCATGGGAATGATGGGTTTGGGTGCTCAAAGGTCTTAAACTACTCAAGGACTTATGCTAGACTCGAATCAAGGGCTATGGAAGTGATTGGAGCTTGAAATGGCCCTTATTTAGAGTTTATGGTTTCTGAGTCCCTCCTTGGGGAGTTTACGGTCGTAAACACATGATTTTTACAGCCTTAAACTCATGTTTGTCACTTTCTTTCATGGTTTGGTGCTTTTAGGGAAAGCATGCAAGGTTCTAGCCACTCGTTCAAGTCATAGAAGGTGTTTAAGGGCACTTTAACACCCTAAAAAGTTGTTTACGATTTTGGGATATTCCCTAATCGTAAACTCGTGTTTACTCCTCTCATTCCATGTTTTGGGGCTCTAAGATCATTCATGCAAATTTCTAGGTCATTAGCCTAGCATTGGAAGGGTTTTGGGGCGTCAAAACCCCCTTTTAGTGTGTTTACGGTTTTGGGATATTCCCAAACCGTAAACCCATGTTCTCTAGGTTTTGGGTGGTTAAACCACGAATTCGCAAGTATACTAAGCAAAACAATAAGCTAGGAGGGTTTACTTACTGTTGTGAAGCTTGAAAGGGGTGATTTTTGATCAAATTCCAACTTTTGTAGAGAGAGAGTAGCGAGAGAAAGTTCTAGGGTGTGAAATAGGTTGAAATGAAGGCCACTCAACCCTTACATAGGGTTGAGTTAACGGTGGGGGTCCACCCAACACCAACCGCAAACAGGGTTTTTCGCGCGAATTATCGTTTTCCGACACGTATGAATTTACGACAATAACCCTAATTGATTTACTTAACTTAAAAATTAACGGAAAACTTTAATAATAAAATAAATTTTATTAACGGAAATGGGTTACAATGACGGAATAAATTTCGGGTTGTCACATAACACGACGTCAAAATCGAGCCAAGAACTGTGAATCGATGACGATGAATGGAGGACTGAACGAATGTCTGAACTCCATTTCAGTTTTAGTTTAGTTTTGGTGAGATAAATTGCAAGAAAGATAACAATTAACAAGCCCCAAAATCTCGATTTCATGATTTCCGATTTTAGTGTTCAATCCAAGGACGAAACGAAACCTGGTAGTTGTGAATGCGAATGGAGCAGCACGAACCTGTAGATGCAGATTAGGACACGAACTTAATCATCTACGGTCGTTTCTAAATCTAGTCAATTGATGATGAACCGAAAGCGAACTTCAGTTTTGTTTTTGTGTCTTGAGGCGAGAGATGAACATGGGTTCAATACTTTCGCTTCCAGACTATTTACTAGATATTCGCTCCAAACCAATCGGTCATGAACCGAAAGCTAATCAAGGACCGAGAGCTAATCAAGGTCCGAAAGCGAATTGCAAGTTCGCTTCAATTCCAATTGCAGGTTCGTTCCCTTGATTACACAGCTGAAAGCGAAATCAACTGAACGTTCGGCTGTGAATAGTAGTTTCGGTTTCGGTTCTTGTAGGTTCGGTTGTTAATCGAGAGTTTGGTTCTTTAATTGTGAGGCTCTCTTCACTTTCATACCCAAAGCAAAATAGACCGAACGTTTGCCTATGAACAGTAGATTCGGGTTCGGTTCTTGTAGGTTCGATTGTTAATCGAGAGTTCCGCTTCTTAACGTGAGTTTGGTTCTTATTCGTGAGTTCGCTTCTGTGAGTTGTAAGGTTCACGTCTTTGAGTTTCGCCTCTGTAATCCATTAGTACATTGAACAAATTAAGAACTGCTTCATCGATTAGGAGACGAACATCAATTTTTTTTCTCGTTCGTTCGTGGATACCAGTTTGCAAAGAATGTGAATCATATTTCATCATAGTTACAGAATTGACCCCTAAAGAATAAGTGAAGAATTAAATGCAGCCCAAAACTTTGTCTTTTGAATTAAGTTTTTATTTCTTTAAAGTTCTGAACCAGCCCCTGCCAAAAGTACATATGACAGCTTCCATCCACTGTTCACTGCAACATGTCAGAATTTGACCCCCGTTCTGCAGAAAATGTCCTTTTAAGCCCATCTTTGTCAATTTTTTCAACTTTTTTCAATTCCAACACTTAAAAAATCAATAAAAATTGATTCCTTCAACAAAATTTCATATCTTTGAACTAAATCCACCAGATTTCAACAATTTTTTTTACATGTAACGGTTTTTTTTTTTGATAAAGGAAAGAACTTTTATGGGACTTTTGGTACCCATTTAAGGTTCAACTTTGAAGTTGGTTCTTGCATACCCACTTATTTGAAGAAAATATATCATCCTCTGAAAATAATACCCACTTCTTAGTTGGAAAACAAAAATTCCCAAAAAATTCATTAAACCAACCGAACACTATTTTCTCTTTTCTCCAACTCTTAACATATTCACCTGAAGGAAATTTTCTTTGAACATTATTGACTTCACCTTTTTCAACTTTTTCACAAGCATTAGGCACTTGTACCTTGGGCATCCAAACTTTCTTCATTTTACTCTTGTTCTTTCTCTTCTTCTTTCTTCTTTTCTGATTTCTAGGCTTCAGAAACAAATTTCTGATCTGAACAACCTTTTCATCTTCCTGAATCTGATCATCTGTAGTTGTTCCAATAGAACAAAACTCTTTCACTTTCACGATTTCAAAAGATTTACTTTGAGATTCTTCTTCAGAACAACTAGATTCAGATTGTGAAGCTTCTGAAAAACTTGAAACACTTGACTCCCCCTCAATAAGAATATCTGGAGTCGCTTTTTCTTCAGAAACTTGAAGAACATCATGAAATTCTTCAAGAACATCAAGAACATCTTCTTTTTCTTTTCTTTCTTTCTCTGACTTCTGTTGTATTTGCTTCAAAAGTAAGTATTCTTTGATAATGATAAATTGTTTTAACAAATCTTTATCTTGCTCTACACAATTACTTTTAAATCCACCACTAGAGATCTATGTAAAATCACCAATCATTTCATCAACATAGAGATTATACATCTCAATGGCATTCTTCAGCATAGATTGTTCAGGAACATCCCAAAACAAATATCCTTCTTAAAGACGAAACTTTGGATCTATAACTTTTAATCCTAGTCTCTTAATTTCTTTTAACACCTTATAATCCGTCATTTAATCTTCAACAAGAAAGAAAACTTGAAGAGAGAGAAAGTAGATTTGATGAGAATTCTAGAGAGAGAAAAACATATCTGAAAGGGTTTTTAGTGAGAGAAAACAGATCTGAGATGGATTTTAGAGAGATAAAGTAGATCTGAACACGAAAATTCAAACAAACACGAAATTTTCTTCTAACTCTCTTGTAGAACTCAACTCAAGAACAAATCAGATGAAATAATGAGTTGAAGAAAACAGATCTGAACAAGATTTTCAATAAAAAAACGAGATATAGATTTTTTCTTTTCAGAAAACTTACTAAACTTGAAAAACAAGGTGAGATTCATGATAAAATATTGCCATAAACAAGATCAATTCTTGCAAAAATCGTTGAGATCTACAAGAACCCGCTGTGATACCGCTTGTTCAAAATAAATATGAGATGACAAATGCGGAATATCAAGAACAATCAAGAATTAATCACCAACATATGCAAGTAATCTGATAAATGTTTTTCTTGTATTGATTATGAGATGAACGTACAGAGAAAACCCTAATCTGGTAAAAAGCTTACACAAAAAGTAAACCTAATGATTATTTATAGGGAACAATACATATCTACCATAAATATAAAATAAATGCCTAATATAAAACCAATGCCTTAGCAGAGCTCGATTAAGAACTTCTGTTGTAAAGGCACCGTAGGGAATCATAAAACTATTAACCCTAAAAAGGCTTCCCTAAATAACCAAATATGTCATATCAATTTCAATATCTCAAATACTCAACACTTTGGATTCAGAAAAGTTTAGACGGAGTCGGTTGGTGTAGTAGAATAAGTTGTAAGAAATGATTTCGAGGATGAAATCTAAGTAAAGTGGGGGAGAGTTGTAACACTCATTTTCATATTGGATCAGTTTAGGGCATAATGGAGTCAAAGGAATGCTTTTTAGGAAAAATCATGTGTCATGGTGTGACCATAAAGAGGTCAGGCTAAATGGTCATGTATACTTCTCTTTAAACTTTACTTCCAACTCTTCACATTCCTTCGAGAATAGTCCCTAGTGTGTAGGGTATACTATGTCTGAATTCTATGTGGTGGTGTGGATTCAATGCTCTTCAACTATTTGTACCACCTATTGACATATACAACGCATCATAAATATCGTCCTATCTCGGTACTTTATTATCGTTTGCTTTATAGGAGTTAATCCTAAAAAAATTGCTTCTTAGCTGCATGTCTTTCATGTCTACTTCATAGGAGTAAACCCTAAGAAGTCTGCAGTTTTGCTATATCTCAACATGTTCTACTACCTTCCACTTAGTTATTTGTCATCTCCTGACATTAACATTTCTTCTTGTGTAATACTATGGGTGTATCGCCACTTTAGCTAAATACTCTAACTCTAATTTAACAAGTAAGTTCATTATCACTTCATAAACCAATGACTAGTCCTCTATGTTAATATTGGTTTAACACACTATAGAATTCAATCATATCCTTATGAGAATTCATGGATCACTCTAAATTTCTATCATCCCTCCAATTGTCAATGTACTTCAGACATACGATACCTTTATGAAAGTACTATCACCTCGCCAAATGCACTCTAAAGGTACGATACCACTCTATTGGTATTTATATTCTATTTATGAATTTACTAATTCATGTCGAAAATAGACCATAAATCTTTAATTAATAAGAAATCTAGGTAGGCCACCTAAAGCATGCTCTGATGCATAACATATAGCACATATTAGCACATAAGGCATTACTCCTAAAGTATGCTAGTTCACCTAATAGCAAGTAAGGTATAAAACCTAAGGCATGCTATCAATTATTTTTTTAGAACATAATATTAATTAAGGTATTTACCCTAAAGTATTCTAGTGCTTGTGTCTTTATTATTAATTTAGGTATACTAGATAAAAATATGAAAGATCTATATGCACAAAAGTCATTATAGAATGATATTGATAGATAATATAAGATCCTACAAGGTTACACTAACAACAACTTGATGCATATATATTATTTATAAGAATATGATTCTTGATAAATAAATATATATCTTGTAATTAATTGGAAATTATTTTTTTCAAGGAAATATTAATTTTCAATGTTAAGTATCAAAATATATCATAAGGGATGATTTATTATATCATGTATATCTTTTTGGACCAAAAGAGGTTTTTATCTTATATAGATTTATATGTTTTATAAGTTATAAAAATTAGAAGACTTTTATAGAAAACTAGCTTTTTCTTTTTATAAAATATTCAAGGAGATCGTAAAGGGAAAACAAGACATGCTTGTATTTATTTAATCATATAGAAATGTTCATACACTTGTAGCCTTTTGTCGCTAGAGCCATGTTGTCTTAAAACATCAAGACTCAACGGGTAAGGGCTTGGATTAAGATGATTAAAAGGCTTTCCTTTATATCTTCTTTAGCTAAACAAAAACCACGAAATTGTAGGCTTTCTATCTCCATATTCTCTCTAGTTTTTGTCACATAAAGTATTTGTAACGACCCAAATTTCAAGCCGAAAATTTCATTTTTAAATTAACAATTCCATAAACATTTTTACCAAATATTGTCGAATATACAACACATCAAAAAATCATATTGTTGTGTCCCAAACCATAATGTCAAAGTAATAAAAATCAGAGTACAGTCCCAAAAACTCCTTGCGGAAAACCATGTGTGTGTGTGTGATGCGCTGTTACACCGCCGGCTCCTTCCCCTTCGACGAAGAGGTACCTGAAACCAAAACCAAAACTGTAAGTACAAAGCTTAGTGAGTTCCCCCATCATACCACATAACATACAATATCAGCGGTATCTTTCAACCAGTAATCTACATCGGTATCTTTCAACCGGTAACCCACATCGGTATCTTTCAACCGGTAACAAACATTAGTATCTTTCAACCGATAACCATCATCGGTATCTTTCAACCGGTAATCAACATCGGTATCTTTCAACCGGTATCCGACATCGGTATCTTTTAACCTGTAACTAGGGACTATTTCACCCCCTACCACTAGCATACAGTCTACAAATATAAACATGCAGTCAGGCATATCCGGGTACTGACCTACCCTTGGGTCCTATGAACCACTGTTAGGGAAACTAATCCCTACTATACACATAACATATCATCCAGATACATCTCATAACCAACACATAAGCAAACCAAGATAATTATCATGAAGACCATTATTTTCTAAATACCCCTTTTTGGTGGGCCGTCATTGTGGCCTTAGACCCACCCCTACTGGAAGGTAACTCACCTCAATGTCATGCAGTGTTTGAATTATCCTCGGCGCACAAGTCGACTCCCTTCAACTCCTCGATCCCTACACGATGACCTTCAAGTCAACACACAAGTACAACCCTGGACAGGGTTAGTCCAAGTCTAGTCAAAGTCAACTTCAAGTTGACCCGACTCACCGAGTTAGGTCGTCAACTCGCCGAGTCCCTCCCCCTTTACTCGTCCTCATCCATGACCTGACTCGTCGAGTTGGGCTATCAACTCGACGAGTTTCTCTCTCATATGAACATCGCATGAAACTCATCCGACTCGCCGAGTTGATGAAAAACTCGTTGATTACATCTTCATATGAAGAAGAAGTTTTGTCCTTGACTCGCCGAGTTGATGAACAACTCATCGTGTTCATCTTCATCCTTATGAAGATTGTCTTGGACTCGCCGAGTCTGTTCTAGCACTCGTCGAGTCCCATGAACTCCAGGTCTAAAATCATGTCCAATATATTGGGTAACTCTTTCTGTCTGATTACAACCCTTCTAATGCTCACTGGGTTCCTTTGACCCTCAACAGATATGGGGCTCAAAGCCTAGGACTTATCGAGTCCCAAGAACGGACTCGCCGAGTCAGTCATGTCCACACTCTAAATCCTTGATTTCTGATGTACAACTTTTGATCAAAAGGTAGATCCAAGCTTCTATAATCGATCTAGCACATAAAGTTACAAACTTTACGTGCTTGCATGGGACTTTGAGCTCAAAAAGGCACAAAACAAGCTCTTAAGATGCATGGGGCCTTTCATGGGTACAAAAGCCACTCAAATCTGCCTAGTGACCCCTTAAATGATCTGATTCAGAAGCTTTAACCCCCAACCATGTTTGCAAACATGGTTGGCCACCAAAAATGGCTTATAAAAGTCCTAAATCTCCCCAAAGAAGGATCTAACAAATGAATGAGCAAGGTTACAACTTTTTACCTTCAATGAGCTGTAGAAGGTGCACAAACTCGGGTTCCCTTGGTTTCTACTTGCTTCCTCAAGTTACTCTCCTTCCTTCTTAAGACAACAAGCACCAAAATCCACCAACAAGGCTTAGATTTCTTCAATAGCGGCTAGGGTTTCAATGAGAGGTGTTTTGGGTGCATAAGGGACGTTTGGACGACATAACATTGTTTAAATAGGGTGCAAACCCTTGGATTAGGGTTTTTGTCCAGACAACACTTACTCGTCGAGTCTGGGACCCGACTCGTCGAGTCCACAGCTTAAAATCCGCGTCCCATCCCACTTCTACTCGGTGAGTGGGTCCTTCAACTGGCCGAGTCTAAGGCCAAAAATGCAAAATACATAGATAAAAATAAAAGAAGAGCGTACCAAGAACCAAGTGCTACAAATCCCTCCCACTTATTTTAGACTTCGTCCTTGAAGTCTGCTGCTCGTTCCTGAAACAGCTCCGGATAGTGCATCATCATCTCGTCCACTGGCTCCCAAGTCCATTCCGAGCCCTTCTGGTGCTGCCATTGCACCTTCATGAGTTCCACTCTATTGTTCCTCAGATCCTTCGACTTCCGGTCGAGGATCGCCACAGGTCGCTCAATGTAGTTCCGACTGCCGTCAACCGGAATGTCCTTCAAGGGCACACCACTATTGATTCGTCCACCAGGCACTTTCGCAGCTGGGACACGTGGAAAGTGTTTTTGATCTGACTGAGTTTGGCTGGCAGATCCAGCCTATACGCCACCTTTCCCACCTGGGCTATAACCCTAAACGGTCCAATGTACCTGGGTCCCAAGTTGCCCCATTTCCTGAATCGGATAACGCCCTTCCATGGCGACACCTTTAGGAGAACCATATCCTCGACCTGGAATTCCAGGTCTGATCGGCGCTTATCAGCATAACTTTTCTGCCGACTCTGAGCAGTCTGAAGCCTGCTCCGGACCTGCCGAATCCTCTCTGTCGTCTTGAGCACTACTTCGGTGCTCCCTATTACCCTCTAGCCAACCTCTCCCCAACATATCGGGGTCATGAACTTCCTCCCGTACAACATCTCGAAGGGAGGACGATCGATACTCGTGTGATAACTATTGTTATAGGAGAACTCTGCCAAAGAGAGGTAGGTATCACAACTACCTTCGAAGTTTAACACGCATGCTCGCAGCATATCCTCCAGAGTCTGGATGGTCCGGTCGCTCTGACCATCCATCTGAGGGTGAAAGGCGGTGCTAAAATGCAGATGAGTACCCAGCTCATCGTGAAACTTCTTCCAAAACCTGGAAGTGAACCGCACATCTCTGTTCGAAATCATCGACAATGGCACCCCGTGCCGTGCCACCACCTCCCTGATATAGATGTCGGGCAGCTTCTCGGCCGAGATGCTCTCCTGAATCGGAATAAAATGAGCGCTCTTGGTCAATCGGTTGACGATGACCCAAATCGAATCCACCTCTCGCGCGGTCCTGGGAAGCTTTGTGATAAAATCCATCGTAATGTCCTCCTATTTCCACAGCGGAATGTCCAACAACTGCATCTTTCCATGTGGCCTCTGGTGCTCAGCCTTGACCTTCCTGTAGGTCAAGCACCACTCCACGTACCATGCTACATTCCGTTTCATACAGGGCCACCAATAGTCCATGTGAAGATCTCTATACATCTTCGTTGCCCCGGGATGAATGGAGAATCAAGATTTGTGCGCCTTCTCCATCAGAACCTGTCGCACACCCCCGAGGTACGGCACCCACAACCTACGGTGTAGTGTCAATAACCCTCGGCTGTCATAGTCGAAGGAGGAAACCTGCCCCACAATCCGCTCGCTCTTCCGATGTTCCTCCTTCATGGCCTCCTTCTGGGCCTCCCGAATCCGCTCTAAAAGTGGAGTCACCACTGTCATCCTCAAACAGATATCCCTGATCGGCGCTGCCTTGCGGCTAAGCGCGTCGGCCACCACATTGGCCTTTCCTGGATGGTAAAGGATCTTGCAATCATAATCCTTTACCACATCAAGCCACCAACGCTGCCTCATATTCAGATTTGGCTGGTCCATGAGATACCTCAGGCTCTTGTGGTCCGTGTAAATCGTACAACGAACCCCATAGAGGTAATGACGCCAAATCTTGAGGGCGAACACAATAGCCCCCAGCTCCAAATCATGTGTCGGGTAGTTCGCCTCGTGAGGCTTCAGCTGCCTCGAAGCGTAAGCAATGACATGCCCTCTTTGCATCAATATTGCGCCCAAACCAGAGATGGACGCATCGCAGTACACAACAAAATCCTCCATGCCCTTTGGCAGGGCTAAGATTGGTGCCTCGCACAATCGCTGCCTCAAAGTCTCAAATGCAGCCTACTGCTCAGGCACTTAACGAAAAACCACGGACTTCCTTGTCAGTCTGGTCAGTGGCACGGCTATCTTGGAGAAATCCCAGATGAATCTTCGATAGTAGCCAACTAATCCTAGGAAACTCCGAATCTCAGATGGAGACTTCGGAACCTCCCACCTCATCATGTCCTCCACCTTGGCCGGATCTACTGAAATCCCGTTCTGGTTGACAAGGTGCCCAAGAAACTGCACCTCGCACAACCAAAATTCACACTTGGAGAACTTAGCATACAAGTTCTCCCTCCTCAAGGTCTCCATAACCTCTCGCAGATGCTCCTCGTTCTCCCTCTGCATCTTGGAATAAACCAAGATATCATCAATAAACACTATCACCGACCGGTCTAACATCGGTCTACACACGCGGTTCATGAGGTCCATGAACGCGGCAGGGGCATTGGTGAGCCCGAAGGGCATCATCACAAACTTGTAATGGCCGTAGCACATCCGAAACGCAGTCTTCTGTACATCCTCCTCTCTGACCCTCATCTGATGGTATCCTGAACGCAAATCAATCTTGGAGAACCAAGATGCTCCCTGAAGCTGGTCAAAGAGATCATCAATCCTCAGGAGTGGGTAATGGTTTTTCACTATCACCTTATTCAGCTCCCGATAATCTATACACATCCGATGCGACCCGTCCTTCTTCTTCACAAACAGAATCAGGGCTCCCCAGGATGAACTGCTCGGTTTAATAAACCCCTTGTCTAACAGCTCCTGCAGCTGTGTAGACAGCTCCTGCATCTCAGGAGGAGCCAACCGATATGGTGCCTTGGTTATCGGAGCCGCACCAGGGACTAGGTCGATCCAGAACTCTACCTGTCTCTCCGGAGGTATCCCAGGCAACTCTTCGTGGAATACGTTCGTAAACTCTAGCACCACGGGCACATCGCCCACCGTCACCCTTCCCGTTTCCCGGGTATCCATAACATAGGCGACATAACCTACCCAACCCTGCTGGAGGTAGCGCCTAGCCCTCGCTGCCGAACATAAGGCTGGTCCTTGCTGTGGCCTTTCGCCCTGAACCACCAGCTCTCCCCCACTAGAGGTCCTGATCCACATTGAATGTTACGCGTAGTCGATCACTGCCCCATTGGGGCTGAGCCAGTCCATACCAATAATGACCTTGTTCCCCCGCAAAGGTATGGGAACCAAGTCCACCAAATAACGTTCCTCGAACAGCCTCAAAACACAATCCCGGTAGACCTCCGACGCTCGTACCGACCGGTCGTCCGCAATCTCGACCTCTAGAGGGCAATCCAACATGCCTGAAGACTCCAGAAACTTCTTGCTAAGCGCAAGAGAAACAAATGATCGAGTGGCACCCGAATCAAACAACACCTGAACTGGGATACCGTTCACATGGAACGATCCTAAGCAAGGCACATAATATATCAAAATCACGGCGACATAACATAAAAGCATAAAATAAGAAATCATACCCGTCACCACATCGGGTACAACGTGTGCCTCCTCGGCGGTCAGCTGAAATGCTCGGCTCCGAACCACAGGAGCCTCTACCTTGGCCTTCTGGCCATCCATAACCCGTGTTGTCGCTGAAGTCGGCGCCACCGCCGATGCTGCTGCTGCTGCTGTCAATCTAAGGCAATTGGCCTTTTTATGGCCCTTCTGATTGCAATGAAAGCAAATCAGGTCAGATATCTGAATCGCAGGAGTAGAGGCAGTACAATCTCTGCCAAAATGTCCAACCTTGCCGCACTTATAGTAGCCTGAACGCGGCCCAGTGCGACAAGCTCCCTCGTGTGCCCGACCGCATTTCCCACAGCGGTCTCGCCCTGACTGGCCTTTCGGCCTACCATCGGACCCCTTGGGCTTCTTCCCCGAAGCCCCCATCGTCAGCCCCTCCACTGCCTTCCTCTTCTGGATGTGCTCCAGATCAATCTCCCTTTCCCTAGCCCTGGCAATCATGGAATCCAGGGTAGGGCAGCCTAAGAAACTGACATGCTCCAGGATGTCAGCTCGTAGCAGGTCAGGGTAGCGGGTCCTCTTCATGTCCTCATCACCCGCATACTGGGGCACCAGCAATGCCCTCTCCCGGAACTTGGCGGTGATCTCCGCCACAGTCTCTGTAGTCTGTCTCATATCCAAAAACTCTGTGGCCAGCTGCTGAATCTCCACAGTTGGCACAAACTTCGCCCTGAATCTGGCCACAAAGTCTGCCCAGGTCATAGCCTCAACAGCCAAGGCTCCCAAAGAGTCACCAACCGACTCCCACTAATCTCTGGCCCTGTCTCTCAAACATCTTGCAGCGAAACGGACCTTCGACCCTTCTGGGCAGAAGCTCGTCAGCTGTGCAGACTCGATGTCTGCAAGCCATCTCCTAGCAATAATGGGGTCATTCACCCCATGCAAATCTGGCGCACCACTCCCTCTGAAGTCCTTAAAGGACAGTGTGCGTCCCCTGACTGGCTGGTCGCCATGTCACTCCTGAACACCCTGAGGCGTTCATCCATCAGCTCAATGATCCCTTCCTTGATCGACCCGAAGATAACCGGCATCGCATCAAGGATACCCCTCGTGATCTCTGATGCAATGAACTCGTGTAACCCATCATCCACATGCTCGAATCTTGCACCCGAGCCCGATCCTGACCCGGATCCTGAACCTCCTGCTGCATGTCGCGTGACCACCATTCTGAAAATAAACATATGAATGTCAGGGTCACATATACCTTTTAGAGGTCTCACACACTTTCCAAGTTTCCAGGTTCCATCTAGGCCCTCCTTGATTCAAGTACAGGTCCTTTGCTTTCAGTAGTACGGGCCCATACTACCTTCCTCATCTACCCGTACTTTCCTCAGGGATTTCTTCGACTTTGCCAAGTCCCTTTTTCCGATACCCTTTTAACTGATCTCATCCTAGGCTTCCCTATGGCACTCTCCGACCTACTCTCCGTCATCAGCTGCTCTAGGAGTCCCCACCACTTCCCCCTAACTAGCTTGCGGATACTGTTACATATTCGTTCCTTAGTTAGTTGAAGTTGGTCAGAACCCCCATAGCACAAAGCAAGCAGCATTCGTGCATTCAGTAACCAAACCAGGCATAACCTATACAGGCCATCCTACTGCTGACTAATCAGTCCTAGCATACGGATCATACAACAGGCATATAAGGCACCCTTCCTAGATCCTTAGTCCTAACTAGCATGCAATTCTCAGAATCATATATCAGGCACACAAGCCATCTTCCTAGATCCTTAGTCCTATTCTAGCATGCAGTTCTATGAATCAGACCATATAACATAACATAATAAGTATGGGTATCTTGGGGAAAACTTACTTGAGCCTGGCCAGTCGCACGCATCACACACTTTGTCTTTTAAATTTCTCAATTTGGATTTTAGAAAACCATTTTCCTTGTAAAAATCTTTTAGTCCCTCGGTTTGAGTCCAGACACCCCCGAGGGTGCGTCCGAATCCATCAAACCAGGGCTCTGATACAAACTTGTAATGACCCAAATTTCAAGTCGAAATTTTCATTTTTAAATCAACAATTCCATAAACATTTTTACCAAATATTGTCGAATAAACAACACGTCACAAAATCATATTGTTGTGTCCCAAACCATAATGTCAAAGTAATAAAAATTAGAGTACAATCCCAAAAACTCCTTGCGGAAAACCATGTGTGTGTGTGTGATGCGCTGCTACACCGCCGGCTCCTTCCCCTTCGACGAAGAGGTACCTGAAACCAAAACCAAAACTGTAAGTACAAAGCTTAGTGAGTTCCCCCATCATACCACATAACATACAATATCGTCGGTATCTTTCAACCAGTAATCTACATCGGTATCTTTCAACCGGTAACCCACATCGGTATCTTTCAACCGGTAACAAACATTAGTATCTTTCAACCGATAACCATCATCGGTATCTTTCAACCGGTAATCAACATCGGTATCTTTCAACCGGTATCCGACATCGGTATCTTTTAACCTGTAACTAGGGACTATTTCACCCCCTACCACTAGCATACAATCTACAAATATAAACATGCAGTCAGGCATATCCGGGTACTGACCTACCCTTGGGTCCTACGGACCACTGTTAGGGAAACTAATCCCTACTATACACATAACATATCATCCAGATACATCTCATAACCAACACATAAGCAAACCAAGATAATTATCACGAAGACCATTATCTTCTAAATACCCCTTTTTGGTGGGCCGTCATTGTGGCCTTAGACCCACTCCTACTGGAAGGTAACTCACCTCAATGTTATGCAGTGTTTGAATTATCCTCGGCGCACAAGTCGACTCACTTCAACTCCTCGATCCCTACATGACGACCTTCAAGTCAACACACAGCAAGTACAACCCTAGACAGGGTCAGTCCAAGTCTAGTCAAAGTCAACTTCAAGTTGACCCGACTCGCTGAGTCCCTCACCCTTCACTCGTCCTCATCCATGACCTGACTCATCGAGTTGGGTCGTCAACTCGACGAGTTTCTCTCTCATATGAAAATCGCATGAAACTCATCCGACTCGCCGAGTTGATGAACAACTCGTCGAGTTCATCTTCATATGAAGAACTAGTTCTGTCCTTGACTCGCCGAGTTGATGAACAACTCGTCGAGTTCATCTTCATCCATATGAAGATTGTCTTGGACTCGCCGAGTCTGTTCTAGCACTCGTCGAGTCCCACGAACTCCAGGTTTAAAATCACGTCTAATACATTGGGTAACTCTTTCTATCCGATTACAACCCTTCTAACGCTCATTAGGTTTCTTTGACCCTCAACATATATTGGGCTCAAAGCCTCGGACTCGCCGAGTCAGTCATGTCCACACTCTAAATCCTTGATTTCTGATGTACAACTTTTGATCAAAAGCTAGATCCAAGCTTCTATAATCGATCTAGCATGTAAAGTTAAAAACTTTACGTTCTTGCATGGGACTTTGAGCTCAAAAAGGCACAAAACAAGCTCTTAAGATGCATGGGGCCTTTGATGGGTACAAAAGCCACTCAAATCTGCCTAGTGATATCACACCCCAAAACCGAGAACGGCGGAAACGTTCTGGGGCGGAGGACGTCATGTAAAGTATCACAACACAATATAATAGTAAACACGCAAACAACATCATCCATTGCATTAAATATATAATTTTAACACAAGCGTGTTCTGTACAGTTATAGACACCAAAAATGTAAATCAAAATAATAAGATGAGTCTTGAATGCACTCCATCTTCTCAAAAGCTGGCCTCGGTACCTGTCTACTGATGACCTGAGAATACAAGTTATTTTGAAAGAGTTTATCAGCATTAAAGCTGGTGAGTTCATAAGTATTTAGTGTCGGTGTTTGTATCAAAATGTTTGAACGTGATTTTAAAGTATGAGTTTGTAAACATTTGTAATAAAAGTATATGAATGTTTGTAAGTGTTTGTAAAAGTTTGAACCTCCTAGAAAATCCTATATTTTCTACTAAAAGTAGCCTTCTACCAAGGCATAACTGTTTTGTATGTTCGTTTATTGTAAAAGTGTGTAATTTTCCCTTTGGTAACTATCATTATCAAAATATAGTTTGTACATTAATGTTTAAATGAAATGATCACTAAATATATGTAAAGGGTAAATTAATGTAGTAATGTAGTGTTGTATTATAGGAACTACTGTTGTACTAACTACCTTAAACCGGATTTATATCAAGGTATTATGTGATTAATTGTACCATACTATCGACTATGAAACACGACAATGTAAGTCGTAAAAAGGTATGACGTTTGGCACCCGCAGACCTGCAGGTCCGGCTGTAGCTAGCAGCAAGGTGTAGGATAGTCAATCCAGTATAGATCTATACGCAAACTCACGCTCTCCCTCCAAGAGACTCTGGCTACAACTCGGGCCATGACATTGAAGCCATGCACCGATACAGTAGATCACAATTATGTTAATGTATTCATGTATATGTAATATATTGTTACTCGTTCTAGTATCGTTGTATATGTTCTCTTTCTAGTATAGTTGTATATGTCCTTCTTCTAGTATAGTTGTATATGTTCTTCTTCTAGTATAGTTGTATATGTTCTTCTTCTAGTATAGTTGTATATGTTCTTCTTCTAGTATAGTTGTATATGTTCTCATAGTAATGTAATGTATATGTTCTTCTTCTAGTATAGTTGTATATGTTCTCATAGTAATAAGTAATGACTCATGAATGAACTAACTCATTGAATATCTCATTGTTCTAGCAATAGTATAAGTATTATCCTGTGCTACCCCTATGGTAACTTACTAATTATGTAACTGGTACGTATGAAAATGGGAGAACTTTTATGACTATATATGTACACATGATATATAACTAATATTTAAACGACCTTCGGACGGATACTCGATACCCCACCAGACCACATCTCAACGACGAAAAGACCACATCTCAACGACGAAAAGGAAATAGGGCGGGCAGGCCTTCCTAAGCCTTTTAAACATTGCTTACATAACTATACATACACATACATGCAATTTATAAAAGTATAACATAGCTTAAGTAAATGTATTTGGTAAGTATAATAATTTGTAAAATGGTTTGAAGCAAAACAGTTTGAACAGTAAGAAAATCATTGGTTTTGTAGTTATTAATCACATGAGATTGATGTAATAACTATAAGTATTCAACTTGTATCCCTCCATAAAAGCATTTAAAACATTTAAAAGTATTTCAAAGGTTAGTTAAAGGGGTATGAACTCACTTGCTGTGAGTGGATTGGATTGAAGTGTCGGATGCGGTGCTAGGTGTAAAACGGAGACTTGTACACACGCACGAGCCTAGTTATCGAATAATGAACATATATATAACTAATTAGCCAATTTATAACTAATAAATTAAGTTGGGACACTCTAGAGCATGAAAATACTTTGTTTCAAGTGTTAAAGATCACAAGGGTTGCATCCAAGTGTTTGTAGGGCAAAGCTAGAGTGTTTGGAGTTCAAGGGTAAACTCCTTTGGAGTTTACAGTTTTAATGATTGTTACCCAAGGATTTCACAGCAGTAAACTCAAGGGTTTATGGTCGTAAACTCTACACCTTATGACCATATGTTGTTTTGAGGTTTTACAAGTCCTTTGAAGCATTTCTACTTGGTGGTTAGGCCTTTGGAAGGGACTAGGGCAACAAAACACTCCTTTGAGGAGTTTATGGCCTCATGGTCATTTCCCTTTGGGTTTACTACCATAAACCCATATGGAAAATGGTATTGCTATGTTTTCAAGTCCTTAACTCATCAAGGTAATTGTCTAGGTTAGTTTTTAGGCCTAAGGAAGGAATATGGCCCAAATAAACAGACTTTAGGGTGTTTACGGTTTTGGGAGATCCCCAAACCGTAAACACATAAAAATGGTGGGATTTGGTGGTTTTCAAGGCTTAAACACATTAAGGGAAGGTTTAAACACATCAAGGGAAGGCTTAGACATCAAACTAAGGCTAGGTAAAGGACTTAGGCACACTTTGGTGCCTTACTTGGTGTTTACGGCCCAAGAACATTCTTGGACCGTGAACACCTTAATCCTTGTGTTCTTGGCATATTTTCTTGATGCTAACATGTAATACAAGCTTAATAAGACTCAAGGATGTAAGTACTTACTATAAGGAAGCTTGAAATGAGCTAAAAGTCTAAGAACACTTAGTGTGTGTTCTTGGTGTTTTTGGAAATCTAACCAAAACACAAAATGGATGGATGAAAAGATGCACAATCACTAGATTAAGTGTTATACCAACTTGAAATGGCTAGAACACTTACAAGTTTGAAGGTCTTGAATTAAATATTGGATGATACTTGAGAGGGTTTTTGAGTTTACTCTTTTAGGGTGAAAATGAAAAGTGACTAATTTGAGGATTAAACTCATGCTTATGCATGAGTTCACGGTTTTTGGATGATTTTTCGACCCAAACATAAAACTTTGGCTGTGAACTTCTAAGACACGAGGTGTTTGCGGTTTTTAAGTTTCAAAACCCGAGACGGCACTTTCTTTCACTCGTTCGTTTAAAGAATAATATTAAAATAATCAAACGAACTTTAAATTTGCTAAAAAAAAAAATAAGAAATAATGACATTAACTTATAATAAGAAGTGATTGACTTTTAGGGTTTGACCGAATGGAAATTTCGGGTTGTCACGTCATCCCCCTGTTAAAGGGAATTTCATCCCGAAATTAAAGTCTAAACAAATAAAGTAGTTACAAATAACTAAGCAAAAAGATGAGGATATTTCAGTTTCATTTGATCCTCGCGCTCCTACATGAATTCCGGTCCTCGCTTGGCATTCCAGCGAACCTTCACAATCGGGTTGCGGATTTGCTTCGTCTGCTTGACCTCACGGTCCATGATCTCTACCGGTTCTTCCACGAAGTTGAGGCTCTCGTTGATCTCGATCTCGTCGAGTGGGATTACAAGAGTCTCGTCGGAAAGACACTTTTTCAAGTTAGAGACATGGAATGTAGAATGTACGTTACTAAGTTCATCGGGTAGATTGAGTTTGTAAGTTACAGGGCCGATTCTTGCGAGAATCTCGAAAGGCCCTATGTATCTCGGATTGAGCTTCCCACGCTTACCGAAGCGTATCAAGCCCTTCCAGGGTGAGACTTTAAGAAGGACTCGGTCTCCCACCTAGAATTCCAAAGGTTTCCTTCGTTTGTCAGCGTAGCTTTTCTGTCGATCTTTAGAGGCTTTCAATCGTTCACGGATCTGAACGATCTTCTCTATCATTTCCCGAATGATTTCCAGGCCTCTGAGAGTACTGTCAGAAACTTGCCCCCTAGCTAACTGGGTATCACCCACTTCAACCCAGCATAGAGGGGATCTGCACTTTCGGCCATAGAGGGCTTCAAATGGAGCAACCTTGATGCTCGTTTGATAACTGTTATTGTAGGAAAATTCGATAAGGGGTAAATGAGTATCCCATGCCTTTCCAAAGTCAATCACACAAGCTCTCAACATATCTTCAAGTGTTTGGATAGTCCTCTCACTTTGTCTGTCGGTCTAAGGATGGTAGGCTGTGCTCATGTCTAGCCTTGTTCCCAGGGAATGTTGTAGTGATTGCCAGAATCTTGAGGTGAACCTACTATCTCTATCGGAGATAATGGATATAGGTACACCATGCAGTCGTATTATTTCCCTAAGGTATGTTCTCGTAAGCTTCTCCATCTTGTCAGTTTCTTTGATAGGCAGGAAGTGTGCAGACTTGGTCAATCTATCGACGATGACCCATATGGCATCAAGTCCACCCGTTATCTTGGGCAACTTGGTTATGAAATCCATAGTGATCCGCTCCCACTTCCATTCTGGAATCTCTGGTTGTTGTAGTAAACCGGAGGGCTTCTGGTACTCGACCTTAACCCTTGCGCAAGTAAGGCATTTACTTACGAAGGTAGCAATCTCTGCTTTCATATTAGGCCACCAGTATAACTTTTTAAGATCCAGATACATCTTATCTAAACCTGGGTGGACGGAATACCGAGTGTTGTGCGCCTCGGTCATGACCAAGTCTCGGAAACCGCCATGCTTCGGTGTCTAGATCTGGTTCATGAAATATAAGGCTCCGACACCCTTGGCTTCAAGATTCTTATCCATTCCTCTAAGGGATTCACTTGTCACGTTTTCAGGTTTCATGGCTTCAAGCTGAACCTCCTAAATTTCCTTAGACAAGTGTGAATGGATAGTCATCGTCAATGATTTGACTCTTCGACCAGAATATTCCTTTCGACTTAGGGCGTCTGCTACTACGTTGGCTTTACCCGGATGATAACGAATATCGCATTCACAGTCATTGAGTAGTTTGACCCACCGTC
Source organism: Lactuca serriola (assembly GCF_051521515.1). Lineage (NCBI taxonomy): Eukaryota > Viridiplantae > Streptophyta > Magnoliopsida > Asterales > Asteraceae > Lactuca > Lactuca serriola. Next base: position 220,837,987 of record NC_136410.1, on the reverse strand, counting down.
GTTGTCGCATGTTGAGCTCCTTCTGATCGAATATGTGTTGTAAACTCTTGTAGTCAGTAAAAATTGTGATTTTTGTGCCATACAGGTAATGTCTCCAGATCTTCAGGGCAAACACAACTGCCCCCAGCTCAAGATCGTGTGTGGTGTAGTTAACTTCGTGTGTCTTCAGCTGTCTCGAGGCATAGGCGATGACCTTACCCCCGTTGCATCAGAACACAACCAAGCCCTTGATTTGACGCGTCACAATAGACAACGAAGTCTTCTATCCCTTCAGGGAGGGATAGTATTGGTGCGGTGCACAAGGCTCGCTTGAGCGTTTGGAACGCTCTCTCCTGTTTATCTTCCCAGTCAAAGGCCACGCCTTTCTGGGTCAGTGTTATAAGAGGTTTCGCAATTCGGGAGAAATTCTGTATGAACCTGCGGTAGTAGCCAGCGAGACCTAGAAATTGACGAATTTTTGTAGGCGTCTTCGGTGCTGACCAGTTCTCAATGACCTTAATTTTGGATGAGTCCACGTGGATTCCTTCTTTGCTTACCACGTGTCCTAAGAATTTGACTCTTCGGATCCAAAATTCACATTTAGAGAACTTCGCATAGAGCTTCTCCGTTCGTAAAGTTCCTAGAACTTGTCGCAGGTGATCGCCATGCTCTTCCTTACTTTGGGAGTAGATCAGGATTTCATCAATGAAGACAATGACGAACTGATCCAAGTAAGGTCGGCATACTCTATTCAACAGATCCATGAAAACTGCGGGCGCGTTGGTCAATCTGAATGGCATCACCACTAACTCATAGTGTCCGTAATGAGTTCGGAAGGCTGTCTTTGGAACATCCTCCTCTAGCACTCGTAACTGGTGATATCCGGATCTTAGATCAATTTTGGAAAAGTAGTTCGCCCCTTGTAGTTGGTCAAATAGATCGTCTATGCGAGGCAGAGGGTAACGATTCTTGACCGTCAGTTTGTTGAGTTCTCTGTAGTCAATGCACATACAGAACGATCCTTCTTTCTTCTTAACGAACAAGACTGGTGCTCCCCAAGGCGAGAAACTTGGTCTTATAAAGCCCTTGCTGAGCAGTTCGTTAAGTTGACCAGATAGTTCCTGCATCTCTGCTGGTGCTAATCGATAGGGTGACTTGGCTACTGGGGTAGTTCCTGGGACTAAGTCGATTCTGAACTCGACCTGTCCTTGCAGAGGTAATCCTGGTAGCTCTTCTGGGAAGATGTTGGGAAAGTCGCTCACTACGGGAATGTTCTTTAGTTCTTTCATTTCGAGGCTCGTATCGACAACGTGAGCAAGGAATGCATGGTATTCTTTACGTAGATACTTCTGTGCTTGAATACTTGATATAATACGAAGACTCACACCGGGTTTGTCGCCATAGACGACAAGAGTTTGGTTAGACGGGAGGTTTAGACGGACTACTTTCTCGTAGCACATGATGTCGCCGCGATGAAGACTCAACCAATCCATGCCGATGATGATGTTGAAGCTTTTAATCGAGACCGGCATAAGGTCGATTGGAAATGAATGGTTATCTAGAGTTAAGGTACATCCTAAGTATATGCTATTCGTGCTTTCAGTTTTTCCATTAGCCATTTCTACTGTGAATTGTTCTTTAAGTGTGTGCGGTTGTTGTTTAAGTATGCGAGCAAATTTATGGTTCACGAAGCTTCGCTCTGCTCCACTATCGAACATAATGCATGCATAGGAGTTATCGAGGAGGAACGTACTAGTCACCACCGTCGGTTCAGCAACTGCTTCCCCATGGCCTATCGCTAGTACTCTCCCCGCTCCGCCAGCATTCTTTGCTTTGGGGCAGTCCCTCTTATAGTGGCCCGCCTCGCCACATCCATAGCAAGTCTGGCTCACGCCAGTGCGAGGGACTTGGGTGATCGGCCTCGCCGGAGATTTACAGAAATGGACAGTGTGTCCTTTCTTGTTGCAGTTAGAGCACTGCATTTCATGGCAGGGGCCGTTGTGGTGGAAGTTGCATTTGTTGCACTTAGGCAAAATTCCAGCATACTGCCTCACCAGAGCAGTAGCAGCAGCAGGGGTTATTACGGCATGCACAACCACAATTTGCTGCTTTTTGGCAGCTCGCTGTTTCTTCTTGTCATCCCAGAACTTCTGCTTAGTATCAGCGGGTTTGGAGGGTTCTGAGATGGCTAGGGTTGTTGTTGCTGATGGGGATTTGACTCCATGGTCAATGATTCGTTGTGCCTGTCGCTTGGCACTGTCGAAGGTAGCAGGGTTTGATAATAGGACATTTCTCTGATACGGAGGCACTAGCCCCCATATGTACCTCTCGATCTTTTTCCCTTCATTGGGAACCATATTGGGGCAGAGGGCCACCAGTTCACTGAATCTGGCGGTATATGCGACTATGTTGGAGCCCTTCATGGTTAGGCTCCACAGCTCCTGCTCCAATTTCTGGATCTCGACCCTCGGGCAGTATTCCTCAATCATGAGGTCTTTCATGGTTTCCCAACCCATGTTATTGGCCACTACAAGAGTTAGTGCTTTAACCTGGCCGTTCCACCACGTCAGGGCTTTTTCTTCAAAGGTGCACGCGGCATATTTGACTTTGATCGCAGCAGGGCACGAACAAATTTTGAAGACTGATTCAGTCTTCTCGAACCATTGCTAGAGGGCAATGACTCCGCCGGTTCCCTTGAAGGACTTCTGCTTGCAGTTGGTGAAATCCTTGTAGGAGAACTCTCTCGAGCGCACAGGGATTTCAGCAGGAATAGAGTCAATAGGGGTTCCACCTCTGTTGGCATCAGTGGAGTGATACTGAGCCATGACAGTTGCCACTGCCGCAGCTACTGCAGCATTCAGGGCTGCAGTATCGATGACCGGAGGAGGAGGAGGAGGTGGTGCAGGGTTATTCCTGGGAGATTTGCGAGGAGGCATCTTTCTGCTGAAAGTTTATAAAGGTGAATAAAATGGTAAGAATCAATTGTAAGCGGGGTGAGAGAGACACATGGACTAAATAGCCATAGCCCAACAGTTGAATGAGTGTTTGAGATCACAACATAGAAGATTAGTAGGAAAGCACAAGTGTATAGATTTTTCCCACAGATTAGGTAGTTGTCAATAATACTGGTATTATTGATGTAACAAGTTCAGAGAAAATCGACCTAACAGTAGGTCTTACATCATACCATACGGAAAAGTTTGACAGTTCCTAGATTCCTAGTTAGAGTACTGAAAGTTAGGAATATTTTACAGATAAGTGCTACTTAGAGCACAGATACTAAAGGCTATTCCTTAAACAAAAGACAAAGATGTGCTACACATCTTCTAACAGCGATGGGAATTCCTCGGGCGAACCATGCGGTCTGCCACTTGACGAACCACCTCATGAAGGTGTCGCTCATGAGCCCTCTGGCGAACTAAAAGTTCTATGACTTCGGCTCGGGAGGCAGCCAGCTGTTGCTGCAGGGTCTCATTGGTTCTCCTGGTCCTTTCCATTTCTTCTTCAAGACGGCGGATGCAGACTGTGTTGACACCAGAGTTGGCATCAATCTCCATGACCCGGTTGATGGCTGCTCGACCTTGTTCAACATTACGAGCTATTCTGTGGACAATGACGGGCAGAGCTCGATCCGCAGAGCCACCTTCGTTGAGATTGTAAAAGCTTTGGTCCCCAAAGTAAGGTAAGGGTTGACCTTGTTCGTCGCTCCAACGATTCAAGTTGGTTGCCCACAAGGGTGTAGGACCTGGGAAAGCTGGTCGGGGATTGTTGTTTGGGGCTTGACCTACTGGCGGTAGGTTGTTGACTTCAGGCTCAGAGTCAGATCCATCCGAAAAGCCTTCTGCGAGGTGATCATCTAAAGGGATTGGATGCTCATCTTCGGGCTCTTCTTCAAGCCATCCAGCGTTACCTTCATTTGGGAAGTACGGGTCGCCATGATGGAATCCAGCCATTTAAATCTACGCGAGAAGAGAGGTATAAGAATCTAGTATATAATTAGCTTGTAGTAGCACAAAATACTACTATAGTATTTTAAGTTCAGGTTCTATTGTTCTCCTTGTGGTACTGTTGGTAAGTTTTTAGACTTGTTAACATATCACAACCATTCTAGGGCATATGCTAATCACTCCTCAGACCAGCATAGTTGATCAGGCTATGCCATTCCCACGACTGACCATACATCCCCGAGCTCACTTGTGATATTTAACAATCGTAATACTTTTGTTCTTGTCATTGTGACACTGATTTTAGTATGAATGAAAACTTGTATACTTAATTAAATATTTAAGTATTTAAAGTATAGACTCTTGGTCAGAGTGTTTTAATCCCAAATGGGTTTATAGTTAGTATATCTTTTATGGGTTGATATACTCAATTCACTATAAACAATGCTCTGATACCAATCTGTCACACCCCAAAACCGAGAACGGCGGAAATGGTCTGGGGCGGAGGACGTCATGTAAAGTATCACAACACAGTATAATAGTAAACAAGCAAACAACATCATCCATTGCATTAAATATATAATTTTAATACAAGCGTGTTCTGTACAGTTATAGACACCAAAAATGTAAATCAAAATAATAAGATGAGTCTTGAATGCACTCCATCTTCTCAAAAGCTGGCCTCGGTACCTGTCTACTGATGACCTGAGAATACAAGTTTTTTGAAAGAGTTTATCAACATTAAAGCTGGTGAGTTCATAAGTATTTAGTGTCGGTGTTTGTATCAAAATGTTTGAACGTGATTTTGAAGTACGAGTTTGTAAACATTTGTAATAAAAGTATATGAATGTTTGTAAGTGTTTGTAAAAGTTTGAACCTCCTAGAAAATCCTATATTTTCTACTAAAAGTAGCCTTCTACCAAGGCATAACTGTTTTGTATGTTCGTTTATTATAAAAGTGTGTAATTTTCCCTTTGGTAACTATCATTATCAAAATATAGTTTGTACATTAATGTTTAAGTGAAATGATCACTAAATATATGTAAAGGGTAAATTAATGTAGTACTGTAGTGTTGTATTATAGGAACTACTGTTGTACTAACTACCTTAAACCGGATTTATATCAAGGTATTATGTGATTAATTGTACCATACTATCGACTATGAAACACGACAATGTAAGTCGTAAAAAGGTATGACGTTTGGCACCCGCAGACCTGTAGGTCCGGCTGTAGCTAGCAGCAAGGTGTAGGATAGTCAATCCAATATAGATCTATACGCAAACTCACGCTCTCCCTCCAAGAGACTCTGGCTATAACTCGGGCCATGACATTGAAGGCATGCTCCGATACAGTGGATCACAATTATGTTAATGTATTCATGTATATGTAATGTATTGTTACTCGTTCTAGTATCGTTGTATATGTTCTCTTTCTAGTATAGTTGTATATGTCCTTCTTATAGTATAGTTGTATATGTTCTTCTTCTAGTATAGTTGTATATGTTCTTCTTCTAGTATAGTTGTATATGTTCTCATAGTAATGTAATGTATATGTTCTTCTTCTAGTATAGTTGTATATGTTCTCATAGTAATAAGTACTGACTCATGAATGAACTAACTCATTGAATATCTCATTGTTCTAGCAATAGTATAAGTATTATCCTGTGCTACCCCTATGGTAACTTACTAATGATGTAACTATTACGTATGAACATGGAAGAAATTTTATGACTATATATGTACACATGATATATAACTAATATTTAAACGACCTTCAGACGGATACCCGATACCCCACCAGACCACATCTCAACGACGAAAAGGAAATAGGGCGGGTAGGCCTTCCTAAGCCTTTTAAACATTGCTTACATAACTATACATACATAAACATGCAATTTATAAAAGTATAACAGAGCTTAAGTAAATGTATTTGGTAAGTATAAGAATTTGTAAAACGGTTTGAAGCAAAACAGTTTGATAAACAGTTTGAACAGTAAGAAAATCATTGGTTTTGTAGTTATTAATCACATGAGATTGATGTAATAACTATAAGCATTCAACTTGTATCCCTCCCCCATAAAAGCATTTAAAACATTTAAAAGTATTTCAAAGGTTAGTTAAAGGGGTATGAACTCACTTGCTGTGAGTGGATTGGATTGAAGTGTCGGATGCGGTGCTAGGTGACAAACGGAGACTTGTACACACGCACGAGCCTAGTTATCAGATAATGAACATATATATAACTAATTAGCCAATTTATAACTAATAAATTAAGTTGGGACACTCTAGAACATGAAAACACTTTGTTTCAAGTGTTAAAGATCACAAGGGTTGCATCCAAGTGTTTGTAGGGCAAAGCTAGAGTGTTTGGAGTTCAAGGGTAAACTCTTTTGGAGTTTACAGTTTTAATGACCATTACCCAAGGAGTTTATGGCAGTAAACTCAAGTGTTTACGGTCGTAAACTCTACACCTTACGACCATATGTTGTTTTGAGGTTTTACAAGTCCTTTGAAGCATTTCTACTTGGTGGTTAGGCCTTTGGAAGGGACTAGGGCAACAAAACACTCCTTTGAGGAGTTTACGGCCTCATGGTCATTTCCCTTTGGGTTTACTACCATAAACCCATATGGAAAATGGTATTGCTATGTTTTCAAGTCCTTAACTCATCAAGGTAATTGTCTAGGTTAGTTTTTAGGCCTTAGGAAGGAATATGGCCCAAATAAACACACTTTAGGGTGTTTACGGTTTTGGGAGATCCCCAAACCGTAAACACATAAAAATGGTGGGATTTGGTGTTTTTCAAGGCTTAAACACATTAAGGGAAGGTTTAAACACATCAAGGGAAGGTTTAGACATCAAACTAAGGGTAGGTAAAGGACTTAGGCACACTTTGGTTCCTTACTTGGTGTTTACGGCCCAAGAACATTCTTGGACCGTGAACACCTTAATCCTTGTGTTCTTGGCATATTTTCTTGATGCTAACATGTAATACAAGCTTAATAAGACTCAAGGATGGAAGTACTTACTATAAGGAAGCTTGAAATGAGCTAAAAGTCCAAGAACACTTAGTGTGTGTTCTTGGTGTTCTTGGTGTTTTTGGAAATCTAATCAAAACACAAAAATGGATGGATGAAAAGATGCACAATCACTAGATTAAGTGTTATACCAACTTGAAATGGCTAGAACACTTACAAGTTTGAAGGTCTTGAATTAAACATTGGATGATACTTGAGAGGGTTTTTGAGTTTACTCTTTTAGGGTGAAAATGAAAAGTGACTAATTTGAGGAGTAAACTCGTGCTTATGCATGAGTTCACGGTTTTTGGATGATTTTTCGACCCAAATATAAAATTTTGGCCATGAACTTCTAAGACACGAGGTGTTTGCGGTTTTGAAATTTCAAAACCCGAGACGACACTTTCTTTCACCCATTCGTTTAAAGAATAATATTAAAATAATCAAACAAACTTTAAATTTGCTAAAAAAATAAGAAATAGTGACATTAACTTATAATAAGAAGTGATTGACTTTTAGGGTTTGACCGAATGGAAATTTCGGGTTGTCACAAGTGACCCCTTATGATCTGATTCAGAAGCTTTAACCCCCAACCATGTTTGCAAACATGGTTGGCCACCAAAAATGGCTTATAAAAGCCCTAAATCTCCTCAAAGAGGGATCTAACAAATGAATGAGAAAGGTTACAGCTTTCTACCTTCAATGAGTTGTAGAAGGTGCACAAACTCGGGTTCCCTTGGTCTCTACTTGCTTCCTCAAGTTTTTCTCCTTCCTTCTTAACACTACAAGAAAAGACCCTTTTACGACGCGCAAACCACGACACTCATTGATTGATGTTACGCAAAAGAGAGTGACATTAAAAAAGTGTCGTCTCTTCAAAAACTTTAAAGATTTATGTCACGCATTATTGTGTGCCCTTAAATTAGCGTCTAAAAAAACACGGAGGGCACCTATAATAAAATGTGTGTCGTTTAAGGCCGTCGCTTTATAAAATTTAATGGAACGTGCGTTCCATTCTTTAATAGCAGGGGGAAATGAAATCCTTAAAAAATTAAAAATCCCGCGTTTCATCCATCTTTTAGGGTTTCCATGTAAACCCTAGACCTCATTTGCAGGTTTCGTTCTCTGATCAAGTTGTTGCTGTTCGGGAAGGAATAACAAATTCATCCTCTCCACCAGCCGGCAATCTTTACTCTCTCCTTCTCCTCTTCTCTGTAAACCCTAATCCGCCTCCACCACTACTGAATCCCTTTTGTTTATCCTAAAGGAATAACGCAACCAAGCTCGTATCTCAGATCAAGTACTCCGACGTGGAGTTGAGAATTGAGGGCCCGCTTCAGCTCACATCCTCGCTGATGTGCATCACGTAATATTCCAGACCACCGAGGTTTGATCGACTTGAGGCTAATCGGAGTGGAGCTCGCCACCAACCTCGCTAGGCTCGCTAGCGAGCTTGAAACACTGTCCCCTAGCACTCGCTAGGGGGGTTGCTAAATCAAAATCGTTAATTGCTTGGCGAGAGGAGAGAAGGAAGTTTGCTGGATTGTGATTGGCTACATTCTCGTTCAATGGATCCAACCTAATTTCATTTGAACAATCGAACCATTCAGAACTGGGTTCCAATCGATATCGCCTTCAAAATCGCCTCTTTTCTTTAGGTCTGTTGATTTCTTTCGCTAATCTTCTTCCAATCGATTTTTCAATATTTTGAGAAATTACGAATTAAGAATTGCTTTCTGATTTTGGAAAATTTCTATGAATTCAATTTGGCATTCTGAAGGAATTGGAATCGGTTTTCAACTCCTCCCCCACGTTCTCACAGTCGATCGTGAATCGATTTTCAGGTTCTTCCAAGATTCAGCCAACCACGATACGAAGGTGGAGGTAGGCTCCGATTTCGTATCAAAAGACTTCACCTTCAGGCGAAAAAAAAAGCCTAGGGATCAGTTCGAATAATCAGTAGCAAAAGTCAGACGTAATCTCAAAAGTTGGCATGGAGAGAGTCTCGGAATCCACTTCAGGTAAGTTATTCAACATGGATTGTCTATCTCCTATTTCTTCTCTCAATTTAATAGCAGTCCACATAAGAACTTTGAGAATGTTATCTGGTGCTTTCTTGATTTTCATCCAAAATGTGTTTTCTTCTTATGATATGGCAAGTTCGTTCATTAAGTTGCTACCCCAATCGACACACAATTATATTAGTACCGGCCAAATGTGCTCCAAGCCTACTCCATTGTTAAGGATACTGAAGATGACCAATCTGACCTTGAAGACTGTGGTAGCGTTGATGATAATCCCAATGATTCATCCTAGAGAAATGTGGTTATCTGGACTGATGGAAGGTGAATATTCAGATTTAAATATTGAAGAGAAATTGAATGCTCTTTTGGCTCTAATTGATCTATAAAAAGCGGGTTCCAGTATAAGAACAGAGGTAAATTAAATAATATAATTTCTTTCTAGTATTTGGCAAATTTACTGTACCATAATTCACATAATCTTTCAAGAACCTGTATCATCATCATCATCATTGGGTGCTCAGTATGTTCCTCCCAATGTTTATCATATTGGTTATGGAGCAAAAATAAAGAGATCAAAATCAAAGCAACTTGAGAACGAGTTCAACCAGTTGATTCATAGTGAGAAAGATGAAATGCAAGATATGCAAGTTGATTCATCAGCAATTATCTCATTGATCGTAGGTATAATCGATACTGGCTTTTCGTGGGCCCGTGTAACACATGTGATCCATGCCAAAAATGGATTTACTTTGAATCATCTGATGATTGAGGGATTAAGGTTTAAAAATTTAAAGTCTTTTTTCCATTTTTACCTGCTACAAGCTAGAAACTGTTTTACCCTTTCTCTAAGCAAGGTTGATTATCACTTCACTTGTATATATTCTTATAAATTCTTACTAGTATTCACTTAATAAACATCCAATATTTTTCATTTTAATGGTAATACAGGGTCCAAACAAAAGGATACTTAGCTAATTATCAATGCTTGAAAGACGAATGGCTCAAGGCAAGAAACAGTTCTTGTTTTTTCCAGTGTGGTTGTTGTTTATGTTATATATATATATATATATATATATATATATATATATATATATATATATATATATATATATATATATAGTGTTTTTTGAATCTAAACATTTTTTTATAAATCTTTAGGTGCTAATAATCAAGAGGAAACTGTCGTTGAAAGCATAAAACACGCAAAGGAAGTTATTGCTTTAGATGTCAAGGATGGGAATTCATGGTGTAAGTTTATTGCATAATTTATCATCAATACATAAGAATTTATGTGTATTGATGATTTTACCCTTTCTGTTCTTCCAACAGACAACTTGGGGAATGTTTGTTTGACATGTTTCTTTGTCACGGGGGAATGGGATCACAACAAATTACATCAGTCTTTAAAAGCATACCAAAATGTTGTATGTTAGAAATCTACTTTGTAGATTTGACTTGAAAAAGTCAAATTTTATCTGATATTGTTTCTTTCATGATGTAACAGGAGAAAGATGAAAGCATGAAGTCAAACCCAAACTTATATTTCAATTCTGCTACTGTGAATACATATCTGGAAAATTACGAAAGGGCCCTCAATGGATTTGAAGCAACTGCATCAAAAAATCCTTGTCTTAATGCCACCGAGGAAGTTCAAAAAATGGTCAATATTTTTAACAAGCTAGACACTTTATTGAAGGCAAGTTTCTATCTTTGTTATTACCCTTTTCTTTTTAAATTTCAAGAAATTGTATCTTAAATATTCAGATAAATAAAAGTAGAAATCAAGATTGGTTTTCTTGGATGAGAGCTCGAGTCTTTGATGTGAACTAACTATTTGTTTTACAGGGACAAATCAAGGCCAAATGGCTAGCTTCTTAATTAATTCTCACAAAAGGTGGTTAACTCTCTTATCAACATGTATCCTAGCTTCTACTAATTATCAATGTTTATGTGTTCAGGTTTGTCCAATCTGCTGTTGCTTTTACTATCTTTTGAGAAGGCAATAGGGAAAAACCACTGGGGATCATATTCTATAGGTATATATAAATATAATTTTAAGTGGTACAATTAAAGAAAAAAAAACTAAATCTTCACTCTGTTTTTTATTTGCAGGGATGGTGTAAGTGATGGGCAACTAATGAGCCGAAAGCAACTTCTTTAATACAAGAGTGGGGACACTGCTGACTGTTGGTGCATGCTGTCTTTATATGATTGCTTGCTTTCTCATATGGTCCGGGTCTCTTCTTGCCTCAGGAGGAAACTATATTTTTTTGATTAATACTTATTAATGCAGGAATGGGGCTTTGAACTTCCAATAGGTAATATTTCATATCGTGCAATGATCAAATATATAGATTTCTTGCTGGCAACAACATCTGGAAAAGCAGTAGCAGAGAGATTCCCTAGTAAGCTAGCAGCTCCATTTAAGAAAACTAAGCTTTCTTCTTATGCCCTTGCTGCCATGGTCGAGAGTGCTATTCTTTCAGAGGTAAAAAATAGTAAAACCCTTTTCTTTATTTGGGAAAAAGACTTAATTACCCTTTTCTTTAACAGGAATTAATGCAAGGTTTTGATCAAGAGACTGTTGCTGTAGTAGTAGCTAGACTAACTTCTTATAAAATGGAAATGGAGGTGAATTTGCACTTTCCTTTCTAGTACTTTTTGCACAAATCAAATATATAAATTTTATTTACAAAGTTACCCTTTTCAGGAATCATTTGATGCAACAAGGTGGATAGATAGAAACCTAATTCGTCTATGTTCCAAATTTGGGGACTATAGAAAAGATGACCCTTCTTCATTTTCTTTAAACCCTAGTTTCTCATTGTTCCCTCAATTCATGTTTAATCTTCGAATATCACAATTTGTTCAGGTAAAAAGTTGTTAATTTACCGAATTGCCCTTTTTGTTATATGTTCTTAATTTTATGAAATGTTGGCAGGTTGTTTAATGATAGTCCAGATGAAACTGCTTATTTTCGAATGATGTTAAACAGAGAAAGCATAACAAATGCAATTGTGATGATTCAGCCTTCATTAATTTCGTATTCATTTAACTCTCTTCCTTCTCCAACATTGCTTGATGTGGCATCAATTTTAGCTGATAGAATTTTGTTGTTGGATTCTTATTTTAGTGTAGTTGCTTTTCATGGCATGACAATTGCTCAATGGAGAAACAATGGCTACCAACATCAGCATGAACATCAAGTACTTTTTCCTCATTTCACTTTTCCTTTTTATAATTTAAAAAAAACATCAGATTAATATTTTTTTTATATTTTGTAGGCATTTGCTCAGTTGTTACAAGCTCCACACGATGATGCATAACTGATAATACGTGAGAGGTTTCCTGTCCCACGATTGGTGGTGTGTGATCAACATGGTTCTCAGGTAAATGACCATTTTACCCTCGCATTCCAAATAACAAATTTCACAATATTGATTAGTGGAGATACACCAAATGACTTAAATTTCTGCTTAAATGGTCTCATATGGCCTGATCGGACTCCTCATCCTGCTCTAAATGGTGATTACTATAATTTTTTTTCTTAGTATTTAGGTTTTTGTTTAGTTATTTCCAACAAAAATGTTTCCATGATGAATCTTTTGGTAGAGACAATGTATAAGAATTACTTCATTGAGCTAATTATGATGCGATCCTTTGTTTATTTGTTTTCAGAGGTCAAGTATTGCTATCAACCAATTAAAATTTCGTTCATCAATGACGTAATTAAGGTATCAATATCATCACTCTTACTTATTTGTCTATATCATTTTCATGAAAATGTTTATGTTGCGTATTATATATTCATGTCCAGTTGTGCTTTCTATATAGCAAATGTTAACCTTGGTCTTTGCATTTTTTGTTCATAGATTACAAACACCAATTTCTTTCAAACAACAGAAGATCTAGAGTTTAATTGGGTGATTGAAGGTGATGGATGTAAACTTGATTTTGGAACTCTCAGTCTACCAACATTAGAGTTTAATTGGGTGATTGAAGGTGATTTTAGTTCTTGAAACGAGACTCAAGATATCATATTTTGGCATGGCTAGAAGCTTTGGAGGAAATGAGACTCAAGCAAAAGTAAACACAGAGAGAGTTGTTGGCACATAGTAAGTAAGATGATGCAATTGTATGTAAATGAGTTCATTTTTTATAACATTTACTTACTTTTGGAATAATTATTTGTATTTGACATATTAGTGAAATGAATTATCTTTGTTATTTATGGTATTTTATTTTGTATTATGAGATTTTTAATGTATTATTTAATTTGAAAATTAGTAAATCTATAAATAATATTTTTTTTAAACATTTAAAATTATGATACGCAAAAATGTGTGTCATTTTCATTTATGACATGGCTTTTCTTGACAGGGGCTTTCTTGATACGCATTGCGTGTCATTAACACACGCGTCGTAAGGTTACGACACACGAATGCGTGTCGTTTTCCTTTATGACAGGGCCTTCCTTGATACGCATTGCGTGTTGTAAACGCGCGTCGTAATTGCGCATCGTAAATGAGCGTCGTAAATGCGCGTCAACTATAGACGACGCGCAAAAGCGCGTCGCTTTTGCGTCGTCTCTCTTTATGACAGGGCCTTCCTTGATGCGCATTTGCGCGTCGTCTGAGCCTTTTACGACGCGCAATGAGCGTCGTAAAAGGCTGTTTTTCTAGTAGTGTAAGACCACAAGCACCAAAATCCACCAACAAGGCTTAGATTGATTCAATAACGAGTAGGGTTTCAATGAGAGGTGTTTTGGGAGCATATGGGACGTTTTGGACGACATAACATTGTTTAAATAGGGTGAAAACCCTTGGATTAGGTTTTTTGTCCAGACAACACTTATTCGTCGAGTCTGGGACCCAACTCGTCGAGTCCACGACTTAAAATCCGCGTCCCATCCCGCTTCTACTCGGTGAGTTGGTCCTTCAACTCGCTGAGACCAAGGCCAAAAATGCAAAATACATAGATAAAAATAAAAGAAGAGCGTACCAAGAACCAGGTGCTACAGTGTTAAGATCAAGTAGGAAGAAGTTGATACTTTACTTGAACTTTCCTTTAGAGCAAAATCTTTGTTTTTGTTCTTAAAGCCTTAAGAGTATTATTATTACAAGAAGAGGACTAGCATCTTATCAGAGTACCTCGAGAAATTGAGCTTTCGGTTTCGAAGATCTGTGCACGTAATGTATGGTTTTTCGTCAAACAACCTGTAAGTTGGGTTATGTTTCTCCTACTTTAAATATAACTTATATTTATGTTTATAATCGTTATTATAAACTTATAAATAAGATCTATTACTAATATTAGTTGTTATATTGACCAATCTAATTACGAAAATGATGACAAGGTAAGATCAGTGAGGTCTTTAAAGTGGATTTTCCAAACAATATATCTTTATATGTCAAACAGATCCTACCTCCGATACAATCTTATTTAGCTGTTTCTTATCAACTATACACCAGTGTTTCATTTGGGATTATTGATAAATCTGATTGAAACTTTATAACGATTAATCCTTATAAATACAAAGGAACGCTAAGGCTTAATAATATTTATATTTAGGTCGTTTTAAAAGGAAAATCTAAAGCGTCGGTCAAGGATCTGACAATCCCGCGAGTCTTCCACCTATATCACGTGAGCGCATAGTTACTTTCATTAACATAATTTAATACGAGTAATTATTAAAATGTATTGTAATATCTGGTTTTGAAGTACTTCCATTGTTGGTCCTTATATTATGATGTATTGTGCTTTTGGTCCTTAAGTTCAAGAAGCATGCAAAAAGGGCCTTAATGGCATTATTGTAAATTGAGGCTTCGGAATACGCCATGCGTACATGGTGTACACCGAGCGTACATCATTATACGCTCAACGTACTTGCTAACTAAGGAAACCCCTAACTTTTAGGGTTTGGCTGGTAATTAAGCATCCTTATGGACTCATTTCCCTTCACCTCATCAACGTCCACCCTCTCATTAGTGTTTGTAACCCTAGTTCACCATGAGAAGCCATTTCTAGCCTAAAAGTGTGTGTTTGTGTGCCTAGAAGAAGAATGAAGGAAGCCAAGCTCATCTTGGAAGAGTAAAGCACTTTAGATTTGGGACTTATTCTTCATTGGCAACCTTTCAAAGATAAAAAGCTTGCAACTTTATCCCTCCATCTCATAAATGTAGTGTTGGTTGTTTTATGGAGCTTTTGGGTCCCAAAATGTTAGATCTTGAATATGGCATGTTCTTGACCTTTGAGTTGTCCTTTCAGACCCTAGGTTTGTTTTGCAACCATCATACATATATTTATCGTAAAAAGTTTATTAATAAGAATTATATTTAAATTTGGAAATATTTGTATACAACCTCTTTCTACACATATTAGTGTGGAAAATTTACTATGAGTGATATTCTACATCCTTGATAATTTTATCACGAGTGATATTCTATATCCTCGAGAGCCTCTAAGGTTGCAAGCATACAATATTAGAAA
Source organism: Lactuca serriola (assembly GCF_051521515.1). Taxonomy (NCBI): domain Eukaryota; kingdom Viridiplantae; phylum Streptophyta; class Magnoliopsida; order Asterales; family Asteraceae; genus Lactuca; species Lactuca serriola. Next base: position 220,822,536 of record NC_136410.1, on the reverse strand, counting down.
ACAAACGTCAACGAAAGACACATAATGTCAATGTCTGGATTGTCGTGATCCTAAAATTCAACTCTTTTCAAAACTAATTAGTTTGAAAAGTTATTATTTGTCAAACTCAGAACCATATAATCACATAGCTACTTTGAGGATCTATTGACAAAATGTTGCAACCATTACCGTATAATCATATACCTACTCTTGAGGAGATGTTGCAAAAGTGGGGCAAATAGCCTTGATGCTCAAGTTATCAAAAGGGGCAAAAGTCCACATCGTTTTCCATGTTTTTGTACTAAAATGAACAAGTTAACATTAGCCAACATCTTGTTCAAAGATTTCCATCTTTGGCTTAACATGACCAACTCCTAATTTAACCAAATACGATCCTATTATTAGAAAGAAAGATACCATCAGTGTTAGTCGATCGACAAACTACTCTTATTGATATGAGGCACCCAACACATTTCGTGATTTGTAGCCTCGAAGACAAGTCTCTTTTACAATAGGAGTTTAAATAACACTTTTTATCAAGTAAATGGGAAGTATTGCCTTTTGTGATAAGTAGGCGTGGTATAATTGAAATATTGTTTGTTGAGATGTTAGTAGCGACATGATGGGGAAGAGCAAAAGAAAAGAGTATCCCGAAATACCATTTGCTTAGTACTTCCTCTTCTATCTCCTCCTACTCCCTTTTTTCTACATCCATTCTCCCCCGTTTCATTGATCATTACAAAAAGATGGTCGGCAATTCTATAGCAAACATTCCAATTTGCCCTACTACGATGCTAGCTGCACAATGGGTCTCCCCCAAATCCCGTTTAATTGCCCTAAATACATTCCCTTCAACACCCCCAAAACGGCGTTTACTTACTGTAAAAGCCGCATCTCACGATACAGAAAACAGCCAACAACCCTCATCGTCATCGTCTTTAGAAAGCAATAAGAAGAACCCACTTGCAGTTGTCCTAGACGTTCCTCGGAACATCTGGAAACAAACGTTGCGCCCTCTCAGCGATTTTGGGTTCGGTAGGCGAAGCATTTGGGAAGGCGGAGTTGGGTTGTTCTTGGTGTCCGGCACTGTGTTACTTGCACTTAGTTTAATTTGGTTAAGAGCTTTCCAGTTGAAGTCCAGGTTCAAAAAGTATCTAGCTGTATTCGAATTTTCTCAGGCTTGTGGGATTTCAACTGGTACTCAAGTTCGGATCAGAGGGGTTACTGTTGGTAACGTTATCCGTGTTAATCCTTCTTTGAAAAGTATCGAAGCCGTCGTAGAGGTTAGTTGCATTGTCCCTTGATCTTCTAGTGAAAGATTTTGAGGTTTATTGATTGATTGTTGATTGTGTAATTATAGGTTGAGGATGATAAAACAATTATACCTAGAAATTCGTTGATTGAGGTGAATCAGTCGGGGCTTTTGATGGAAACCATGATTGATATTACTCCTCGAGATCCAATTCCGACACCTTCTTTTGGGCCTCTGGACCCAGATTGTGCTAAAGAAGGCTTGATCTTGTGTGACAGACAAAAGTTAAAAGGAGACCAAGGTGTAAGCTTGGATGCATTAGTTGGGATTTTTACACGTCTTGGAAGGGAAGTAGAACAAATCGGTGTTGCTAACACTTATGCATTGGCTGAAAGAGCTGCTGCTGTTATCGAAGAAGCAAGACCATTGCTTTTGAAGGTTTGATTTCATTTGGTAACCTTGTTCCCATTTTCTGATTGAATACTTATAAAAGAATGGAAATTGGAATTTGAAGGAATTGAAAAATCTGTAAGGGGTTTGGTTGGCATTGTAGTTTGTAAGGAGACTTTGGTCTTTTTGATCCTGATGAAAAGGGAATGGAAATTCATTTGCCAGCCAAATGCCTTATGAAATGGAATCTCACATTCCAATTCCTCCTGATTCTAAAGATGATCTTAAGTTTGATTTAAGTGTTTGCTCATTTTGGCGTTGGTTTGCTGAATTTTGTGGGAACTGGAATTCAAATCCATTTTTTTTTTTTTGGTTTCAAATGAGTAATGATATGAACTGCATTGAAATTCACAAAATCCTTTTAATCAATATTCAGTAGGCAAACATCTTGTTTGAAGTTTGTGCCAAGTCAAGAACACTGGAGGGGGAGTATTAGATCCTATCACTAAATCTAATTGGCAAACATCTTGTTTAGGGCCCACATGTGTCATGTCAGGTTGTGTGTTTGGATTTGCATCGAAAGTGATCCTGTTTCAAGTGTTTGGCAAAAAAATGTTTATGATTATTTATTTAGTGTCGAAACAACTAGATTATCTGATTTTGGTTCTTCAAGTTGCTGCAAATGCGTTCCACTTTAAAGATGCAGTTATAAGATTTTAAAAACTATTTTTCCCCTTGGAAAGAAAATTGGTTAGATCAGTAAAAAGTATAAAAGATATTTAAGCCCTTTAGATGTGAAATCTTGATCGAGTAGGCTACTTAGTTATATCAACTTTGAAATCTTGAACATTTTAATGAGCAAATGGTGGTTAATTTTTTCAAAAAGTTTGGTTATAATGTTTGTTTTTGTATTGTAATGTTTGCACCACAGATCCAGGCCATGGCAGAGGATGTTCAACCTATGCTGGCGGAGGTTCGTGAAAGTGGTTTGCTGCAGGAAGTCGAAAGTTTAACCAAAAGTCTCACTCAAGCATCACAGGATTTGAGGCACTGCACTTACTTCATCATATATATATATATATATATATATATATATATATATATATATATATATATATATATATATATATATATATATATATATATATATATATATATATACATCTCACATTATGCTCTGAGGTGTTGCTGAAAGAATAATTTTTTTTTCAGTTAACATTGAGATTTTCCTTTTTTGATTTTGCAGAAGAGCGCATTCGGCAATTATGACTCCAGAGAACACAGAGTTGATTCAAAAGTCCATATATACCCTTGTATTTACTTTGAAGAACATTGAGGTATGTATTTAAATTTTTTTTTTTCTTTTGGTTACAAGTTTCTTGACTTGTAATTCTTGATAACATTTTGGCATTTTCAGAGTATAAGCTCCGACATTTTGGGATTCACGGGTGATGAAGCTACCAGGAAAAACTTGAAATTGGTCATCAAATCACTCAGCCGACTGTTGTGACAAGTCAAAACTTAAATATAAAACCCACAATTTCCATTTCCAATTGTTAAAGTTTATAGATTGTGCTGTGATTCGGTTTTTTTAGTATGTGTTATAGGATGCATTTTGTTAGTAGAGTTGAGATTTTCAGTGTGATCCAGAGAGACATCTCGTAGGATTGAACCTTCAAAACGTTGGTACTTTGTATTAACTGATTTTTCGTATTATATGAACAAATTATATTTATATCCATCCATACATACATACATACAATAACTTCTTGTGTACTTGATTTACATCTTAATCTTTACAGACATAGTAACATAGTAAGAGAGAAGAAAACTTGACTCTTGCAGCTGAAAATGGCTACATTGATAAATGATAACAATATTGTGATCTTTATGGGCTATAATGGCAAAAATATAAAGTGTTACATGAAACTGGCAAAAAACTAAAAATTATGCCTTGCCAATAAACTCGACGTCAAACAAGAGAACTGAATCCGGTGGAATGATGCAAGAACCTGCAAATGCACCATTTGGAACATGCTAAGTTTCACTGCTTTGGTTAGAATTATATGGAAGAAATAACAACCTACTTTCATTTATTTGTTTATTATAACATCTTCTTTTCATTTCTTCTATTATTGCATCATTGTATTTTAAAAACTATGTTCATTTATAGTATAATATCATTCGAATACAAAACAATTAGATTTCTCCAATAGCTAACAAGAAAAAGAGTTGACAGTCCAATATAAAAATTTAGTAATTTCAAAGTATAATGTCTTTATAAAAAAAAAAAGTTTAAAAATACAATGTTATAATACAAAACAAAATTAGAATATTCAAAGTATAATAAGTCTATGTGCTACAATTTGCTAGATTTTTAAATTGCAAAAAGTTTTTAAATAACATAAGAGATTAAAAAATAAGTATATATGTAGGAAACAAAATTACACAAATAAATAAAATGAGAGTATAGCCCCCTTTTGATTATCATTTTGTTGGTGTGTGTGTGTGGGTAAGTGTGTTTACCTCCTTTACAACCAGCTCCTCGCATGCCATATCCAAGTTGTGAGGGAAGCTTCAACGTCCGTTTTCCTCCTATTTTGAATATTTGATCAATCAACATTCATTCATTCAATCGATCAATTGTATGAGATTTTATGAATTTAAGTGATTTTCATACCAGCAAGCATAGGAGGAACTCCATCGCCGCCTAGAATTCCTTGATCCCATCCCTTAATCACCTATTTCAATTTTCAAATCTAGAGTTTTTGAGGATCTCGGAACCAAATTAAAGCATATAAGTTGTGGGTTTTGTTACCTCACCAACGCCGATACGAAACGTAAGAGGTTTCCCTCGATTGTAGCTGCTGTCGAACACCTTTCCGTTTTCAAGTTTGCCTACATAATGTGCCTGTTTCAGTAGCAGTGGTGGTATCAATTAGCTTGATTTGGTTTTACAGGATCGATAGATTGGGGAAAGGAGTTGATTCGACCTTGATGAGTTGACCTTTTTCAGGCTGAGGGCCATATCCCACAAGTTTATCGCAAAAGGCAAGGCCGGAATCAGCCACCGTGAACTCGCATGGTGTAGCAGTGGTCGATTCTGGTGCAGCGGAGGCCGGTTGAGGCGATACAACGGCATCCAGAAACTTGAGACATAGCCCAAACCCAATGGCTTCTCTTCTGCTTAAGTTGAGTTGTTCTTTGTGTTTCAACAGGTGATGGTTACTGGATTTGGAAAAGGATGAAGATGCTATATTGATGGTGCGGTGGTGGTGGTGGGATGGTGGTGGTGGTGGGGAGGAGGACACGGAGGAGGAGCATTTGATGGGTGTAGGAGACAGAAGAGAGAAGGGGACTGTGGTGGTCATTTCTGCACTTTAGAGAGGAAAGGGATAAGATTCAGAAAGTTATAGCCGAGTTAAACAGGAAAATGTTACAAAACTAGTCCTTAACTATGGCTCAGATTACATAAATTATTCAATTTTTTTTTCTTGTAGTTCTAGTCAAATAAACTATAATTTGTTCATTATAGGGTTGTAAAACCAGCTGCTGAAATCAGTTGGATAGATCATTGGACCTTTATGTTCGCGCTCAGCAATGAAGATTTGAGTTTGATTTCAAAGTTGTTGTAACAGATATTTCAGATGTGAGGTATACAAGATATACAGATGATATAGCGGTGATGTGACGTGGTCAAGCGTAGCCTCACCCATGACTTATCATGCAAAAAATCTCTCTCTCTCTCTCTCTCTCTCTCATAGTAGAGTAGAGTGGTGAGTACCTACCATATAAGTAGTGGGGAAATTGTGATGATGTATCGTTGAGGTGATACCATTTTTTGTATGATAGTGTAATGGATATATCCTATGACATAATTTCAAAAGCATAATATAAGATGCAAAATATATCATGACGGAAGTAGGGGTAGAAAACAGAGGATATGAAGACCGACGATGTATATTGTCGGTGATGACACGGCCCTTAAAGCGGGCCAGAAATAAGGAAGCCTTCAGTAAGGAGTCCTCTGCAGGGCCCATCCAGGTCCGACTCGACCCCCCCCCCCCCAACTGCTAGACGCTCCCATCTGTCGGGCACTCCAGCAGGACGACCGCGCAGAAGGCTCACCAAATGTCATCCTCCACTACAGTCCAAGGATAACGGCTCCAGGCGACAAGGAGCATATCTAGAGCATTATCACCTAGACCAATCGTTGGGCCTGACACAATGACGAACACGTTTCACCAATAAGGACGACGGATCTTGTCGGGATCGCAGTCCCTATCCCTCGCACGGATCGAAGAAGATCCTCAGTATAAAATGACTATCTCCCTGCCTTGATGGGTAAGCTATCTTTTGTGACAACCCGTTATTTTTCAATCTTGTAAAAGTCAACCAAAGTCAACAGAGGTCAAACATATCTAATAAAAGTCAAACTTGTTGTTTTGTTAATTTATTTAAGTTAAATTAATAATCTTAATTTGCATAAACCTTTATATTAAAGTGTTGAAAAATTTATAAGTAAAATCACTCCAACCGAGAACCTCACAACATAAGACCTTCGGACCGAAAACTCTTTTCGGCCGAAAACCCTCGCATGATCACTATCTCGGACCACAAACCACTTTCTGCCGTAAACTCTTCGGACAACAAACTATTCTCGGCTGAAAACTACTTCTCGGGTAGAGTTCCTGACCAAGAACCCCTAAATTTTATCCATTAGCACGAGATCCTAAGTGTTTTGTCATTTCCAACGAAGGTGTCCCATCATGTTTTCGGCCATATATACATGGGGATCGAAATCAATACCTCATTATCACACCATCTAGCCGAAAACTCACTCTTTTTCTCTCAAGAACACAACCGAAAACCTACCATTCTCTCTCAACTATCATCTAAAGATCACTTGAATCTTCATAGGATCATACCGAGTTCTTCAAGTGCATACCATCAAACAATCATCATTCTGTCTCCTTAAAACCAACTTAAAACACCTTGATCCTCTTGGTTTCACCAAGAACACAAAGAACACCACTTGATCATCAAGTGACCGAAAACCCTTGGGTGGCCGAAAACTCCTAACAGCTTCACGGTTCACCTCTATCCTTCCATTTTGTAAGTGATTCTTACATCTTAGGCTATTACATAACATGTTTATCACTATATTCGCTAATTATATACATATATATTGCGTGAAATGCTATAGGACACGGTTTTGTTACAGGATTTAACTTGTGAAATTTACTCTATTTCACTGTATCTTCACTCGAACACTCATATAAGGTGAGTCCATACCCCTATGTTTTTACCATTTTTAAATGCTTTTAGGGGGAGAATACAAGTAGAACACATTGTAATTGTGTTAACACTCACATGCGATTACAAACCAAATTTTAAGAAATTAATTAAACTGTTTTCAAACTCTTAAATTGTTGTTTTTATCAAACCATATTCATATTCATATATATATATATATATATATATATATATATATATATATATATATATCTTTATGTATAATTAGAATTTAAGAGACTTAGGACTATTGCTTTTACCTTGACTCATGTTCCTTGTTTGGTTGTGGGCTTAGGGTAGGATCACCATCCCAACTGTCAGTTAAACCTTAATTATACATGCCAAGTGTGTGTGTGTGTGTGTGTGTGTATATATATATATATATATATATATATATATATATATATATGAGTATTAAACTTATTTCAATAACATGGTCAATCATTTCAGTACAAACATAACATTTGTAAACTATAATAGGTATACTTTTGAGATCCATTCACACTATTATATAACTCAATAATACATTACATGTATCAATTACATAAGTACAAATTACTTTTCATTGCAAGTACACTATTCATTTACAAGAACAAGAAGACATATACATACTATACGTAAACGAGTTAATACTAGAATGTGAGATACTACTTCATGGTACTTAGTACGATCCTTGCTAAGTCATGTTTTATAACTAGAGTCTTCTGGAGGAAGAGCGTGAATTTGTGTATAGATCTATACGGGACTGACAATCTCGCTCCTTGGCTGTTAGCTATAGTTGGGACCGACAAGTCTACGGGTGACAAATGTCATAATTTTTCGATGCCTGAAGAACGTCGTGTAGAATACTAGTCAATTAAGCATGGTTATAATCTCATTCACATTAAGCATTAACTAAACAATTCAGTTTACAAAACAAACATTACTTCAGTGGTTTCATTTTAAGTAATAAGGCTACCTATCATTATTTTCCAAAACTATTACACTATGGAGTTCATACAAGTGTATTACACTATTTTCTATCAAAGAAAACATACATTTATGGAAAACACACACTAACACTATTTCAGAGTACAATAACATACAAACATTTTGGTCTTAAGGCCTAAGACTGCTTTTCATTTAAATAGAGAAAATATGGGATTTTCTGGGGAACATACTATCATTTTCATGGAACAAATACAAACATCAAATACTAAATGTTTATGCACTCACCAACTTAAATGTTGGTACTCTCTTTTCAAAATAACTTGTATTCTCAGGGAACCAATAGACAGGTACACTTGCCCAGGTTTTTGAGAAGACGGAGCTTATTCAAGACTCTTCTTTTATTTTGCTATACATTTTTGGTGTCTTATAAACAATACACAGAACACACATGTATTAACTATATTTAAAATACAATGGATGTTGTTGCTTGTTTTACTATTATGCAACTGTTATGATACTGTACATGACGTCCTCCGCCCCAGAACGTTTCCACCGTTCTCGATTTGGGGGTGTGACACCATAGCATTTATAGTTTGTATATCCTTTATGGTTAGATATACTTACTTTACTATAAACAATGCTCTGATACCAATCTGTGACACCATAGCATTTATAGTTTGTATATCCTTTATGGTTAGATATACTTACTTCACTATAAACAATGCTCTGATACCAATCTGTCACACCCCAAAACCGAGAACGGCGGAAACGTTCTGGGGCGGAGGACGTCATGTAATGTATCACAATAATGTAAAGTAGTAAACAAGCAACAACATCATCCATTGCATTAATAGTATAATTTTAATTACAAGAGTGTTCTTTCATAGTATAAGACAACATAATGAACAATCAAAATAAAAGAGGAGTCTTGATTTCTCCGTCTTCACAAAACCTGATCGTCGTACCTGTCTATTTGCGACCTGAGAATACAAGTTATTTTGAAAGCGAGTATCAGCCAAAAAGCTGGTGAATTCATAAGTATTAATATGTCTTTGATTTGTAAAATTTGTAATGAAAGACTTGAAATCGTTTTGAAAGAAAGTTCGTATAAGTATGAAGATGTTTGTAAGTAATTGAAAGCGTTTGAAAACCCTAGAAATCCCTATGATTCCTATTTGTATAGATGAAATCTTCTACCAAGACCTAACTATTTTGAAAGTAGCCTTCTACCAAGACTCGACTGTTTTGAAAGTAGCCTTCTACCAAGACCCGACTGTTTTGGAAGTAGCCTTCTACCAAGACCTAACTGTTTTGAAAGTAGCCTTCTACCGAGACCTAATTGTTTTGAAAGTAGCCTTCTACCAAGACCCGACTGTTTTGAAAGTAGCCTTCTACCAAGACCTAACTGTTTTGAAAGTAGCCTTCTACCAGGACCCGATTGTTTTGAAAGTAGCCTTCTACCAAGACCCGACTGTTTTGAAAGTAGTCTTCTACCAAGACCCGACTGTTTTGGAAGTAGCCTTCTACCGAGACCTAACTGTACGGCTATTATTATTAATATAAGAAATTGTATCCTTTGGAATCTAGGATACACAAATATAATTCACCTCATCGGTTATGTGAATGACTCACAAGATAAAGGTAATAATATAAATAACTTAAGTATTATCCTTTTGTACTAGGATAACTAACAGTGTTAACTGTAGACATCCGTAGATGTACATTTACCTTTGTAGCTAACAGCTGGGTGTAGGAATAGTTAGTCCCTTAAAGTATACCTATAATGGTATCAACCGTAGACATTCGTAGATGTGCATTTACCTATGTAGCTAACAAGGTTTTAGGAATGGTTAGTCCCGCAAAGTATCCTTTGGTACTAGGATATTAAGTCCAATCTATCTCATCGATTATGTGAATGAATCACAAAATTGTAACATCCCGAGTTCAGGAGTGCAAGTTCAGGGTTCAAAGTGAAATTGTGAATGGTCAACTCGGCGAGTCCATGGTTGGACTCGGCGAGTAGGGTCGCGATTCTGGTCGCGTGTCAAGTGGCCAACTCGGCGAGTCGGTGGCTGGACTCGGCGAGTTGGTGCTGTGTGGAGAAACCCCTAATTCCGGGGGATGAGCCCTATATAAAGGACATAATGCCCTCTCCCCGGCCTCTTTACTCTTCCTTGAAGTCTAGAAACCCTAACATTGGTTTGTGAGTGAATTAGAGAGCATTGGGGCCTTGAAGGAGTGTTTGTGGAAGAGATCTTTGAAGGCTAAGAGGCTTGGAGCAAGGGGCTTTGCAAGGATTTGGATTACTCTTCTGTTGGAGCTTTCTTTTGAGGTATTATTTCGTTGCTTGGGCTGTTATTCATCTAGATTCATCATTTTGGAGTTTTTGGAAAGCATATCTTGTGATATCTTGAGTTTGGAGGTTGGATCTGAGGTTGCTACCTCAGATCTGGAATGGAGAAAATCTAGAGTGCATAAAAGTCCTTGTTCTTGAGTGATTGGTGAAGCCATCTTGTCCCAAACCCTAACCCTAGAGTGTTATATGCTTAGATCTTGTTGGATTCACGTAAACTTTGCCACTTGACGTGATGGATGGTTTGTAGAAGGGTAGATCTATTGTTTGGATCATCTTCATGGCCTGGAAAGCCTCTGTATGGATTAAGACCTAGGGTTACTCGGCGAGTCACAAGGGTGTACTCGGCGAGTTGAATGAAGATGGGCAGGAACTCGGCGAGTTGGTTGAAGATGGCCTTGGACTCGGCGAGTCTGTTCTCGGACTCGGCGAGTCTGGTCGTGAGGTCCTAACCTCTTCTAGTTGAGTCGTGAATCGGTGAGTCAAGGGATGACTAGGTGAGTTGAGTACGAGGGGACTCAGAGTTGTGGAACTCGGCGAGTCTTGGGGTGACTCGGCGAGTTGAGTCGTGATTTGGGGGTTTTCAGAGCAAGGGAACTCGACGAGTCAGTGGGGTGACTCGGCGAGTAGAGTCAGGCATGAGAGTTGACTTTGACTTTGACCAAGAGTTGACCCGTTGACCTTTCAGGGGTAATTTGGTAATTATTGGTGGTTATTGAGTTCAGTCTTTTGGTATTATCAGTGGCGGAGTTCGTGTCAGTGGTCGGAGCAGCTCGGTCTTATCTGTTCAGTCGGTAGTTGCGAGGTGAGTTATCCTCACTATATTGACAGGGTCTACGGCACCAAGGCGGGCCCTTTATCGGATTGTAATCCAGGTATCGTTGTTATTTTATTGCTTTGCTATGTTTGCATCCTGGTAGTTAGGATGGTATATGTTAGAGACCTGGTTAAGGTCGGTATCCTGGTGTATAGGATGATGCTATGCTAGTGACCGGTTAGGTCGGTGTCCTGGTTAGGATGATGTTATGTGATCTGCTAGATCGGTTTGATTGGATATGAATTGTTATATGACTGGATGTTTATGTGCACATGGTTGTTTGACTGGAGTAGGGTTGAGGCGGGTCCTGCTTTGTGCTGTAGGCCAACATACCTAGGGCAGACCGGTTATCCCGAAGGCCCAGCGAGCGGTCCGGATAGGCTATAGGCCCCAAGAGGGCGGACCAGACGTGCTGAGGCTCGGAGATTGGACCAGGCCGACTGAAGGCCCAGTGCGGGCGGACCATTCATACTGTAGACTCAGAGAGTGGACTAGGTGGATTGAAGGCCCGGTGCGGGCAGACCAATCACACTGTAGACTCGATGTATATGGCTAGACTCGGAGGGTGGACCAGGTGGACTGAAGGCCCGGTACGGCGGACCAGTCACACAGTAGACCTGAAGTGCATGGTTGTTATGTGTTCTGTTATGATATGACATGTTATGTGTATGGTATATGTGGTTGGTATTTTGGGGGTATCTCACTAAGCTTTCGGGCTTACAGTTGTGGTTTAAATGTTTTAGGTACTTTAGGAGACAGTGGCAAGGCGAAGGCGTGATCGTACCGCTCCTCATGATTATGTTTTTATGATATGGTTCTGGGAAAACTCTGATAATAATTGTATTGAAAACCTTTCTGTAATAACTTAATGAAACTGGGTTTTTTTGAAAAGTTTAAATTGGTTGGAATTTTTAGAGTGTTACAAAAATAAAGATAAGAAGGAGAATTATATAATAGTATCTACACATATAATATGTAATAGTAACTCATCATATAGTATCTACGTAAAAGTATCCATGTAGAAGTATTCATGTAAACATACTCATGTAAGTGTATCTATGTAAACGTACTCATGTAAGCGTATTTATTTAAATGTACTCATGAATGAACTGACTCTTGTGTGATTCCTTGAACTTGGAACGGTAAGTAATATCTCCTAACTATACCTATAATAGTTACTAATGGTGTACATGTATAAGCGAAAGTATGCCTTTGCTACTCAAAGGTACTGAACTGACTGGAGGAACTTTTATGTCTATATATGTTGTGTGCCCTTCCTTGATCTACCTCAGGCTCATCCTTGACCCTCCCGTGGGCTACTAGGACTTGATGAAACTGAATGCCCTGCTGCTCCCCTTCCATAGCGACTTAGAGGAGGTATACGAATAAACTATCATTACTCCTAGGACGCTACAATTATTGTATAGATCGAGCTGATGTTCTCTTCTTGGTGATAAAGGGGTATGTTTTTAGGTTCCATAGCCATCACGATTTCCTCGGGACATGTGATGGTTGTACCTTGGAGGAAATGTAGTTGATCAGGCTATATCCACTCCTTGATACGACTATGAACAGTCCTGGCTTAACCGAGATGCTAGCATTTTCTTGTTTGGTTCGGTACTATGTTCTTTTTCCTAATTTACACAAGCAAGGATGTTTTATTGTTATGTTTTGCTTGTTTTGTTCAGAGTTGCGTTAGCCCCTCTTTTTGGTTTATAGTTGCATATCAATGTGTGGTTAGATATGCTAGTTCATTATAAACAGAGCTTTGATACCAACCTGTCACACCCCCGAACCAGACGGCGGAAACGTCCGAGGGCTCTTGTGACTTAAATTGAATACCATCACAATGAATATACATGAATCATAACATAAATCATCACCATGCATTGAAATAATACAACTGATATTGTTTACATCCAGTACATTGTTTTTAAACATTACAATTTCATAACATAAACTATCTGATAGATATCATAAGCAAAACATCCAGACATTACTTGGTACTTATTCTTCGGTTTACCTGTTACCTGAGAATACAAGTTAATTTTGAAAAACGTCAACATATGAAATGTTGGTGAGTTCATAAGCAATGTTGTGATAAAATGATTTGGTGTAGTTTGTAGAACCCAGAAAATCCGATATTTTCTGAAAAGATCAATGCTAAAAAAAGTGTGAACTTCTGTAAATATATGCTTGTTGATTTTCAAAACATGTATAATTGTTGAACTTTTGTAATGATCGTGCAAGTGAAAATGTTGAACTTCTCAGGAAAGCCCGATGTTTTCCCATTACATAAAACACAGTGAATTCTCAATTTGTTATACTGTCACGACGAATGATTTTTGATTACTCGGGTGGCTTTGGATTAATTAGGGTTTGTGAGTCGTTATAATCATGCATTTGAAATGACTAGTTTATAACTACAGGTTTCGAACGATCCTTAAAGGCATCGCCTGTTACTACTCACTTAATCCAACAACCATGATTACTTTTGATTAACATCCTGAATCTGTTTACCTTGATTACTCGTAAGCCTAACAAACGAGGAAAAGTGGAGTACGAAGTCCCGTTATATTCCGTGAGTTATTTAGGCTGTCGGGAATGCGAAAGGCACGTTGGCCCAACTCGCATTTGATTTCTTGACCTCAATAGCAATACTAATGGGCCACTAGGGCCCAATAGCACATTAGAGCCATTGAAAGTCCTTTTACATGAAATCGGGTCATAAGAGGCCCAATAGCACATAAACATATTCCCTTTGATCCAAAGATCATGTTAATGGGCTAGCAAGGCCCAACAAGCATGATTTGAAACTTCCAAGCCCAAAGTTTGTAAGTTTGCTCATCGTAGTTATCGCGTATTTATTTAGATGGTTTGGTTTAACGCTTGTTGTTTTGTATTGATTCAAGACCGAATCACTTCGTTTGTAACGATATTTGTTGTTGAGAGTGTATTTGTTTTCCATTTCGTCAGTAGTCGTGGATCTTGTATTTTGTATTAATGAATTAATTTGTTTAAAAGTGGAATTTGACCTTTTCACTACCCTTCTTTTATAAAAATAACACTTTTGGTCCTTTTATATAAAAGAATTTCATTTTTAGTCCTTAAAACCTTTTCTTGATACTGTTGAAATTTTTATTTGATGAAAACACAATTTTAACCCAAAATTTAATTTTTTGACAGCTTCAGCCCTTCCAAAATAGTGTTTCTCGGTTAGTGCCCCATTTTTCACAACTTTTACAGTTTTGGCCCAAAATCAAAAAACTTTACATTTTTGGTCCTTTTTGATAGTGAAAAGCATTTTTAACTCATAAAATGATTTTGTCATGCTAATTACCCCTGTTTTACAGAAAGTTTCATTTCAGCCCCTAAAATTTATCATTTTTCGCATTTTGAGGCTATTGGGCCGAAAAGCCCAAAATTAGCCCATTAAGCTAAAAATTTACATTTTAAGTCCCTTGAAAATTCTAATATTCAGAAAAATGATTGTACAAACTATTTTGACCCTTTTGATCTTCAAGAAACCGTGACTTGTCGGTTTGTATCCCAAGTTTTGTATTTTTGACAATTTAAGCCTAAAAATGGGTTTTATGTTAGAATATGTTCATCATGACCTTATAAGCTATTATTCTTGACTTGTTTAGTGTAAAATAGCTTAGATTATGTTTGTTCCTTTCTCATGTCATAGATCTCGGGTTTACACCCTTTTTGGTAACATATTCATCACAAAACACATGAAATCACACACATACATGCATCAAATCACACGTAGCATACACATACACATAGATCTACACATTTTCTTGTATTCTCCCCCATAAAACTCATAAAAACCAAAAAGAAAGGGGTATGAAGCTCACCTTGAGTTGTGGTTTCGGTTTTGAAGAAGATTGGGAGAAGTTTGGTGCTATTTTCGGTCCTAGCAAGTTTCTTGGATGGATCTCGAACTTAGTGTGCTTTAAGATGCAAGATCATGAATTTGAATGGATTAAGAGATGATTTTTGATGAAAAGAAGTGAGTTAAAGCATGGATCAAACATCAACTTACCTTGGATGATATTTTTGTGGAAGAATCTCTTTGAAAGCCTCTTAGATCTCGAAAATTTGGAGAGAAATGGAGAGAGTTTCTTGAGAGAATTTTGAGTGAAGTGTGTGTGTTTGTTTTGGGTTCGACCGAGAGGAAGAAAGGGAGAAGAAGAGAGAAGGGTGATGGGATTGTTTCATGGAAGTATGAGAGCATGCATGGAAATCCACTAAATAAAAGTGAGTTGGCACCACAAAGTCAAGTCTTTCTTTCTTTGTGGGCTTGGGCCAAAATTAGAGAGGGAAAGAGAAGATTTTTGGGCTTTTAATGATTTAGCCCATTTGTGGTTAAGTTAGGTGATTTTTGGCCCAAATAAATAAGAATATGATTTTTATGACCTATTAGGGCTAAATTAGGTTAGTTATGGCCCAATAAGGTCCATTTAGGTATTTTATTTTATTCTAGGCCCAATATGGCCCAAAATATTTAAAATATATGGAAGTGGGTCCAAATAGAGCCCATTTAAGAGTTCTAAGCACAAGATAGTCAAATTGGAAGCTTATTGGCCCATTGGGCCCAATAAGGAAATCCTAGTCCAGAATGGACTTAAACCGGGATTTCTAGGGTTTCCAATTCTTTGTTGACTATTTGCAGTGCTTGCATGAAGTGTTTGATTGAAATTTTGTTGTTACTGAATAAGCATCCTACATGCTTTCACATTGTTGGTTCACATTTGTTATCATTGTTCAATGTTTACAAGGCATCAAAATTCCTAGTTGTGACATGGCCTACGTGGTAGCATAAGCCAGATTGTGGGCAAGGGTAGCATTGTTCATTGCATCCATATCGTCAACAGTGGCAAGAGGAAGGGCATGATGGGTAAACTCCAAAGCAGCGGAGCGAACGGACAAACGAGCATCTGCTCGAAGCTTCCAGCCAGGAACAAAGAAAAAAGCACCATGGAAAGCCTTTGCATAAAAAGACTCATGATGCAACCACTCAACACTATCTCTTGAAGATTGAGGACTAACACAAGGACTCAAAGCAATTGGAACAGGAACAATGGGTTGCTGAGGCGTCCCTTCAATACCCTCAGACTGTTGAACGTCATCATCGAGTATTATCAACACATCTCCATGATGAGGTGGCGCGGAAGATAGTAGACGCATAAGTCCACGGCGTTGCACCACATGCCTGCTAATCTGGCCAGAACTACCCTTGGACACCGACTCACTCATCGCTTGAGCAGCTTTCTGCTTCTCAGCAACACGGCGGATGCTGGTAATGACTACATCCTTACTGTCTACCACATCATCTGTTGAAGGCTCGCTCGACGGGTGAGGTACTGGGGTAGGAGACAAGACAACATCCGGCGCCGGCTGGCTACCCGTCGTAGTAGAATTCCCCACTGGTGCAGGGGCATCACAACAGGGACACCCAAGCAACCAGGAGGAGGTAGAACCTCATGGAGAGGTACTACCCGGTGCTCTAACTTCCCCTGGTACCGATTTCACAAGACAGAGTCCATGGAAACAGAGCATTCGGTACCTGCAAAACAAATAAACAAACATGAGACGTTTTTTCCTTCTCCAAAAAGGGGGGGGGGGGGGAAGGAAGGAGGAAAAGGGGAAATAAGAATAACTCACCATTAGAGACGGTGTAGAAGACCGGCATTTCCCCCGGGCTAGGACTCATTCTGACTTCGACGAGCAACACCTCCGACAACACATCAATGTCAACTTGACGAGTGCGCAAGAGATCGACGGTCGCCTGGTTATGGGGAAACAGCTTAGGGGTAACATTGGAAAAAGCATTTTCCTGATGGTACTCCCAGCCAAGCAGTTCCCTGTTGACCCATACCTATCTATCTTGCCAATTCTTCGATGGTTGCTGTCTAGGACAAGGTTGTGATCCCCACGACGAGCAAAAAAAGTGTACTTATCATTGGTGGCTGCAAATCGGAAAAAGAACTCGAAAACGAAGAAATCGGTGATGATCCTGTTAGTCCGACATATCATCTCAAAAGCCACCATTTTATGAACAACACCAGGAGTCGGCATCTGAACGTTGCAACCGTTGTGATGAAGCATTTCTTCTTGGAAATCGGTTAAAGGAAGTCGGAGTCCGGCATCAAAAGTCTTCAGGTAAACGCCTACCTTCCCGAGAGGCGGTGAAATGATCACAAATCCAGCGACCGGAAACTCTACACCGTCGGCCGGAGTAAGCCCGTAAGCCACCTAAAGAGTGGCGAACTCAGAAGAACTGGGGATCATACTCATGGAAGAAACCATAAAGGAGATGCTGGAAAAGAAGAGAAGAAGAAAAAAGAAACGAAAGAAAAAGATAGAAAAATCAAGGAAGTCTTCCCTGCAAGTTATAGAGGGAAAATCGGGATTTAGGAAGATCCCTGACATAGCTGACGTAACCACCACGCATGTCGAACAGTCACATCGTCGAAAATGAAGCGACGACCACATAAAGGCGCGACATGTGTACCAGCAGTTAAGTCCATAACAAAATAGCTAGCTAGCATACGCTATGACTACTGGACTGGGGGACTTGATGACACGCCCCTTAGAGCGGGGCAGAAATAAGGAAGCCTTCGGCAAGGAGTCCTCTGTAGGGCCCAGCCAGGTCCGAATCGACCGTCCCAACCGTAAGACACTCCCAGCTGTCGGGTGCTCTAGCAGGACGACCGCGCAGAAGGCTCACCCTCGCCAAATGTCGGCCTCCACTACACTCCAAGGATAACGGCTCCAGGCAACAAGGAACACATCCAAAGCATTATTGCCTGGACCAATCATTAGGCCTGACACAACAAGGAACACGATTCACCAATAAGGACGACGGATCTTGTCGGGATCGTAGTTCTTGTCCCTCGTACGGATTGAAGAAGATCCTCAATATAAAAGGACTATCGCCCTGCCTTGATGGGTAAGCTATCTCTCCCGATTATCAATCCTTACTCTCAAACACCTTATTAACTTAACTGTTGGAGCGTTTTTTCGGGACCTCCTCCCGGAGAGTGGCTGGCGATTTTCTCTCTCTGTGACTTCATAGGTTTCTCTCAAACGATCACTGCCCACAACCTCTAGGTGGTCGGAAGCCAGGTCACATCAGTCGGCATATGATTTTTATGGTTTATGGTTTCTATATTTTAAAGGTGAGAAAATTTAAAAGTACAGAGACAGTTTAGGTGGTGGGGCTTGAAGTCGACGTGTTTTGTTTTAGTTCAAAACAATGATTTATTAATAATAAATAATAAATAAATGTTAAGTAAATTAAGAAAGAAATTGATAAGATTGATAATTATAAGAAATTAATTGGTAAAAGCTAAATAAAAAATTAATAAAAAAAAATAAAAGTAAGAAAAGTAATGCCTTACAAATATAAGGGTAAAATGGCCCTAAGTTATTCATACATATAAAAACATTTTTTTTATTATTGTAGTAGTTTATTATTATTATTATTATTATTATTATTATTATTATTAAAAAATAATTATATTTTTGATATACAATTATTTGAAATCCGGAGGATAACCCACATGTCGATAACCCATGTCTTCTTAATGATTCTCACTTTCTGTTTGTTTCGGTTTTTTATGGATCGATTAGTCATTTACAATTCCCCTAAAACTGGAATTGGGGTTTAAAAGATCCACTGGCATACCAATTGTTGCATTTCCTCACCTAACAACCACTACAACACTACAGGGCGATTCTATATGGTGTCCCATAATGGCATTCAAAATACAATAACTTTTCAAAATAATAATGTAGTTTCAAAATAATAATAAAAAATAAAAATTATAAAGTATTAAAAATGATAAATAAGAGGGTACCGAATCGCGATCTTCGGATTATATGATACATAAGAGGGTACCAAATCGTGATCTTCGAATTATATGATATTTGTCTACTTGTCGAATTCTTGGATGGTATTATTTGGATAAAAATTTTAGAGCATGTGATCTGCTATTCACAAGTTAGGAACTTCAACAGACATTTAAGAGTAAAACTAATTTCAAAGATTTTCGTTCTCTTTTATTTCAAGGGATCAACAATCCTTATATATATATATATATATATATATATATATATATATATATATATATATATATATATATATATATATATATATATATTACTGCATTATTACAAAAGACACATACCTTTAAAACACATTTGATGCTACTATGCATCATTGACCTATGTGTCATACACACAACACATTCATACCATTACTTATTTGACAAAATAGATATAGCATAATTACTACAAATAAATAGGCCATAATTGTATTGTGTTTGGCAAACACTACACATGGAGAGTTCTATATGGTGGCACATAGTGCCACCAATAATCCTGGCTTTCGTATACGCAATGCAAAAGAATGCTATGAGTGTTACCACTCCCTACCAAATGTTAAGATTAGATATTAAATGGAAAAAAATGAAATGACACTCAAAAGCTATGTGGCGAAATGCTAAGAGTGTTACCACTCCCCTTAGCATAATAAGAAATAGACGTCCGTTGGAAGACATTTGTCCTGCGTATATTGATCTGTTGGAGGTTCTCAAACTCAACTCATCAAACCATGATTTCATAAAAATAAAATAAAACATTTTTATATGACTAATAACATGAAATTCTTCAAAATATAACAAAAAAAAAATGAAGATACAATACTGCAAAATGTTGTAATAAACAATAAATAAATAAGAGTAAGAGTAAGAGTAGGTTGTTGTTTGTTGCATTTAGCCCTATGATAAATATAATGTATGTTAAATCAAAATATCAAAAGTATATCGAAACAGATTAAGATATCCACACACCCTCCTCCTCCTCCTCCTCCTCCTTTTGCAATTTGTGTTCGTTACCAAAAACTTGAAAGAAACGCAGCAACATTTTTAACCAGATGATTTACAACACACTACCTTGCTATTTCTCTCACTCTCTCTCCTTCTAGCATTTTTTTTATACAGCAATCAAGTTGACATGATAATTTGAAAATTACTGCCTCTTTGCCAAAGTCTTCATCATCCCCTTTATAATCTTCCCGAACCACATCAAGTTCATGGCTCCAAGCACCGATGGAACCGTAAACACCAAAAGAAACCCGATTGGATGCATCTCAATCACCTGCCACCATACTCATCAATCATCATCACTCACATCAAGTTCACTTATTTGTGTTTTTTTTTTCTTATCAAGGCAAGTGGTATTTTGAAAAAAAATAAATCTACTCTCAACTTTTTTCTTATCAGGACATTATATTTTGAAAAACCTACACAGTAATAGTTTAGTAGTGACAGTTGGATGACATTGTTACCATTGGATTGGTTTTTCAAAGTAAGATGCAAAGTAAATTACTGAAATCGTCCCTATGGTTTGGTCAAAATTGCACGTTTGGTCCCTAACTTTTTTTTTGCACTCGGATCGTCGTCCCTATGGTTTGGTCAAAATTGCACGTTTGGTCCCTAACTTTTTTTTTGCACTCGGATCGTCCTTGTGGTTTGATTTTGTTGCGTTTTTTGTCCCTTACATACATAAAGTTAGGGACCAAACGTGCAATTTTGACCAAACCATAGGGACGACGATCCGAGTGCAAAAAAAAAGTTAGGGACCAAACGTGCAATTTTGACCAAACCATAGGGACGATTTCAGTAATTTACTCAAGATGCAATTAACCCTTTAAAGAAACCCAATTGGTTACCTTAAGATCCCTTCATAAAAAAAATATATATAGTTTCAAGAAAACTTTTTGCTACTTTTATTTTGTTGTTATAGGATTCTACTTTCTTTTTTCCATCACCGCAGTGTACTTTCAATTGTACTTGGAAAAATCTATCAGATTATATAACACTGTACTTTCAACATTTTCCTTATTTTGACCCTGTACTTTGAAAAATCTACCCAGATACAGTCACATAACAGGAAGAGACAAAATTAAGATGTTATATAACGTTGCTATTTCTTGTGTTTAACCCTTCAAAAGAAACCCTATTTGATGCATCTAGATCCTTTCTCAATCTTTTCACAATTCAGAAAAAAAAAGGATATGGTTTCAGTTAAAAAGCTATACTTTTGTTATGGGAAACTCTGTTATCTTTTCTATTACAGTATTGTATATGTATATCCACTTTTTTCGAGTCTATCCAAGTGAAAATTGCCTTGTATTTTGGATGATCTTGCTAGAATAAACAAATATATGGTAGTATAAGTTGCTATTTCTTGCATTTAATCCTATCATTTACATCAAAATTAGCAATTACATGCCATCATTAAATACTACTACTACTACACATCCAAAAGGATGTGCAACTTTCACGTGGTTGAATAATAAAAAGTAGGATGCTACAAATTTACCTGATGGTAGTGCAAATACACATGGTAAAACATATAGACAAACAGCAAAATTCTCGCCACCTGCATCAATAATTGACTGTTAGTCATATATGGTTGAAATGCCCTTTCAAAAGTCACCAAAAAAAAAGTGAATCTTGAGGCCAAAACACAATTTGGAAAATAAGTAATTTTAGTTTCAAAAAAGGCATTTTAATGCGAAAAGCTTTGCTCACCATCCAGGCAAAGAATATGACGACACCATTAATCAGATATGCATTCGACTTCTTTAAACCAGCTGTATCTAGGTACCTAACACCATTAAAAGATTAAATTAGCATGAGGGGTATATACGTAAAAAGAACCATATATACATACCATCTCAAGTTGATCTCCGGTGTTGTTAACTCAGATATAAGGACCATGAATGTGTAAAGCTGCCCTTCTCCTGTAAACATGGCATATCCTACTGCAATTGCTGAAAGTGTGTGATGAACAACCTAAATTCATTCCACCATTAAAATTTAGAATCAATAACATAAAAGGAATCTAGACTGAAAGCTTTTGGTAAATGATAGAGATATTTGTTCGAATTGGAGGTGGTTTTTGTTTCCATTTGGAGAAGAAAGATCACAGATTTGATGCAAACAGAAAAGGAAATAACATATAATGTTTTATTCATCCTTCATCATCAACTTACATATTCTAATCCACCCAAAGAAGGATATAGCCAAATGATCATTCCAAGGTCTGATAGGAAGTAGCCGACTGAAACCTGTGAAAAAAAAAATCATAATTGAAATATTCATGCCCTTGAATTTTTAATTTTAAAATTTGTTTGAATATGTAACTAAAGATATACCCCTTTTACTGGATCTTGCTCTATAAAAAAATCTACAAAGAATTCAATTCCATTATCCTATTTTCATTGAAATACCAATACCCTCAACATAATATTTAATTATATAAATTTACAATCAACAAAAAGATATTTCTATACAACTATTGAAATTATTAAGACTTACCCCTAATGCAAATGTGGAGAGTGGTGAGCTCCTGAAAGTAACAGGACCCACAGTATACTGATCAGAGTAAAGATCTGACCAGAACACAAAGTACAAAGACATTGCTGTAATGAAGATGGCATGAACAGACGACATACCCCTGGAAGTGGAACAAATAATTATCAACCAAAAGACATAAGAATCAAAAGAAGGGAACAAAAAGGGCATTCACGTCATTTGCATTTTACCTGTTGTTCCATTCAATCCGCTGAATTTTTGTAAGGCCGGCATAGGTTCTGAAGTAAAAAGTGCTTATCAACTGTGTAAGATCATAAACCTGTACATAATAATCTTCTCAAGGCTTAGACAACAACCCATAACTTGAAGGAAAAATAAACATATAGTAATTATTTCGGTTAAATGCAAGATATAGCAAACTTGATCTGTGCTTATTACAGCAATTCTTCCTAATATTACAACATTCTACTTTGAAAAATCAACCGAATTATAGAAACCAATTCTGCCAAGATGATTTTTCAAAGTAGAATGTCTTGATAAGAAAAAGATTGAAATTACACAAAAAAGGAAACAAAAGTAAGTTGCTATAATGAACAAACAAAGGAAAAAAGGGAAAGATTAAACATTTATTGTCTTCTTTTCCATGTTAAGTCGCAAAAAGAAATGTGAAAAAAGGGAGAGATTAAACGTACCATTTTAGTAGCAAATATGCCACCTAGGACAGAGGTGTAGGGCATAAATGCATCTGCTAAAAGGTAGGTTTTAACCAAGACCTGAGCATGGTTCTGGTAGGACTTGAATGCCAAAGCTGTCTTCTTAGAAACTGCCATCTTCACTTGACCCACTTTTCTTTAGTTACAAGATAGATCTTGTCTCCATCACACACTACACCTCCTGAACATGATGATTTCATATGATATGTGTTTTACTTTGAAATAAAATGATTACATTAACAAAAACAAAATCCAAATTTTTTATCGAATTGCCCAAATCCATGTAATACCTCAACTAAGATGTTGTTTCTTTTTGACTTAATGGGGACATGAGTTAATCCAGTAAGCTAGCTATATTGGGTGTTTCTTTTTGACTTAATGCAGAATGAACAACTTAATAAAGGAACCATTAAGTCATAACTAAGGACTAAGGACAAGAGGCGCATTCTACAAATCTTAATGCTTGGAAGATCATATGAAGATTCTATATTTCAATTAAGCTCTCTTGTAATCCTTCCTACAATGGAACCAACTGTGCTACGCCCTTGGGGCTAGGGTATGATCCTGCATACCCTAAAGAAGATGACTTGAATCTTTAAATGATTTCGTCGATGGGATTTAAATAGTGAGAAACGTCAATGCAACAAACGGAAATAAGCATCTCATCGTGCGATCTGGTTCACAGATGCCGTTATTGAATAACTATGCCGACGAACATCATAACACAACCAACTGCACCTTCTTCCAAATTTCTTACTCAGATCAAAAGGTTAATGTCAAATGCTAACAAGAAACAGATATGAAATTAACAGATGACTACGAAATCGACTACAAAAAAACCAGGAATAAAAACTAAAAAGTTGTAGCGCCACAATATATAGATTAAGCCGAAGATCCTTAATCCACAAAGCTCAAAAATATAAATCCAATCACCTTTTAACCCTTAGGAAAACAATGTCCTCATTATAGTCGGTCAACTGGCAGTACTATAGTTTGGGCAAAACATATACACTTGGTATAATAACTAAAAAACATCAATGGGGGAAGAAGGGGGGTGGGGATAAGAACTAGTTCAATACACACACATACATACACGCGCGAATACTAACATATGAGTACCTTAAATCCGATGTTACTGATTCGCACCAGATGAGTATATAAACAGGGTGGGGGAAATGTGATAGAAACGACTAAGAAAGGGTTCTAATAAATTTCAACCGAGAGAGAGAAAAAGAGGGTTTGATTGGTAGCGTAAGAGGAAGAAATTAGCAGGTTGGGTGGTGATGATAACAGTTGGACGGCGACGGCGATGGCGATGGCGATCGAAGTTATTATTTGGCGTAGAAGAGAAGGAAGAAGTTTTGGTCAGATCACTCCGATCAAGATTCTGGTTACAGATAAAGAGCAAGCCAGCGGTTGGCATATGTTTCTATTACGCATGATTAGTTTGTACCGTACAAATCAGCACTGCTGAAGGAGGGGAAATGCAACAAAACAAATCCATATTAAGCTCATTTATGGCATTTTTATGCCATTTTGGTACTCGGTTGATATTCCGTATACAACAATGACTTGCTCACTAAAAAACTCTTTTTTTAAACCCTATGCATCTCACGATCAATCTTTTATTATAAAATGATCAATGATCATGTTGGTAGTATGGAATTTCAATTTTTTGGGCATTATGAGAAGAGGGTCCATCCGAGCATATATCTTTGCTAGTTTCTTGATTTTCAGCATTTGAACCATACCTCACAACTCGTGATCGGAGACAAACGGTCCTCTTCGACATTAATCCATGCTTTCCCGCGTAAATCGTTTGAAGTCTCACTTTCGCACCAACATACTCATAGTTTTTTGCGACTCGCCCATAAATGACATTAATGCAATTAAGTAATCCTTACTCCTTCTAGGTATGGTAAGTGTTGATAATAGCATTTTAGATCATTTCTTCTAGGTATGGTAAGTGTTCGTAATAGCATTTTAGATCATTTTGTAAGATATCATGTTTTTTTGGTAACATATGCATACGTCAATGATATCGTGAATGTGGCTACCATAGGGTTTATAAAACATCCATCCGTAAATCAAGATCAGAATCGCAAGTTTTCAAATTACTAGCGAGGTGTGGATTTTATGTATTTTCTGATATATATATATATATATATATATATATATATATATATATATATATATATATATATATATATATATATATATATATATATATATATATATATATATATATATAAGGGAACGTTCAATCAAGAACATTCGAGAACAAAATTACCTTTTAATTTAACAGTGTGGCAATTTTGTAATTAATTCAAAAACTAGATGCAAAGCAAATAAAATTTTAAAAACACGGGGACAATATTGTAAATGCAAAACGAAACTGAATCCTTCGTCGTATAACTACTTTTCTGGAAAGAAAACCCTAAATCTTCGCCAATGATCATCAAAATCGAACAACAAAAGCTTGATAAAATAAAAAATGTCGTCAACGACTGATTTCTCGAGAAGAAATGCTTTAGATCAAGGTAAAAATCGACACATTCCTTAATTTTGTTTTGAAATTACAACAATCGGAAAATGAACTTTACACTAGTATTGAAATTTCGTTATCTGTTTTCAAAATATAATAAGTTACTAAAAGATTTTAGTTAATAACACTTGATTTTAAATGTTATCGAGTGTTTTATGTAGGTTTTTTTTTGAATTTTATACTCTATCTTTTATTTACGAGTGTTATCTATTGATTATGGCGATATCGATTGATCATTTGTGATTATCTACTAACTATTGACCTAATAAAGTTGAATAATAGTGGATTTTATTTGTTATCTAGGTTTTTTTTATTGTTATGCTCTGTTTTTTATTAATAACTGTTTATATTGTTTATTTATTTATTACGACGATAATAATCTCGCTTTATACATGCAGAAAAACTAAAAACATATGAAAAAACATACAAAAGAAAAAAAAAGTGATAAAAAACACTCGATACAAGTAATATTATATTCTTTTTTTTAAAGAGCCAAGTAATATTATATTCTAAATCTCATATGATTAATATTTTGTTATATTAATATATTTGACAGTCTTTAATCATATATGATTTTTTGATGTTTACTCATATATGTTTTTCTGATAATATCTGTATTAGTAACATATGATAGAAATCATATGTGATTTATATTCAATTATGAACTATGAATTTTTATTTATAATGACTGTGTTCAATCTCGAATTCATTTGATTGAATTCATATGTCATTTACACCTTTTATACTCATAATAATTTTAATAATATATGATTAAAATCACATATGATTAGAAAAACAAGTTTTATTCATTAATCACATGTTATTATTGTCATAAAAAAGCATATTATGGTTTAATCACATGTGATTATCATCTTACATATATATTAAAACATATTAAATCGCATATGATTACAATCTGTTATGAACAATCTTACATG
Organism: Lactuca serriola; assembly: GCF_051521515.1. Taxonomy (NCBI): domain Eukaryota; kingdom Viridiplantae; phylum Streptophyta; class Magnoliopsida; order Asterales; family Asteraceae; genus Lactuca; species Lactuca serriola. The sequence goes on along the minus strand of NC_136410.1, from coordinate 220,795,928 downwards.
GCAATGACTGTATTAAATCATATATGATTTGTTGATGAATTTGAACTTATAATGAATTTGTTCAATCATATATGATTTGTTGATGTTATAATCTCCAAAAGGATTGAACGATATGTGATTAACATATTTTATACATACAACAATGATTGAATCAAATATGATTACAATGTATATAAGAAATTTATTATTATTTCTCATGACTTGGATTAATCATATGTGATTTTCTTATAATACATGTATTCGTACATCTTAGAAACCAATAAAAAAGAGTCAATGCACAAAGAAACTTCAACTAAAAAGTTTACCAAAGCAACAACTAGATGATCAACTAAAAATAGTAAGTAATACTTCAATACTTCAATAATTAAATAATTTGTTTTGATTCATATATTTTATGTGTATAATCAAATATAATTTTCTAATTATATATGTATTTATATTTTTTAGTAAAAGACAAAGAAAATCCTTCACAGAAACAACCTACCGAAACAAAAACGACAAGAAAATCACCACGAAAGAAAGTTGAAAAATCTATATTTCAATCACAAATGATTATAAAACAAAAAAAACAACACTTTGTTATTAATCACATGTGATTAGTACCTCTTATGTAACAACACATGTTCAATCACATGTGATTATTATCTGTTATGAACATTATATGTACACAAAAGATATTTAATCACATGTGATTAAAATTGACTTTGTGATTTTTTGATTATATATGTATTTTTCTATCTCAAAAAATCCTATACAAAAAGATAAAAAAGGGGGAAAAAAGGAGAGTGCAGCATCAGAAAAACAGAGGAAGACCGAGGAAAAGAATGAGAGAGGTATAATTCAATCACATGTGATTTACATATATTAATAACAATATGTTCAATCACATATGATTAAATATATATTCATAATAATTTATTCTTTTTTTTATCATTTGTCTCTCTAAAGGAAAAGGAAAAAAGCAAATGAAGAAGACACAACAGAACGAAGGTCTAAGTTAAAACACAACAAAATGTATAATTCAATCACATATGATTATAATATGTATTTAAAATTACATAATTATTAATTATTAATTATTACTTCATTATTAAAACTTGTTGGTAAATTATAAATGTATTAATATATTATTATTATTTGCATAACAGTTGTCGTACTACCTGAAAAAAAAAACGAGTCAAGGAAGAGAAAAGTCATAGATTCAAAAACAAAAGATCAACTAGTTGATGAAAATGAAGAAGATTCGAATTCTTAAACAAACGAGATAAAGAGAAGAAAGAAGAAGATAGTAAAGAAGCATTTTAATACAATATAAACAAGTATAACTTTGTGATTAACAACTTTATACCAAAAATTAATTTTATTAAATCATATGTGATTTCATAATAACTTTATTAAATCACATGTGATTAATATCTTTTATATATGAAAAAATCAATCACATGTGATTATACAAAAAAGATAATTTATTAAATCGTATATGATTCAAAAATCAATCACCATGTGATTAATATCTTTTATATACGAAAAAATCAATCACATGTGAGTATACAAAAATTTATTAAATCATATATGATTCAAAAACCAATCATTTGTGATTATTCAAAACATATTCAATGTCTTTTTTAGTTAACACAATGTGATTAAATTATCAAACATGTATCATAACTTCATTAATTCTTATTATAGCATATGAATTAAATTCATTGATTGATATATTTGATGATAGATGTACACCTGGAGCTTTACTATCAACTATACAAGGCTTCAATGAAGTACAAAAAGATTGTATGAGACAGATAGGTTTTGGGGGGATATTAAAGATGAAGATGACAGAGGTTTTGGGGGGATATTAAAGATGAAGATGACTGGTGTTCTTATTTGATAGACTTTTTGGTTAAAAACAAACAGTCTTTTGATCCATCCAATCCAACAAACAATTTTAATGGACCATGTGCTTATTTGGTGGTACGTTTAATATCTTTTATTCTATTTAAATATCTTTAAAATCACATATGATTTTTATTTATTTATAACATATGTTCTAACATGAGTAGCTATAATCACATGTGATTTAAATGTCAGATTCTTAAATCACATATGATTATAAAATCATATATGATTAATAGAATTTGTTAAAAACTTAAAACATGTATAACTATAATCTCAACATAAGCCAATTGACACCCATATACTTCACAGAGGTATATATATATATATATATATATATATATATATATATATATATATATATATATATATATATATATATATATATATATTATCTATTTGTTTTTTTTAAACGACAAATCTAACATACTCCTAAACTGCATCGTAAATCCACCTATGTCCACGACGGGACTTGAACCCTCAACATCAAGGAGGGAGGACAACACCGGATACCGTTGGGCTAGAAGCCCTTTGGTTATTTCTATTTGTACAATATCATATCTTTATGAAGGTAATCACATATGATTTTATTATTTCTTAAACATACAATAACATATGATTAAAACTTAAACTTACAATCATATGTGATTAACAGTAATTATAAGTCTTTTAAAATTATGATTCTAATATTTTTCTAACAGTTATAATCATATATCAATTGCAGATTACTGGTGAAGAAGAAAAAGATAAAGGTTAAAAAGAAGTTGTGGTGAAAGATGTGCCAGATCCAAAAAGAGAGAGCCAGCCGAAGATAAAAATTGTGATTTAAAAAAAAATAAAGAGCCTTTTCCTGAGGTTATAGAAAAGCAAAATGTAACTCAATAACCTCGACAATAAAGAAAGAAGAAGCCAACCAAAGTAAGGAGGTCTCCATATAAAAACAGAGCCATTTGCTTGAAAACAAAATTAACAACAGAAGAAGAAATGTTTGGTGAATGGTTGTTAAATTTGCAAGGAAGTGTATAGTAAGTTATTAATATTTGATTAGCATTTACAAAAATAAACATTAACATACTTGTTTAAAAAGTGGTTAATCACATGTGATTAAAGATATGAATATAATAATGACATTAACATAGATGCTAAACATTGATTAATCACATGTGATTACAAAACAAAATACACATGATTAAAAAGTTATGTAAAATGTACTTGTTCAACATTTATCAAATCACATGTGATTATACTTTTGTATATAATAATATGAAATAACAAAATTGTTTTTATATTTACAGTGATCATGTGTTATTCACAATAAACAACAGAGTGGTTTTCCGATATGTATTTGAAAGTTTGTTTCTCAGAGAATATTTATTTCTAGATGTCATAGACTCGTGGTCTGAATTACTGAACTACAACGAGAAGGATCGAGACATTAAAAATTCTCCATACAGAGTATTCCTGTCTGTCCAAATAATCGTAAGTAAAACATATATGATTATAACACTAAATTAATATTATCTATTTAAATTCATATATGATTATACACTAAAATCACACTTGATTTAACATTTAGAAAAAGTATATTGAGGATGAGCCAAATCCTAAACCAAAAAAGATGACAAAAAGAAAAAGATTGACAAAAAACTAAAAGAACAAATGGAAAAGGAGGCAAAGGAGGCAAATGAGAAAGAAAGGAGAAAGATGAGAATAGATACAATCTATTTAAAAAACTACTTTGTAGACTGGTTCAATGGAGATGAAATTATTTTTTGAAAGATGTTGATCTGGTAAGTTATTCAAAATCAAATTATTTACAAGAAATATAACAACCAAGATCACATGCGTTGGAAGACCCAAATCCAAAGCCAAATTTGTTGGATCTCACATGCAAAACAAAAATTAACAAAATAGATTGTGGGGTGTTTGTATTGAGATATATGGAAACATACATGGGTCAAATGGATAGGTCTTATAAAATTGGTTTTATGAAAGAAGGATCACAAGATGCAATGTTAGATTTGATAAGAACAAGATATGATTATATAATCATGCTTTCTGAAATTAACCTCATGAAGCATGATATCATAGTGTTAGTACATGCATATAACAAACAAGGCGAAGATAAAATAAAAAATGATTCAAAAGATGATTGTCCACAAATCCATGAAAGATTGAGGTTGCTAACTTGAAGATGAATGTTGATAATTGAAGGTGTGTATGAAGAAAGGAAGATAGATGTTGAGGATTGAAGCTGAAATGGTGGATGTGAATACAAGAATGAAAAGGAAGTGGTGAATGTTACTTTGATGATATGATGTTGATATGGATAATTTGTTTTTTGCTTGATTAAGACAATGTTTAGTTTTTAAGTACATCAATGTTTGTTGTTTTAGTACGACAATGTTCAGTTTTTAATTAGATATGTGGATATGTGGAGATGATGGATGTGAATCTTTGAAAATATATATGATATGGTGGATATTGATGGGTTTTGAGCATTCTAACACTTCCTAAGTGTACATGCAACCCTAGTAAACCTTGGATCTATGTTTGTCTAAGATACATGCAAATAATTATTTTTCCAAGGTTCATATCCTATCTAGCATGGCATGGGGAACTTGAATCAAATAAATCTAGTAGAATTACTTACCTTGTAGTTGTAGTTGATTTCTTGGAGTTTTAGAGCCTAGCACCAATAGTGTGGATGCCTCAAATGGAAATCACAAATCACCACAAACTTGGACCTTTGAGAGAATAGTCACAACTATCTTGAAATCGGCCCTCTTGCTTTACTCACCTCAACTAGTGTGATTTCAAGAACCAAAGCCTCCTTTATATAGTGTGGTGGATTAGGGTTACATCCATGTAAACCCTAATACCCATGTCTTTTCATTTCCATGAGATCCATGGGTTAAAGCTCCATGGAGTATCCATGGACTTTCCATGCAAGCCTAGCCCATTCCAAATAAGCATTAGCCCACACTATATAAATATAAGAGCCCATATTTAATTAGTAATACTTTTGATCTCTAAATTAATCCTAGATTAGTTATAGATCAATACTAATTAAATAACATGATCTTATATTAATATATTAGAACTTATAATATATTAATAAATCATAACTTATACTATTCTCAAAAGATTATCCATAAATTGTTCGGGTGAAGTGTAACCCAAATGGACCATGCCGGGTCAGGTCAAGTACATACCAAATATAGTTATGGACTTAGACACTATATCCAACAGTCTCCCACTTGGATAAGTCTAATAACTATAGTTGCAAGTATGACTTCAGGAACCGATCAACAATCGTAGCTCTTTAAACTCTGTTGAACTAGAACGCGCCATTTTAGATAAGTGATCATATAATCCTCTGTTCTAGATATCAGGCGGACAAATACATGGAATGTGGTCTTACTTATTGTCCAGCAGTTGTTTCCCGATTTCCGATTTGTTTGACATAGAACTTAACTGAACACATCAATTTAGTTCTGACCGGGCCTGGTACATAGGTTAAAAAAAATCATCGAGGGGCCCAAATATCGCTTGTAATCCAAGAAGGAACAGATAAACTTTGACTCATATGTTTGTTCTACCACTCATTGAATTATACACAAAAGCACGTTTTATAACATCGAGTTACCAATGCGTTTTCGTACAATCAATGCATAACTAACTCATAAGTAACAAATCATATCTCTAGGTTTGAAGGCTTATATGATATTACCGTCTCACGATCACTCGAGATAAATTCCATGAAGTGATTCTAGTGAGCGTGGGTTGAGTCCAATGCTCAGAACTTATGAGCACTCGTGATTGTTGTATCCATGTCCAACACCTTAGACCTCTGCAACCAATCATGACAGTCTTGATTCATACCTACTTCCGACGTATGACCAACTGTGGAGATTCGAATAATATGATATACCAAACATAATTATTCTGGAATTCAAAACATGCAAAAGAAATATAGTAAACGATTCACAAGTGATAGCAACACTTTACTCATAAATAACAACTTTTATTTATCATCAAATGTCAATTACATTTTACAAATTTCGAGATTATCTAACTACTAAAACTAATATCATCCTTCAACCCTATGCTCCGAGCATGCTGGAGATGCTTAGCCCGAGTCAATCCCTTTGTGAGGGGATCTGCTGGGTTCTCATCTGATGATACCCTCTTTGCCACGAGGATTCCTTCTTCTATTCGATGTCTAATGAAGTGATATTTTCTGTTAATGTGTCTGGATCTCCCATGATCTCTTGGTTCCTTGGCTAAGGCAACCGCACTATTGCTGTCACAAAAAATCTCCATTGACTCCTTTATAGCTGGTACAAATCCAAGGTCTCCGATGAAGTTCTTTAGCCATATAGCCTCCTTTGCAGCCTCGCTTGCTGCTATATACTCTGATTCACAAGTGGAATCAACCACTGTCTCCTGCTTGGAACTTTTCCAAGTAATTGCCCCTCCGTTTAGGGTAAAGACCCAGCCCGACTAAGAGCGGAAATTATCCCTGTCAGTCTGAAAGCTAGCATCACTGTACCCTACAACTCTCAAGTCATCACTCCCACCAAGGGTAAGGACCCAGTCCTTAGTCCTTCGCAGGTACTTGAGGATATTCTTTACCGCAGTCCAGTGTGCCTTGCCAGGGTTCCCCTGATACCTGCTAACCATGCTCAAAGCAAATGCTACATCAGGTCGAGTACACGTCATAGCATACATGATTGATCCTACAGCTGAAGCATAAGGTAGTCAACTCATTTATGCTATCTCAGCCTCTGTACTAGGGCTTTGTGTCTTACTCAATCTGGCGTTACTCTGGATGGGTAACTCACCTTTCTTGGAGTTATGCATGTTGAATCTTTTCAACACTTTGTTCACATAGGTGCTTTGACTAAGTCCAATTAGTCTTTTACTCCTGTTTCTCAAAATCCTTATCCCTAGGATATAGGCAGCTTCACCAAGGTCCTTCATAGCGAAACACTTCCCAAGCCAGGACTTTACTTCATGTAGGATTGGGATGTCATTTCCTATGAGTAGTATGTCATCCACATACAGTACCAAGAAACTGACTATGCTCCCACTAGCCTTGATATAGACACAAGATTCATCTTCACTCCTTGAAAAGCCAAATTCTTTGAATTTCTCATCAAAGCAAAGATTCCATCTGTAAGGTGCCTGTTTCAATCCATAAATGGATTTCTCGAGCTTACACACTCTATTGGGGTACTCTGTACTTACAAAACCCTCTTGCTGAACCATGTAAACATCTTCAGCCAACTTTCCATTTAGGAAAGCGGTTTTGACATCCATTTGCAATATTTCATAGTTATGAAATGCAACAATGGCTAACAGAACCCTAATAGATTTAATCTTGGCCACTGGTGAAAAGGTCTCATCATAATCAACTCCCGGAGTTTGAGAATAACCCTTTCCAACCAGTCGTGCCTTATAAGTGTGTACATTACCATCCATGTCGGTCTTCATCTTGAAGATCCATTTGCGCCCGACTATCTTACGATCAGGTACATTGTCAACCAAGTTCCAAACTTGATTGTCATACATGGACTGTATCTCGCTATCCATAGCCTCTTTCCATTTAGCAGCCTCAGGGCCTGCCATGGCTTCCGTGTAGCTGTTAGGCTCATCTAGATTTACCAGTGTGTTATCACTGATAAGTGTCTCACGTTCTGTAGTAATATGGAAACCATAATAATGCTCAGGTGCATTCCTAACTCTGGTGGAACGCCTCAGAGGTACAGATTCTTCAGTCGGCTCAACAGGAGTTTCTTCCTCAGGTTGAGGGCTAGGGTTTGAGGTTCCTTCATCACTTGACTCTTGAAGTTCCTCAAGGTCAATTTGCCTCCCACTGTCTCCTTGACTCATGAATTCTCTCTCTTGAAAGAATCCTCTTCTTGCTACAAAGACCACATTATCACTAGGTCTATAGAAGATGTTGCCAAAGGATTTTTGTGGATAGCCGATGAAAATACACCTTTCGCTCCGAAGTTCGAGCTTATCGTGAGTCTCGCGTCTCACGAAAGCCTCACAACCCCAAATCTTGATGTGGTATAGATTGGGAACTTTTCCAGTCCACATCTCGTGAGGTGTTTTGGCAACCTTCTTTGTAGGGACTAGATTAAGGATATGGGCGGCAGTCTCTAAGGCATTGTGACAACCCGAAATTTCCATTATGTACAAACTATATCACTTCAATAGAAGTTATAACAGTCATAGTCAATTTTCAAACTTTTCGTATAAGTTGGAGTAATCCAAGGTTTACACTTCAGTAAATATCAGGAGAGTGGATGCACTATGGTTTTGTGCAACACTATTATTCCAACACTCTGTTATATTAGAAATCATTTCAGGAATAAAAATATTTTCTGTCCAAAATATCTCAGGACTATAAATAGATTTCTGAACCAAATTCATTCATTATTCACATTTCCAACTAGAGAAAAGCCATTTTCTCTCTGACGGATCTTCGGGTTTTCATCCCAAATCGTGAGTACACTTCTCTAGTTGTTTTATAATACTTGTTATATGCTTAATAACATAGATTACATGTCGAATAAGTGAGATTCGGGAGTTTACCGCCCAAGAACGTTCTTGGGGAGTAAACTCCAAAATGAAGCTTAAAGGCTATCTAGTCCCATTTCCTTGTTAAGTAACTAGCTAAGGATTATATGTATGTATATTTGAGACTAGAAAACAATCAAAAACACCTAGCTTAGGGTGTTCACGGCCCAAGAACTTCTTGGACCGTGAACTCCGAATTTAAGGGCCAAATGTGCCCTAATCACTGCTAAGGCTTTAGACATTAACCCTCATTTACTTCTAGCTAATTTGTGGACTTTAAAACATCAAGAACACCTCTGAAAGTGAGTTTATGGCCAAGGAATACTCATAGGCCGTAAACTCCAAACAAGGGCACCAAAGTGTGCCTAGGGTCCTCATTAGCCTTAAACAAATGCCTAGAAGTTATCCTACTTGTGCTTGGGACTTGAAAGAATAAAAACACCCATCCCATGAGAGTTTACGGCCGTAAACTCTAAGGGATTTGGCCTTGGGGCCGTAAACTCCTCAAAGGAGTATTTCTATGCCCTAAACTACCCAAAGGATTAAACAACCAAGCAAGGCTTATTCTAGAAATCAAATAGCACTTCAAAACATCAAATACCACCAAGATTGGAGTTCACGGCCGTAAACTCAAGGGTTTATGACCGTAAACTCCTTGTGTGGGGTTTATTGAGGAGTAAACACTTATACAAGGCCCTTTGGTACATTAAACCCCTTTAGCCTTGTCCCACAACAACTTAGATGCAACCATTAGGACCTATAACACTTATACAAAGTGTTTACATGTTCCTGAGTGTCCCAACTAAATTTCATTAGTTATTATTTGGCTAATTAGTTATATATATGCTCATTATATGATAACTAGGCTCGTGCGTGTGAATAAGTCTCCGTTTGCCACCTAGCACGGTATCCGACACTTCAATCCAATCCACTCACCACAAGTGAGTTCATACCCCTTTAATTAACCTTTGAAATACTTTTAAATGTTGTAAATACTTTATGGGGGGGATAACTCCTATGCATGCATTATGTTCAATAGTGGAGCGGAGCGAAGCTTCGTAAACCATAAATTTGCTCGCATGCTTAAACAACCACCACACGCACTCAAAGAACAATTCACAGTAGAAATGGCTAATGGAAAAACAGAAAGTACGAATAGCATATACTTAGGCTGTACCCTAACTCTAGATAACCATTCATTCCCAATCGACCTTATGCCGGTCTCAATAAAAAGCTTCGACGTTATCATTGGCATGGATTGGTTAAGTCTTCATCGCGCCGACATCATGTGCTACGAGAAAGCAGTCCGTCTAAACCTTCCGTCTAACGAAACTCTTATCGTCTATGGCGACAAACCTAGTGCGAGTCTTCGTATAATATCAAGTATTTAAGCACAAAAGTATCTACGTAAAGAATACCATGCATTCCTTGCTCACGTCGTCGATACGAGCCTCGAAACGAAAGAACTAAAGAACATCCCAGTAGTGAGCGACTTCCCCGACATTTTCCCAGAAGAGCTACCTGGATTACCTCCGCAACGACAGGTCGAGTTCATAATCGACTTAGTCCCAGGAGCTACTCCAGTAGCCAATTCGCCCTACCGTTTGGCACCAGCTGAGATGCAGGAACTCTCTGGTCAACTTAACGAACTGCTCAGCATGGGCTTTATAAGACCAAGTTTCTCACCTTGGGGAGCACCGGTCTTGTTCGTTAAGAAGAAAGACGGATCATTCCGTATGTGTATCGACTACAGAGAACTCAACAAACTGACGGTCAAGAATCGTTACCCTCTGCCTCGCATAGACGATCTATTTGACCAACTGCAAGGGGCGAACTATTTTTCCAAAATTGATCTGAGATCCGGATATCACCAGTTACGAGTACTAGAAGAGGATGTGCCGAAGACAGCCTTCCGAACTCGTTACGGACACTACGAGTTCGTGGTGATGCCATTAAGATTGACCAATGCGCCCGCAGTCTTCATGGACCTGATGAATAGAGTATGCCAACCTTACTTAGATCAGTTCGTTATCGTTTTCATTGACGACATCCTGATCTACTCTCAAAGTAAGGAAGAGCATGGCGATCACCTGTGACAAGTTCTAGGGACTTAACGAATGGAAAAACTCTATGCGAAGTTCTCGAAATGTGAATTTTGGATCCGAAGAGTCGAATTCTTAGGGCACGTGGTAAGCGAAGAGGGAATCCACATGGACCCATCCAAAATTAAAGCCACTGAGAACTGGTCAGCACCGAAGACGCCGACAGAAATCCGTCAATTGAAAGGCCTCGCTGGCTACTACCGCACGTTCATACAGAACTTCTCCCGAATAGCGAAACCTCTGACAACACTGACCCAGAAAGGCGTGACCTTTGACTGGGAAGAGAGACAGGAGAGAGCGTTCCAAACGCTCAAGCGAGCCTTGTGCACCGCACCAATACTATCCCTCCCCGAAGGAATAGAAGACTTCGTAGTCTATTGCGATGCATCGAATCAAGGGCTCGGATGTGTTCTGATGCAGCGAGGTAAGGTCATCGCCTACGCCTCGAGACAACTGAAAACTCACGAAGTTAACTACACGACCCACGATCTTGAACTAGGAGCAGTTGTGTTTTCCCTAAAGATCTGGAGACATTACTTGTACGGAACGAAAAGCACTATCTTTACCGACCACAAGAGTTTACAACACATTTTCGATCAGAAGGAGCTCAACATGAGACAACGACGGTGGGTCGAGCTACTCAGTGACTACGAATGCGATATTCGTTATCATCCGAGTAAAGCCAACGTAGTAGCAGACGCCCTAAGTCGGAAGGAATATTCTGGTCGCAGTGTCAAGTCATTGTCAATAACCATCCATTCACACTTGTCTAAACAAATTCAGGCGGCCCAACTTGAAGCCATGAAACCTGAAAATGTGACGAGTGAATCCCTTAGAGGAATGGATAAAAACCTAGAAGTCAAGGGTGGCGGAGCCTTATATTTCATGAACCGGATCTGGACACCAAAACACAGTGGTTTCCGGGACTTGGTCATGACCGAGGCGCACAACACTCAGTATTCCGTCCACCCAGGTTCAGATAAGATGTATCTGGATCTTAAAAAGCTTTACTGGTGGCCTAATATGAAAGCAGATATTGCTACCTTCGTAAGTAAATGCCTTACTTGCGCAAAGGTTAAGGTCGAGTACCAGAAGCCCTCCGGTCTACTACAACAACCAGAGATCCCAGAATGGAAGTGGGAGCGGATCACTATGGATTTCATAACCAAGTTGCCCAAGACAACGGGTGGACTTGATACCATATGGGTCATCGTCGATAGATTGACCAAGTCTGCACACTTCCTACCTATCAAAGAAACTAACAAGATGGAGAAGCTTACGAGGACATACATTAGGGAAATCGTACGGCTACATGGTGTACCTATGTCCATTATCTCTGATAGAGATAGTAGGTTCACCTCAAGATTCTGGTAATCACTACAACATTCCCTAGGAACAAGGCTGGACATGAGCACAGCCTACCATCCACAGACCGACGGACAAAGTGAGAGGACCATCCAAACACTGGAAGATATGTTGAGAGCCTGTGTGATTGACTTTGGAAAGGCATGGGATACTCATTTACCCCTTGTCGAGTTTTCCTATAATAACAGTTATCACACGAGCATCAAGGTTGCTCCATTTGAAGCCCTCTACGGCCGAAAGTGCAGATCCCCTCTGTGCTGGGCTGAGGTGGGTGATACCCAATTAGCCAGGGGCAAGCTTCCGATAGTACTCTCACCGATCCAGAGATCATTCGGGAAACGACAGAGAAAATCGTTCAGATTCGTGAACGATTGAAAGCCTCTAGAGACCGACAGAAGAGCTACGCTGATAAGCGAAGAAAACCTTTGGAATTTCAGGTGGGAGACTGAGTCCTTCTCAAAGTCTCACCCTGGAAGGGCTTGATACGCTTCGGAAAGCGTGGGAAGCTTAATCCGAGGTACATAGAGCCTTTCGAGATTCTTGCAAGAGTCGGCCCCGTAGCTTACAAACTCGACCTACCCGACGCACTTCGTAACGTACATTCTACATTCCACGTATCTAACTTGAAAAAGTGTCTGTCCGACGAGACTCTTGTAATCCCACTCGACGAGATCGAGATCAACGAGAGCCTCAACTTCGTGGAAGAACCAGTAGAGATCATGGACCGTGAGGTCAAGCAGACGAAGCAAAGCCGTATCCCGATCATGAAGGTCCGCTGGAACGCCAAGCGAGGACCGGAATTCACTTGGGAACACGAAGATCAGATGAAGCTGAAATACCCTCATCTTTTTGCTTAGTTATTTGTAACTCCTTAATTGCTTAAATTCTAATTTTGGGACGAAATTCCTTCTAACGGGGGGATGATGTGACAACCCAAAATTTCCATTCTGTACAAACAATATCACTTCAATAGAAGTTATAACAGTCATAGTCAATTTTTAGACTTTTCGTATAAGTTGGAGTAATCCAGGGTTTACACTTCAATAAATATCAGGAGAGTGGATGCACTATGGTTTTGTGCAACACTATTATTCCAACACTCTGTTATATTAGAAATCATTTTAGGAATAAAAATATTTTCTGTCCAAAATATCTTAGGACTATAAATAGATTTCTGAACCAAATTCATTCATTATTCACATTTCCAACTAGAGAAAAGCCATTTTCTCTCTGACGGATCTTCGGGTTTTCATCCCAAATCGTGAGTACACTTCTCTAGTTGTTTTATAATACTTGTTATATGCTTAATAACATAGATTTATACTGGATTGACTATCCTACACCTTGCAGCTAGCTACAGCCGGACCTGCAGGTCTGCGGGTGCCAAACGTCATTATGTTATTACGACCATTCGTATGTCGTTGTTACCAGTCGATAGTATGGTGCAATTAGTCACATGATACCTTAATATAAATCCGGTTTAAGGTAGTTAGTACAGCAGTAGTTCCTATAATACAACACTACAGTACTACAATAATTTACCCATTACATATATTTAGTGATTATTTCACTTAAACATTAATGTACAAACTATATTTTGTTAAATGATAGTTACACTTGGGAAATTACACACTTTTACAACAAACGAGCATACAAAACAGTTAAGCCTTGGTAGAAGGCTACTTTAATAGAAAATATAGGTTTTTCTGAGAGATTCAAACTTTTACAAACACTTACAAACATTTACATACATTTTACAAACTTACACTTGAGACATGTTCAAACGTTTTTGATAACAAACATCGACACTAAAATACTTATGAACTCACCAGCTTAATGCTGATAAACTCTTTCAAAATAACTTGTATTCTCAGGTCATCAGTAGACAGGTACCGAGGCCAGCTTTTGAGAAGATGGAGCGCATCCAAGTCTCATCTTATTATTTTGATTTACGTTATACTTTTGGTGTCTATAACTGTATTGAACACGCTTGTATTAAAATTATATATTTAATGCAATGGATGATGTTGGTTGCTTATTTACTTTTAATGTGTTGTGATACTTTACATGACGTCCTCCGCCCCAGAACGTTTCCGCCGTTCTTGGTTTTGGGGTGTGACAGGCATACCCCCAAAATGAGATTGGTAGCGAAGCTCAACTCATCATGGAACGAACCATGTCCAACAAGGTCCGATTGCGCCTCTCAGCTACATCATTCAACTGTGGTGTCCTAGGAGGTGTCAATTGTGAGATAATCCCACATTCCTTAAGATAGTCAAGGAACTCAGTACTAAGATATTCACCACCACGATCGGATCGAAGCATCTTAATGTTCCTGCCCAACTGATTCTCCACTTCTTGCTTAAACTCTTTGAATTTCTCAAAGGTTTCTGACTTATGCTTGATTAAGTAGACATATCCATATCTACTAAAATCATCAGTGAAAGTCACCTAGAACTTATTAGCATCTCTTGTGGCGGTTCTAAAGGGTCCACACACATTCGTGTGTATGAGGTCCAACAAACCTTCACCCCTAGCACAAGTGCCAGTAAAAGGTGACTTTGTCATTTTACCAAGCAAACAAGATTCACAAATATCATTTCATTTTAGGTCAAATGACTCCAAGACTCCATCCTTTTGGAGTTGGCCTATGCGTTTCTTACTTACATGTCCAAGATGACGATGCCATAAAGATTCTTTATCTAAGTTAGTGGAAGAGTCAATATACAATACATTATTTCCTAGATTATCTACAACAGATACAGTTTCATACACGCCATCACAAGGTAATGCTTTAAAATAATGAACATTATTAAAGAAAGCATCCATACTACCATTATTATTATCAAAATAAAAGGTAAAACCTTGTTTATACAATGCATGAAAGGAAATAACATTTCTTGCCATTTCTGGAGAGTAATAACACTTATTCGAATCTATTGTAAACCCACTATTTAGCACTAAGGAATAAACTCATATCTTGGTGACAGATGAAGCATTCCTTTTTCCCATGATCAAGTTTATCTTTCCCTGCTACACATTCTCACTTCCTCTTAGTCCCTGCAAATCACAACATATGTGAATACCACAACCTGTGTCAAGGACCCAAGACTTAGAATGAGGTGAGTTTTTAGACAATATAGTGTATATACCTACATGGTTGGGTTTTACTTTCCCATCCTTCACATCTTGCTAGTACTTTGGTCAGTTTCGCTTCTAGTGCGACTTTTCATGACAATAGAAGCATTCAGCCTCATTAGGGTTAGCAGAAGGAGTGACAAAACCTTTCTTGGTTTTGCTTGAAGAGGAGCCTTCAAGGGTCTTACCCTTGGTACCCTTAGAAAGGTTCTTTCTCTTCTTCCCTTTGCCATGCCCAATTGCCAAGACATTGGCCGCAGTTGGAGTAAGAGTAGGAGTAGTAACAATTGACTTACCCTTTAGACCACTTTCCGCGGTCTTCAAGAGTCCCTGAAGTTTACTGAGGGTGACTTCTTCCTTGTTCATGTGATATTTCATACAGAATTGATCATAACACGATGGTAAGGAGTGCAAAATGATGTCTATTGCTAACTCCTCGGGGAAGTTCACATTCAGCTTCAGTAACCGGTCCGCATACCTTTGCATTTTCTACATGTGGCCCGTGATGGGTTCACCATCCTTCATTCGGGTTGTTATCATGGAGGAGATTATTTCATATTGCTCTTGAAGAGCACTTTGATGGTAACGGTCCATCAAATCCTGGTGCATCTCAAAAGGATAATAGTCCTCATAGGACTTTTGGAGCTCGGCTGTCATAGTGGCCATCATGATGCATGCTACTTTTGTAGCATCCCTTTCATGTACCTCATATTCAGCAAGCTCTTCAGGAGTAGCAGTTGGCTCGGGTACCTTTAGCTCCTTGTCGAGAACATATTCTTTGTTCTCATACCGAGTGACCATCCTGATGTTCCTGATCCAATCAATAAAGTTGGATCCATCGAAGACGACTCTCCCACAAAGATTCATGAGAGAGAAAGAGCTAGCAGGGTTAGAGCCAGAAGCATTGTTATTGGAAGACATCTGAAAGGAAGAGGGAATAGATTAGATTAGATTTAGAGATAGTCCTTAATAAAACACCCAAATGTAGTATTAAGGCTAGGACCTAACACAATATTTTATAACTTAGAAGAGGGATGTCATAATCTAAGCTATAAGATATTTGAAGGTAGGTGAATGACGATTCACCAATTTCCACCATGAAAAACGAAATTTTAATTAGGTTTTAATTGGTTTAGAAACTCCTAGATTCTTTGAGATTCATTGAACTTTCTTCAATGGCATGTTTCAATCTCGAGTGTGCCCTTCAAGTTTTGTGACTGGGATGCCGAGGATCACAAAACAAGGTGTGAAGTAACCATGCAAATTACTTGGTACCCTTAATGTATTACCCCTCAATCGATGTGTCGGTTAACCACACACGCTCCATCGATACTATGATAAACATTAAGTCACCCTTTACCTACCTTGTTAAGTTCAAGTTAGTGTGCTGGTTAACCACACACGCTCCACTAACGACTTAAACAAAGTGTAAAGTGTAATTTCATGGATTAGTACCTTATTCACATTTTCCTAAAATAATTAAGATTGGGAATTCAATAAAGTTTAGTTACTTTAGTATTATCATTATACTTTTAATGAGAATTTATAAGTCCTTGTCCTACCTATTCGACTAACGACCTTCCACCAGTCAAGCAAGCGGTGGGTGAGAGTGGACACCCATTAAGTTGCCATTTTATAGGCAACAACCTTATACCCACCTTATAGACTAGCTTCGTGAATGAGGCGTACTAGTGGTAAGACGACTTTGATCTTATACATACATACATATATATATATATATATATATATATATATATATATATATATATATATATATATTATTAACTTATAATATTATAAGTATAAGGGTTGAATTTTAACTTTTAAAATTATAAGGGTTGGAACTAAAGTTTTTAATATGACTTTACTTGTTCCAAAACTTGAGGGCAAGTTTTGTAAACTCTCAAAACTTTTCATTTCTTATAACTTATGAAGTTAATTGAGTATTAAAATGAAGACTTTTCATTTTTCTAACTCTTGTGTTCTTTTAATGGTTTTAATTCAAGTGTGACTCTTGGTTTTCCATAACTTGAGGACAAGTTATGGACTCCATTAAAACACTTTATGATCAATAATTAAACTACCAAGTAGGTTACAAGTAATTCCTATGATCATCTAAATTCATAAGATCAAGAACATGAATATCCATATCCAAGTTTCAAGACCATATGAACACATATAATCATGAAAAATTGATATTAGCCATTGTAAATGGATTAGCATAAACATTACACCATCTAAAACAAGTTTTATGACACCAAAACAGTTTAGGGTAATGTTTCTAGTCCATTTCCAGCAGCAAAAGTCGAAAATCTGCATTCTGAGGCTCCTACTCGTCGAGTGCACGAACCTACTCAACGAGTAGGATGAAGATACACATGAACTCGACGAGTCTCCCCATGGACTCGACGAGTTCATCAGGCAGACAACAAGATTTTGACTTTTTTCCAATATTTTGCATCAAGTATCAAACAAACAAGCGTAGGCTCTAATACCACTGATGGGTTTTGAGCATTCTAACACTTCCTAAGTGTACATGCAACCCTAAGAAACCTTGGATTGATCTATGTTTGTCTAAGATATATGAAATAATTATTTTTCCAAGGTTCATATCCTTTCTAGCATAGCATGGGGAACTTGAATCAAATAAAGCTAGTAGAATTACTTACCTTGTAGTTGTAGTTGATTGCTTGGAGTTTTAGAGCCTAGCAACAATAGTGTGGATGCCTCAAATGGAAATCACAAATCACCACAAACTTGGAACTTTTAGAGAATAGTCACAACTATCTTGAAATTGGCCCTCTTGCTTTACTCACCTCAACTAGTGTGATTTCAAGAACCAAAGCCTCCTTTATATAGTGTGGTGGATTAGGGTTACATCCATGTAAACCCTAATACCCATGTCTCTTCATTTCCATGAGATCCATGGGTTAAAGCTCCATGGAGTATCCATGGACTTTCCATGCAAGCCTAGCCCATTCCAAATAAGCATTAGCCCACACAATATAAATATAAGAACCCATATTTAATTAGTAATACTTTTTATCTCTAAATTAATCCTAGATTAATTATAGATCAATACTAATTAAATAACATGATCTTATATTAATATATTAGTAATTATAATATATTAATAAATTATAACTTATACTATTCTCAAAAGATTATCCATAAATTGTTCGGGTGAAGGGCAACCCAAATGGACCATGCCGGGTCGGGTCAAGTACATACCAAATATAGTTATGGACTTAGACTCTATATCCAACAGATATGTGGGTCTTTTATTACTTTACAAAACAAATGTATATTTTTATGATATGTGGGTATAATCATATATGATTTTGAAAATCATATGTGATTAAATTCATAATTATTTATGCTAGAATTAACATATGAAACAAAATCACATATCATTTGAATTTGTTCACATTAAAAAACAAATAAAACATGATTTGGAAAATCATGTGTGATTATATTCATAATCATTTATGCTAGAAATAACATATGATTTCAACAATCACATGTGATTACAATATTAAAACAAAATAATATTTGATTTAAATCTGATCACATTAAAAAACAAATCACATATGATTCAAATATGTTCAAATTGAGAAATCATATATGCTAGAATAAACATATGAATTTGCACATGTTATGAAAAGTGTATCAAACATATGTGATTATGTATATAAACCATCTATTAAATCTTATTTACATACCAAAATCACATATGATCACTATATGGTTTATACTTCAATCACATATGATTATATGTATGAAATAAACTATTGTAATGTGATTATCATCTGTAATATATGTATACACAAAAAGAAAAATCATATATTATTAAATATGTTTACATTATAAAAATAATATGTGATTACAAAAAATTTTATTCTCATAAGAAAATCACATGTGATTATGTATATAAAAATATATGTTATTATAAAATAACATGTGATTAAGATCTTTTATTAATAGTTAGTACTTATCTATTATAGAAAAAAATTATTGAAAAAAATCACATGTGATTATACAAGTAAAAATTATAGAAGCACATAAAGTTCATATAACATCACATATACTTATACACAGAAAACAAAAAAAGTTGAATAAGGAAAAATAAATTGAATCACATATGCTTATCATCTGTTATGAACATTATATACTTCAAAATTTGAAAACTAATAAAAAAATCTATACATCAATTCTCAACATTAAATCTGCTTAGACAAGTATGCCTGTTGTGTTGTTCTCTTTTACCACATACTGATCATTTTATGGTCTTCGTTTGATCTTTCATAACTGATTTTTCAACTTCACCAATAAGCCTCTTCTTTCGTGATCCTTTATTATGTTAAACATTTGGAACAAAAATCTCAGCTTCTTCTGGAATAGTAACATTGTAAAGTTTCTCAAGGACATACGAATTTGTAATCGACTTTTCACTTGAAGAATTACTCTTTACCTCATTCAACAAAAGTTGTTTTTTTCAACCAAACATGCTAACTTATGCTTATCATTTCTCACAATGTCTAAAGAAGTTTCAACATTGAAAAGTACTTCATTAACTAGTTTGGTAACTTCTTCATCCTCTTCGTCAAAACTGTCTCTCGATACCTGATAATTCGAAGATATTACATCCTTTGTCCATCGCCTAAGAATATATTGTTTCGGTGGTTCATTAAATTTTTTGTCCATTAATACTCTAAAAGCATGTCTACAAAACATACCAAAACGATTAAAATCTCCACAGGTGCAACTCACTTCTTTTTCATCATATTTTAGTTCCACCTGTAAGAATGAAAAATCACATATGATTACACATTAATCACATATGATTATAAAAATAAAAATCACAGTCTGGTTTTATCACATGTGATTAACATCTTTATATACACAAAATATATCAATCACATATGAGTACACACATAAAAACAATATAAACACTAGTTTAATCACATGTGACTTAAAAAAATCTCTGATTGCATCTAAAAACTCATTATCTTAATAATCACATGTGACTATAATAACATATACCTATAGTCACATATACTCATTATCTTTATAATCACATGTGATTAATCACAACATTATCATAAATAAATAAAATAAATGATATAAATAAAAAAATAAAATACCTTATATGTTGCTTTTACTTCGTGTTTTTCGTTCTTGTGAATAACTTTAAAAATTTCCCATCCATCCCCCTTGCCTAAATCTTTAACGTCACAAAACCAACCTCCTTTATAAATCTCCTTTTGAACTACAAAAAAACCTTGCTAGTGTACACCTTTGTTGCATGTTGTTCTATCATACGTGGTGACCTCCAAGAATAATTTGCTCCCTTAGTTTTATTATCAAGTTCGTGTTGTGTATATCGTTGTTTTTTAATGGCAACATCGTAATTCATCATGAAATTGAGAACGAAATTTTCGGTTTCTGAATACACATTGAAAAATGAATTGATACTATCAGACCTTGATGTTGTCATCATCAACCTATACCGTGGAAAATCATTGAAATATGCAGGTACCCATGTTTCCTTAATTTCAAAAATATCTTTAAACCACCTCTCATCTTCAAGATTAAATTCTTTCATCAATAGTTCCCAACTCCTCTCGAAAATATGATGCTCGATATAAATGTCTCGTACAAGTTTATTGAACCTTTTCTTGAAATCCGTGCTTTTCAAAAATTCCACAGATAGCTGTAATAATCACATATGATTCACAGTTTAAAAATTAATATTCAAATATAAAGGTAAAACTCACATGACATAACTTTAAATGCTTTAATCATATGTGATTATAAATGTAATCATGTGTGATTATATTCATAATCATTTATGATAGAATTAACATATGATTTTGACAATCACATGTGATTATAGTATTGAAACAAAATCACATGTGATTTAAATCTATTCACATTAAAAAACAAATCACATATGATTGAAATCTGTTCAAATTGGAAAATCATACATGCTAAAATAAATATGTGATTACAAAAAGAAAATCACATATGATTAAGTATTCTCACATTATAAAAGCAATATGTGATTACCAAAAATCTTACTTAGATTAAAAAATCACATGTGATATACCAAAAGTGATTATGTATATAAAAATATATGCTATGTAAAATCACATGTGATTTCAAAAAAATTGTACCTTTTTTGGCAATTTCTTCATGATATGCCACATGCACAATCTATGTTTTGATTGAGAAAAAAACAAAATCAACTGCTTGCTTTATTATCACATCTTGATCAGTTAAAACAAGTAATGGTTGTTTATTTGAATGAGCCTTTAGAAACTGTTCAAGAAGCTATTTATATGAATCCGCATACTCCATGCTTAACAACCCAACTCCAACAGTAATAAATGATTTATAATGATCAATGACAGTGAATGGAACAAAAACCAATGCATACCTATTTCATGTAATAATCAAAATACGATTAACCATAATTAGAACATAGAAATAAGTTACATAAGAATGCTTGATGATAAATGATAAATCACATATGATTATAATCAAAATCACATTACAAATACATGATGAGTATTCATTTAATCACATATGATTACTATGATCATCACATTAGTATACTTGTTGACAACTGATAATTCACATGTGATTAGAAAAATAACTACATCAGAATACTTGTTAAGCATTGATCAATCATCAATCTCATATGATTATAGTCACATGTGATTAAACACATAATCATATCAGCATGTTTGTCGATATATGATCAATCACAAATGATTATAATCATAATCAAAATACCATACATGTTCAACATTCATTCATCACATATGATTACAATAATAATCAGATCGGTATACTTATTGAGAGATGATAAATCATATATGATTAGAAACATAAATACGAAGAAAAACTTACTTATTTGTACGAAAGGTTACATAACATCTCCTAATTCACTATAGTATGCTTTATCTATTTCATCGGCCCAAAACATTGCATTTAAGACATTATTCTCATCACATCTATAAAAAACGAATAATTCAGATATTTTTTTTTTCCGATCAGTCATCTTGTTCACAATAAGTTGAGAATCTTTGAAGCCAATAATAGAGCCTATATCCCTCTTAAAATTTCTGTAATCTACAGCCTTGCCCCTTACATACTGAAAACCGTCTTTCAAAGTTGATTTGAGTTTGTAAGATTTTGTAGCACCTATTTTTGTAGTAGAAGCCCGAACAATGAACTCCTTGTTAGAGTATGAAAGAGTCCTTATACTTTTCAAGTGAAATGTATCTTGAAGCTCGTGGTTGTGATTTTCTTGAAACTTATCAAACTTATACTCACACGTTCCTTTGACACGTTTCACAATAATTTTGGCTTTACAATATGTAACCCTGTAGATTGTATTACGTTCTGTTGGATTTAATTTTGGTTTACCCATCCTGTTACAAACCCAAAACCTATGCTTTATTATATCACCAACTTTCCTTAATGTGTTCAAACGAACATCAAAACCAACCTTCTCTGCATATCTTTTATAAAAACCAACTCGCTCATTCACATCTTTGAACCTCATTGACTTAGTAGGTTTAAACTCCTCAGGAATATCTGGTGCGATATCATGCAGAACCTCTGATATATAAAAATCTCATACACGATTTGAACTTGTCCCACTGTTTAAATTTGCATCATTACAAGAAGTAGAATATTCACCTATATGATTAAATATGGAAAATGTTTTAATAATATATTGTTATTGTTGGGTCGTGTTTTGTATTAAGTGTTGCGTCTATTGGGCTCGGTTGTTAGTCCGTTTTTGTATCTCTGGTATGGGCCTGTCCATCCGTGAGTATAGTAGGGTTTTATTATAAATATAGGTGCTTGCATGCATCTTAGGTTAACGATAGTAACAAGAGATCAGAGCATTATTCAGAAGTTTATTATTATCATTCTTGTAACCCTAAATCCTCTACAGCGGAAGTTCTTAGTCGAGCTCTGCTGAGGATTGTTTGAATTAATCATTCGACACATTGTGATTCAATCTTGTCTTGTTTACTGTTTTCTGTTCTTCGCACTACCTGTTACAAAGATCTTATCGATCATCAAGTTTATTTAATATCTTATCAATTGGTATCAGAGCAGGAGGCTGTGTAATTCATACACTTCTTTTCTGTAAAAAAGGTTGCGATTAGGGTTATTCCGCATTTACTGATATTTATTGAGCCGTCATCCCATAATTGACGTAACTCACCATTTATTTGTGTTGCCCTAATTTAATATATTACAAGTCTGATCTTTTAAACATGTTATTCGATCAAGCATGGACGAGTCACAATCTAATCCCATTAACATCTCAAACAACATTGGATCAACGACAAAGATTCCTATCCTTTACACCCAGGATTACGAGGTCTGGGCACATCACTTTGAAGATTATGTTATCGGATCTGAGGACAATGGATATCTCATCTGGGAAGCAATCGTATCTGGACCATTCGCTCATTCAGCAACTTCAAGAATTATTAAAACTCAGAAGGAGTATAATGATCTTTTGAAAGATGTTAAAGATATTGCTCAAGACGAAAAAGATAAATTTCAGTGCAATATTAAAGCATTGAGACTAATCAGATTCGCTCTTCAATCTGACACTTTCAGGCTGGTGAGTTCATGCAGCACTGCCAAAGAAATATAGGATAGGCTGCGAGCGTTATATTCTACGGACGAAGATCTCGAGCATTCCATTCAAACCTTGCTTTTTTCCGAATTTGGTGAATTCAAGCAGAGTCCTGAAGAAACTGTAACTCAGACGTTCGATCGCTTCAATCATCTTCTTAGTAAGATGATTAAACATGATATTGAAAGGAAGTTGATTGAACAAAAGGTTACATTTTTAAACGGTCTCAGATCTGAGTGGAGGGCGGTTGTGTCCACTGTTAAAGCGCATGAGCAATTCAAATCTTACTCCTTGGCGAAACTGGTAGGGATTTTGAAATCCCAAGAAAAGATTGTGTTACAGGAGAAAAATGTGGTTTCAAGCTTGGGATCATTGGCCCTTCTGTCCAAAAGCAAAGCTGTGATGGAAGATGAAGACCTCAACCTAGAGGATTATGATCTTACCTCTGAAGGCTATGCAATGATGGTGTCAAACCCAAAGAGGTTCATCAAGAAAAGGTTCCCTGCAAATAAGAACCAAAACTGGCAGGGAAGTTACAGCTCTGAAAAGGTTAGGGAAGAACCGAAGGCAGAAGAACCAAAGACGGAACCGAAAGCTGAAGGTGATTCGGGTGTGAGCTGCTATTATTGTGGAGGAAAGAACCACTATGCCAAAGATTGTGTTCTCAAGAAAATGGCAGAAAAGGATGAGGAGAAAGACGAAGAAACTGTGCTGTTGAAAAGGCTAGAAGAGGTCAAAATAAAGAAATCCACTGCTAACCCCTCTATGAATGCTTTAATTGTGCAGGGTTCGGTAGCGGATGATGAGTTCGGTGGCGTGGAGGTCTGGTCAACAGATTCTGAGGACGATGAAGTCAGGAAGCCATCTCATGGAAAGGCCTATGTAGCGAAAGGTGAAGGGAGCGGTGGAAAGTGTTTCATGGTGTCAAACGTGTCTCAGATGAGGGGATACAACACAGATGGTGGGAATGAAGACACAAAGGAGCGAGAGGACTTGTGCTTCACAGCAAAACCTCTCAGCATGCAGTTTAACGAGCTTGATGAATTAATCAAGAAGGTACAATCAGTTTTTGTTTCATTTAAAGTCCCACAAAGTTCAGATGAAAAGGAATTAAAAAATGTTAATTCAAGAATCTCTCATCTAGACAGTAGTTTAACTCAAACACGGGTCACCAATTCTAACCTAACTGACCAAATAAGTAGGGTATCTTCAAAGAGTGAGGAACGGAGGATGTGGATCGAGCTAAAGGAGTCGGAGTTAATCAAATCCAAGGATGAAAACATTTATTTACAAAGAGACAATTTAAAACTTTTAAAACAGAGAAATGTCTTTTGTTTAATTGCTAAGCGTCTTTACACTAATATCACTCAACTTCATTTAAACTGTGAAATAGGGCAGAAAATTCATCGCATGATTTTGCCCTTCCTTGAGTTTAAGGAGGATGAAATTGACGCTGAAGCATATAACTGTGAAAGTGTTGTTTCGTCTGAGGATGTTAATCCGACATATATTTTGTCACACCCCCAAACCAGAACGGCGGAAACGTTCGGGGGCGTAGGACGTCATATTCAGTATCATAACAGTTCATAGAAAGCAAAGTACACACCACCATACATATTAAGGTTTCCAAAATGTTTACATAATTGTATTCGTTACATGTTCAAAAGATAAATACATAAACATATTTCAAAAGAAGTAATTAACGTCAGCACGTTAATCCTCAAAAGTTGATTTCCAAACCTGCTTAGCGGTTCCCTGAGAATACAAGTTATTTCAAAGAAAAAGTGTCAACAATTAAGTTGGTGAGTTCATAAGTAGTGTTTTGAGAAAATATACGCCATTCGAAAGTTCATGTATGTTTTCCAGAAAACGCGGTATTTTCAAATGAAAAGAGTCATGATTCGTTGGGTTGAAAATGAATGTATTAGATCCAGAAAATCCCATATTTTCCCTAATAGTTGAGATGTGATTTGTTGTGCTTTCCAAGAAAAACCCTTATTTTCTTATAAAAGTATGAAATGCATATGAATGTTCGTGTTATAAGTTGTAAATAGTTGCACCAAGAAAATCCCTTATTTTCCTATTAGTTGTTTGTTTTAGATGCAGGAAAAACCCTTATTTTCCTAACATAACTGGCAGTCTCTAAGACCGAAAATCGCAAGCAACCGACGTGCTTAAAAGTTGTGGCATAGTTTTATATAATAAAGCTATACGAAGATCGCACTTGTTAGATGAAGAATAGTTTTAATAGCTACTCGTTCATAAAAGCATAATACCATAATAATTGTATATCCGACGAGTTTTATAACCATACTAAACATAATATGCCTGTAGCGACGTTCTTCAGGCGTCGTAGCGTTATGACAACTGTCACCCCAAAAGACGGACTGTAGCTAACAGTCAGGGCGGGGGATATTGACTTCCCGTATAGATCTATACACATTTGACACGTTCTCCGAACGGGAGACTCTGGTTATAGACAGGACTTGTAGCGATACCTTTTATCAAAAAGGCAGTGTTTGAAGATGTACACGTCTCATGGATTCTCAACTAAGTCTGTATTAAAGTAGTAGTTTTGTATGCAAAGTTTATCCTTTTTCACAATGTTTGACAAAGCATAAATCATAAGTTTTTAGAATGTATAAAACGGTTTAGCAACAAAGAATACTTTGGAATTACTAAATACTTTGTATAAATCTACTGCATGCAAAGTATAACAAGAGTTTTCACATAGTAGTACTAAATCACATGTGATTCATTTGATAAAAACGAGTAAAGTGAAATTCTATGAAATACACAATAATAACCGTATGTTTACTTGTATTCCCCCCCTTAAAGAGTATAGAAAGCATTTAAAAATGTATTTAAAGAGTGTTTGTAGGGGTATGAACTCACTTGGAAGTTTGAAGATAGCGAGATGGAAAACCGGGCAGAGTTTCGTCTCGGGAAGCGGATTTTTCTTGGGATTCTCGGGAATCTCGGGAGTAAAATCGACCTTCGGGACTTGAGAAAAAATGACCAGGGCTTTGGGTTTGAATGGGCACGGAAAACGAGGTAAAACGCAAGAGAAGTGAGAAGAAATGAGCAATTTTTCCGGAGACCCTCGCATCCCTTTTATAGGGGCTGAGAGGCCTCGATACGCGGGGTGTACGCTCGTACGCAGCGCGTACTCGTACGTCATGCATGACCGAGTCCTCGACTGCCTCGGCTTCGGATGAGACGGCGGGTCGGATGCGCGGCGGGTCGGATGGGACGGCGGGTCGGATAGCTTCGCATAGGGGCGACGTGGACGGACCGAGACCAAGGCCTTCGGGTACGTGGGGCGTACGAGGGTACGCAGCGCGTAACCCGGATGAGGACGCTGACTCCTCCTTCGGATATTACCGGATTTTGATATAAATTTATATATAATTTATTTAATAAACTTCAAAAAATCATATCTTCTTCATACGAACTCCGTTTTCGACGTTCTTTATATCCACGCGTAGGTGAGACTAAGATCTACAACTTTCGTTTAGATTCCACTGGCAAATTATGAAATTATTTTTACTATTTATTTATTAAAATGACGTGATTAAGGAATTTCTTTAAAAATTCATAACTTCTTTATCTGACGTCGGTTGTTGCCAGAATTTTTACCTCTGAAATACTATTGACGAGACCTTCGATTCTCGTTTAGGTCATTCCGGCCAAAAGTCGCTCGATCTCCGATTCGAGTTTTTAGCTGTCTGCTGCTAAGCCGAACTTGGAAAAATTTTAACTTCAATATACGAAGTCGGATTTGGGCGTTCTTTTTTACGTACGATCATGGTTTAATGACATTTAAACATAGAGGAAATTTAAATAGAACTTTTTGGACATTTTATTATCAAAGTTAATTTTATTAACTCAAAAGTGGTTACAATACTTGACTTTTTAGGTCATTACAAAGAGTTGAAATATCGGGTTGTTACATATTTATGGTCTAGACAAAATCGAATCTTTCATAAAATCCAAGGACCATAAAGACATGCTGAAAAATCTTTTGGATGAAAATGATAAACTTAAACTAAGAACCAAAACCATACAAAAGTTTGACTCATTGAATGCCAAACTGAGCTCAGAAAATAAAATTGATGTTGAAAATGCATTTGAACTCAATGAGGACGATGATATGAGTGAAATTTCTGTTGAAGACACAGTTGACTGTTCAGAGTTTGTCAAGAGCGAACCCAAAAACCACAAAAATCTTATTTCAGAAAATTCTGTGGAGTTTGCTCGTCTGTCTCAACAAAAGTCCCCGATCCTTGAAGAAAAGGCTGTTGTATACCAAAAAGTGAGAACAACTCCAAATCAGGTGTATAAAGTCACAGGCGTAACAGAACATCAGACAACCGAACTCACAGCTATTGTAAACGAAGATAATGCTGATGGTTGTGATGAGTTCTTCTGGTCTGCTCCTATCGACAATGCTGACGAAACAATTGGTCTGTCAGAAAGGACTTCATGGAAAACCAAAGGCAGATATGTGCCAGAACCTTTGAACAAACCTGATAGCTTCGACGTGCCGAGTACTAGTGGTACAAAAGATGTTCCTGAAGAAAAAGGAGTTTCTGCAAAAGAAGTCACTCCTTCAAGCGACACATCATCAGTTCAAAGTGAACCTACTGACAGAAAGCAAAAACAAAAAGCGAATATCCATCGTCAGCCGAAGCAGGTGAGAAATCAAAAACAGCAAAGGAATCAGAGATACAAGAAGAATCTCTCTGAAAGAAAACAGTTCTGGCAATCTCAAAATGCCCATTTCTCTTATCATGAAAGAAATTTAAAGTCAGAGAAAAACACTGTTAGGTCACAAGAGAGTCATAACAACCGAAGAGAGAGGTTCGGTTATGAAGGTCAAAACAACCGAAAGGATACGTTCGGCTCTGAAAAATTTGACAACCGAAAGCAAAGGTTCGGTTCAGAAAACACTATCTACCGAAAGCAGAGGTTCGGTTTCGAGAGCAAAAGAGACCAAAGATCTAGGTTCGGTCCCACTAATGATCAAAAACAAAAGGGTCACTTAGAATCTCAAGCCAAGAAATCATCTCAGTCTAACTTCTCTCGTTCTTCTTCTTCTAATTCTTCTAATTCCTCTCAGCCTCTTTCTAAATCCAATTCTGCTAATACTCAAAAACCTAAATCATCAACAGATCTGAAAGGAAAATCAAAGTTTTCATCAGTTGAAACAAATCAAAATAATCCCAGAGTCCAAATACCTAAACCAGAATCCAAACCGAAAGAAACCAATCCCAATAAAATTAAGGTTTTCATCATTAAAAAGAAAGATGAAACAACGCTAATAAAAAGAACATATCTTGTTGACATCTCTCTTACTATTCCTGTTCTTGTGAAAGGCTCACGTGGACCCAAGAAACTTTGGGTTCCTAAATCTGCTTAATTTCTGCAGGTTATTAGTGACGAGCAGTTTGACGAAGAATGGTACATTGACAGTGGCTGCTCACGTCACATGACAGGAAGGAAGGAAGAGCTGAGAGAGTTTAGGTCTCTTTCAAACGGTGGAAATGTCAAGTTCGGGAACAACTCCTTCGGCACCATAAAAGGCTATGGAATGATTACAAATGGTGATTTTACGATTAGGAAGGTTGCATACGTTGAAGGACTACAACACAACCTCATCAGTGTATCTCAGCTTGTTGGAGGTACCGATCTCAAGGTCTCATTCGATGATGAGGGTTCGGAAATAATTGAGAAGAAAACGAAAAGAGTAATTCTCAAATCGGAGCGCAAAGGCGAAATGTTTCCCCTGAACCTCAAACCCATCAAAGGGAATCCTGCTATCTGCCTGTTATCCAAAGCACAATCTAACGAAAGCTGGCTGTGGCACCGAAGGATCTCTCATCTCAACTTTAAGGACATCAACAAACTTGTCACTGGAGGTCATGTTTGAGGTCTTCCATTGCTCAAGTTCGATAGAGAACATTTGTGTGCTGCATGTGAAATGGGGAAGCAGAGTCGTCAAAGTCATCCATCTATAATAAACACTAAAGTTGTTGAACCACTAGAGTTAATTCACATTGACTTGTGTGGTCCATCATCTATTGAAAGCATCGGCGGTAGCAAGTATATTCTTGTCATCGTTGATGATTTCTCGCGTTTTACATGGGTGTTCTTTCTGAAGCACAAATCTGAAGCGACTCTCAAGCTAAAGGTGTTCATCAAGCAGATTGAAGTACAGCTAAAGAAAGTCGTTCGCAACATCAGGAGCGATAATGGTCTAGAGTTCAAAAACAAAGAATTCGAAGAATTCTTGGCCGACAAAGGAACCAGTCATAACTTCTCAGCTCCCTACACTCCTCAACAAAACGGGATTGTCGAAAGACGAAACCGATCTTTGTGTGAGGCAGCCCGAAGCATGCTAAGTTTTGCTTCTTTACCTTTATATTTTTGGGCTGATGCTATTGCTGCTGCTTGTTTTACGCAGAACAGGTCATATCTCAATAAGCGATTCAATCTCACTCCTTATGAGATCATCAACAACAGGAAGCCAAATGTCAAATTTTTCCATGTATTCGGCTCACGGTGCTTCATCTTCAATTCTAAAGAACATCGTAACAAGTTCGATGTCAAAGCCAATGAAGGGATTTTTCTGGGCTATTCTCTCACTTCTAAAGCGTACAGGGTATTAAACAAGCGATCAAGAAAAATAGAAGAGACTTATTATGTGACTTTTGATGATAGCTATGTCAAAAAGCTAAAGGCCAACG
Source organism: Lactuca serriola (assembly GCF_051521515.1). Classification (NCBI taxonomy): domain Eukaryota; kingdom Viridiplantae; phylum Streptophyta; class Magnoliopsida; order Asterales; family Asteraceae; genus Lactuca; species Lactuca serriola. Next base: position 220,765,419 of record NC_136410.1, on the reverse strand, counting down.
AAGACGCAGTTGGAGAAATCTTTCCTCAAACAGGCCAAGTCACTGCCTCGATCGCAAATCTATTTGAGAAGTTTGTCGAGTTATTTGATGAACCAGAAAAGGCTACTCTCTCGGAAGTCAGTGCAGCAGACAATAAAGTAGATCATTTGAAGCAACTCATTGAAGATACTGCAAAGAGAATGAATGAAGGAGGATCAAGTTCTGACGACCCTCCACAGCACGATACTTCAGTTGAGGGGGAGGGCACATCTTCGTCATTATAGGCGAGCTCACATGTTGAGGGGGAGAACTATTCTCCAGCTGCTCCTGAAAGCTCATCTGCACCCGAAAGTCCAGTGGTACCCGAAAGCTCAACACTGCACGAAACTCCTATAGCTCCAGAAACTCAAGACACACCTGAAAGCTTATCTGTCGAGGGGGAGAATGCAGATATGTCTTACGACTATGATAGTCAATCTAAACTAGAAGAGATGGTAAACGCTGAATTGAATCCATCTTATGATCCAAATTACCCTCCTCTTGTCAAATGGACCAGAGATCATCCTGTTTCTCAGGTTGTCGGTAATGTCTCTGAAAAGGTCCTGACCCGATCACAACTAAAGGCAAAACAAACTTCCTTATTTTCAAAAGTAGAATTCTGTATGTTTAACTCCTTCGTCTCAAAAGTTGAACCAAAGACAGTTAACACTTCTCTGGATCACTCCGATTGGGTTCAAGCTATGCAAGATGAACTGAATGAATTCGAAAGGAATAAAGTTTGGCGTCTCATTCCAACTCCTCAAGATGCCTCAGTTGTTGGTCTCAAATGGGTCTTCAGAAATAAGATGGACAAGGAAGGCAACTTGATACGAAACAAAGCCCGTCTGGTGGTGAAAGGATACTGTCAGGAGGAAGGAATTGACTATGAAGAAACTTTCGCTCCTGTAGCTAGGCTGGAATCCGTTAGAATATTTCTTGCCTATGCTGCACACAAAAACTTTGAGGTCTACCAAATGGATGTCAAGTGCGCATTTCTAAATGGAGAACTTGAAGAAACCGTGTACGTGGAGCAACCTCCTGGATTCGTCAATGAAAGGTACCCTAATCACTGTTACATTTTGGACAAAGCTGTATATGGACTGAAACAAGCTCCGAGGGCCTGGTATGAAACGCTGACCAAATTTTTAAAGATGTCAAAATTCAAACAAGGTTCGGTTGACCCAACCTTCTTTCGTAAGAAGGAAGGTAACCACCTTATGATCGTTCAAATTTATGTCAATGATATCATCTTCGGCTCAACAAATCCTGGCTTAACAGCTGAATTCAGAAAGCTGATGGAGACTAAATTTGAAATGAGCTCAATGGGTCCAATTAACTTTTTCCTTGGTTTAAACATTAGACAAGGACCTGAAGGCATCTTTATTAATCAGGAAGCTTACACGAAGACTCTCCTTGCAAAATTTGGCATGATGGGAGATTCAAAGGTTAAAGTTCCAATGGCGTTCGACACCAAGCTTACTCCATCATTGGATAAGCCAACAGTTGATATTACGCTATATCGCCAGATAATCGGTTCACTAATGTATCTCACTGCGAGCAGGCCTGATATCATGTTGTCTGTTTGTTACTGTGCTAGATTTCAGGCGAATGTACATGAACCTCATATGCTTGCAGTGAAGAACATACTCCGTTATCTCAAGCGAACTACCTCTTTAGGCCTATGGTATCCATCCAACTCAGGCTTCTTTCTTCAAGCCTATTCAGATGCAGACCTTGGAGGTTGTGGACTAGACAGGAAAAGCACCACGGGAGGCTGCCGATTCCTAGACGGGAAGTTGGTTAGTTGGCAATCAAAGAAACAGACATGTGTATCTCTGTCTACCGCTGAAGCAGAATATATCGCAGCTGCCTCCTGTACCTCTTAAGTGATTTGGATCCAAAGTCAACTCCGGGATTATGGACTCAATATGAAAAAGATCCCACTATATTGTGACTCAGAAAATGCAATTAGGATCTGTCATAACCCAGTGCAACACTCGAAGACTAAGCACATAGCACTGAGGTATCACTTCATTAAAGATCATGTGGAAGATGGGAACGTCGAAATTCATTTTGTTCGAACCACTGATCAACTGGCTGACATCTTCACCAAAGCTCTTCCTGAAGCATCGTTCAACAAAATTCTACAAGGGCTAGGTATGATGGAATCGGAGTCAGTACCAAACATTACCTCTCAAACTCAAAAGTAAGAAGCGAAATAGACCGAACGTTCGGGTTCGGGTCTTGTACTAATGTACCGAAATGAACCGAACGCTCGGGTTCGGTTGAATAATTTGCTTTTCGCTCATCAATCAAAGGTAGTTTTCTTGGTTGTAGATCTTTTGTATAATTGTTCCAAATGCATTTCTCTTATTGTTAAAACTATTCTCTTTTTGAAAATCTATTTTCTTTGGTAACCGAAATAGACCGAACGTTCGGGTTCGGTTCCAAAATTTTTCTTACCCAAAATAGACCGAACGCTCGAGTTCGGTTCTAAAGTTTTTTTTACAACCGAAATAAACCGAACGCTCGGGTTCGGTTCTAAATTTTTTTTCTTTTTTCATCTTTTGTCTTATTTTTTTTCTTTCATCTTTTATTTATTCATAAAAACTCCAACAATATTTTTTTTATAAATTCAAAAACTCCAAAAATATTTTGTTCTTTATTTACTTTTTGGCTTTAATTTTATGTGTGTGTTCGTTTATGGGGAAATTATTGAATTAGCTAAGTGTCCCTAGAAGCATGCTGTTGTATGTGTCCAAAGCCTCACCTGATTATGAATAATAGCCTTACTGACTTGGTATAAACAAACCTTGTCTACCCAATTAGGCTTCCTTATTTATTCTAATCATGAGCTACCTAACTCTCTTCTCACATGAGATAAGAGTTTTCTGCTTGGTCCAGTTTTTCACAGCAGAGGTACTTTGTTTTCTTACACCATCTAAATTGTATTTCTCCATCACTTTCGTTTCACAAAAGTAACCCTTGAGACTCTCAGAAATTACCACTGAGGTTTATGGTTACACAATAACTGTGTTCATGATCTTAGTTTCGTGCCACTACGAGCTAAGTGAAACCCAAAATTCAATACCCAATATGAATTGACGGTGAACAATTAATTTGCTCTAGTTTTCACTAATGAATTGACGTTCGTACCTCGTTGAAATCTCAAAATTTTCTTTTGTGTGATTCCTATGAAATTGTTAACACCCATAACATTTCTTCCCTTGGGATCCAGTTTTAAATTTTTGTTGAGGTTTTTTTTAAAATGTCCTAGCCAAATTAAATTATCTCCAACCTACTTGTTCAATAGACTACACCGGTCTCACAAGTACTTCGTTCGATTTCTGTCTTATATCAAGACTAGGAATTTTGAATCGAAGCAATAGCCACCTTAATAAGCCTTGTTAAAAGAAGCCTTTCAACACTTCTTAATAAGTGTTTGATCGTTATTCAACGGGAAACCACACAAACACTTTAAGGTCTCTCTTGACTTTGAAGGAAGAGATTCGTGCCCGGGATCATTTGTTTCGTGTCATTATTGACATCACATTTTTTCCTAAACCTTATTGCTTTATTTCTTTTCTTTTACACCCTTAGCACGAAAATCTTTGATTTTCCAAAAATCAGGTTCTATTAATTCCAAGGCATTTTACTTGGATTGGCAGTCGATTAAAGGCTGTGGTTGATTTTAATCCACGTGGCGGTATTTTTCAAAAGATGCCGTTACAATTTAAAGGGATAAGATGAAGACATGCTGACTCAGGCGGGAGTCTAATCGATTTAATTTCAAACGACGCAAAAAGGAAAGCGTGCGAATTGGAACCGTCTCATCTCCAAATGGCGCAGAAGGGGCGCGTGTGAATCTGAAATGGTTCATATCCAAACGGCGCTTGATGGGAGGCGTGTTCTTAGGGGTCTGACACTCTCTCTCATGCGTGATCATCGGCTACCCCAACTGTCACGCATCCGTCAACTCCGGAAAACTCTTCGAATTTTCAATTGAAAATTTGGGAAGATCTTTCTCTCTCCTTACCCCCAGTATAAAAGGCCACATAATCCTTCATTTACCTCTTTACCGCAATTAAAATTCCCAGAGCGCAAGAAATCCCTGAACCTTCACTGTTCATCATCTTCTCCACTTTCTTCAAGCAATGGCAGATTCATCTTCTGTTCACGCAACATCCCACATACTGCCCATTCGCCCACAACAAAGCCTAATCATCGATTTATCCCCTCATGTTTACGATGCCTTCATGTTCCCCGTTATCGAGTGTTTGAAGTTTTCGCCGATTTCTCCTGCACTTACAAGAGCTGAATCCGTTCCGATGGAGTTCTTGTCGCAGATCTTTGCGACTGCTCACTACGACAAGGTCGTTGACAGAATCTTCTTTGATATTTTTCAGAACAAGGCCTCGATTTCAAAGCAAAGATTTTGCTCGTTGTTAGGGTTTGAACCTGATTCCTCGAGGGTTAACCTTGGAACGATTCCAATGAGGCATTTGTTCAACATGTTTTACAACATGGGTTATACGGAGGTGCTTACTTCAGTCGCGAAGTTCAAGAAGTCGTGCCTACCACCACAGTGGAACGGGATGTTCACTGTTCTATTTAAAGGGCTTTCTGAAAGAAGCACGGGATCTGATGGTGCCAGTCGGTTATTTTTGTCAATAATGTATGGTGTCTACAATGGCATCAACATGGATTATGGATCTGTTCTGTGGCAACAACTCATCCAGAGTCTCTCCTCTACATCCAGACATTCTGAAATTTCATACGCTAGGTTCTGGACCTTGATCACGAAATGGGTGATGGAAAAGTTCCATGTCCCCATTGTCGCTGGTGCTCCAATGTCTTCGATTGGTACATTCCATACCACGAAGATCATTGTCTTGGACGCTTCAAAGTTTTCATTCAACAGTTCAATTCCGGAAACTATGTATGGAGATGCTCCTGCTGATAGCCGGATTATCCATACGTACAAAGGATTCAAGCGTTCTGGTCCGAGGGATCTTACTCCGGAGATGTTGAAGTCTATTCATGACGTCGACAAGCCTGCTCCAAGAGGCAAGAAGGCTGACAAGGGGAAATAGGTGGCGAAAGGGGCTAAAGGCCCTTCTCCAAAGAAGAGGAAACCAACCAAGGCTGCTCAGTCTCCGCAGCCAAAGCGTCGAAAAACTCAGCCAAAGCGAAAGCTGATCATCGCTTCCTCCTCAAGCGAGTCTGAGGGTGAGAGTTCGGATTCTGATGATTCTCCACGAGGCAACACTCCACCCAGATCTCCTACACCAGAAGTTCATGTCTCTACTTCTCCCATTAACTCTCCACCTAAAACCATTCCTATTTCTATTCCCCCCATAACTTCCACTACTTCAATACCACCCACTTCCATCCCAATACTAACACCAATATTCACCGAAGCAACCACAACATCCACTGCAGATGTTCAAGCCAACGTATCTGATACGGGGGTTCATACTGATGCACCCGAAACCACCCCAGCACCCGAAACCACAAAAGCATCCGAACCTACACCAACGCCCGAAACAACCCAACCCGAACCTACCCATACTTCAGCTCCACCAGCTTCACCACCACCACCTTCTCCTGGTCATGTTTCAGAGGGTGACGAACCATTCCTTGGCGGGGAAAATATGACGTTTGACTCGGTCTACTATAGTCCATTTCAAATACAGAGTGATGACGATGACGACACTCCTGTCACAAAACGACATCTCAAGGAGCTCCATGACAAAGTTGATTTACTCATCGCCTCCTCTTCCACTTCTCAGTCATCCCTTTCTGAAGATGCAGTTCAGAAGATTGTTGATGCTTTCTCAAAGGCTCAACAAGATTCCATTTCTTCTGCAACCTTCGCCATCGACGCCTCAACAAAAGCCTGTCAGGCAGCGACCGAAAAAGTCGATAAACTATTTTCTGATGCCTCTTCCCTGTTAAAGTCTTTACAGGAGAGTGCAAATGCCGCTAAGACTACGTTGGAACCAATTGTTCAACAGTTGACGTCTGTCTCAACTGAGTTGAAGTCCTTCGCTTCATTTCGTCAAACGCTTTCCGACGACAACTCAGCATTTCGTGCAACCATTGACGAGCGTCTCTCGAAGCTACAAGAAGATTTGGCTGCTGAGAACTCTTTGATGGATGTTCTGGCCAAGAAGACCACTGCTCTGAAGGTCAAGAGTGTTCAACTCTCCCATTCTCAATAGGAGATTGACTCTCTTCAGTCTGAAAGGGAGGTGATAAAATCGTGTGTTTCGGATGTCCACTCTGCCATCTCCAACATCCTAGAAGCACATGATCCCATCCTTAACTACACTGTGAGGCGTGACCTTGCAGAGAAACTCGCTCCAGCCCTTTCCCTGCTAAGCAAACTTGAAGGGTTACTTGATTTCGTGTCCATTCCAAAACAAGGGGGAGAGAAGGAATCTGTATCCCAACCACCTCATTCCTCAAAGGCAACTCACACTACCGAACCTCCTCCAGTGGGCCAAGCCTTCGGTTCGCGTGTGAAAGAAAAAGGCAAAAATATTGCTGAGGAAGAAGAGGAAGAAGACAAAGAAATAATTGCCGACTTGTTGAAGCGTAGAAGTCGACGCAATGAGGCTGATGTCAGTGCTCGTGTGGCTAGAGAAGCTGAAGAAGCAGAAAGAAAACAGAAGGAAGCCCACGACCTTCTTGAGAGTAGGAAAACTCTTTTTCCTTCCTGGACTCTCGAGAGGATGATTAAAGAAGCCATCGACACACCGAGTATCTTGTGGCTGGAACCTGTAATCTCTTTTGATTGTTCCAATACTGTCGACTCTCAGTTTGACATGCCACTGACCCGAAAGGCGTTCATCTTTCATGCCTTCTCCAACGTTGCAGAGTTCCCTCATCCTCATCCACAGGTTGATCGGGACTTAATCGATTTCTATCTGAAGGCTGCTCAACCTCAGTATCAGACTTGGAGCGCTCAGAAGATTATCAACGTTCGGGTCTTGAAGCCATATACTAAAGGGAACTTCATTAACATTCGGTTCAAGGTACTTCGGGGATCTGCCAAAACCGAACATGCCATTTCTCTTGTAGATCTTCCGAACCTCAATCCCCATGATTGGATAATCTTGCACAACATCCTTTTAACCAACGAAGCTGAATATGGTCCGATCATTGACCATCTCAAGAGGATGCTGGTGTGCTACATCATGGAAGTTGCGTTGATGGATCAGGAGATAGCAAGCGTATTTAAGAAGAAACCAAAAATATCTCCTGTTGGCTCTGCCAGTGATCTGAACCAAATGCAGATGGGTAGAATTGACTCAAGAAGGAATTCAGTCATGTTCACCAGGAACGAAGGACAGAAATGTCTTTTTGCCTTGGATGACAAACATCTGTACACTACTGCTTGCTTAGAGCATGTTTTGGGGATCATCCACAGATGCAAGCAAAACTCAGCGGATGATGTCAAGTACTTCGATGACATGATACAATGGTACATTCGGTTCAGACAAACTATTCTCGCTCTTATCACACGTCTGTTTGATACTATAAAGAAGACTCCCGCTGCTGGCCCAAGTAAGAAGAAGAAGTAGTCTTGCTCCAATTTGACGCAAAGGGGGAGATTGTTGGGTCGTGTTTTGTATTAAGTGTTGCGTCTATTGGGCTCGGTTGTTAGTCCGTTTTTGTATCTCCGGTATGGGCCTGTCCATCCGTGAGTATAGTAGGGTTTTATTATAAATATAGGTGCTTGCATGCATCTTAGGTTAACGATAGTAACAAGAGATCAGAGCATTATTCAGAAGTTTATTATTATCGTTCTTGTAACCCTAAATCCTCTACAGCGGAAGTTCTTAGTCGAGCTCTGCTGAGGATTGTTTGAATTAATCATTCGACACATTGTGATTCAATCTTGTCTTGTTTACTGTTTTCTGTTCTTCGCACTACCTGTTACAAAGATCTAATCGATCATCAAGTTTATTTAATATCTTATTAATTATAAAAGAAAAAATTAAATATTCATAAATGAATACAATGTAAAATCACATATAATTAATAATAATTTTCCTTATATAATCATATGTGATTAAAAGAAATAATTGAACATAGATAAACTAAACATATGTCAATATTTATTCAAATATCAAAAAATGGATAATCACATATGATTAACATTATATTAAACATACTTATTAAACAAACTAATGAATAATCAAATAAGATTAACAAAACATATTAAATTAAAAAACAATGAATTACTTATAATCACATGTGATTATATAAGGAATTCATTATTAATTACTTATGATCATATACAGAATTCATTATCAATCACATGTGATTGTACATTACATACATTGATATATATATATATATATATATATATATATATATATATATATATATATATATATTCAATTCTAAAATACATCAATAATTAAAAATAATAATAACTTACTTATATAATCATAACAGATTCAATAAGTATTTAAATTTTTTACCTGAAACACTAAAGTTTTGGATTTGATGACTTGAATATTCAAAATCTTCATCCATGTAGTTTTGGATTTGATGACTTGAATGTTTAACATCTTCAATACTAATTGGATCTTCATTTATAAAGAAATTCACATTATCACTTGTAAAAAACATTATCAAACGATAGAACCTATCATTAACAATTTAAACAATTATTACAGATATTAATAATATATGATTTAAAAACTATAACATAAAAGGTAAATGTTCATAACATTAATGATTATAACATAAATCAATCATATGTGATTTTAAAACATTTATGATTATAACATATATTAATCATATACGATTTAAAGAATTATATTGTAGTTTATAACAAATATATGATCATAGGGTCACTTGAAGAACATGATTGTTAGCTCAATGAGGGGAGCTTTTAAAGGCCAAAAGTGAATCTTTTAAAGGCAATAATCAATTCAATTAACCACGACTTTCTACTTTTGAATTGATACATATGCAACAACAACACAAAAAGGGATAGTGTACATGTTGAAGGCTAAAGGAACTACTGGAAAAAGATCTTAATCACATGTGATTGAAATAATACGCTTTTAAACAAATACTAATCACATGTTTTTTGAATGTTTTAGGCTTTTCTGCAAGAATAAGTCACGATTATTAGCTTCATAATCAATAATATCGATTTAAACTACATAAATGCAACTACAAGGGAAGAATCGGCGTTTCATGAACATATATTAAACATAACTCCTTTTAAACTCAAAACTTTCGATTTATACTTCATAAATGCAGTCACAATGCAATAATTGACACTTAATGATCAAAATAAGTTCTGCAAATTTACTATTTTTACTTCTTTGATGAACAATATCTTAAACCTAACTAATTTCGAACTAAAACACTAAAAGCTGATTCGATGACTATAATAGATGAAATAAATACAAATATGAGTGTTTAATCACCGGAAAAAGATATGCAAACTGAAGATTTTTACCTTTTGATAGAAAGAACTATTAGACCTAACTTCTTCGTAGAATAGATGCAATTCCTTCTTCTATAAGAATTGACGAACAAAACACAGAGGATTTAGGAACAAAAATAAGAGAAATACCTGAGATTTAGAAGGAATTCCGCAAAAGATCGTAAGAAATCAATATGTTCTCAATGTATGTTGTCGACCATAGATACGTTGAAAGACGAAAAAATAACCAGATGAAATCTTGTTCATAAGAGAAAAGTTATAAAAATACCCCTGAAAGAGTAACACACATGTTTTACAACTCCTAAGCTAAAAGAATGTTCTCAAATGTTCTCATTTTAGAAAATATTCTCATTTGAACACACACACACAGACACACACACACAGACACACACACACACACATATATATATATATATATATATATATATATATATATATATATATCATACATACTTATAAAGCTAGCATTTTTTCTTGAATCTCATGCATTTGAAACCCCTTTTTTTAAATTTCTCAAACCACATTCATTTGAAACCTCTTTTTAAATAATGCAAATCAAAAGTTTTCTTAATTATGATTTAACACTCAAAAGTTTTATAACTTATATTATGTTTAATTAGCATTTAGTGAAAAGTTTACTATAAAAAGACCAATAATTTGGGAAATCATGCATAGAAATCATATACAGATTTCAGAAAGAAAACAAAATTAAAGGTTTTTATGTTGGGTTGAGGTCTTATGACCACTTTTGGAGATATGTTATTATATTAGAGCTTTTAATTTGTAAGTTTGTTATACTAATTCGTTTTTATATTTTGTTCGTTTTTTTATTATTGTAATACAGTCATTGTATATTGTGGTTTAATCGTGAATATATTGATCATATGTTATATAAGGTGATGTCGAAAATATTTAATTAAATATTTTAAATATGTTTTTCTTGTTTTGTAATTGTATCGTTTCAAAAAGGTAATTAATTAAAACTTATACATATGTTATACTTTTCATCTCTCTCTCTCTCTCTCTCTCTCTCTCTTTCTCTCTTTCTTTCTCTCTCTCTCTCTCTCTCTCTCTCTCTCTCTCTCTCTTTCTCTCTCTCTTTCTCTCTCTCTCTCTCTCTATGTGTGTGTGTGTATATATATATATATATATATATATTATAAAAGTGGTCAAAACACTTCAACTAAAATTTATTTAAAATCTAATATTTCAAATGCTTTTTAATAATGATTGTAAAAATTTCAACATGTGTTACTTAATTGATTGATAATAAAAATATTAATGTTTTGAAACTCCTAACTCTTAAACTTATCTTATTTAATTTGTTAGTTAACTAAAATATTTTTCTACATAAAGATTACATTTTTATGTTCGGTTACTCATATCTGTTTATGTATTCAAAAAACAAGGTGCACATAGAATGACCACTTTAATTTAATATATGAATCGATACCACTAGAGATGCATATTGTCTTTAACCGGTGGTAGGAGATCCACAAACCCTTTTTAATTATTTATATTAATACTTAGTAATATCTATTTTGTATTCCTATTCACCTTAATTTTTTAGGTACAAATTAAGGAGAGGATTCTCGGCGCACCAACATAAAGTCAAACGTACGCCTTGCAAAATACGTAATTAAAATTAAATATCATATTTACTAATCAACTTATTTTAAAACTCTTGATAACATTTATGTATAATGATATATTTTGTATGACTTCATTCTTAATTTGAATGTTTAATATTTGAAAGTTCATATATGAAACATTGGATGTTTTGGTGTAATATAAATAATGTAATACAAAGTTTATTAGTTCAATATTGTTTATTAATAGCTCATTCAAAATGTCACACCCCGAAAACCAAAGGCGGAAACGTTCCCGGGGTTGACTCCATGTTGTGTATCAAATCCAATGTACATAGTAATCACAGTAAACAACCATTACATTACATATATATGAAAGTTTACATTTGGTTCAAAAGTAAATTATACAAAGTTATACATATATCATATGAAAAAAAGAGATGAGTCTTCAAAGCACTCCGTCTTCACCAAAAGATATCGCCGTGTACCTGTCTAACTTGGACCTGAGAATACAAGCAGTTTGAAAATCAGCATAAAGCTGGTGAGTTCATAAGCGGTTTTGTTTTGTGAAAACGTTTCAGTTTCCTTTAGATTTCTGAAAAGATTTGATATCCAAGAAAATCCCATATTTTCTTATGTAAAGTAGTTAAGTTATCTCTCGTTACAGTTCTGTTACAAGATATAAGTTAACCCCAGGAAAATCCCATATTTTCCTAAATGCAAGATTGATTGAATAACACATAGTATAGTTTAATAAACAAAACTATAATTTAGACGAACTATAAATAGAAAGCATTTTGAAAACCTTGGGACTACATCCCGAACCAGTTATAAGACAATTCGATAAAAACCATGGGATTACTATCCCGAAAGTAGATATAAATTAGTTCGATAGACCATGGGATCACTATCCCGAAACTAGATATATGATAGATTGATAAAATCATGGGATTATCATCCCGTATAAGATTTAGTTTCAAAACCATGGGATTGCCATCCCGAACGAAATATAGACACAAGATCATGGGATTATCATCCCGAACGAGGTATAGACATAAAACCATGGGATTACCATCCCGAACGAGATATAGATTACAAGACCATGGGATTACCATCCCAAACAAGATATAGATTCTAAACAGATCCTAACTGTGAATAAGTTTATATTAATACGTATTGTGAGTCGGGTAACCATACTGATACGACAACGAGACCTCCTTGACGTTAGTCAGACGTCGAATGATATCCAGAATTTGTCACCCTAGGCGTGCCCGCCTAACTGTAGCTAGCAGTTAAGGTGTGGGATTGTCAGTCCCGAATAGATCTATTCACAAACTCTTCGCTCTCCCTCCAGGAGACTCTGGTTACACTTCCGGAGAGGATTTACTTTATCATCCATAAAGGGTAGTGACTAATCTCACAAATTAGTATTAAACTATTCACAGGATTCACATACGATAACAAACATACAAAGGTTTTAAGACATGATACAGTGAAAATAGTTACATACAATGAGACTATCTGGCAAAACATTCAAATGATACGGAGATAAACTGAATCAGACATAGTTTACCTAATAACTTAATACAGATATCAGTAAGTGATATAAAGAGAAACATAGAACCCCAAATTATTCCCATAATAATTTGATTAGTTTGGTTATTTTCTTAACTAAAATCCATTTAGTTGTAATTGATAAATCTTTCCTTATGCTCAACATAATACATAAGGAGTAAAAGAGTTTATAAGATTGCCAGATATTATTTGAAACACATAAATGTTATGATTTGAAAATAGTTTTGGTTTTCTTGTATTCCCCCCCTGAAAACAGTTAAAAACAGTGAAAAAGGCGTAGGGGTATGAACTCACCGGACGAGAAGTATGACGATTTGGATGCTAAGAGTTGATCCGGGGCTTGAAAATACACGAGGTTCCTAATTATAATGAAAAGATACACATTTGTATCTAATTAGGACTTAGATTGATTGTTGGATAGGGAAAATTGCTTCTAGTCGCGAAAACACTCCGATACGAGTGTTTGGAAGGACCCGGGTGGCGTTTAGGGATGGGAAATGACACTAGGGACTTGGGACTTGAGTTTACTCCCTATGAGTAAACTTTTAAATGAGTTTACAACCACAAAACACACGCATACATGAGTTTACGGCCGTAAACTCATGTGGGTGTGGTTTTGGGTGTTTAAATGGCTTAAATGGCTTACATGGACATGGGAAATGATTTTAGGCTTTGATCTAAATGCATGGAATGGATTAAAATCACCAAAATGATTAATTTATGGGAGTTTACGGCCTAGTATAGGCTCCTGGCCGTAAACTCCTTAATCTTTATGAAAATGGTGCTAAATGTTGTTAAAACCAATCACATGTGATTCTAAAAATTCCCACAAGTCTAGAAATGAGTTTACAAGTGACATATGAGGGATTTATGGAGTTTACGGCCCATGAAACCCCCTTCATGGACGTAAACTCTAATATAGGGAGCTACAAGGTGTTTCAAGGTCTAAAACTTGCATGAATGGACTTCTAAAATTCATCTAAAGGCTGTAGGGGTGTTTAGTTTGCATTCTAACACCAAAATTTTTGGAGTTTACGGCCCAAGAACATGTCTTGGCCATAAACTCTTAGAAATCCCATAAAAGATGTGTTTTAGGCCCTTAAAGTATTTTTGGTTGGTCCCTTGATTTATTCCAAGGCTTTTGGTGGTGTTGGATGGCTTTCTAACACCTTAGAATGAGATTTATGCCAAGTTTTGTGGAGTTTACAACCCAAGAACTCTCCTTGGCCGTAAACTCATCTAAGTCCCTCAAAATTAATGTTTCAAGTGTCCAAATGCAAGAATCAAAGTCCTATAATTCATATCTAAGCTGTAGGGGTGATTTGGAAGGGTTTAAAGACATGAAAAACACCATTTTCATGAGTTTACGGCCCAAGCTTATGCCTTGGCCGTAAACTCCTTCAAAGTCCACAAAATTATAGTTTTAGGTGTTCTAAGTCCATATCTTGAAGTCCCTTAGCCATATCTAAAGTCCAATTGAGTCTAGGAAGGAGTTTAAGGGCTAAAAATCCTTCAAAATGGTGTTTACGGCCTAGGCTGCCTCCTGGGCCGTAAACTCACATATATTGTCCAATTTCATGCTTAAGTGTCTAATTTGGAAGCTAAACATGCTATAGATTAAGGCTAGGAAGGTACCTTAAGGATTTGAAGACTTAAATTTGAGTTTTGGACACTAAATCTTTGGATTTAGGAGAGAGGTTAGAGAGAGAGTAGAGAGAGAAGGAAAAAGCTTCAAATGAGTGCTTAAACATGTTTATATAGTTCCTAAAACTTGGACACGGAGGAATTCTACCCGATACCGGCCTTAAATGATGCTTTGGGTCGCACCCGATTGAGTTTCCGTCACCCGACGAGGATAATTCTAAAACTTAAGAAATAAATGTTTTGGGCTAAATTCATGAGTTCCTAAATGATTTGGACCCTCATTGAATGATAATAAACATAAAATTTTAGTTAACTAAGCCCAAAAACGATATCGAGACATTTCGATTTCTGACGAGTTATTCGGGTAGTACGGGTTTTCGGCGATGAACAACTTCGGGGTGTTACACAAAACAACCTATTTCTTATTTTATCCAAAAATTATTATCGGGCATAAGAAAAGTAGATTATATTAATGTTATACAAAAACTTATAATATATATTGGATATTATAAATGTAAAAGTAAAGTTTATAAGGTATGAACTATATTAGATAGTATCAAAATATAAATTGATGGATTTTTATGATATTTGATAATTTGGTTAATGCCCAAAACATGACTAAAAACGTAAATTTCAACATATTTCTATTTGTCCCATAATTATTTTAACCACTTAAATGCATTCTTGCGCAACGCGCGACGTTACGCCTAGTGTGTGTGTGTATATATATATATATATATATATATATATATATATATATATATATATATATATATATCTCCTAATCCTAATAAAAGACTCCTAAACTGCCACATGTCATTTTTTTAAACCCATTAACTACCACATGTCATTCTCATATGCTCCCTAAATTTCTATTTCCCGCTCATTTTCACCCTCTCAATTTGGACGCCGATCAATAATATGATATCACGATAAATTAGCTAAGAAATTTGAATTTCAATTATGTTAGGCTGGCAAAAAATCAGGAATCCTAATTTCTAATTTTTCCGCTTATCACAAATGTGTATGAAGTTGACTGTGCAAACGAATTCAAACAAAGCTAGAGTAATGTTTTCCTCCGCTCTTCAATATCTATCTCATCCATTTCTGTATATCTCCCCAACCAAGGGTTTTTGGTTTCATTTTTAATCCTTCCACACGCTTCCTCCTTCCTTGCATCTACCTTTTGCACCCTACACGCTTCGTTACCTGTTGCTCAAACAACACCCAATCGATTGATTGTCGATTGATTTTAGGGTTCATCAAAAGCTTTGTATTACTTTCTTGGGTTTTGGTATAATACAACATCCTATGGTGCACATACAACCCTAAATACCATGGATCTATGTTTTCACTAATTATACATGCAAATGCTTTCCAAGGTATTAAACCTATAGCTAGCATGCAATTGTCATACAAACTACATAATATGCTAAATAGTGTAACATACCTTTTTGTGTGGCTGGAGGTCTTGATGTATTTGGCCTTAAGAACTTAGCCCCAATAGTGTGGAAGCCTCAAATGAAGTCACAACACATCAAGGACAAAGGTAGAACTTGAGAGAGAATCTCCATGCACTCTAAAACCTTCATGAACTCCAAGAACATGCACACCCTCTAAAAGTGGCAGTTTTTAGGTCATAACATATGTATTTATATGTGTTGAATTCTAAGAGTCATGGGTATAACCCAAACCCATATCCATGGAGTTTATGATCCATGGTTCATGTGGCCCAACTCTTTATGTATCCATACATAAACTTGGTCCAACATGGATCATAAGCCCAACACATATAAATATAACTAATTACCATAATTAGTCCCCATAGTTTTAATTAGTCTCTTTTGATCACTAAATTAATTCCAAATTAATTCTTGATCAATAATTAAAACATATGATTTCATATTAATATATTAGAACTTATAATATATTAATAAATCATATATAACCTCTTCTTTCAAAAGTCCATTCTAACAAATTGTCCTGATGATATGCAACCCAAATGGACCATGCTACTCTCGGGTCGAATACATACCAATATTAGTTATGGGCTTAGACACCTAATCCAACAATTTCCCACTTGGATAAGTTTAAAACTATTATTGTGTATGACTCCAAAACCCGACTAGCAATCGTAGCTCTTAAAGCCGCTGTCGAACTCTGAACAAATCAATGACATGTCCAATAGATAAGGGATCATATATTCCTTCATTGTAGATATCATATGGACCAAGACATGGATTGTAATCATTCTCTCTGTCCATTTGTTGTTTCCTGATTTCCGATTTATGACGACTGACTAATTGAACAAATCAAATTAGTCCAAGCCCGGCCGAGCACTTACATTTTGTCATCACCAAATCATCAAGGGGCCCACAGATATCGCTTCTATCCCGAAGGTAAAAGGAATGGATAAAATTCGACTCATATGGCTTGTTCTACTACTTGTTGAATTATACACAAAGGCACGTTTTATAACATCGAGTTACCGAATGCGTTTTCGTGCAATCAATGTACAACCAACTCATAGTAACAACTCATATCTCTAGGTTTGAAGAATATAAGATATTATCGTCTCATGATTCACTCGTGATAAAATCCATGAAGTGATTCAAATGAGCGTGAGTTGAATCCAATACTCATAACTTATGAGCACTCATGAATGTTGTAGCAACCATTGCTATGTCTAATGAACCTTAGACAAATCTTACAAGCTAGATTCATGACAGTCTTGATTCTTATCTACTTCCAACATATGACCGAATGTGGATGGTTTGATTAAAATAATTATTCTGGAAGTGAAAACATGCAACGTGAAACACAAGAATAATACTTAATCCTATATGGCCCCAAACTCTTGAGTGTATTTAAAAACCCTTTTATCTAAGCACCATATTGATTACTCATTATTCATGTTTCGATTAATCAACTTAATACTTGAATTGAAACAATAGCCATGCCATGCTCCATGCATGCACACTATGTTCATCAAAACAATAGCTATGCCATACTCCAAGTATGCACACTATGTTTACATGTGGTCCTCTATTTGTGAAACATATCGATTGACAGCATTTCAATGATGCTCATTTCACAATCCCAATCCCTTTTGTAAATGTAAGAATACCAAACTCTTTCCATTTACTGTAATCTATTAGATTCTAAACTTATATGCAATGATCCTCTTGTAATGAATATGCACATAAGTCACAAAGACTTGGCAACATACATTACAAGGTATTCCAATGGAAATCAATTCCACGGAAATGAAGTCTCAGATTCAAAGTACATTGCTTTGAACATCCTTCTTTGCATTAAGTTCTTTAATCTTACACAGATTCAAAGAATAACTTCCACCTATGGAAACAATTCCATATTACCATTTTGACCATCACTTCTGAACAAGAGTTGCCTCTTTTACAAAATATATCAATATGGTCCTTACTCTATACTTCTAATTGTCCATGAGCAACCAATATTTGGTAAACCTCAGATTGTCCTCGACAATTTGCTTAATCATTTTAGTCATTTCCAGTTCAATTCCTTTTTCCATCTTAATGCCCTAGGCATTTGGAAAATTTAGACCGGATTATAGCACATGTAATCGAACCTATACCCAAAGCATATAGGACACGATTTATGCTATAAATTTTTAATTGCCATATTATCACAATTCGAACTATGAAGAGGTATGCCGTAATCATAATCAAATTTCCTTATGTTGAACCATTCCAACATAACATTCTTATATATCCTTGACTAAAGTAGATTAAAATCTCAATCTAAGCTTGTAGAATTGGAATGAAGTATAAAATCCTCTCCCTTAATTATAGCAAAACATCTTTTTCAAGGCGAATTGAAACTTTTGTTTTCTATAATTAATATTGCTAACTTGCAACACTTAACACAATAATCATGCTCCCACTAGCATAATGATTATTATCTTACCAGCATAACACTTATGCTCCCACTAGCTTTGACATGTATCCAGAGATCAGCTGGACTTTTAGAAATCAATACTTTATTGACTTTCTTACCAAAGTTCAGATTTCTGATACGCAATTGCTTTGATAAAACTTTATCAAAATCATACACCTTTCCTTAGATAGCTCACTTGTGTGTCTAAACAATTATGAAGAGGGATGTCGTAATCATAATGTTTAGACCTTTTGTCATTCTCACAATTTCTATCTACTTATGATCTACTTAGTGAAAGAGTTTCTTCACCATCATTGTCATGAATCGAAAAGAAACGTTATGACACTTAGATTTTGTGGTGTAAGTGTTCCTATCCATGTGAATTTGTCATAACCATAATCACAAGACAAGGTTAGTGACATATCCAAACTCATATGGACCGAACTTGTTTAATCTTAATTTCTTGCTACTTGGTAGCACAGGGCCTACCATTGCTTCCAGGTTGTTATGCAAACAATTGAGAACTCATAGAACTCACAAGAATAGTCAACTTTTAACTGGAATAGACATAAAAATAAGAATATGTCAGCACGATAGGTTACAACCCTCAAGTCGTGGGCTAGTGATTAACAATATTCTTGATTAGTTCTTGAAACTACCTCAAGATCTTTTAAGACTCCCACTGTCCTCTTGACATATAAGATTCTCTTGTCAAGAACCATTCCTTGACAAAACAAATATTCAAGAGTTAGTGTGGATTCTTATCAAGTTAAACACTTCTGACAATTGGTCTTAGTTGGTCTTTGTTTTATCCAAAACATCACAACTTACCAATCTCAAATGTACAAGAATAGGAAACATCTTACTCTACATTTGACAAGTGTTAAAAACTTTCTAAAGATTAAGTCACTTAAGGCTCATTCTTGGAGTATTACTCTAAGATTTGATTTTGGAACGAAGTATGATTTATCTTTTGATTTAACCATTTCAATAATTCATGATTCCTCTCCTTAGTCAAACAATTCCTAAGGATTTGGGAAGAGCATAGATGTCTTAACAAGACATCTATAATGGGAGAAATTCAAGTTTAGTTGATTTAAAGTCCTTAACATAACACCCAATATGAAATATTAAGGCTAGGACCCAACAAACTATTTTATAACTTGGAAGAGGGATGCCGTAATCCAAGCTATAGAATATTTGAAGGTAGGTAAATGACGATTTACCAATTTCCACCATGAAAAACGAAAATATTCATTAAGTTTTAAGTGGATTTGAAACACCTAGATCTTTTGAGATACATTGAACTTTCAATGGCATGTTTGAATCTCGATTGTGCCCTCTCAAGTTTGTGACTAGGATGCCGAGGATCACAAACAAGGTGTAAATAACCATGCAAATTGACTTGGTACCCTTAATTTTAGCACCTAATCGATGTGCCGATTAACCACATATGCTCCACCGATCTATGATAAAACTTAAGTCACCCTTTGCCACACATTGTCAGTCCCAAGTTAGTGTGCCGGTTAACCACACACGCTCCACTAACGACTTAACAAAGGTGCAAAGTGTAATTTCATGGGTTAACACCATTTCACATTTTCCTAAGTAACTAAGATTGAGAATTTATAAGTGTTTAGTTACTTAGTATTTATCATTATACTTTTAATGAAGGGAGAATTATAGTCCTTTCCTACCTGTTCGGCTAACGACCCTCCACCAGTCAAGGAAGCGGTGGGTGAGAGTGGACACCCATTAAACTGCCATTTTATAGGCAGTAACCTTATACCCCCTTATAGATTAGCTTCGTGAATGAGGCCTACTAACGGTAAGACTGACTTTGTTCTTATACATACATACATACATATATATATATATATATATATATATATATATATATATATAAGTATTAACTATTAATATTATAATAATATAATGGTTGACTTTTAACTTTTAAAACTCTAAGGGCTAACTTGGAACTAAAGTATTCATTGGGGGAAAATTTACAAACTCCAAAACTTGAGGACAAGTTTTGAACAATTCAAAACTAATTAATTCCATAACTTATGTGTTTAAAGTAGTTTTAATTAAAAAGCTCTTCAAGTTCCATAACTTGAGGACAAGTTATGGAAGAATTTAAACTATTAAAGAATGTAACTCTTCTTCTTTGTAAATTATGGAACTAATTGAGGTTACACATTTTAATGATTTAATGAAGTGAATCTTGAGCCTCCATAACTTGAAGACAAGTTATGGAGTCATAAAACCATTTAATGAGGACAAGACTCTTCATTTTGTAACTATTCCCAACTTTTATGAGTTTTAAGAAACTTTAATGTGACTTTTCATGTAACTTGAGGACAAGTTACACAAACACATTTTAGAATCAATTCTTAGATTAAAATGGATCAAAGACACATAATCAATCAACCTTTTCTATTAATCTAACCAACTCATATGAACAAGATAATTGGAATCAAACTTTTCATGTAATTAGCATAACACTTTAAACTAATACAAAACATGAATCTATTGACAATTATCTTTGAAATTGGATTAGTATGAACATTACCACATCAAAATTAGGTTTACAAGTCCAAAAACAGCTTTTGGTAATGTTCCTAGTCTAATTCCAACCAAAAAGCACAAAGATATGCATTCTGGGAGACAAACTCATCGAGTTCTTCATTGAACTCGTCGAGTTCATGCTCTAATACATGAACTCGTCGAGTTTTCCTCCAAAACTCGTCGAGTTTCAGGTCCTGACAGATTCTTGGCTTCAAAAAATCAGTTTGCATCAAGTATAATTGAAAACAAGCCTAGGCTTTGATACCACTGTTGGGTTTTGGTATAATACAACATCCTATGGTGCACATATAACCCTAAATACCTTGGATCTATGTTTTCATTAATTATACATGCAAATGGTTTCCAAGGTATTGAACCTATAGCTAGCATGCAATTGTCATACAAACTACATAAAATGCCAAATAGTGTAGCATACCTTTTTGTGTGGCTGGAGGTCTTGATGCATTTGGCCTTAAGAACTTAGCCCCAATAGTGTGGAAGCCTCAAATGAAGTCACAACACATCAAGGACACATGTAGGACTTGAGAGAGAATCTCCATGCACTCTAAAACCTTCATGAACTCCAAGAACATGCACACCCTCTAAAAGTGGCGGTTTTTAGGTCATAACATATGTATTTATATGTGTTGAATTCTAAGAGTCATGGGTATAACCCAAAACCATATCCATGGAGTTTATGATCCATGGTTCATGTGGCTCAACTCTTTATGTATCTATACATAAACTTGGTCCAACATGGATCATAAGCCCAACACATATAAATATAACTAATTACCATAATTAGTCCGCATAGTTTTAATTAGTCTCTTTTGATCACTAAATTAATTCCAAATTAATTCTTGATCCATAATTAAAACATATGATTTCATATTAATATATTAGAACTTGTAATATATTAATAAATCATATATAACCTCTTCTCTCAAAAGTCCATCCTAACAAATTGTCCTGATGATATGCAACCCAAATGGACCATGCTACTCTCGGTTCGAATACATACCAATAATAGTTATGGGCTTACACACCTAATCCAACATACTTCTCATTTGTTTTTTTTTTTCATTTTTTTGGGTTTATTCTTTTGCATCAGTCATTTGTGTTTTTAAAGAAACCGATGGATATGTAGTGATAGGTCCTGTGATGGTTTTGAAGTCACCCTCAATCCCACAGAAACTTGATTTAAGAAGGTAAGAATTTCAAGGTTCTTAAAGTTTTTTAATTATTTTTTACTTTTTTGGTTTAGTTTGCTCAAAATAAAGTCACAAAACATAAATGTGGTCTCTCTCTACGGTCTTTCTAAGTGTGCGTGTTTTTTTTGCTACATAAGCTCCATTTGTTCTTCCTCTATTTCTCATAAAACAGTAATTTAATTTCCCAGTTATTCCTTCTTTTTATTTTCGTTCCTAAAAATCAGGAGGTTAGTTGTGCCATTCCATTAGGAGATGCATTCAAACTTATCTTCCCCTCATTTACTTTATCATAAAACTGGAAAGTAGCAATTACATCCCATGAAATCAGGCCAGTGAAATTATCTTTGTATATTCCCTCAATTTTAGTGAGATTCTTAATCTTGCTATTTATATTGTGCCATTCGATACCCATATATTTTAACCAAACTTTTTTTTGTTCTCTGTGCTTAGACTTAAAGGTTTTCCCATGGAATTGGAGTTGTTAAACCATAACTTATATGTGCAATGGAAAGATTCTTTTCTATTACAGTCACTACACTTTTTTTTCTCAATTATATTGTTTTTATCTTCACATAATGGTTTATGGGTTTTTTTAATTATTATTTTAAAATTGAATTTCTTTATGATGTTTTATAATTAGCGGAATAAAGATTGGAGTATGTGAAAGTAACCTAACAAACTTTGTACACCAGGTGATCGATGTAATGCTACCCACTGATTCTCTGTATTTTTATTGCTCATTATAGATCTATAAGTGATCTGTAGAAGACAAATTTCATCTTTGCTCTTTACTTGACACTTACACTATATCTGCAATTTCAAACAAGGGTGCCATATATACATAAATATGTTATTTGTTCCATGCACATTAGTTTTCTTTCATTATTTCTGTGAATTGATTTGAATTTTAATTAGATTTCACAACATGAGATTTATGCATGGGCAACCACTACTTGGTAATATAACACGAGTTAAGAGTTTCCGTTTAACATTTTACACTATTTTTGTGTATTTAATAATCTACAAAATCCTTACAACCTTATGCTTTTGTTCAAAACCAAAAGACAACCATGTTTATCTCATTAAGCAGGATGCATATGAAACAAGAACTAGGTTCTTGGAGAACATGTATTTTGATCCAAAACTGACAATAAGAACCTTCATTTTCAAAAGGCTAAGAATGTTTAGCTTGCTGGTTAATCATTAGAGAACAAGGTATTATATTCGAATGATAATTACTTAATTAACAAGATAAATTAGTTAAACTATCAATAATTAACACATGTATGTTTTTTTTATCTTTTTTATTTTAATTTTTCAACAGGACTTGGTTTTAAATATTATTTATATATAACAATTTTAAACATATCCACCGTGGTTTTGTACATGTTATAACCTAATGTGTGTATGTGTGTGTATATATATATATATATATATATATATATATATATATATATATATATATATATGTTAAAATATGCAGGTATTGTGAATATGGAACATCTTTATCTTTATCTTTATATTTTTTTATATCTTATAAAATAGATAATTCCAAATCAATATGGTTTAAGATAACTATTTTTCTTACACCAAATCAATATGGTTCAACTAATTAACCACCACCACAAAAGAGTTTTTATGTTATATATTAACTTTCAACTAATTTGTTACGACAAATTAAGAGTTTTCTTATTTATGGTACTTATTTGTCCTTATTGTATATAGTTAACATCTAGATAATATTTCTGGAGTTTGAAGAATAATATGGAGAGAAATATGACTAAAAATATACAAACCTCTATTTTTGGGATGCCTGTTTTTGTATAGAATCGGAATGAGGTAATCATGGTATTCAAAGATGTTAATTTGTATAAGCTAATATATTTGTTGATATTTTTTTTCTTATTGCTCATATGGTCTTATTAATTGTAAGTTCAATGAATATAATATATGTTGGTCCAAAAATTTTATAGTCCGTATTTTTATTTATAACCATTTTGTTCTATAATTCCTTCATGAGTTTGCATAATCTATATTAATTATATATATATATATATATATATATATATATATATATATATATATATATATATATATATTAAGAATTGTTAGTCTTATTTACGAATTGTAGTTTTTAATTAACTAACAAATCCAAACATTAATCAATAATTGCTAATTATCGGTTTAATATTGTTTGTTATATAAAATGAGAAACAAGTAGATACTAGGAAAGGATCCCCACATTGTGTGGTTGGTAGGCATTCCATTGTAAAGCATGTTGTTGATTAAGATTGTTAGTTACTGTTATTATATGGGATAGTTTGGTAAAGAGGAGAAAATTTTATTTATTTAGTGAAACCATGAAATTTATTTGCAATAAATACCAACGTACTTCCATTTTTATTTAAAGTAAAAATTGAATTAGGCATGAGTCTGTATCACTAAAAACATGCAAGGTTGGAACGGGAAACAAATAAAGGAAAGCCTGATGATTCTGATGACCTGTGAGGTGTGAGCTTCCGACTTCACTGTAAGCACCACTTATTGAGTTATCCTACGTAAGTCCATATTTTCAAAAAATCCAACTGGTACAAAGGGTAAACGTGCGACTTATTTTCAAATACTTATGCATAATATAATAACAATTATAATGATTCTTATTAACATAACCAAATGGTGTGAGCAAGGGCACCTTCATCATCATCATTTATGAATTTTTTTAATGACAGACTTTCAGTGAAGATATATTTCAACAACCAGTTTCATGGCTTCGTTGAAAGAAGAGGCTCCAATGGGGAGACTCATGAATTCCTGCTTTGAAAGCTTATTATGTGAGATGCTGGTACATGCAACAATGTCTTATTTCCAGCAACTTTTGCAATGTGTTGTGTAAATTAAGATGAATAATAAGTCAAAATAGTACACTTCTAAAAGCGGTATGATAATATAAATGCATTGCTATAATCGGCAAAAAAAGTCGATTATTTAGTTTTTATAGTCAAGTGGAACAAAACAGTGAATGAAAGGAATGGAATGAAATGAGTAATTATCTATTACATATTGTAATAATGTTTGATTAGCCAGGATAAATTAAACGAAACGACCACATACTTTTAGATATTTTTCTTAGACGAAACTAATTTGACCATCGATTAAAGTTGAAAATACTACGATTTGAATTCATGTAAAGGTTAAATGATAAAATAAAAATGTAGGGTTTCAAAGCACTCCATGGATGATGGCAATGGGCCCCTTTGATGAATTCTAGGTTAAAAGCCCAAGACTTGTCTTTTCCTTATAAATAGTCATGTATTATTCACAATTAGGGTTAAGAGTTAGGCAAAATGTAGCCGCCACGTTGTGAGGTTTCTTGTAGAGTTAGGTTCTTATTTCTTAAGTGTAATTTGTTCCTCACAATTCAATAAATCGAGTGATCATTCGACATAATCTTCATATTTGTGTTTGTTCTTATTTTCTGCATCTTGTTAATCAAATCTCAATTAGGGTTTTAATCCCAACAAGTGGTATCAGAGCAGGTCTTTGAAGATCTATTGATTTTTGAAGTATCGGTTCTTGATTTATTGATTTTCTGCACAAGTTATTGAAGATTGTTGGTGTTTTGGCGTCTTGGAATCAGAACTGTTCATGGAGAATTATGTTACTATTCATCACTGTTTATCATGGTATGTTATGTTCTGATCTGATCTATTGTTCCATTCAAGGTTATTCGATTTCTTCCCAAATTTTGTTCACTTGATTAAGCGCGTTTTTTTTTCCGATCTATTGTTAATGAGCCCAAGAAGTGTCTGTTCATCATTTGACCCAACAAACAATTGATCATTCTAGTCGCAAGTCAAAATCCCTTGTTCGTTCAATCTTATGTCGATTGAGTATTCCTGTATTTTAATCGATTCAAAATTACGTTTGGGTTTTTCATAGTTTTGATTATAATCCTTTCAATTGATTTAATCTTCTCGATAATAGAGTTTGTGGTTGAATAACCGATCTGTGATCTGTTTAAAGCGAGTTGATTAAGAACAAATTTCTGTGAATCTTTGATTTTGTGGGCTGTGTCAATCATCAATAATAAGAAGTCGATGGTGATTATTGATCGTATCATCTGGAAATCGTTTATTTTTTTTCTTCTTCTTTTTTTGATGTGGCAATTGGGTGTTTGTTAAACGGAAATTTCGACACCCGGGATGAACCGTTGAAGAACATATGAACATGGTATGCTAATCTCGTAGTCTGATGATGAATGGATGAACAACTTGTATCTCGATTTGGTTTGTCAATCTAGAAAAGTCAAAATTCAAATCAGTTGAAATCGGGATGCTGTAATCAATGAAGAAGTATTTGATGTTTTGGAGTTACTGTCAAATCGCCATATGGGTCTAGCATCATCAAAGCTTAATACAACCTGTGAATGAAATCGGTACTCAATCGGGAAGAACAAAAGTCAAACGAAAAGTCAAAATTACGAACGGATTCTCTACCTGCAAACGATTTGGATTCGCACTTCTTTTTCACGGACGATCGTTGATATTGATTCACAGAACCTGTTAATTTGGATTCGCAGTCGCATGTGTGATGTTCGAAACGAACAGACTTGGAATCGGAACTGTGATTGTTAGATTCGCAGCGAACCTGTGTTAGGATTCGTTTTTTTTGGGGTTTCGCACCGAGTCTGTAACCATTTGGCTCAGGTCCTTTGTGGTGATGTGGCTTGCAATCGACTACGAAAGGCTCGGATTCACATCTTTATTCTCGCAACGAAAGGCTTTGATCCATGATTTGTGGTTTCATATGCGGACGATTGTTTGAAATTGCCGTTCTAGTTGTATTCTTTTAATCATGCGTCTAAATGGGGAAGAAGACACAATGTTACATTTTTGGTCCCTACAACTTCAGTGAATTGATACTTTTGGTCCTTGTCGTTTTCACAGCTTGGCGGTTATGGACTATTTCCAGAATCTGTTAATATGATGCAAATTTATTATTTTAATCCCCTAACTTTCAGCAAAGTGACAGTTTCAGCACGTTTTTCGAAAAGTTTGAAAATTTGAGGGCCGGTGAACAGTTTTGGATTTTTCAACGCTCATATTTTTTTCGTGAACAGCAAAATAATGATTCCATCAAGTCTTGGCGGTTCGGAAAGTCATTTTTCGTGATAACGTCAAATTTTTCACGACTTTTTCGGGTCTTATACTTCATTGTGTATATCATTTTGTCACGGGGGAGCTTAGTAAATTTTTTTATCCATTCAAGATCATTCTCATGACCATTTGAAGGCTTTATAATCATGTTTTTTTTATTATAAATCGGGGGAGAATTTGGTATGGTCATTCGAAATTGGATTTGTGACTTTTCAAAGTTGAAGATTTTTGATAAAGCTTGTGGTAGAATTATGAAGGTAGCTTTTACAGCGGAAGTTCTTCATCGAGCTCTGCTAAAGCTTTTACAGAGAAGTATCCTTTACAGCGGAAGTTATTTATCGAGCTCTGCTAAGGACTTGTTATATCTCCGACTTCTTGTATTTTCTTTGTAGTGGTGTTGATTATGATGGCATGTGCGGAATTAGGAAAGATCTAGTAATTCATCATACAAATTCAAGAACACAAGGAGTAAATAAATCTTTGTAAGCTCTTATTAGATCTAGAAAGATTATACAAAATGGGTCTTGTATACAAATTCTCTCTCTAGTCTAACACTCCATATGGACTCTTTCATAATGGGAGTCACTCACTTCCTATTTGTAGGAAAAGACTCAACCCATTTACACATACAAAGAGGAAAGCCTAAAACATTACATCCAAGCATGACTTTGCACCCTAACATTCTCCCCCTGAAAGTTAGGATTGGATGTCCAGCTTTAATCTCCAACGAGCTAGCGCGATCAAGACCAAACTCCCCCTCAAAGTAACACCGGTCTTCAAATCCGCAAATGAATATTCGAAAAACCCGAGAAGCTTCGAATACCCATCATTCTCCCCTTATTATAATAAAAAAAATGATTATAAAACCCACTAAGGATGAGAAGCGCCCGAGGAATAATCTTCACGATACTCCCCCTTGATGTGTACCAAAAATGAATCACCAAAAATCTTGCACGAAAAAACAATCACGAAAAAGCCATAAAAAATTTCCAATTTATGAAATTTTTTTTAACTTTTTGAGTGAAAGTTGCAAGATTTTTCAAAATCCGGGTAGAAATTGTCACTTTCTGAAACTTGCAGGGACCCGTTGCGCCAAAAACAGTCAAATATGCGAAACTCTAGCCCATTTACGAAACCGGACATAAAGCGTAAATTCGCACAAACTGCAGGGACCAAAACTAAAAATTCTGTAATTTCTCAGCTTTTATTGCCATTTGCGAAGTTGGGTCAATTTTGTCATTTCGTGAAAAGATCAGGGGTGCAAACTGAAACTTTTTGTGTTCTTCTCCAAATCAACATATGCAGTTAACACTTCGCATATTCCAGTCAATTCCTTCGCATTTTTATTCTGTTATCCAATGCGAACATTTTCTTTTTCGCATTCTCATTTTGTCATAAAATGCGAATCATTATCTCCTTCGCATTTTGATTTTGATTCACACAAATGTAAATTGAACAAACATAGCAGATGCGAACCTAAACAAGATCAATATGCGGATTTTTTTTTTCTTTTTTTATATGCGAACTGCTCCCATATATCCCGTTCCAATAACGACTCCAATCCTTGAATTAAACATTCATAATTGTTGCTTCCTTGTAGATGCGAATCATCTATTAACCACAACAACTCAAATCGAAATAATCAAAGAACCTCAGATCAACATCCAGGCAAGAAATCGACTCCAAACATCGACTTCCAAATCCACAAGTATCGACCATCACCAGTTCGACTATCAAAACCATTGATTCATCGTAAAGCATCGATTATCCATTCCAAGCATACCCTTCGAACATCGAATAAATCGAGCCATCTGTTCTCGGTTCGTTCCCATCCATCGTTCGTCAACAGTATCACAAATCCAACAAATTTCAAAATTAATCTCCAAATTAGACTTGATTTCAAGACCTATAGCCCCAAATCAACTTATATTGAGCAAAATCAATCTCCAACCCACTGAATCAGCTCCAGAATGTCGGATTTGAGTGTTTCATAGTTTGACTTTTCAAAGTCAACGAATCATAAACACTAAATCAATGGTTTTGAGGTCCGATTTCAGATCAAAAGGTGTTCAAACAACTGCTCTTCATCTGTTCTTCTTCCCAACGATTTCAAATTTCTTGATCAATTTTATCAAAATCAATGAATCATTTACCGATTTTTGAGTCAAAAACCGATATCATCATACAACAAATCGACTGAAATCGATTTCTAAATTCAGATTAACAATCAACAACAAATGATTGTTAAAAACGATGATATACCTTCAGATCACACAGAACAATCGATTCGTAAATGATCAACTGAGGAAAAATTATAGATGTTCGACCAGAATGTACAACCACCTAAAGCTTGTGCGTATCAGATCCATATACATGAGAATGAACTTGAGAATGGATTTGATATGATCCGATTACAACTCTTTAGATTATGGATTGGGCTTAAACTTTGAATATGCGAACAATGAATAGAAATTGGGCTCAAATTGGAAGTATATCGGATATTAAATGATTTGAAAATTTCTTGGGGTCAATGATCGGACATGAAACAATAACGAGTTTCTTTTGGTAGCAATTAAAATGTTTATGAACAGTACAAGATTTGAAAATTGTAGATCATAAAAGAATTTTGGGCTTAAATCTCGATTCAAACAAACAAATATGATTGGATCGGGCTTTGATCAATGAAAACTTATTGGATCAGCAATGAGATTTGAAACGAACTAGATCCAATGAATCAAAATGATCAAAAATCAAGAACGTAACGTACGAATCAAATATTACGAGAGATCATAGAGAGAGACTCACCAAAATTGCTCAAATTGCGACAAATGTTGCCAAACCGAGAATCATTCTTCAAAAGTCACGTTGATCGTGAAAACCAAGCTCTGATACCAATTGTAGTGGTGTTGATTATGATGGCATGTGCGGAATTAGGAAAGATCTAGTAATTCATCATACAAATTCAAGAACACAAGGAGTAAATAAATGTTTGTAAGCTCTTATTAGATCTAGAAAGATTATACAAAATGGGTCTTGTATACAAATTCTCTCTCTAGTCTAACACTCCATATGGACTCTTTCATAATGGGAGTCACTCACCTCCTATTTATATGAAAAGACTCAACCCATTAGACATACAAAGAGGAAAGCCTAAAACATTACATCCAAGCATGACTTTGCACCCTAACATTCTCGATCAAGTGGTGTTACGAATCTTAAAGTTTAGGTTGTTACATGATATTTTTTGATGGCTTATATCATTAACTTATTTGAAGATCATTATGACTTGGAGGGGGAGCTCTTCAAAGACAAGAAGTGATTCAGTTTCTTTGTTCTGAAATGAGTTTTTATGGCGGGTTTGGTTTTCATGAAGATTTTTTTAGGATTACATTCGAAAATGAAGTTTAAAGACATTACTTCAGTGCTTGGTTCATATATCCTAGAGCCCGTGTTTGAAGACTATTGAAGAATCAAGATTCGTGGATTGCTTCGTATATTCCTCGTTGCATATCTTTTTATTTGCTAGATGTTTGTTTTGGAAGTTAAAGCATTGTCATCCATTCAATACTTTGAGGGGGAGATTGTAGGGTTTCAAAGCACTCCATGGATGATGGCAATGGGCCCCTTTGATGAATTCTAGGTTAAAAGCCCAAGACTTGTCTTTTCCCTATAAATAGTCATGTATTATTCACAATTAGGGTTAAGAGTTAGGCAAAATGTAGCCGCCACGTTGTGAGGTTTCTTATAGAGTTAGGTTCTTATTTCTTAAGTGTAATTTGTTCCTCACAATTCAATAAATCGAGTGATCATTCGACATAATCTTCATATTTGTGTTTGTTCTTATTTTCCGCATCTTGTTAATCAAATCTCAATTAGGGTTTTAATCCCAACAAGTGGTATCAGAGCGGGTCTTTGAAGATCTATTGATTTTTGAAGTATCGGTTCTTGATTTATTGATTTTCTGCACAAGTTATTGAAGATTGTTGGTGTTTTGGCGTCTTGGAATCAGAACTGTTCATGGAGAATTATGTTACTATTCATCACTGTTTATCATGGTATGTTATGTTCCGATCTGATCTATTGTTCCATTCAAGGTTATTCGATTTCTTCCGAAATTTTGTTCACTTGATTAAGCGCGTTTTTTTTCGATCTATTGTTAATGAGCCCAAGAAGTGTCTGTTCATCATTTGACCCAACAAACAATTGATCATTCTAGTCGCAAGTCAAAATCCCTTGTTCGTTCAATCTTATGTCGATTGAGTATTCCTGTATTTTAATCGATTCAAAATTACGTTTGGGTTTTTCATAGTTTTGATTATAATCCTTTCAATTGATTTAATCTTCTCGATAATAGAGTTTGTGGTTGAATAACCGATCTGTGATCTGTTTAAAGCGAGTTGATTAAGAACAAATTTCTGTGAATCTTTGATTTTGTGGGCTGTGTCAATCATCAATAATAAGAAGTCGATGGTGATTATTGATCGTATCATCTGGAAATCGTTTATTTTTTTTCTTCTTCTTTTTTTGATGTGGCAATTGGGTGTTTGTTAAATGGAAATTTCGACACCCGGGATGAACCGTTGAAGAACATATGAACATGGTATGCTAATCTCGTAGTCTGATGATGAATGGATGAACAACTTGTATCTCGATTTGGTTTGTCAATCTAGAAAAGTCAAAATTCAAATCAGTTGAAATCGGGATGCTGTAATCAATGAAGAAGTATTTGATGTTTTGGAGTTACTGTCAAATCGCCATATGGGTCTAGCATCATCAAAGCTTAATACAACCTATGAATGAAATCGGTACTCAATCGGGAAGAACAAAAGTCAAACGAAAAGTCAAAATTACGAACGGATTCTCTACCTGCGAACGATTTGGATTCGCACTTCTTTTTCACGGACGATCGTTGATATTGATTCACAGAACCTGTTAATTTGGATTCGCAGTTGCATGTGTGATGTTCGAAACGAACAGACTTGGAATCGGAACTGTGATTGTTAGATTCGCAGCGAACCTGTGTTAGGATTCGTTTTTTTTGGGGTTTCGCACCGAGTCTGTAACCATTTGGCTCAGGTCCTTTGTGGTGATGTGGCTTGCAATCGACTACGAAAGGCTCGGATTCACATCTTTATTCTCGCAACGAAAGGCTTTGATCCATGATTTGTGGTTTCATATGCGGACGATTGTTTGAAATTGTCGTTCCAGTTGTATTCTTTTAATCATGCGTCTAAATGGGGAAGAAGACACAATGTTACATTTTTGGTCCCTGCAACTTCAGCGAATTGATACTTTTGGTCCTTGTCGTTTTCACAGCTTGGCGGTTATGGACTATTTCCAGAATCTGTTAATATGATGCAAATTTATTATTTTAATCCCCTAACTTTCAGCAAAGTGACAGTTTCAGCCCGTTTTTCGAAAAGTTTGAAAATTTGAGGGCCGGTGAACAGTTTTGGATTTTTCAACGCTCATATTTTTTTCGTGAACAGCAAAATAATGATTCCATCAAGTCTTGGCGGTTCGGAAAGTCATTTTTCGTGATAACGTCAAATTTTTCATGACTTTTTCGGGTCTTATACTTCATTGTGTATATCATTTTGTCACGGGGGAGCTTAGTAAATTTTTTTATCCATTCAAGATCATTCTCATGACCATTTGAAGGCTTTATAATCATGTTTTTTTATTATAAATCGGGGGAGAATTTGGTATGGTCATTCGAAATTGGATTTGTGACTTTTCAAAGTTGAAGATTTTTGATAAAGCTTGTGGTAGAATTATGAAGGTAGCTTTTACAGCGGAAGTTCTTCATCGAGCTCTGCTAAAGCTTTTACAGAGAAGTATCCTTTACAGCGGAAGTTCTTTATCGAGCTCTGCTAAGGACTTGTTATATCTCCGACTTCTTGTATTTTCTTTGTAGTGGTGTTGATTATGATGGCATGTGCGGAATTAGGAAAGATCTAGTAATTCATCATACAAATTCAAGAACACAAGGAGTAAATAAATCTTTATAAGCTCTTATTAGATCTAGAAAGATTATACAAAATGGGTCTTGTATACAAATTCTCTCTCTAGTGTAACACTCCATATGGACTCTTTCATAATGGGAGTCACTCACTTCCTATTTGTAGGAAAAGACTCAACCCATTTACACATACAAAGAGGAAAGCCTAAAACATTACATCCAAGCATGATTTTGCACCCTAACATTCTCCCCCTCAAAGTTAGGATTGGATGTCCAACTTTAATCTCCAACGAGCTAGCGCGATCAAGACCAAACTCCCCCTCGAAGTAACACCGGTCTTCAAATCCGCAAATGAATATTCGAAAAACCCGAGAAGCTTCGAATACCCATCATTCTCCCCTTATTATAATAAAAAAAATGATTATAAAACCCACTAAGGATGAGAAGCGCCCGAGGAATAATCTTCACGATACTCCCCCTTGATGTGTACCAAAAATGAATCACCAAAAATCTTGCACGGAAAAACAATCACGAAAAAGCCACAAAAAATTTCCAATTTAGGAAATTTTTTTTAACTTTTTGAGTGAAAGTTGCAAGATTTTTCAAAATCCGGGTAGAAATTGTCACTTTCTGAAACTTGCAGGGACCCGTTGCGCAAAAAACAGTCAAATATGCGAAACTCTAGCCCATTTGCGAAACCGGACATAAAGCGTAAATTCGCACAAACTGCAGGGACCAAAACTGAAAATTCTGTAATTTCTCAGCTTTTATTGCCATTTGCGAAGTTGGGTCAATTTTGTCATTTCGTGAAAAGATCAGGGGTGCAAACTGAAACTTTTTGTGTTCTTCTCCAAATCAACATATGCAGTTAACACTTCGCATATTCCAGTCAATTCCTTCGCATTTTTATTTTGTTATCCAATGCGAACATTTTCTTTTTCGCATTCTCATTTTGTCATAAAATGCGAATCATTATCTCCTTCGCATTTTGATTTTGATTCACACAAATGTAAATTGAACAAACATAGCAGATGCGAACCTAAACAAGATCAATATGCGGATCTTTTTTTCTTTTTTTATATGCGAACTGCTCCCATATATCCCGTTCCAATAACGACTCCAATCCTTCAATTAAACATTCATAATTGTTGCTTCCTTGTAGATGCGAATCATCTATTAACCACAACAACTCAAATCGAAATAATCAAAGAACCTCAGATCAACATCCAGGCAAGAAATCGACTCCAAACATCGACTTCCAAATCCACAAGTATCGACCATCACCAGTTCGACTATCAAAACCATTGATTCATCGTAAAGCATCGATTATCCATTCCAAGCATACCCTTCGAACATCGAATAAATCGAGCCATCTGTTCTCGGTTCGTTCCCATCCATCGTTCGTCAACAGTATCACAAATCCAACAAATTTCAAAATTAATCTCCAAATTAGACTTGATTTCAAGACCTATAGCCCCAAATCAACTTATATTGAGAAAAATCAATCTCCAACCCACTGAATCAGCTCCAGAATGTCGGATTTGAGTGTTTCATAGTTTGACTTTTCAAAGTCAACGAATCATAAACACTAAATCAATGGTTTTGAGGTCCGATTTCAGATCAAAAGGTGTTCAAACAACTGCTCTTCATCTGTTCTTCTTCCCAACGATTTCAAATTTCTTGATCAATTTTATCAAAATCAATGAATCATTTACCGATTTTTGAGTCAAAAACCGATATCATCATACAACAAATCGACTGAAATCGATTTCTAAATTCAGATTAACAATCAACAACAAATGATTGTTAAAAACGATGATATACCTTCAGATCACACAGAACAATCGATTCGTAAATGATCAACTGAGGAAAAATTATAGATGTTCGACCAGAATGTACAACCACCTAAAGCTTGTGCGTATCAGATCCATATACATGAGAATGAACTTGAGAATGGATTTGATATGATCCGATTACAACTCTTTAGATTATGGATTGGGCTTAAACTTTGAATATGCGAACAATGAATAGAAATTGGGCTCAAACTGGAAGTATATCGGATATTAAATGATTTGAAAATTTCTTGGGGTCAATGATCGGACATGAAACAATAACGAGTTTCTTTTGGTAGCAATTAAAATGTTTATGAACAGTACAAGATTTGAAAATTGTAGATCATAAAAGAATTTTGGGCTTAAATCTCGATTCAAACAAACAAATATGATTGGATCGGGCTTTGATCAATGAAAACTTATTGGATCAGCAATGAGATTTGAAACGAACTAGATCCAATGAATCAAAATGATCAAAAATCAAGAACGTAACGTACGAATCAAATATTACGAGAGATCATAGAGAGAGACTCACCAAAATTGCTCAAATTGCGACAAATGTTGCCAAACCGAGAATCATTCTTCAAAAGTCACGTTGATCGTGAAAACCAAGCTCTGATACCAATTGTAGTGGTGTTGATTATGATGGCATGTGCGGAATTAGGAAAGATCTAGTAATTCATCATACAAATTCAAGAACACAAGGAGTAAATAAATGTTTGTAAGCTCTTATTAGATCTAGAAAGATTATACAAAATGGGTCTTGTATACAAATTCTCTCTCTAGTCTAACACTCCATATGGACTCTTTCATAATGGGAGTCACTCACCTCCTATTTATAGGAAAAGACTCAACCCATTTACACATACAAAGAGGAAAGCCTAAAACATTACATCCAAGCATGACTTTGCACCCTAACATTCTCGATCAAGTGGTGTTACGAATCTTAAAGTTTAGGTTGTTACATGATATTTTTTGATGGCTTATATCATTAGCTTATTTGAAGATCATTGTGACTTGGAGGGGGAGCTCTTCAAAGACAAGAAGTGATTCAGTTTCTTTGTTCTGAAATGAGTTTTTATGGCGGGTTTGGTTTTCATGAAGATTTTTTTAGGATTACATTCGAAAATGAAGTTTAAAGACATTACTTCAGTGCTTGGTTCATATATCCTAGAGCCCGTGTTTGAAGACTATTGAAGAATCAAGATTCGTGGATTGCTTCGTATATTCCTCGTTGCATATCTTTTTATTTGCTAGATGTTTGTTTTGGAAGTTAAAGCATTGTCATCCATTCAATACTTTGAGGGGGAGATTGTAGGGTTTCAAAGCACTCCTTGGATGATGGCAATGGGCCCCTTTGATGAATTCTAGGTTAAAAGCCCAAGACTTGTCTTTTCCCTATAAATAGTCATGCATTATTCACAATTAGGGTTAAGAGTTAGGCAAAATGTAGCCGCCACATTGTGAGGTTTCTTGTAGAGTTAGGTTCTTATTTCTTAAGTGTAATTTGTTCCTCACAATTCAATAAATCGAGTGATCATTCGACATAATCTTCATATTTGTGTTTGTTCTTATTTTCCGCATCTTGTTAATCAAATCTCAATTAGGGTTTTAATCCCAACAAAAAAGGAATTTCAAAAGTAATTCAAGGAGAAAGTTGCTGGAAAATTAAAATTTTGAATGTATCAGTTGCACCATACTGTTATCCAATATGCCTTGTGCTTTTGATAAATTTAAAGGATTTTAAGACAATTGTTAAAAAAATATTGAATGACTCAGAAAAAATTTACAATTTAGTTCCTTATTTATAAATAAAACTATATAAATAAAACACCCTTTCATTTAAATTCAATTCATATCCATTCTTTGTTGAGCTTTGGTGATTCCCGTAGTTTCGGAAGTGAGTGGATGGTTAATATTTTAATATTAAAATTATGAGACAAAATCAAATCAAGCATTTAGCTAAAGATATTTTGGAGTGGATTTAAACTTGACCGAGTTGTTTAGATACAAAAGTGAGTGTAAAGAGCCATCACCACAAAGCCTCATTATCCCATCCGTCTTAAACTGATAAATTTATGCTAATATTTATTTTTATTTTCTCTTGTACAATTTTGGTTTAAATTTCAAATTAATACATAAAATAAAAACTGGGGGATGTGTGTGTGATAGTGGGTATGGATTTGTTGAGCATGTTTGGTGCCATGATTGATTGTGAGGTCCAGCGAGTGGTAGTTCGAACCCCAAGTGGGGGAGAACTTGTTATTTATAGAGAGGGCACCAGGGTCGGTTCAGGTTTTTTTTGGTAGCCAGGGCTCGTCAGTATATTCACCATGACTGTGCAGGGTATTTGGCCTAAGTGGTTGGCACTCGAGTTGAGGATCAGGTTTCAATTTTTGAGGTTTTAGTGGTCACGACGTTTGCTGATGTATTCCCGGAGGAGTTACCCAGTGTGCCTCCTAAGAAGGATGGTTCGCATCGGATGTGCATTGATTATCGGTAGTTTAACAAGTTAACAGTAAAGAATGGTTATCCCCTTCCTCGAATTGATGACATCTTTGATCAGTTGTAGGGTGCATCTTGGTTCTCCAAGATAGGTCTGAGATCTGGGTATCATCAGGTGAGAGTGAGTGAGGAGGACGTAGAGAACACCGCGTTCCAGACTCGTTATGGGAATTACGAGTTCGTGGTGATGCCATTTGGGCTAACTAATGCCCCTGCTGTGTTCATGGATTTGATGAATCGGGTATGCAGGTTGATGCTCGATCGATCCGTTGTGGTGTTTATTGATGATATCTTGGTGTATTTGAAGACCAGAGAGTAGCATGAGGAGCATCTTAAAGAGATTCTGGGGGCAAGAACGACTTTATACAAGTACTCTAAGTGTGAGTTTTGGTTATGAGAGGTCAAGTTCTTGGGACCTTGTTAACCAGGATGAGATTTTGGTCGATCCAGCGAAGATCGAGGCTGTGATGCAGTGGGAGGTTTTGAAATCTCCTTCAAAGATTAGGAGTTTCTTAGGTTTGGCAGGGTACTATCGGAGATTCATTCAGGACTTCTCCAAGATTCTAGTACCCTTCACTTGTCTGACAAGGAATGAGTGGATTTCCAATAGGGACCTGAGCAACAGTCGACATTTGAGACTCTTAGACAAAGGTTAAGTGAGGCCCCTGTATTGACCCTCCTGGAGGGAGTTGAGGATTTTGTGGTGTTCTGTGATGCATCCATCATCGGTTTAGGGGTAGTCCTCATGTAGAGAAGATGGGTGATTGCTAATGCCTTGCGGAAGCTGAAGAAGCATGAGTCGCGATGTGTTCTCCCTCAAGATTTGGAGACACTATCTGCATGGGGTCCGTTGCATGTGTTGGATAAGGTGTCTAAGTCCATAACTATTTCTGGTATGTACTTGACCCGACCCGACATGGTCCATTTGGGTTGCATGGCACCATGCAATTGGATAGACTAAATGAGAGAATTAACACTTGTGGTTTATTAATATATTATAAGTTCTAATATATTAATAATATTATTTAATTAGTTTGATCAAGAATTAATTTAGAATTAATTAAGTAATCAAAAGATAACCAATTAAATATATGGGTAGATTATGTAAATCATCCATATCTTATATATTGGGCTAAGAGGCTCCATGGATTATCAAGTTGGGTTCCACCCATAGGATGCTCCATGGAGTTAACCCATGGATCAAGAAATGAAGAGTCATGTTACATTAGGGTTTACCTAATGCAACACACTATATAAGCAAAGGTGTTCTCCCCAACATCGGTTACACTAAGAAACAAGAGGGCTAGAGCCGATTTTGCAAGTGTAAGATTCTCTCAAAGTTCACTCCTTTGCATTTGGTGTTGTGTGAAGCATTTGAGGCATCACACTTGGAGTGCTAGGCTCACAAGGTTTCAAGGAACATAAGCAACAACAAGGTATGTTATTCTATCTTTCATTCAAGTTAAAAATGTTCCCCATGTATTCTAGATAGGAATATAACCTTGGAATTCAACTTTGCATGATAATTATACAAACATAGATCCATGGTTATTAGGGTTGCATGTACACTTAGGAAGTGTTAGAATGCTCAAAACCCATTAGTGGTATCAGAGCCTAGGCTTGTTTGTTGATTTTTGTGCAAACTGCTTGAAAAAAATCAATTTTCTGTTTTCTACTCATATGAAATCACCGAGTCCATGAACAAATGCAAGCTACTCGTTGAGTTTGTTCTTGCACTCGACGAGTAGAGGCTGTAATTTTCAGAATTTCGACATTTGTTGCTGGAAATGGACTAGAAACATTACCCTAAACTGTTTTGGTGTTTTAATACTTGTTTTAGATGGTGTAATGTTCATGCTAATCCATTTATAATGGCAATCATCAAAATTACAAGTATTTTAAGTGTAATGTTTTATTCTTGAAAGTGTTCATATTCATGTTCTTGAACTTATGAAGATTAGATGATTATAGGAATTGCTTGTAACCATCATGGTAGTTTAATTCATGATCATAATGTGTTTTAATGGAGTCAATAACTTGTCTTCAAGTTATGGAAAACCAAAAGTCACACTTTTATTAAAGCCATTAAAAGAACACAAGAGTTATAAAAATGAATAGTCTTCATTTTTATTACTCAATTAATTCATAAGTTATAATAAATGAAAAGTTTTGAAAGTTTACAAAACTTGCCATCAGGTTTTGGAACAAGTAAAGTTTTGATTAAAACTTTAGTTCCAACCCTTAGATATTTAAAAGTTAAAAATCAACCCTTATACTTTATAATATTATAAGTTAATAATATATATATGTATAAGATCAAGTCGTCTTACTGCTAGTATGCCTCATTCACGAAGCCGGTCTATAAGGGGTGTATAAGGTTGTTGCCTATAAAATGGCAAGTTAATGGGTTTCCACTCTCACCCACCACTTACTTGATCAGTGGATGGTCGTTAGCCAAATGGGTAGGACAAGGACTTATAAATTCTCATTAAAAGTATGATGAATATTATAAAGTAACTAAATGTTTTGTATTAAATTCCCAATATTAGTTACTTTAGGAAAAATGTGAATAAGGTGCTAATCCATGAAATTACACTTTACACTTTGTTTAAGTCGTTGGTGGAGCATGTGTGGCTAACCGGCACACTAATTTGGACTTAACAAGGTAGGTAAAGGGTGACTTAAGGTTTATCATAGTATCGGTGGAGCGTTTGTGGTTTACCGGCACATCGATTGAGTGATAAACTTTAAGGGTACCAGGTGATTTGCATGGTTACTTCACACCTCGTTTTGTGATCCTCGGTATCCCAGTCACAAAACTTGGAGGGCACACTCAAGATTGAAATATGCCTTTGAAAAGTTCAATGAATCTCAAAAGAATCTAGGAATTTCTAAGAACCAATTAAAAACCTAATATTTATATTTCGTTTTTCATGGTGGAAATTGGTGAATCGTCATTCACCTACCTTTCAAATATGTTATAGCTTGGATTACTACATACCTCTTCTAAGTTATAATATATTGTGATTGGATCCTAGCCTTAGTATTACATTTGGGTGTATTATTAAGGACTCTCTTAATATCTAAACTAATCTTGTCCTTTTCTTTCAGATGGCTTCCAACAATGCTGCTTCTGGCTCTAATCCTAATGGCTCCTTTATCCTTATGAACTTATGTGGGAGAGTCACTTTTGATGGATCAAACTTCAGTAAATGGATCAGAAACATCAGAATGATTACCCGATACGAGGACAAAGAATATGTCCTCGATAAGGAGCTTAAGGAGATTGATGAGACCACTGCAACTCCCTAGGAGATCGCTAACTTCCAGGCACATGAAAGGGATGCTACAAAAGTGGCATGCATCATGTTGGCCACCATGACAGCGGAACTCCAAAAGTCCTATGAGGACTTCTACCCTTTTGAAATGCACCAATACCTGATGGAAAGATACCATCAAAGTGCACGACAAGAGAGGTATGAAATCATCTGCTCCATGATAACAACCATGATGAAGGTAGGAGAGTCTGTCACGAACCACATGCAGAAAATGCAAAGGTATGTGGATCGGTTGCTGAAGCTTAATGTGAACTTCCCTGAGGAGATTGAAATAGATATAATTTTGCACTCTTTACCATCGTGCTATGATCAATTCTGCATGAAATATCACATGAATAAGGAAGAGGTCACACTCAGCAAACTTCAGGGACTCCTCAAGACCGCAGAAACAGGTCTTAAAGGAAAGTCGGTTGTTAACACTCCTACTCCAAACTCCACCCCTGTATTGGCAATCGGGAAAGGTAGAGGGAAGAAGAGAAAGAGCTCTTTGAAGGGTACCAAGGCTAGGACACTTGATGGCTCTTCTTCAAGTGGAACCAAGAAAGGTTTCGTCACTCCCTCTTCTAACCTAAAGGAGGCTGAATGCTTCTATTGTCATGAAAAGTCTCATTGGAAGCGGAATTGCCCAAAGTACCACCAAGATGTAAAGGATGGGAAAGTTAAACCCAACCATGTAGGTATTTACACTATCTTATCTAATAACTCACCCCATTCTAAGTCTTGGGTCCTTGATACAGGTTGTGGTATTCATATCTGTTCTGATTTGCAGGGACTAAGAAAAAGTGAGAATGTGGAGCAAGGAAGAATAAACTTAATCATGGGGAATAGGAAAGCTCTACCTGTCACCAAGATTGGAGTTTATTCTTTATCGCTAAGTAGTGGGTTTAGTTTATATTTGAATAAATGTTGTTATTCGCCAGAAATCACAAGAAATATTATTTCCTTTCATGCATTGTATAAACAAGGTTTCACCTTTTCATTTGATAATGAAGTTGGTTCGATTAATGCTTTCTTTAATAATGTTCTTTATTTTAAAGCATTACCTTGTGATGGTGTGTATGAAACTGTGTCTGTGGTTGATAACTTAGGAAATAATGTATTGTGTATTGATTATGTTAATGATAATAAC
Source organism: Lactuca serriola (assembly GCF_051521515.1). Lineage (NCBI taxonomy): Eukaryota > Viridiplantae > Streptophyta > Magnoliopsida > Asterales > Asteraceae > Lactuca > Lactuca serriola. Next base: position 220,723,496 of record NC_136410.1, on the reverse strand, counting down.
TTGGATAAAGCGTCATTATGGCATTGTCGTCTTGGACATATAAGCAAGAAACACATAGGCCAACTCCAAAAGGATGGAGTCTTGGAGTCATTTGACCTAAGGTCAGATGATAGTTGCAAATCATGCTCACTTGGAAAAATGACAAAGTCACCATTCACAGGTTCTTGTGAGAGGGGTGAAGGTTTGTTGGATCTTGTACACACGGATGTGTGTGGACCCTTCAAACATGCCACAAGGGATGCTAATCGTTATTATTTGACTTTTACTAATGATTACAGTAGATATGGATATGTCTACTTAATCAAGCATAAGTCAGAGACTGTCGAAAGGTTTAAAGAGTTTAAACAGGAAGTCGAGAATTAACTGGGCAGGAACATTAAGATGCTTTGATCCGATCGAGGTGGTGAGTATCTTAGTTCAGAGTTCCTCGACTATCTTAGGGAATGTGGGATTTTCTCACAACTGACACCTCCCAGGACACCGCAGTTAAATGCTGTAGCTGAGAGGCATAATCAAACCTTATTGGATATGGTTCGTTCCATGATGAGTCGAGCTTCGCTACCAATCTCATTTTGGGGGTATGCCTTAGAGACTGCCGCCCATATCCTTAATCTAGTCCCTACAAAGAAAGTTGCCAAAACTCCTCATGAGATGTGGACTGGTAAAGTACCCAAACTAGACCACATCAAGATTTGGGGTTGCGAGGCTTTTGTGAGACGCGAGACTCATGATAAGCTCGAACCTCGAAGAGAGAGGTGTATTTTCATCGGCTACCCACAACAATCCTTTGGTTACGTCATCTACAAACCTAGTGAAAATGTGGTCTTTGTAGCAAGAAGGGCTGTCTTCCGAGAGAGAAAGTGAGAGAGAGAGAGATAGAGAGAGAGAGGGAGAGAGTTCATTAGCCAAGGAAACAGTGGGAGGCAAGTTGACCTTGAAGAAATTCAAGAGTCAAGTGGTGAAGGAACTTCAAACCCTAGCACTCAACTTGAGGAGGAAACTCCTGTTGAGCCAATTAACAAGTATGTACCTCTGAGGCGTTCCATAAGGGTTAGGAATGCACCTGAGCATTACTATGGATTCCGTATTACTGCGGAAGGTGATACACTTATCAGTGATGAGACAATGATAGGTATGGATGAACCTAACAGTTACGCGGAAGCCATGGCAGGCCCTGAGTCAGCCAAGTGGAAAGAGGTAATGGACAGCGAGATACAGTCCATGTATGACAATCAAGTTTGGAACTTGGTTGAGAATGTACCAGGTCGTAAGACTGTAGAGTGCAAATGGATCTTCAAGAAGAAGACCGACATGGATGGTAATATACACACTTATAAGGCACGACTGGTTACAAAGGGTTTCTCACAAACTCCGGGAGTTGATTATGATGAGACCTTTTCTCCAGTCGCCAAGATTAAGTCTATTAGGGTTCTGTTAGCCATTGCTGGATTTCATGACTATGAAATTTGGCAAATGGATGTCAAAACCGCTTTTCTTAATGGAAAGTTGGCTGAGGTTGTGTACATGAGTCAGATAGAGGGTTTTATCAATACTGAGTACCCTACTAGAGTGTGTAAGCTTGAGAAATCCATTTATGGATTAAAGCAAGCACCTCGCAGATGGATTCTTTTCTTTGATGAGAAAGTCAAAGAATTTGGCTTTTCTAGGAGTGAAGATGAATCTTGTGTATATGTCAAGGCTAGTGGGAGTATAGTTAGATTTTTAGTATTGTATGTGGATGACATACTACTCATAGGAAATGACATCCCAACTCTGCAGGAAGTTAAGTCCTGGCTTGGGAAGTGTTTCTCTATGAAGGACCTAGGAGAAGCTGCCTATATTCTAGGGATAAGGATCTTGAGAGACCGGAGTAAAAGACTAATTGGACTTAGTCAGAGTACCTAATTGGATAAGGTGCTGAAGAGATTTGACATGCAGGACTCCAAGAAAGGAGAGTTACCCATCCAGAGTAATGCCAGATTGAGTAAGACACAAAGCCCTAGTACTGAGGCTGAGATAGTAGAAATGAGTCGAATACCTTATGCTTCGGCTGTAGGATCAATCATGTATGCTATGACGTGTACTCAACCTGATGTAGCCTTTGCCTTGAGCATGGTTAGCAGATATCAGGGGAACCCTGGCAAGGCACACTGGACTGCGATAAAGAATATCCTCAAGTACCTACGGAGGACTAAGGACTGGGTCCTTACCCTCGGTGGGAGTGAAGACTTGAGAGTTGTAGGGTATAGTGATGCTAGCTTTCAGACTGATTGGGATAATTTTCGCTCTCAGTCATGCTAGGTCTTTACCTTAAACGGAGGAGCAATTTCTTGGAAGAGTTCCAAGTAGGAGACAGTGGCTGATTCAACTTGCAAATCAGACTATATAGCAGCGAGCGAGGCAACAAAGGAGGCGATATGGCTGAAGAACTTCATTGGAGACATTGGAGTTGTACCAACTATTAAGGAGCCAATGGAAATTTTTTGTGATAGTGAAAGTGCTATTGCCTTAGCTAAGGAACCAAGGGATCACGGGAGATCCAGACACATCGACATAAAATACCATTTCATCAGACATCGAATAGAAGAAGGAATTCTCGTGGCAAAGAGGGTATCATCGGATGAGAATCCAGCAGATCCCCTCACGAAGGGACTGACTCGGGTTAAGCATCTCCAACATGGTCGGAGAATAGGGCTGAAGGATGATATAAGATTTAGTAGTTAGATAACCTTGAAATTTGTAAAGTGTAATTGACATTAGATAATGAATAAAAGGTGTTTTATTTATCAATAAAGTGTTGCTATCTCTTGTCGATTGTTTACTATATTTCTTTTGCATGTTTTGACTTCTAGAATAATTATGTTTGGTATATCATATTATTCGAACCTCCACAGTCGGTCATATGTTGGAAGTAGGTATGAATCAAGACTGTCATGATTGGTTGCAGAGGTCTAAGTTGTTGGACACGGCTACAACAATCATGAGTGTTCATAAGTTCTGAGCATTGGACTCAACCCACGCTCACTGGAATCACTTCATGGAATTTATCTTGAGTGATCGTGAGACGGTAATATCATATAAGTCTTCAAACCTAGAGATATGGTTTGTTACTTATGAATTGGTTATGCATTGATTGTACGAAAACGCATTGGTAACTCGATGTTATAAAACATGCTCTTATGTATAACTCAATGAGTGGTAGAACAAACATATGATTTGAAGTTTATCTGTTCCTTCTTGGATTAGAAGCTGATATATGGGCCCCTCGATGATTTTGTTTTGACCTATGTACCGGGCCCGGTCAGAACTAAGTTGATGTGTTCAATTAAGTTCTTTGTCAAACAAATCGGAAATCGGGAAACAAACTGTTGTACAATAAGTAAGACATTGTTCCATGTATTTGTCTGGCTGATATCTAGAATAGAGGATTATATGATCACTTATCTTAAATGGCGTATCATCATCTTCTCAGTTCTAAGAAACCTTGAAAGAGCTACGATTGCTGATCGGTTCCTAAAGTCATACTTGCAGTTATAGTTATTAGACTTATCCAAGTGGGAGACTATTGGATAAGGTGTCTAAGTCCATAACTATTTCTGGTATGTACCTGACCCGACCCGAAATGGTCCATTTGGGTTGCATGGCACCATGCAATTTGATAGACTAAATGAGAGAATTAACACTTGTGGTTTATTAATATATTATAAGTTCTAATATATTAATAATATTATTTAATTAGTTTGATCAAGAATTAATTTAGAATTAATTAAGTGATCAAAAGATAACTAATTAAATATATGGGTAGATTATGTAAATCTTCCATATCTTATATAGTGGGCTAAGAGGCTCCATGGATTATCAAGTTGGGTTCCACCCATAGGATGCTCCATGGAGTTAACCCATGGATCAAGAAATGAAGAGTCGTGTTACATTAGGGTTTACCTAATGCAACACACTATATAAGCAAAAGTGTTCTCCCCAAAATCGGTTACACTAAGAAACAAGAGGGCTAGAGCCGATTTTGCATGTGTAAGATTCTCTCAAAGTTTACTCCTTTGCATTTGGTGTTGTGTGAAGCATTTGAGGCATCACACTTGGGGTGCTAGGCTCACAAGGTTATAAGGATCATAAGCAACAACAAGGTATGTTATTCTATCTTTCATTCAAGTTAAAAATGCTCCCCATGTATGCTAGATAGGAATATAACCTTGGAATTCAACTTTGCATGATAATTAGACAAACATAGATCCAAGGTTATTAGGGTTGCATGTACACTTAGGAAGTGTTAGAATGCTCAAAACCCATCAGCATGGTCTACACGGATCACTAGAGTTTGAAATATCTGATGGACTAGCTGAACCTGAACCTGAACATGAGGCAACGTAGGTAGCTGGATGTAGCCAAGGATTATGACTGCGAGATACTTTACCATCCAGGTAAGGGAATGTGGTAGCGAATGCTTTGAGTCACAAGTCAGATAGGTCTTCAGATAGGGTGATGTATATGAGGATATCAGTTGATTCTCCACTGTTGGTTTTGATCAGGGAGGCTCAGGTTGAGGGAGTTCAGGAGGAGAAATGGAAGCAAGAGAGGATCCAGGGAGAGATTGACAAATTTTTCATGGATAGTCGATGGTTGTTGACCCATTATGGTCGGGTTTGGGTTCCAGTTTTTGGTGGGTTTAGGTAGATGTTGGAGGAGGCTCATAAGTCTCAATTTTCTATTCATCCAGGGCCACTAAGATGTATGAGGATTTGATATTGAGTTATTGGTGGTCGTGTATGAAGAGGGATATAGCCTGGTATGAAGAGATATGCTTGACCTGTAGGATGGTCAAGGCTCAGCATCATAGGTCGCATGGCAAGCTGTAGCCTCTAGATGTTCCCATGTGGAAATGGGAGCAAATTTCTATGGATTTTATCACAAAGTTTACAAAGACGGCAAAGAGGTTTGATGCTATTTGGGTCATCGTGGATCGATTGACCAAGAGTGCCCACTTTTTGGCGATTTGGGAGATTTCTTCGGCCGAGAAGTTAGATGATGTGTATGTTTGCGAGATTGTTGCTCGCCATGGGGTTCCGGTTTCCATTGTTTTAGACTGTGATGTTCGATTCACTTCCCGTTTCTGGCAGAAGTTCCATGAGGAACTGGCCATGAGGTTGTATTTCAGCACTGCTTATCATCCGCAGATCGACGACTAGAGTGAGCGGACGATATAGACTCTTGAGGATATGTTGCGGGCCTGTGTCATTGATTTTGGTGGGAGTTGGGATTACTACCTTCCCCTTGCGGAGTTCTCCTACAACAACAACTATCACACCAACATTGGTGCTCTGCCTTTGGATCTCTTGAATAGTCGGAAATGTCATACCCCAGTTTGTTGGGAGGAGGTTGGTCACAGGGTTATGGGGAGAACTGAAGTAGTCCTTCAAAACATGAAGCTTATTCAACAAATTAGGCATCGACATAAGCGCTATGCTGACTGATGCTTATCCGAGTTAGAGTTTCTGGTCGGCGATATGGTAGTATTGAAGGTCTCACCTTGGAAATGCGCGATACGCTTCAGGAAGAGGGGGACGTTGGGTCCCCGGTATATTGGGCCTTTTCGAGTGGTTTCTAGGGTTGGCAAGGTTGCTTATAGGTTGGATCTGCATGTGGAGCTCAGTCAAATTCACAACACTTTCAATGTTTCGTAGCTGCGAAAGTGCATAGGATGCAGTGGTTTCCTTGGACGATATTCAGATCGATGAGCGCCTAAACTATGTTGAGAGGTCGGTAGTTATTTTGGAAAGAAAGATGAAGGTCTTCCACAAAAAGGAGATACCTTTGGTAAAGGTACTATGGCAACATCGGAGGGGCTCCGAGTGGAATTGGGAGCTGGAGGCAGCGATGCGGGAGCATTATCCTGAGCTATTCGCAATAACTTTGAGGATGAAATCTAGGTCAAGAGGGGGAGAATTGTAAGATCCTGATGTCAAGGTACTTCTAAATTCAGCCCTTTAATTTTATTATATAGCAATTTGTCACACCCCAAAACCAAGAACGGCGGAAACGTTCTCGGGCGGAGGACGTCATGTATAATATCAACAACAATGTAAAGTAGTAAACAAGCAACAACATCATCCATTGCATTAATAAAATAATTATTATACAATTGTATTCTGTCAAATTTTGATAAACACTAAAGCATAAATCAAAATGAAAGATAAGTCTTGAATAAGCTCCATCTTCCTTTCTCCTTGCATCGGTACCTGTCTATGATGACCTGAGGATACAAGTAATTTTGAAAGCGAGTATCAGCTATAAAGCTAGTGAGATCATAAGTATTAATGTGTCTTAATTTGTGAAAACTTATAATTTCTAAGACTTGACATTACTTTGAAAGAAAGCTAGTATAAGTATGAAAATGTTTGTAGCTCAACTGTAAATGTTTGAAAATCCCTAGAAATCCCTATGATTCCTATTAGTAACAAAAGGAGTCTTCTACCAAGACTTAACTGTTCTGTGTGTGTGTGTCTCTTGTAAGAGTAAGTATTTTTCCAAAGTATAACTATCATTAACCAAAAATATAGTTTGTACAACTTTGTTTAAGTGAGGTTATCACTAAAATATGTACTGGAAAAATTTACGTAGTACTAAACGTAGCTCTAAAAGGACTACTACTGTACTAACTACCTCAGGCCGGATCTTGGGCAAAGGCATTACGTGATAAATTGCGCCATACTATCGACTGTAACAACGACATACGAATGGTCGTAATAAACGGAATGACGTTTGGCACCCGCAGACTTGCAGGTCCGGCTGTAGCTAGCAGCAAGGTGTAGGATTGTCAATCCAGCATAGATCTATACACAAACTCATACTATGGACTGATTATATCGACATAAGGATGGTCGAAATCAATGTATGACGTTTGGCACCCGCAGACCTGCAGGTCCGGCTGTAGCTAGCAGCAAGGTGTAGGATAGTCAATCCATTATAGAATCTATACGCAAACTCAACGCTCCCCCTTCAAGAGACTCTGGCCGCAACTCAAGTCATGAGGTTTTAAGTCATGCTCCGATTTAAATCACAGTAATCGACGTATTCTCGTATATGTAAATGTAATGTACTGTTCTAGCTATAATGTAATGGACTATTCTACCAAGTATAGCAATGTAATGAGCTGTAATGTTCTATGTGTGCTAGCTGTAATGTGTGTTCTCTCTATCTAGCAAGTATAGTAATGTAAGCGTTCTAGTATAATTGTATATGTTCTCGTCCTAGTATAGATGTATATGTAATGTACAGTAATGTTCTAGAAAGTATTGACTCATGAATGAACTGACTCATTGTATGATATCGCGTTCTAGTAATGGTTCTAGTATCATCCTGAACTACCCCTATGGTAGCTTACTAGTAATCTAAGTGGTACGTATGGACATGGATGTATACCCTTGCTACCCAAGGGCATAGGATGAATTGGAAGGACCTTTTATGACTATATATGTACACATGATATATAACAAATCTTTAAACGACTTTTGGATGAATACCCAATGTCCCACCAGACCACATCTCAAGGCGCGAAAAGGAAATAGGGTGGATGTCGATCTATAAAACAATTTGAAGACATAAGTTTGATAAAACAATATAAGTACAAGGAACATTTGTTTGAAACACAGTTGTAAATAAGTTTGAAAGGCAATGTACAGAGTAAGAAGTACAGTGTAATAAGTAGTTTGAAAACATATAAAATGTTTATAAAAATCTTTTGAAGGAAACTGTTTGGTAAAACGGCTAATGAGTAGCCAAATCATTTGAATGCTGTATATTAATCACATGTGATTGATGTAATAAGTAATATAGTCCTACTTACTAATCACATGTGATTGACATAATAAGAAGCATAATTCTACTTGTATCCCCCCCCATAAAACATTTAAAATAGTTTAAAACATTAGTTAAGGGGTATGAACTCACCTGCAGTATGTGACTGGAATTGAACGGGCTGTTATCGTACGGAAGGATCGGACAAGTGCTTGGTGTCAAGTGGAGACTTAGACACACACAATGATCCTAATTACATATGAAGACATATGTATATAAATAATTAGAGATTTAATCACTAATCATACAAGTATAAACATTTAAGCGCGAGGACAACACTTTTGGTCAAGTGCTAGGAGGCTAATGGGTTGCAACAAAGAAGTGCAATGCCCCTAATGGAAGTTTAAGGTCAAAAGACCATATTCATTAGAGTTTACGGCCCAGGGGAGTAAGCTCCTGGCCGTAAACTCTCAAACAAGTCATGAAATGGAGTTTAGAAGTACTACAACCTTAGAGGGGAATTGTTTCAAGGCTATACAAGTGTTTGGGCACCACATTGACTCCTTTGGGGAGTTTACGACCCAAAGACCCTTTTCCCTTGGAGTTTACGGCCGTAAACTCCCTTGGGAGGGTTCTTATTGTCCTTTCAAGTCTCTAACATTTCTAGGAACAAGTCTAGGCTTCAATACTTGGATCAAGGAAGGTTTAAGACACTAAATGGAACCATTTGATGGAGTTTACGGCCATAGAACTCTTTGGGCCGTAAACTCCCTCACACATGAGGTTCTAAGAATTTTAACTAGCCCAAAACTCATCTAGGTACTTGCCCTAAAAGTCTCTTGGCCTAAGGAAGTGTCTAGGGTGTCCTTTGACCCCTTTAAAGGAGTTTACGGCCCAAGAAATACTCTTGGCCGTAAACTCTTCAACACTTGAGCTTTTCATGATTTTTCTAGGTCCTAAACACATTCAGGTACTAGCCAAAAATGAAGACTAAGCCTTAAGAAGAGTTTGAAGGCATTTTGGAACCTAAAACTTGGAGTTTACGGCCTAAGGAGCATCTTGGCCGTAAACTCCCTTCCAAAGTTGGTTTCTAATTGTTTTGTTGGTCTAAATCATGAGTTTAAGGCTTCTAGGTTCTTGTTTTAAGGCTAAAGGAACACTAGGCACTCATTTGTGCCCTTTACTTGGAGTTTACGGCCCAAGAGGTGGTTCCTTGGCCGTAAACTCCTCAAACTACTTGGTTTTGATTTGTTTCTAGCCTCTAATGATCATACACTAAGTCCTTAGTTAGATGCCTAACACGGAAATGGGACTAGGTGGCCTTTAGGCTTGATTTTGGAGTTTACTCCCCAAGAACGTTCTTGGGCGGTAAACTCCCGGATCTTGTGTTTTGGACATGTAAACAATGTTATAAAGCATATAACAAGTATTAAAACACATTTAGGGAAGTAGACTCACAATCTGGGATAAAAACCCGAAGATCCGTGAGAGAGTATTTGGCTTTTCTCTAATTGGAAATCAAATAAGGAACCAATTTGGTTCAGAATTCTATTTATAGTCCTGAGATTTTTGGCAGAAAATATTTCTATTCTCGGAATGGATTCTAATGACCTAGAGTAATGGAATTACAGTGTTGCACAAAATCCTATTGCACCCACTCTCCAAATAACTCCTTAGGTGTAAAACCCTAAAACTGCCAAACTTATTCCATAATTCTGAATTTTCACTGTAACTGCTCCACTTCTATTGGATTGAAATGGTTTGATTTAGAACAGAAATTTCGGGTTGTCACATCATCCCCCTGTTAAAGGGAATTTCGTCCCGAAATTAGAATTTAGGCAAGGAAGTATGCACGAATGGTCAAGTCGTGAGAAGGAAACTTCCTAATCGATTGGTTCTAGTGCACTTAAGTGAAGTCGGGCTCTCGGTTGGTATCCCAACGAACCTTCACTAACTGGCGACGGCGTTGCTTCGTCCGCTTGACCTCTCGGTCGAGGGTCACTACGGTTCTGATACGAAGGCAAGGATCTCGACGAGTGGACTTGTAAGAGTCCAACCGGAAAGGTATGGTTTCACGATCGAGATGCGAAGAGTAGAAAGTACGTTACTGAGTTCGCAGAGTACGTCTAGTTTGCGCGAAACACAGGACCGATTCTGATAAGAATCTCGGGGGTCCTGTCAAATTTGGATTTAGCCTTCCACGCTTTACGATGCGTATTAAGCCATTCCCAGAGTGAGTTATTCTAAAGAACTTGGTCACTAATTTGGGATTTCAAAGATTCCTTTTCTTGCGTAACCTCCCAGTCAAAGGCCACCCCTTGCTGGGTCAAAGTCGTACGAGTTTCTGTAGCTTGCGAGGAGTTCTGAATGAACTAAGGCGGTAGGTCGGTAAGACCTAGAATTTGGCGAAAGCTGTCGGCTTCTCTGGTGTCGATGAATGCTCAAATGTTTTGGCAAATTGAAAGAGTACTCAAAATTTCCCACATTACTAACAGTGTGTCCTAGAAATTTGACTCTTCAATTTCCAAATCTCGTGCCTAGAGAACTTTGCTAAAAGTTCCTCTGTAGGAAATGTTTTCATGGGTTTTCTTCTTACTACGAGGGTAGATAATTAAGTCATTTCATGGAGAAATGACGAATTGATCCAAGTAAGAAAGACGTAACCCTATTCATTTAGCTCATGAAAACCATGGGCGTACTGGTCCTATCCGAAAGGTATCACTACGGACTCGAAGCGTCTGCATCGAATTCGGAAGATAGTCTTCCAGACATCCTTCCCTAACACATCGAGCTGATGATATTCGGATCTTAGGTCCATTCCTGAAAGTAGTTTCTTTCCTTACGTGTGCTCAACTATTTTGTCTATGTGAGGCAGAGATAACGATTTCTATGAAAATCTTGACGGATTCTTCGATATCCGAGGCACATACGATGCGATCCATCGATCTCTGGAAGAATCTGACCGGGGTTCTCTAGGGTGAGAAGACTAGTCTTCTAATTCTATTTCTGTGTAGATCGTTAAGTTGTTCGTACTGTTCTTGCATCTCCGTGGGTGTTTAAACTATAGGGTGATCTGTTTTCGGGAGTTGTACTGGGTTCTAAGTTTGTTCACATGACGATGTGATTACTCGTATACTTAAGCAGTTCTCCGTCCTGAAGTTCATATTAGAATTCATAAATGGTTTCACCATCACAATTTCGGGTATACGAGTCGCATATAATTAAGGTTGAAAAGGTAGTCGAATAACTGATTCTTCTTTAAGCTCACATTCCATCGGGGAGAAAGAAGTTAAAGTGGAATCATCAATTCTAAACCTGTAGAAGCTTGATTATATATCACTCTTATGTATACCATCCCTCAGTGATAGATCATCTGCATGAATTCCTGGATTGAACTTGACGTACTGCACGAGTGGTACTTCGGGGATTTCGTTGGAAAGAAAATAACTAAGAGGTACTCCTGGAATGAGCACTTCGGGGATTTCTTCGGAAAGAAAACATCTACGAGGTACTCCTGGAATGAGTACTTCGGGGTTCTGATATGACGTCTTCGCTTGAAAGGTGATCTAGAAGATAGGGACGTACGTATGAAGTTGTTTTCGCGTCGATCAAATGGAATCTGATTGTATGATAATGTCGGAATCATACAGAAACTTTAAAGACATTAGAATTAAACATAAGACGTTTATAGATAAAACACAACTGTGCAACCATGAACAAGAGTTACAGTACTTTCAGATTTACCACAAGACTATTGCTGCGAATATGATATACTACAAAAGACAAGTATACGCAGCACTAGACTCCCTATACAGACAGGATCTCGCAAAAGGTAAGACTCTAGTTGCACTAGTTCTAGGTAGTTTATAAGTCTATTACAACGAAACGCCTTAATTACATTAACGTGGTTCCTGAGCAGGCTCTCCTGCAGCTGTGATCCTGAGAATCCTCCCGTCTGCGCCAGAGTTCTGCGTTATCGGGCAATCCTTGTGGAGGTGTCCAATTTCACCGCATTGGTGACATATATGGATAGTACCCACATCAGTGGAGGAAGTGAAGTGTCGGGTAGGAGTTATGGGAACACGGGTTCTTTCCTTGTTTTCCTTCTTCGGGTAATCTCTTTTATAGTGCCCAAACTCACCACAGTTATAGCAATTTAGGCTTGCCCTAGTGGTGGAGGTAGCTCTACAGAAACGGGCGATGTGCCCTTTCTTGTTGCAGTTTACGCACTGCAAGACTCGGCACATTCCCTCGTGGTGGTAATTGCACCGGTCGCACTTCGGGAGTGTTCCCTTATATGGTCTGCTCGGTACTGGGATGGCAGAGGTTTGTGACTGTCGCCTGGCAATTCTCTGAAACCGTTTGCGTTCCATTTTGGCTTTACGTTTTCTTTTCTTGTTCTCTGCGTTTTGGCTTTGCGAGCCTGTGGCTGTTACTGTTGGACGATTTCCTGGAGGGATATCGCGATTGGAAACTTCATTCCCATCAGCAGCATTGACTGTGCTGTTAGCGCTTTGGTGCGCCATGACCGCGGTTACGGCAGCCACTACGGCAGCTGTAACTGCCGTTTGAAAGGTGGCGGCGTCCATCGGAAAAGTAGAGGTCTCGTTGCTTGGCTGGTCGTTTCCGGATGACGACATGATTCTGTAACACGAAAGAGTAAAGATTTGTGAGCGATTCTAGTTGACCCTGATGTACTTAGATTGTTCATGAAAAGAGTAAGAGTATGATTTGAAAGTTTGACCTACATCCCTATGATGCAGTCCTGGTAAAGAATGAAAGTATGTTCGCTAAGGTTTGACCTACATCCCTATGATGCAGTCCTAGTATGGAATGGGAGTATGTTCGTAGAATGGTCTCAAGACGTTTGTCGTTCGAGCTGAGGTATCGTGGGTTGGTGAATAACAAGATCCAACCACTGAAAGAGACTTGGAAGTGTCTCTGGAGATAAATCACTATAGTCCAATGACTTGACTAAAGTATGATTCAGATAGACTCCAACGAAAGTAAGATAAAAGTACTTGGATGAAGAATGACACAGAAGTTAGTCGGCTGTCAATATCTTTGATATTCACGATGTAAAGATTCGGGAAAATGACCTTGTAAAGGTCTTACATCATATCCACAGAAGATAGTTCCTGACAGCATAAAGACCTAACTAAAGTACTTACGGAACAAGATAATTTCATAGAAAATACCACATCGGGCATAGACAGAAAAACACGATTTCTTTTTATAAGGGAATTAAAGTAAAGCGTGTACTATGGGCGACGGTCATCCTTCTGGTGAACTCTTAGTTCAACCAATTGACGTTCCATTGTCAAGTAGGTGTCTTTCGCACACCATCTGGCGTGCTCGGAGCTCTATGACTTCGGCTCGTGACTCAGCCAGTGCTTGCAACAGGGTTTCATGGTTTCTCTCTGATCTCTCATGAGTATATGCTAGATGAATGGTGTAGAGGGTATGCATTCTAGCATAGGCGACTACTTCTGAAATCTGATGTAGGGCTGTCTTGCCCTGAATCTCATTTTGGGCCCTTCTGCGGACCAAGATTGGCAAGACTCTATCTACTGAGCCCCCATTGCTCAAGTCGTAAAAGCTTCGGTCGCCATCAACTAGCATAAACTGATCTTGTCCTTGGCTCCCTGTTTCAAAGCATTCCACTCACTCAGGGTCGGGCCATGAAAAGCCAGAAGAGGGTTAGGAATTGAAACGGGAGCTGCTCGGGGTAGGTTCTCAACCTCTGGTTCTGGGTTAGCATCATACGAAAGGTCTTCGTCATGGTGATCATCCAGGGAATAGGATGATCATTCTCTGGTTCTTCTCCAAACCAACCAGCTATGACTTCATTCAGAAGATACTGGTTGTCAAGGGGATGGAGTCCAGCTATGATTTCTATGCGAGAATTTAGGGTAAAAGGATAATTATTAGACGAACTATCTAGATAATTATTTAGGAAACCTTCATTAGTTACATCCCTATTTGTGAAGTGCATACCAGCTATGTGTAATCTAAACAGGATAGACCTTCGAATAAGTGACCTTAATTCCTTATTCACACAGAATAGGGGTAAGGCAAAATTATCACAGATTCTGAGTCTATAACATCCTAATTACATGTAGCCTCAGTGTATCCACTTAGCAACTATTCAACTTAATAATGAAGATCCCATTTTAATTCTCAAGTATATAGTACTTATAGTAACACCAAATACTCCTATAGTATTTTAAATTTATTGTTATGTTCTATTGTTCTCATTGTGGTGGGGTTGGTAAGATTTTAGCATTGTTGCAACCACACACTTAAACTTAGGCACATGCTAGTCAACCCTCGGATAATATAGGTGATCAGGCTATATCTTCCCAGTGTTGACCATATGTCTCTAAGCCCACTTGTGTTGCCCAACAATCGTAATTCTTTTGTACTGTCCTAATGACATTGATTTTAGTATGAATGCAGCACGTATACTTTATTAAATATTTTACTATTTAAAGTATAAACTCTTGGTCAGAGTATTTTTAATCCCTTATGTATTTATAGTTAGTATATCTTTTATGGGTTGATATACTTAATTCACTATAAACAATGCTCTGATACCAATCTGTCACACCCCAAAACCAAGAACGGCGGAAACGTTCTGGGGCGGAGGATGTCATGTATAATATCAACAACAATGTAAAGCAGTAAACAAGCAACAACATCATCCATTGCATTAATAAAATAATTATTATACAATTGTATTCTGTCAAATTTTGATAAACACTAAAGCATAAATCAAAATGAAAGATAAGTCTTGAATAAGCTCCATCTTCCTTTCTCCTTGCATCGGTACCTGTCTATGATGACCTGAGGATACAAGTAATTTTGAAAGCGAGTATCAGCTATAAAGCTGGTGAGATCATAAGTATTAATGTGTCTTAATTTGTGAAAACTTATAATTTCTAAGACTTGACATTACTCTGAAAGAAAGCTAGTATAAGTATGAAAATGTTTGTAGCTCAACTGTAAATGTTTGAAAATCCCTAGAAATCCCTATGATTCCTATTAGTAACAAAAGGAGTCTTCTACCAAGACTTAACTGTTCTGTGTGTGTGTGTCTCTTGTAAGAGTAAGTATTTTTCCAAAGTATAACTATCATTAACCAAAAATATAGTTTGTACAACTTTGTTTAAGTGAGGTTATCACTAAAATATGTACTGGAAAAATTTACGTAGTACTAAACGTAGCTCTAAAAGGACTACTACTGTACTAACTACCTCAGGCCGGATCTTGGGCAAAGGCATTACGTGATAAATTGCGCCATACTATCGACTGTAACAACGACATACGAATGGTCGTAATAAACGGAATGACGTTTGGCACCCGCAGACTTGCAGGTCCGGCTGTAGCTAGCAGCAAGGTGTAGGATTGTCAATCCAGCATAGATCTATACACAAACTCATACTATGGACTGATTATATCGACATAAGGATGGTCGAAATCAATGTATGATGTTTGGCACCCGCAGACCTGCAGGTCCGGCTGTAGCTAGCAGCAAGGTGTAGGATAGTCAATCCATTATAGAATCTATACGCAAACTCAACGCTCCCCCTTCAAGAGACTCTGGCCGCAACTCAAGTCATGAGGTTTTAAGTCATGCTCCGATTTAAATCACAGTAATCGACGTATTCTCGTATATGTAAATGTAATGTACTGTTCTAGCTATAATGTAATGGACTATTCTACCAAGTATAGCAATGTAATGAGCTGTAATGTTCTATGTGTGCTAGCTGTAATGTGTGTTCTCTCTATCTAGCAAGTATAGTAATGTAAGCGTTCTAGTATAATTGTATATGTTCTCGTCCTAGTATAGATGTATATGTAATGTACAGTAATGTTCTAGAAAGTATTGACTCATGAATGAACTGACTCATTGTATGATATCGCATTCTAGTAATGGTTCTAGTATCATCCTGAACTACCCCTATGGTAGCTTACTAGTAATCTAAGTGGTACGTATGGACATGGATGTATACCCTTGCTACCCAAGGGCATAGGATGAATTGGAAGGACCTTTTATGACTATATATGTACACATGATATATAACAAATCTTTAAATGACTTTTGGACGAATACCCAATGTCCCACCAGACCACATCTCAAGGCGCGAAAAGGAAATAGGGTGGATAGTCTTCCTAAGTCTTTTAAACATTTCTTATATAACTATACATATAGAGGCATGCAATTTATAATATAAAAGCATAAATAAGTTTGGTAAAACATTTGAAACAGAAATATTAGTTTAAGGAAAGATCGACTTGATGTCGATCTATAAAACAATTTGAAGACATAAGTTTGATAAAACAATATAAGTACAAGGAACATTTGTTTGAAACACAGTTGTAAATAAGTTTGAAAGGCAATGTACAGAGTAAGAAGTACAGTGTAATAAGTAGTTTGAAAACATATAAAATGTTTATAAAAATCTTTTGAAGGAAACTGTTTGGTAAAACGGCTAATGAGTAGCCAAATCATTTGAATGCTGTATATTAATCACATGTGATTGATGTAATAAGTAATATAGTCCTACTTACTAATCACATGTGATTGACATAATAAGAAGCATGATTCTACTTGTATCCCCCCCATAAAACATTTAAAATAGTTTAAAACATTAGTTAAGGGGTATGAACTCACCTGCAGTATGTGACTGGAATTGAACGGGCTGTTATCGTACGGAAGGATCGGACAAGTGCTTGGTGTCAAGTGAAGACTTAGACACACACAATGATCCTAATTACATATGAAGACATATGTATATAAATAATTAGAGATTTAATCACTAATCATACAAGTATAAACATTTAAGCGCGAGGACAACACTTTTGGTCAAGTGCTAGGAGGCTAATGGGTTGCAACAAAGAAGTGCAATGCCCCTAATGGAAGTTTAAGGTCAAAAGACCATATTCATTAGAGTTTACGGCCCAGGGGAGTAAGCTCCTGGCCGTAAACTCTCAAACAAGTCATGAAATGGAGTTTAGAAGTACTACAACCTTAGAGGGGAATTGTTTCAAGGCTATACAAGTGTTTGGGCACCACATTGACTCCTTTGGGGAGTTTACGACCCAAAGACCCTTTTCCCTTGGAGTTTACGGCCGTAAACTCCCTTGGGAGGGTTCTTATTGTCCTTTCAAGTCTCTAACATTTCTAGGAACAAGTCTAGGCTTCAATACTTGGATCAAGGAAGGTTTAAGACACTAAATGGAACCATTTGATGGAGTTTACGGCCATAGAACTCTTTGGGCCGTAAACTCCCTCACACATGAGGTTCTAAGAATTTTAACTAGCCCAAAACTCATCTAGGTACTTGCCCTAAAAGTCTCTTGGCCTAAGGAAGTGTCTAGGGTGTCCTTTGACCCCTTTAAAGGAGTTTACGGCCCAAGAAATACTCTTGGCCGTAAACTCTTCAACACTTGAGCTTTTCATGATTTTTCTAGGTCCTAAACACATTCAGGTACTAGCCAAAAATGAAGACTAAGCCTTAAGAAGAGTTTGAAGGCATTTTGGAACCTAAAACTTGGAGTTTACGGCCTAAGGAGCATCTTGGCCGTAAACTCCCTTCCAAAGTTGGTTTCTAATTGTTTTGTGGGTCTAAATCATGAGTTTAAGGCTTCTAGGTTCTTGTTCCAAGGTTAAAGGAACACTAGGCACTCATTTGTGCCCTTTACTTGGAGTTTACAGCCCAAGAGGTGGTTCCTTGGCCGTAAACTCCTCAAACTACTTGGTTTTGATTTCTTTCTAGCCTCTAATGATCATACACTAAGTCCTTAGTTAGATGCCTAACACGGAAATAGGACTAGGTGGCCTTTAGGCTTGATTTTGGAGTTTACTCCCCAAGAACGTTCTTGGGTGGTAAACTCCCGGATCTTGTGTTTTGGACATGTAAACAATGTTATAAAGCATATAACAAGTATTAAAACACATTTAGGGAAGTAGACTCACAATCTGGGATAAAAACCCGAAGATCCGTGAGAGAGTATTTGGCTTTTCTCTAATTGGAAATCAAATAATGAACCAATTTGGTTTAGAATTCTATTTATAGTCCTGAGATTTTTGGCAGAAAATATTTCTATTCTCGGAATGGATTCTAATGACCTAGAGTAATGGAATTACAGTGTTGCACAAAATCCTAGTGCACCCACTCTCCAAATAACTCCTTAGGTGTAAAACCCTAAAACTGCCAAACTTATTCCATAAGTCTGAATTTTCACTGTAACTGCTCTACTTCTATTGGATTGAAATGGTTTGATTTAGAACAGAAATTTCGGGTTGTCACACAATTGGTCTCAAAGTTCAAGGATTATGTGCATATGGGCCTTAATGGCATTTTGGTAAATATGGCTTCTGGGTATGCCATGCGTACGTGGTGTACGCTAAGCATACTAGGTCACGCCCTAGTATACTGGGCGTATTCATTAAATGGGGAAACCCTAATATTTAGGGTTTGGCAAGTATTTGAACATCCTTAAGTCATGCTGTAACAACGAAAATTTTCAAAACAAAATTTTCATTTCTTAAAAACATGTTTTCATCTAAAACAAGTCATAAAGATCCAATGTATCATATCATAATACAAATCATATAAATCCCACGATCATAAATCCTCCATCAGTGTGTACAGATCACGCCGACGTCTTCCCACGGTCCTCGCTAGTACCTGAAACACATAACACAACAACTGTAAGCATAAATGCTTAGTGAGTTTCCCCAAAATACTACTTACGCACATACGCCTTTCCAGGCCATGACCTTCTGGTCCATGTGTCTCAGGGGACTTTCGTCCCGACCTGGTAAACCTTCCGGTCCTAACCGCGTCGACCTTCCGGTCCACATCACAATGCCTTCAGGCCCGTAACAGAAAATGCATTCCGGCCCATAACATAATGCCTTCTGGCCCATATCAAGCATAACATGCATAGCACATACAAACGGTTAACTTATCATATTCAATGCATACAACTCATAACATACCCGACCTCTCGGTCACACATAAATACCCTTCCGGGTACAGTATAGTGAGAAGACTCACCTCGCATGAAGTCTAGAATCTCACGTGCTCGCTATCTCTGAATCTCGAAACGAAGACCCAACCCTGCCTAATCATAATGAAATATCATTCTAAATAATATAGACTTTCAAGACTAGGCTACACCCTTATAATTATCCCACAGAGGGGTAAAAGACCATTTTACCCTTCCTTGACTCATGTTGACCAAACCCTAAAAGTCAACGAAAGTCAACTGACCACAGTACGCGGGGCGTACCAGCTTCTGTATGCGGGGCGTACATCGATGAGTCACAATCGGGGGTCGCAACCCCTTACGCTGTGCGTACTGGGAGTTACGCCTAGCGTAAATCCCAGATTCAGCTATACCATATTTCTTGTCTTAAATGGTTAAGACACTCCTTCAACTTCTAGATCTGGCTCTCATTAAGCCTCCTAATCCATAAAGTCGGAACCTTTAAGCCTTGGCATGGCTATAAAGGCTCCTACACTCTCTAATACCTTCCTTTTCAACTCCAAAGATCTAGATCTCATGCATGGCTAAATATATACGTCCAAGATCACATTTTTATGAACATACAACTCAAATGGACCTGGAATATGGTAGATCTAAGCCAATGGAGACTACTTGCTCATAAAGTCTCCATCTTTGGGACCAAAACCCAAGAAATTGGTCCATGAAGCATACCATAAGAACTACAAGGCAAGATCTGAACTTTTTACCTTAGGAAGAAACTCCAACCTTTGCTTTTCATGGATCTACACTTGCACACCAACTTCTAGCCTCCATGATGGACTCCTCTTTCCTTTTTCTACCTTGAAATGACACCTCAAAGCTTAGAACACTCACAAACAAGCTATGAACGAAGGAACAACTCTCTTAGGGTTTCTTTCTGAAAGATGGTGGCTGAGGAACCAAGCCATCTCATTCCTTTTATAGCCAACAACTCAAATTAGGGTTTTGGGTCTGGACCGATTACGCCCGGCGTAACCTTGGGTATGCCCAGCGTACCCGACGATGACATGTTTAAATGAGGCGCGTGAGTACGCGCAGTGTACTCCTTGTACGCCCAGCGTACTCGCCCAACACAAAGGCTCAAAATGACAAATAAATAAAGATGAAGGGCTAATCGGTTGTACCTGAATTTCGGCTGTTACAATTCTCCCCCACTAGACCCAGACTTCATCCCCGAAGTCTTATACCAAAAACAATTCTGGATGCGGCTTCCACATCTCCGACTCAGACTCCCACGTCAGCTCGGACCCCTTCTGATGCTGCCACTGCACTTGCACCAAGGGCACTTCCTTGTTCCTCAGAACCTTAACCTTTCGATCCCTAATTACCACTGGTCTCACAACATATTTCAGACCCGCATCCACCTGAATATCCTCTAATGGAACCACAACCGACTCGTCGGCAATACACTTCCTCAACTGCGACACATGAAAGGTGTCGTAAATCTGACCCAGCTCCGCAGGTAGATCCAAACGGTAGGCTACCCTTCCTACTCTCGCAATTATCCTGAAAGGTCCAATGTATCGAGGTCCCAACTTGCCCCTCTTCCTGAATCGAATCACTCCTTCCCAAGGAGAGACTTTTAAGAGTACCAGGTCACCAACCTGAAACTCGAGTTCGGACTGACGCCTGTCCGCATAGCTCTACTAGCGACTCTGAGCGGTCAACAATCTCTGCCTGACCTGCTGTATATGCTCTGTCGTCTGAAGCACAATCTCCGTACTACCCATTACCCGATGCGCCATCTCTCCCCAACAGATGGGGGTCCGACACCTCCTCCCATACAACAACTCAAAGGGTGGCATACCAATGATCGAATGATGGCTGTTGTTGTACGAAAACTCTGCCAAGGTTAAATAGGTGTCCCAACTCCCTCCAAAATCCAAAACACACGCTCGGAGCATATCCTCGAGCGTCTGAATCGTCCGCTCACTCTGCCTGTCCGTGTGTGGGTGGTATGCGGTACTGAAATGCAGCCTTGTACCCAACTCCTCGTGAAACTTCTTCCAAAATCTGGAAGTAAATTGCACGTCTCGATCTGAAACAATCGACATCGGAACCCCATGCCGCGATACCACCTCCCTCACATACAACTCTGCCAACCTCTCAGCAGAAGAGCTCTCACTGATAGCAAGAAAATGAACGCTCTTCGTCAACCTGTCCACAATCACCCAAATTGCATCGACTCCTATCGCAGTCCTTGGCAATTTGGTGATAAAATCCATGGTAATCTGTTCCCACTTCCACTCGGGAATCTCCTCCAGTTGCAGCTTACCATGCGGACGCTGGTGCTCGGCCTTAACTTGGCGACAAGTTAGGCACCTCTCGACGAACCATGCAACATCCCTGTTCATACAGGGCCACAAATACTCCTTCTCTAGGTCCAAATACATCTTAGTAGCCCCGGGATGGATCAAAAACTTCGATCGATGTGCCTCCTCCATCAAAATGGTACGCGTCCCGCCCACAAATGGTACCCAAATCCGACCCTGAAATGTCATAAGTCCCCGACTATCGGTAACGAACTCCGACACCTGCCCAACAACCCGCTCCCGCATTCGGTTCTCTGGTCTTGTAGCCTCAGCCTGGGCCCCTCGGATGGTGTCCAATACCGGAGTCATCACCGTCAACCTCATACAAATGTCTCGGATCGGGGCGCTCTCCGACCTACGACTCAACGCATCGGCTATGACATTAGCCTTGCCTGGGTGGTACAAGATCTCGCAATCATAATCCTTCACCACATCCAACCATCTCCTCTGGCGCATATTCAGGTTTGGCTGACCCATCAAGTACTTCAGAATCTTGCGGTCCATGTATATGGTACACTGAACCCCATATAGATAGTGCCGCCAGATCTTGAGGGCAAACACCACAGCCCCCAACTCCAGATCATGGGTGGGATATCTCGACTCATGAGGCTTCAACTGCCTCGATGCATACGCTATAACGTGCCCCCTCTGCATAAGCACTGCCCCTAACCCAGATATGGATGCATCACAATATACCACAAAATCCTCCATCCCTTCCAGGAGTGCGAGCAGTGGGGCCTCGAATAACTTCTGACGAAGGGTCTCAAATGAGGACTGCTGCTCCGGACCCCAAGAAAATGCAACACCCTTCTGGGTCATCTTGGTAAGTGGCACGACGATCTTGGAGAAATCCCTAATAAACCTCCGATAATAGCCGGCCAATCCCAGAAAGCTCCTGATCTCAGTGGGTGATCTCGGCACTTCCCATCTCATCACTGCCTCAATCTTGGCCAGATCGACCAATATCCCTTTCTGGTTAAGAAGGTGTCCTAGGAACTGGACCACTCGTAACCAGAACTCACACTTGGAGAATTTGGCATACAGCCTCTCTGATCTCAGAACTCCAAGGATCTCCCTCAAATGCTCCTCATGCTGATCTCTAGACCTCGAATATACCAAAATATCATCAATGAATACGATCACCGACCGATCCAACATCGGCCTACACACCCTGTTCATGAGATCCATGAACACAGCTGGGGCACTGGTGAGCCCAAAAGGCATCACCACAAACTCGTAATGTCCATAACGAGTTTTGAATGCAGTCTTCTGGATATCTTCATCCCGAACCCTCATCCGATGATAACCCGACCTCAAGTCTATCTTGGAGAACCAAGATGCCCCCTGCAACTAATCGAACATATCATCGATCCTAGGTAATGGATACCGGTTCTTGACCGTCAACTTGTTCAACTCCCGGTAATCGATACACATCCGGTGTGAACCATCTTTCTTCTTGACAAAATGGATCGGTGCTCCCCAAGGCGAGCAACTCGGTCGAATAAAACCCTTCCCCAACAGCTCCTGAAGCTGCGAGGATAACTCCTGCATCTCCGGCGGCGTGAGGTGATAAGGCGCCTTGGCGATAGGTGCTGCTCCCGGAATCAAGTCAATACGGAACTCCACTTGTCTTTCTGGAGGCACGCCCGACAGTTCCTCGGGAAAAACATCCGGGAACTCGTGCACTACCGGAACCTCGTCAACCGAAATTGGCCTCCTAGTGGTCACTCGTGCATCCATCACATAGGCTATGAATCCACTGCAGCCCTGCTGCAAACTCTGCCTCGCCCTGGCAGCCGAACAAAATGCTGACCCACACCGGGTCCCCTCGCCATACACAGTAAGCACTCCCCCACTAGGGTCTCGCATAGTCACCAGCTGTCTCTCGCAGTCAATGATCGCTCCAAACTTACTCAACCAGTCCATGCCCACGATGACACAGACATCACCCATATCGATAGGAACTAGATCTTAGGGAAATTGACACCAAAAATATCGAGCACACATCCTCGAATCACGCCGGTGGCATATACCACTTTCTCATCAGCTATGGAAACCCTCAGAAGTCGACTCATCACCTCTCGATCAATACCGAGGTGCTGACTAAAAGCCAGAGATACAAAAGACCGACTCACACCCGAGTCAAATAATACCAAGGCAGGTACAGAATTCACAAGAAAAGTACCTACGCATATCATAAAATAAGCACAACATCTCAGCATAAAAAATAAATACACGAAAGAATACATACCAGCCACGACATCGGGCGCCGCACAGACCTCCTCTGCAGTCAATTGAAAAGCTCTCCCATGAGTCCTCGGGGCCTCGGCCTTCACTGGTCGAGTCTCAGTAGCCCTAGCAGCAGGCGCAGATCCCTGGAGAAGCTGAGGACACTCGGCCTTCCGATGGACGGTCTGGTTGCAATGGAAGCAAACCACAAATCCCTTGGCGCAATCCCTAGCAATGTGCCCCTCCTTGCCACATTTGTAGCAAGCACCTGATCGACAGGCCCCAT
Organism: Lactuca serriola; assembly: GCF_051521515.1. Classification (NCBI taxonomy): domain Eukaryota; kingdom Viridiplantae; phylum Streptophyta; class Magnoliopsida; order Asterales; family Asteraceae; genus Lactuca; species Lactuca serriola. Next base: position 220,699,799 of record NC_136410.1, on the reverse strand, counting down.
CATGACCCTTGCCGCACTTTCCGCAAGTGCGGCCCTTCTGACCTCCTGTCCTCGAATCGGAGGACTTGGTCTGCTTGGCTGCCGGCTGGGACTGAGCCGGCCGCCGATCCACTCGCTGAGACTCGGCCTCCTCCATGGCCTGGGTCTCCAACTCGATCTCCCTATTCCAGGCATTTGCCTGGAGCTCAGCAAATGTCCGGTATGTCAAGTTCGATACGAACTCCCGAATGTCCCTCCTCAGTATACCCAAATATCGGCTCATCCGTGCCTGCTCAGTAGACACCTGCTCAGGGCAGAACATCGCCCTCTCATGAAACTTCCGGGTGACCATAGCAACTGAATCATTACCCTGCTTGAGGGTCAAGAACTCCTGAACCAATCGTTCCCTCTCCACCGGGGGAACATACTCATCTCTGAACATGGTGGTGAATTTCTCCCAAGTCACTGCTGAAATCTCCTCAAGAGTGAAGTTCGCCGTCATGAACTTCCACCAATCCTTTGCTCCCAGGCGGAGCTGGTTCAAAGCGAACCGCACCCTCAGATGCTCCAGACATGAAAACGTGTAGAAGCATCCCTCAATGTCAGCAATCCATCGCATCGTAGCGATCGGGTCCTGTGTCCCATCAAACTCGGGTGGCTTCGTGTTGTTGAACTCTTGGAACAACAGCGAGTCACCTCCCTGAGGTCTGGCAGCAGCCACAACTGTTGTAGCTGCAGCGGCCGCAGCCTCAGTCACCGCAGCGTACCGCTCATCAAAAGTCTCCAACAGCATGGTCTTGATAGACCCAAACATCTCTGGAATCTCGGCCCGGATTGCCGCAACCACCTCATCGTGGATCATCTGACGAAGCTCCTTGTCACTCACACTGCTCATCTCAGGTCTGTGGCGTGTCCCAACCATGATGCCTCTAAAATACAACATAAAAATATTAGAGACCCAATCGAGCAAACTCGCACTCAATAACGCAACCCTACTCGACCTCCGATACCCAAAGGATTCTTACTTGGACTACCCACTGATCCGGTGTCTTTAGTAGTACGGGCCCTATACTACTGACTACACCGCATCAGCGTTCACCCCAAGTCCTCCTCCTTGGACCCCGGATCACGAGTAGTCTATTCTTGCTATGCACTGGTTACCTACTCTCTCTCAAAGCATCTCATAGCAGCAGATTTCCCCTAGACTAAGGCGTCACAAATCAGGCCACTCTAGTTCTAATATGAATACCTAGTCTACTCTAGCATGCATAACATATCGCAACATATCTCATAACACATATTGTAAGGGTATTTTGGGGATTTTACCATTCGGGCGCTGGCTGACCGTACACACTGCTTCATCCTTGGTTATTGCAAAATCCCTTATAAATTTTATGCTTTTATTTTTGAAATTTTTTCTCAAATCCTCGGTTTGAGTTCAGTTACGCCCGAAGGTGCACCCGAATCCCTCAAACCAAGGCTCTGATACCAACTTGTAACAACGTAAATTTTCAAAACAAAATTTTCATTTCTTAAAAACATGTTTTCATCCAAAACAATTCATAAAGATCCAATGTATCATATCATAATACAAATCATATAAATCCCAAGATCATAAATCCTCCATCAGTGTGTACAGATCACGTCGGCGCCTTCCCACGGTCCTCGCTAGTACCTGAAAAACATAACACAACAACTGTAAGCATAAATGCTTAGTGAGTTTCCCCAAAATACTACTTACGCACATACGCCTTTCTAGGCCATGACCTTCCGGTCCATGTCTCTCAGGGGACTTTCATCGCGACCAGGTAAACCTTCCGGTCCTACCCGCGTCGACCTTCCGGTCCACATCACAATCCCTTCCGGCCCGTAACATAAAATGCCTTCCGGCCCATAACATAATGCATTCCGGCCCAAATCAAGCATAGCATACATAGCACATACAAACGGTTAACTTATCATATTCAATGCATACAACTCATAACATATCCGACCTCTCGGTCACACATAAATACCCTTCCGGGTATAGTATATTGAGAAGACTCACCTCGCAGGAAGTCTAGAATCTCACGTGCTTGCTATCTCTGAATCTCGAAACAAAGACCCAACCCCGCCTAATCATAATGAAATATCATTCTAATTAATATAGACTTTCAAGACTAGGCTACACCCTTATGATTATCCCATAGAGGGGTAAAAGACCATTTTACCCTTCCTTGACTCATGTTGACCAAAGCCTAAAAGTCAACAAAAGTCAACTGACCATAGTACGCAGGGCGTACATCGATGAGTCACAATCGGGGGTCGCAACCCCTTACGCTGTGCGTACTGGGAGTTACGCCTAGCGTAAATCCCAGATTCAGCTATACCATATTTCTTGTCTTAAATGGTTAAGACACTCCTTCAACTTCTAGATCTGGCTCTCATTAAGCCTCCTAATCCATAAAGTCGGAACCTTTAAGCGTTGGCATGGCTATAAAGGCTCCTACACTCTCTAATACCTTCCTTTTCAACTCCAAAGATCTAGATCTCATGCATGGCTAAATATATACGTCCAAGATCACATTTTTATGAACATACAACTCAAATGGACCTGGAATATGGTAGATCTAAGCCAATGGAGACTACTTGCTCATAAAGTCTCCATCTTTGGGACCAAAACCCTAGAAATTGGTCCATGAAGCATACCATAAGAACTACAAGGCAAGATCTGAACTTTTTACCTTAGGAAGAAACTCCAACCTTTGCTTTTCACGGATCTACACTTGCACACCAACTTCTAGCCTCCACAATGGATTCCTCTTTCCTTTTGCTACCTTGAAATGACACCTCAAAGCTTAGAACACACACAAACAAGCTATGAACGAAGGAACAACTCTCTTAGGGTTTCTTTCTGAAAGATGGTGGCTGAGGAACCAAGCCATCTCATTCCTTTTATAGCCAACAACTCAAATTAGGGTTTTGGGTCTAGACCGATTATGCCCGGTGTATCCTTGGGTACGCCCAGCGTACCCGACGATGACGTGTTTAAATGTGGCGCGCGAGTACATGCAGCGTACTCCTTGTACGCCCAGCGTACTCGCCCAATACAAAGGTCCAAAATGACAAATAAATAAGGATGAAGGGCTAATCGGTTGTACCTGAATTTCGGCTGTTACACATGCTTCCCTACTTTTCAGCCTCCATTAGTTGAAAACGTGTTCCCTTGAAACCCTAGCCTCATTTGAGTCCTTGGAAGGTTGAGTGTGAGTTTCTGAGTGCTCCAAAAGAAGAAGCAGATGGTGACATAGTTTGGACGCTTGAAGCAAGGCTTGGATCTGGATGTTTTGCACCTTTATCCATCATTTCAAGGTATAAAGTTCACACCTTGATGGCTAGTTTTCTAGATCTTGCTTATGTGTTGATTTCATGTGCTTTTTGGTCCCATATGTCTCATCTTTAACACAACATGTTCTTGACATTTTGAGTTGTCCTTTCAGACCCTAGGAGGGGTCTTAAGCCATAAAAATGAAGTCCTAATGGTTAGTTTTGCTCCATGCATCATGTTAAGCACTTAATAGGTATGTAAAGTCATAAATTTGGAAACTTTATAAATCTAGAGTGTATTTGAGCCTTGGGTTTGAAATATGGACTTAAGTGCTTAAGCCATTAAGCACTTAGTGGATTTTGAAGGATGCGAGGGTATGCCCCATGTACTTGGGCAACCACCATGATGGTAATCAACTGCGAGGATTGGAGTACTGTAACGACCCAATTTTCACGTCCAAAAATTTCGTTTTAAAACATTACTTTAGAAGACATTAATAATTAAAACATTCTTTGATCAAACCATGATACAACGTAAACTGTGTCTAAAAGTCAAATCATACAACCAATCAAAATATCAGAGTATAAATCCCAGAGAATCTCGTAAATGCGGAAACCAGAGAGTGTGTGTGTGTGACATGCTGCTACCGCGCCGGCTCCTTTCCCCTAGCTGAGGAAGTACCTGAAACCAAAACTGAAAACTGTAAGCACAAAGCTTAGTGAGTTCCCCCACCGTACCACATACTAAATAATCTCATAACATACATATATCGTCAGGCATATCTGGGTGCCCGACCTACCCCTTCGGCCCTCTCGACCGGACATTGCCTAGCATATCTGGGTGCTGGCCTCCCCTTTGGTCCTTTCGACCGGATACCGCCTAGCATATCTGGGTGCTGGCCTCCCCTTCGGTCCTACCGACCGGATACTGCCTAGCATATCTGGGTGCTGGCCTCCCCTTCGGTCCTACCGACCGGATACTTCGGGGACTATCTCCCCCTACTGTCACTAGCACATAGCATCATATCATACTAGCACATAACATAACACAGGTAGTGGTAATACCTAGATGAATATCATAGAGACAAACATCTACAAATAACTCCTACTGGTGGGCCGACATTGTGGCCGTAGACCCACCGCTACTGGAAGGTAACTCACCTCGAAGTAGCTGCTGATCTGATCGGGAACTGACTGCCTGCTGCTGCTCCGGAAATCCTCCGGCTGCAGTTCCCACAACATACTCAATCAAACACTGCTCACTGACCTTTGGGTAAAATGACCATTTTACCCCTGACCATGCCCTAAGTCAAAGTCAGAGTCAACTTTCAGTTGACCTGACTCGCCGAGTTTGCTTTCCAACTCGCCGAGTCCCAACCCAAACGATTGCCCTGAATCCCGATCCTACTCGTCGAGTTAAGCGACGACTCGACGAGTTCACCTTCTAAACCGATATTCAAGTCCTTCATCCTACTCGCCGAGTTGTATGAACAACTCGTCGAGTTCATCTTCATCTGACAGACACTTATGCTAAGACTCGCCGAGTTGTATGAACAACTCGCCGAGTCCATCTTCATCTGAAGAACACTTATGCTGCGACTCGCCGAGTTGTATGAACAACTCGCTGAGTCTGTTCTTGATCTAAGGAGATCGCCTTGAACTCACCGAGTCAGGGAATTGACCCGCCGAGTACCTCCATAGATGAGTTCAGCTTCCGACTCACTGAGTCACACCCCGTGACTCACTGCTCACTCGACACTACGAAAAGGGGACAAACTCGGAGACTCGCGAACAGACTCGCCGAGTCATATGAACGACTCACCGAGTCGTTGCCATGCACCCACTAAATACACATATTTGCTCGATTCCAGTCCATGCCATTCATAGATCTGGACTTCTAGGACACGAATCACACGTAAAGTTTCCAACTTTACGTGTGGATATTCACCAATATGGATTTTAGGGCTCAAAATGTCTCAAAAGGGGTAGATCTAGGGTGAACAAGCAACATGGGGGACATAAAGCTAACAGATCTAAGCTCCTGGAGCTCAATCTTGCCTAGATCCAGAGGCCAAACATCTTATTATGACATATAATGCACATACAAGCTTGGGGATTTGTCCAATAAAGACCTAAATGAAGTACTATGCATAGAATCATGGGGAAAACGGGTTATACCTCAAAGGAACTGCTGGAAGAACACAATAATGCCTGGATGGCTTCCCTTCTTCTGGATCTACTTCCTTCCTCCTTCAAAACTTTCAAAAGCACACAACAAAGCTTCAATTCTTCAAAGAACAAGCATAAACGAGGGTTGGGAGCTCTGGGGAGAGAATGGGGGCTGGCCTGGGGCGGATAAGTCGCTTAAATAGGGTGCAAACCCCTGAAACTTAGGGTTTCATCCAATAGCTATGACTTGCCGAGTCCAGGATATGGACTCGCCGAGTCGCCAACTTAAACGTGTCCCGGGTCCCGCATCCACTCGACGAGTCGGACCTATGACTCGCGAGTCCAAGGCTAAAAGAAAGGAAATACTCAAATAACATTTACGTACCAAGAACCGGGTGCTACAAGTACGTCCAACGTACCTCCGTAGTACGCCCCGCGTACCCGTACCGGTTCAGCTCGATTGGGTTGAATAAGTTGACTTAGTGGGTTTGACCAGTTGACTTTGACCAAGTTTGACCATGGAGGATATTTTGAGTATTTTGGGATTTTGATGGAATTGGTCTTTGGTGGGATTAGGTGCCGGTTAGAGAGCTGAGTTTCGGTATCAGGGACCCCATCAACTTCTATTTAGTTTTTTAGGTGAGTTTCCTCATTATACTTTCGGGTCGAAGACACTAAGGCCAACTCATTGGTTGATATTCACTGATATGCTGAGTATAGGATAGATATGCACATTTATGTTAGTTATTGATATGCTATACTGGTAGATCTACAGGACTACATGTGACTCTGTTGCATTATTATCAGTTTATGTTTATTTTTTGGTATATGTTGACATATTGTGTTGGGTTGGGTTGAGGTTGTACTGCTCTGTGCGATAGACAACAAACCCTGGAGCATTCCAGATATGAGATGAAGGCCGAGTAGGGCACGCCAGACTCATACTAAGGGATCATGAGCATTCTAGATATGAGCTGAGGGCCGGGTAGGGCATGCTAGACTTGTAATGAGGGCTTGATGGTATTCAGTCCAAAGACTGATCGGGTCAGGGAGCAAGACAGACATAAGTTGTAGGCCCCAAGGGCGAGCCAGACTTATGCTATGGGCTTAGGGCTAATCCAAACTTTTAGTTGTGGAGCCATTGCATGTTGTTATTTTATATTTATGTTATTTGGTTACGTGTTGGTATTTTAGGGATACCCAATAAGGCGAAGGCGTGACCATAAACATCCTCATGTTATGACTTATGATTTTGGGAGACTCTGATGATGAACATGTTTTGGAAACTATGTTTGTAAACAATTTGTGAAATTGGTTGTTTTTGAAAATTTTAAATTTATCATGATTTTTATGAGTGTTACAAAAACACTCATGACCACTTCGAGTAAGCAAATAACTCAAGTGAAGACGAGCCATTTACAGAACTGACAGAGATATGGGCTCACTAAACTCCACCTTACTTGAGGACAACCCACAAGAGTCTCATGAGGTAATGCCTATTCCTTGTAATACTCCTAACCCCTCTGTGTTACAAGAAAATGCACCTAGATAGCCGAAGAGCCAGAACACGAGAATTTTGAAAAAACAGTACCAAGCTAATCTCAACATGAAAACTAAATATCCTATCTGCAACTATGTATCATCACACCGGTTGTCTGAATCTCATGCTTTCACAATATGACAACTAGCTTCCGTTCCCATGCCATCTAATGTCCAAGAAGCTTTAATAGACGAAAAGTGGAAGAATGCTATGAATGAAGAAATGAAGGCCTTGCAAAAGAATGAAACTTGGGATCTTGTGACTCTTTCCCAAGGAAAGAAAAGTGTAGGATGCAGGTGGATATACTCCATCTAAATCGATGTATAAGGAAACATAGACATGTATAAGGCTAGACTCATGGCGAAAGTATACACTCAGAAATATGGGATCGATTATGGAGACACCTTTGCCCCCATATAAAAAATAAACACCATTCATATTCTCGTCTCTATACCTGTAACTCAAGATTGGCCTTTAAAATAATTTGATTTGAAAAATGCTTTCTTAAATGGGCATTTGAAATAAAAAATGTTCATGGATCACCCCCCCCCCCCCCCCAGGGCTGGAATGAATGATAAAGTGTGTAAGTTAAAGAAGAAATTATATAACCTAAAACAATCTCCTCGGGCATGGTTCAAAAGATTCTCAACCTTTATGAAAAATGGCTATAAACAAAGTGATATTGACCACACTTTGTTTATTAAACACAATGGTAACAATGTAACTGCCCTTATTGTGTATGTTGATGATATGGTAGTCACAAGAAACAATTCAGACGAAATAACAAACCTCCAAAAGATCCTTGAAGCAGAATTTGAATTGAAAGATCTTGGATACCTAAAGTATTTTTTAGGTATTAAGGTAGCTCTAGAAAAATAAGGGATTTCTATCTGTCAAAGGAAATATGTTCTAGACCTATTAACAGAAACTGGATTGTTGGATTGTCGCCCATCAGATACTTCTATTGATATTAACCACAAACTAAATATGTATCTAACCAAACAACAACAAACAAGGAATGATATTAAAGGTTAGTGGGAAACTGAAATCTCTCTCTCTCTCTCTCTCTCATACTCAACCTCATATTGCTTATGTTGTTAGTGTTGTGACTCGGTACATGCATTCTCCTAGAGAAGATCATAAGAATGCAATTTTTAGAATATTACAATATCTAAAAGGCTCCCTAGGAAAAGGTCTATGGTTCAAGAAAAATCAAGGTCAAGGAATAAGTGGTTATATAGATGCAGACTAGTCCGAAGATAGAACAAATGAGAAGTCTACATCATGCTACTTCACATTTGTAAGGGGAAATATGGTCACCTAGAGAAGTAAGAAAGAAAAAGGGTTGCCCGATCAAGTACTGAAGCTTACTACAAAGGGATGGTTCATGGAGTGTGTGCACTACTATGGATTAAACGAATTTTGAGAGATATTAGAATTGTTCAAAGTGACCCAATGGTTCTATACTATGACAATGAAGCTGCAGTAAAAATAGAAAATAATCCGATTCAACATGACATAACAAAGCATGTTGAACTTGATCGCCACTTCATCAAGGATCACCTGGAAAATAAAACAATTGGCCTCCCTCTTGTTTCCTCAAAACACCAACTTGTTAACATGCTTACTATAGCCGTGTGTAGGAGAGTTTTTCAAAGCTCTCTTAGCAAGCTGGGAATGATAGACATCCATTCTCCAATTTGAGGGGGAGTGTTGTCAAGAACTTCCTATAAAGCTAAATATGTGATTCTTCCATATCTTGTATTTCCTTGTAGCACTACAAGAATTTCGGGCTATAGCGGCGACAATAGTCGCCGGTAAAGAGTAAGATAATCGCCGGTAAAGGCAAGAGTGGCGACACGTTGCCGGTAAAAAGTCGCCGCTACTACTCTGTCACTGTTGATCAGATTGTCGCCGCTACAAAGAATTATCGCCGCTAATGCTCCTGTCGCTGGTAATACTTCGTGTTACCGCTAATAATTTCGTCGCCGGTAATAACATTTTTCATTATTTTTTTTAATCAATGATTTTGGGTATAAAAAACCGATATATAACAACGTTAAAAAAAGAAAAAAAATACATGACAACATCCAATTAAATACCAAATACTGTTATAATTAATTCCATACCAAAATAAAACAACTAAAAGTTTTATAATTCTAACAGATAGCAAAGTAAGTTTTTGTCACAACTAGGAATTTTGATGCCATGTAACTACAACACTTATATCAATTATGAATCAACAATGTGAAAGCATGTATGAAGCTTATCCAATAACAACAAAACTTTATCAAATACTTCATACAAATAGTCAACAAAGAATTGGAAAACCCTTGAAATCCCGGTTTAAGTCCATTTTGGACTAGGATTTCCTTATTGGACCTAATGGACCAATAAGTTTATAATTTAACTATCTTGAACCTAGAACTCTCAAATGGGCCCAAATTGGACCCATATACATGAAACTTAATATATTGGGCCTTATAAGCCTAAAATAAACTAGGTTAACTTTAATGGGCCTTATTGGGTCACAACTAATTTAATTTAGCCCTAATAGGTCATAAAAATCATTCTTTGATTTATGTTGGACCAAAAATCATCTAATTAAGTCATGATATGGTCTTTAAGCATACATGGCCCAATTATTTTTCCTTCCCCTCTCCATTATCGGCCCAAATCACAAAAGAAAGGAAGGAGTGGACTTTAGGATAGCCACCTCACCATTATCTCTTGGATTTCCATGCATTCGTCTCATATTTCCATGCAACTATCCCATCAAATATCTCTCACTTCCTCTCTCTTCTTCTCTTGGACGAACTGTGACATCCCCAATTTCACGGCCATAAAAGACCGATCTGTTTATGCTTTGTTTTATAAAATCAAAGTACTCCTTTGATTAAAAGAGTTGCGGAATTTGTTCCCAAAACAAAATATGATAATATTTATCAAAACATTTCTCAAAGAGAATGTATTTTCATTAAATAACAAAATCTCAAGATGTCATGTTCAATACAGACCAAAAGCATAAACAAAACAAAATAGACCTTTCAACAGTTATTCATAACTACTGGCCTATAATCGAAAATCTCTCGTTATGTTAGCCAACTTATGCTCTCGTGCCATAACCTATAATATAAAGAAAACTGAGAGGGTCGGGCTTGGGAGCCTGGTGAGCATATAGGGTTTTCAACCCATAATAATATAATTATTATATTTAATTATCAAACAATCAATCCAATTACCCACCCCCATTATCTTCCTTTATTTCATAAAGATTTACCCTAAGAACCTATTTGTCACACCCCAAAACCACGAACGACGGAAACGTTCAGGGGTGGAGGACGTCATGTACAGTATCACAACAGTGTAATATAATAAACAAGCAACAACATCATCCATTGCATTATAAGTAGAGTTTTAATACATGTGTGTTATTTCATTGTAGTAAGACACCAAAAATATACAATCAAAATAAAAGACGAGACTTGTCTGCTCCGTCTTCTCAAAACCTGGCCATCATACCTGTCTACTGTTGACTTGAGAATACAAGTTATTTTGAAAGAGAGTATCAGCTTTAAAGCTAGTGAATTCATAAGTATTTAAGTGTCATTGTCTTGCTTTGAAAAGTTGTTTTAAAATTCATGCAAACCTTTAAATGAAAATGTTGATATAAGTATGAAAAGCCCTAGAAAATCCCTTATTTTCTATCAGTTTGAGATGTAGTCTTCTACTAAGACCCGAATGTTTTGTAATTAAAATGATAGTTTTTCCTTCAATTGTTTAGTACTAAAGTACTTAGTCTAACTCATCGTTTATGTGAAAGTATCACAAAATAAAGTAAACAGGAAAATGTACTACTGTAAGTGTTGTCACTGGTACTAGGACTAACACAACATCGCATTAAGCGAAATATGTAACCTAATGAACATCCGAAGATTGTCCAGAAAAAGTATTAATGTAAGTGTCATCGCTGGGTACTAGGAATAACAAAACATCGCAATAAGCGAAAGGCATAACCTTATGAACAATCGAAGATTGTCCACTTGTCCTCTGTAGCAGCAGCAGGTGGGTGGAGGGGTTAGCCCCGGTTATCGATCTACCTAGTAAAATTAGTAACGTTAGACCTCCGTAGATGGTCATCGACCACTGGTGCTAATCAGTGGGGTTCAGAATGGTAAGTCCCACCGAGATATCCCATTGAACCGGGATAGGAAAGATAATTTACACAGAAAGTACTAATAAACCAGCCTCGTAGTTCTAAGTACAAGTATCCAGGTAAGTGAATACAGGATAATGCACCTATGTAAAAGTGTTCCTGTATGGTATTCATGTAAGTGTGTTCATGTAATAGGTAAGTATATGTAAACATATTCATGTATCAGGTAAGCATATGTATATGTAATCACGTATCAGGTAATGTACTAGTATAGACTCATGAATGAACTGACTCTTGTGTGATTCCTTGTAATAGGAATAATGTTTGATATCTTCTTATTATCCCTATGATAATTTACTGAATGGTAATTAGTTGTTCAAGTAGGTTTATACACTCTTACTACTCAAGGGTGTGAGAAACTAAATGAAAGATGTAAACTATAACATCAATACATATATAAGAATATAAGTGTATATGCATAGTTTTGTTCAAGAATATAAAATGGTTTTGTAAGACATGAAAGGGTTTTGAACACATAAAAGTGACTTGATGTCATTTTGATAAACATTTCAAAAGTAATACATTTGATAACAAAGTATTTTAAAGATAGAAAACCATTTCATGCATCACATTTTGTAGTATGTGAAATCCGTTGAATGAAAACACAGTTATAAAATACATATAGATGATTTAATAACATGTTGTTTTCTACTTGTATTCCCCCCCATTAAAGCATTTAAAATCATTTAAACATTGATTAGGGGTATGAACTCACCTGTAGTTGGTAGTGTAGATGAACTGGACGGTGTAGGATTGTTAGGTGTCAAGTGAGGACTTGTACACACACTACGATCCTAATGAACATATAATCACACATATATGCACTCAATTAGACTTAAATTACTAATTGATAATGTTAAGACATCCTAGAACATAATAGACACTTTATATAAGTGCTTTAAGCCCTACGGATTGCATTTAAGCTATTGTGGGACAATGTACATGGGTTTAGGGTTCCAAAGGACCCTATATATGAGTTTACTCTCCATATATCATCACACATGGTGTTTACGGTTGTAAACTCTTGAGTTTACGGCCGTAAACTCCCAACCATGGGTGTATTGTGTGTTTTGAAGTTCCAAATGATTCCTAGAATTATTCCAACTTGGTGGTTAAATTCGTGGAAGGGTTTAAGGCCTAGAAACACTCCTTAGAGGAGTTTACGGTTGTAAACTCCCTTGGAATGGTGTTCTTGTTGTTTTCAAGCCTCATGCATAAGTGGTATAAGTTCTAGGCTTTTAATCCAAACATATGAAGACTGTTGACACACTTTGGTGCCCCTTTAATGAGTTTACGGCCCATGAACCATGTCATGGTGGTAAACTCACTTTGTAAGGTGATTTTGTTGTGTTTAAGGCCCTTGATTTAATGAGAACAAGTCTAGGTAAAAGTCTAAGGCCTTAGGTGCATTAAAAGCACCATTTTGAGCATGAACTTTGAAGTTTACGACCTAAGATACTCTTGGGCCGTGAACTCCCAAACTTGGGTGATCCTTGCTTGATTTCATGTCCCTAATACACTCCTATACAAGTCCAAGGCAGTAGTATATCATGGGGGACAGTCTAGGCTCGTTTTCGGAAGTTTACCACCCAAGAACACCTTGGGGAGTAAACTCCTAAATCTAATGATTTAGCTATGTAATCTATGTTATGAACACATTTAAAGCTTTCTAACACTACTAGAAAGAGTTACTCACGTTTTGGTATAAAAACCCGAAGATCCGTGAGAGAGAAAACGGCTTTTCTCTAGTTGGAAATGCGAATAATGAATGAATTTGGTTCAGAATTCTATTTATAGTCCTGAGATATTTTTGGCAGAAAATAATTTTATTCCTGAAATGACCTCTAATATAATAGAGTGATGGAATAATAGAGTTGCACTAAACCCTAGTGCATCCACTCTCCTGATATCTCCTGAAGTGTAAACCATGACGTATTCAAACTTAAACGAAAAAGTCTGAAAATTAACTGTGACTGTTATAACTTCTATTGAATTGATACTATTTGTACAGAATGGAAATTTCGGGTTGTCACATCATCCCCCCGTTAGAAGGAATTTCGTCCCGAAATTAGAATTTAAGCAAGTAGGTATGTACGAATGATCAAGTCGTTATGTGAACTTCCTAATCGATTGTTTCTCGCACTCCTAAGTGAAATCGGGTTCTCAGTTGGTATCCCAACGAAGCATCACTAACGGGCGATGACGTTGCTTCGTCCGCTTGACCTCTCGGTAGAGGGTCACTATGGTTCTAATACGAAGTCAAGGATCTCGTAAATCTCGATCTCATCGAGAGGGATTACGAAAGTCCTAATGGAAGGATATTGTTTCAAGTTCGAGACGCGAAGGGGAAAATGTACATTACTGAGTTCGCGGAGTAGGTCTAGTTTGTGAAATGGAGGACCGATTCTGGTAAGAATCTCGGAGGTCCTAACTATATTGGATTTTAGCTTTCCACGCTTTACGAAGCGTATTAAGTCGTTCCCAGAGTGAGGTTTCCTAAAGAATTTGGTCTCTCACTTGGAATTCCAAAGGTTCTTTCTCTCGCTTACTTCCCAGTCAAGGGCCATCCCTTGTTGGGTCAAAGTCGAAAGGGTTTCTGAAATTTGTGGGGAGTTCCGAATAGACTATGATAGTAGGTCTGTAAGACCTAGAATTTGGCGAATTTTCCGTCGGTGACTACGGTGCCGACAAATTCCCAATGGTTTTGGATAATTTGACAGAGTACTCAAGAATTTCCACAATACTAATAGTGTGTCTCAGGAAATTTGACTCTAAATTCCAAAACTCTTGATTAGAGCACTTTGCGAAAAGTATCTCCGAGGGTAATGTTTCTATGGGTTCTTTCTTACTACGAGGGTAAATAAGTAAGCCATTACATGGAGAAATGACGAACTGATCCCAGTATGAAAGGCGTACTCCACTCATTTAGCTCATGAATACTATGGACGTATTGGTCCTATCCGAGGGGTATCACTACGGACTCGAAGTGTCTGTATCGAGTTCGGAGGGTAGTCTTTAGGACATCCTTCCCTAACACTCGAACTGGTGATATTCAGATCTCAGGTCCATTTCTGAAAGTAATACTTTCCCTGTGGTTGTTCAATTAGTTCGTTTATGCGAGGTAGAGACAACGATTTCTAAAGGAAATCTTAATGAAGTCTCCGGTCGTCGAGGTACATAAGATGCACTTCATCGACTTCTGGTAATAATAAGACCGGAGCTCTCAAGGGTGAGAAGCCTGGTCTTCTAATTCTGTTTTTGAGTAGTTTGTTGTGTTGTCCGGGCTATTCTTGTATCTTCTGTAGGTGTTTAGACTGAAGGCGATCTAGTTATAAGAGCCATACCGGGTTCTAAGTTTGTTTCTATGCCAATGCACTTACTTGTACTCCTGGACAGTCTCCGTCCTGAAGTTCATATTAGAATTCATACGTGATTCAATGATCACAATTTCGTGTATACGAGTCGTATATAATTAAGACTGAAAAGGTAGTCGAATAACTGATTCTTCCTTAATCTCACATCCCATTGAGGGAAAAGAAGTTAAAGTGGAATCATCAATTCTAAACCTGTAGAACATTGATTATATATCACTCTCTTGTATACCTTCTTCAGTGATAGATCAACCGTATGAATCCTGGAATCGAACTTGATGTACTGCACAAGTAATATTGTGGGGATTCCTTCGGAAAGGAAAAGAACTATAAGGTACTCCTTGTATGAGTACTTCGGTGTTCTGATATGACGGCTTCGCTAAAAGATGATTTCTAAGAAAGAGATGTATTTATGAAGCTGGTATTGCGAGGATCGAATTTACTCGAGTCACATGATAAAATCGGAATCGTATGGAAACTAAAGACATTAGATTTTGAATATAAGGCGTTACATACAAAACACAACAGTGCAAACATTAACAAAGTTACTGTACTTAGGATTTATTACAAGACTATTGCTGCGAACAAGGTATACTACAAAAGACAAGTATACGCAGCACGAGAGTCCCTTAACGGACGGAATCTTGCAAAAGATAAGACTCTGGTTGCACTAGTTTTAAACATGTTTTTGAACATACTAAATACTAATGATTTGGAGGGAACCTATACTATATTAGGGTCCTTAACTGCGTCTTTGCATTCTGAGGTCAAACTCCTCCAGATTTGTCGTTGTCCTTCTCCGATGGACAGTCCCTCTTGAAGTGTCCCATGACGCCACATAGATGGCATATCTGAGAGGTTTGGACATTGGTGGTTGAAGAAATGTGTTGGATCTGGATCTTGCAGTAACTAGCAGTATGTCCATTCATGTTGCACTTATAACAGTGTAACGGTTGGGAACTACCCAGATGATGAAAGCTACACTCATAGCATTTCGGTAGGTTTCCGGCATATTGTTTGGCTGGTGTAGGGACAATTGGGGCACCATAAGGAATGGTAGTAGGAGGTGCATATGTCATAGCTGTGTTCTTATTCGCCCCTTGAAGCGATTTGTTCTTCCTTTTGGCCCAAAACTTCTAGCTGTTACTCTTGGTCTCGACACTCGGGGTATCGTGGTAATTTGTTGCTAGTTGCGGTGCTTGATTGTTACTTGGATTGGAATGGTTGTTAACAATCCCGCTAACACTTGTGTTGTTAGCGTTCAGGTGGTTCAAAGCAGCTGACACGGCAGCCGAGACTACAGCTTGAAAGGTAGCTGCATCAATCTGAAGAGTTGGTGTTGGGTCGATGGGCTGATCGTTTTTCTTGGGATACATGATTCTGTTACACCGAAAGAAAATGAATTTCTGAGCGAAAATGGTTGAACCTAGACGTATTCCAATTGCTCATGTAAAGAATAGAAGTATGTTCTCTAAAGTTCGACCTACATCCCTATGATGCAGTCCTAGTATGGAATGGAAGTATGTTTAGGAAAGTTCGACCTACATCCCTATGATGCAGTCCTAGTAAAGATCGGAAGTAATTTCTTAAAACGGTCTCAAGATGTTTGTTGTTCGAGCCGAGGTATTGTTGGTTGGTGAATAACATGATCCAACCATTACCAGAGACTTGGACATGTCTCCGGAGTTAAATGGCTATAGTCCAATGACTTGACTAGAGCATGTTTCAAATAGACTCTAATGAAAGTATGATAAGAGTATTTGAATAAAGAATGACTCAGAAGTTAGCCGACTATCAATATCTTTGATATTCATGACGTACAGGTTCGGGAAAATGACCTTGTAAAAGGTCTTACATCGTATCCAGAGAAGATAGTTCTTGACAGCGTAAAGGGCCTAACTAAAGTACTTACAGTACAAGATAGTTTCATAGAAATACCACATCGGGCATAGACAGAAAGAAGATTCCTTTCTAACAAGGAAAAATAAAGTACAGTATCTACTACTAGCGACGGTCATCCCTCTTGTGAACTCTCAGTTCAGCCAGTTGGCGTTCCACATTAAGTAGGTGTCTTTCGTACACTTTCTGGCGTACCCGAAGTTCCATGACTTCGGCTCGTGATTCAGCCAGTGCTTGTAGCAGGGTTTCATGCTCTCTCTCAGACCCCTCACGAGCATGTTCAAGGCGACTGGTGCGAAGCATATGCATTCCTCCATTTGTATCAACTTCTGCGATACGTTGTAGAGCTGTCCAGCCCTGAATTTCGTTTCGGGCAACTCTTCGGATCAGAATTGGCATGATTCTGTCTGATGAGCCCCCATTGCTCAGGTCATAGAAGCTTCGGTCACCATTAAATGGAATGGGCCGATCTTTTCCTTGGCTCCATGTTTCCAAACATTCCACCCACTCAGGCGTCGGGCCATGAAAAGCCGGACGAGGGTTAGGAATTGGAAAGGGGGCTGCCTGGGGTAGGTTCTCAACCTCAGGTTCAGAGATGGAATCGTCTGAAAGGTCGTCAGCATGGTGATCATTCAGAGGGATTGGATGATCATTATCTGGTTCTTCTCCAAACCATCCAGCAATAACCGCGTTCGGAAGGAACAGGTTGTCGTGGGGATGGAATCCAACCATGTTATCTACGCGAGAATTTGGGGTAAGAAAATAATTATTAGACGAACTATCTAGATAATTATTTAGGAAATCTTCATTAGTTCCATCGCTATTTGTAAAGTGCATACCAGTTATATGTAATCAACACATGATAGGCCTTCGAATAAGTGACCTCAACTCCAAATTCACAAGGAATAAGGGTAAAGCAAAATTTCACCGATTCTAAGTCTATAACATCCTAGTTACATATAACTTTAGCATATCCACTTAGCAATTATCAACTTAGGAATGAAGATTCCATTTTAGTTCTCAAGTATAAAGTACTTATAGTAACACAAAACACCCCTATGGTATTTTAGACTTAGGTTCTGTTATAATGTTCTCATTGTGGTAATGTTGGTAAGTTTTTAGATTTGTTTCCATATCACAACCATTCTTGGGCATGTACTAATCACTCCTCGGAACATCATAGTTGATCAGGCTATGCCACTCCCAAGACTAACCATACATCCCCAGGCTTACTCGTGATATTCAACAATCGTAATACTTTTGTTCTTGTCATTGTGACACTCATTTTAGTATGAATGCAGGCACGTATACTTTGTTAAATGTGTGATTATCTAAAAGTATAAACTCTTAGACAAAATGCTTTAATCCCAATGTGTTTATAGTTAGTATATCTTTTATGGGTTGATATACTTAATTCACTATAAACAATGCTTTGATACCAATCTGTCACACCCCAAAACCACGAACGACGGAAACCTTCAGGGGTGGAGGACGTCATGTACAGTATCACAACAGTGTAATATAATAAACAAGCAACAACATCATCCATTGCATTATAAGTAGAGTTTTAATATATGTGTGTTCTTTCATTGTAGTAAGACACCAAAAATATACAATCAAAATAAAAGACGAGACTTGTCTGCTCCATCTTCTCAAAACCTGGCCATCGTACCTGTCTACTGTTGACCTGAGAATACAGGTTATTTTGAAAGAGAGTATCAACTTTAAAGCTGGTGAATTCATAAGTATTTAAGCGTCATTGTCTTGCTTTGAAAAGCTGTTTTAAAAGTCATGCAAACCTTTAAATGAAAATGTTGATATAAGTATGAAAAGCCCTAGAAAATCCCTTATTTTTTATCAGTTTGAGATGTAGTCTTCTACTAAGACCCGAATGTTTTGTAAGTAAAATGATAGTTTTTCCTTCAATTGTTTAGTACTAAAGTACTTAGTCGAACTCATCGTTTATGTGAAAGTATCACAAAATAAAGTAAACAGGAAAATGTACTACTGTAAGTGTTGTCACTGGGTACTAGGACCAACACAACATCGCATTAAGCGAAATATGTAACCTAATGAACATCCGAAGATTGTCCAGAAAAAGTATTAATGTAAGTGTCATCGCTGGGTACTAGGAGTAACACAACATCGCAATAAGCGAAAGGTATAGCCTTATAAACATTCGAAGATTATCTACTTGTCCTCTGTAGCAGCAGCAGGTGGGTGGAGGGGTTAGCCCCGGTTATCGATCTACCTAGTATAAGTAGTAACCTTAGACCTCTGTAGATGGTCATCGACCACTGGTGCTAATCAGTGCGGCTCGGAATGGTAAGTCCCGCCGAGATATCCCATTGAACCGGGATAGGAAAGATAAGTTACACAGAAAGTACTAATAAATCAGCCTCGTAGTTCTAAGTACAAGTATCCAGGTAAGTGAATACAAGATAATGCACCTATGTAAAAGTGTTCCTATATGGTATTCATGTAAGTGTGTTCATGTAACAGGTAAGTATATGTAAACATATTCATGTATCAGGTAAGCATATGTATATGTAATCACGTATCAGGTAATGTACTAGTACAGACTCATGAATGAACTAACTCTTGTGTGATTCCTTGTAAGAGGAATAATGTTTGATATCTTCTTATTATCCCTATGATAATTTACTGAATGGTAATTAGTTGTTCAAGTAGGTATATACACTCTTACTACTCACGGGTGTGAGAAACTAAATGAAAGATGTAAACTATAACATCAATACATATATAAGAATATAAGTGTATATGCATAGTTTAGTTCAAGAATGCAAAATGGTTTTGTAAGACATGCAAGAGTTTTGAACACATAAAAGTGACTTGATGTCATTTTGATAAACATTTCAAAAGTAATACATTTGAAAACAAAGTATTTTAAAGATAGAAAACCATTTCATGCATCACATTTTGTAGTATGTGAAATCCGTTGAATGAAAACTCAGTTATAAAATACATATAGATGATTTAATAACATGTTGTTTTCTAATTGTATTCCCCCCCCCCCATTAAAGCGTTTAAAATCATTTAAACATTGATTAGGGGTATGAACTCACCTATAGTTGGTAGTTTAGATGAACTGGACGGTGTAGGATTGTTAGGTGTCAAGTGAGGACTTGTACACACACTACGATCCTAATGAACATATAATCACACATATATGCACTCAATTAGACTTAAATTACTAATTGATAATGTTAAAACATCCTAGAACATAATAAACACTTTATATAAGCGCTTTAAGCCCTAAGGATTGCATTTAAGCTATTGTGGGACAAGGTACTTGGGTTTAGGGTTCCAAAGGACCCTATATATGAGTTTACTCTCCATATATCATCACACATGGAGTTTACGTTTGTAAACTCTTGAGTTTACAGCCGTAAACTCCCAACCATGGGTGTATTGTGTGTTTTGAAGTTCCAAATGATTCCTAGAATTATTCCAACTTGGTGGTTAAATTCTTGGAAGGGTTTAAGGCCTAAAAACACTCCTTAGAGGAGTTTACGGTTGTAAACTCCCTTGGAATGGTGTTCTTGTTGTTTTCAAGCCTCATGCATAAGTGGTATAAGTTCTAGGCTTTTAATCCAAACATATGAAGACTGTTGACACACTTTGGTGCCCCTTTAATGAGTTTACGGCCCATGAACCATGTCATGGCTGTAAACTCACTTTGTAAGGTGATTTTGTTGTGTTTAAGTCCCTTGATTTAATGGGAACAAGTCTAGGTAAAAGTCTAAGGCCTTAGGTGCATTAAAAGCACCATTTTGAGCATGAACTTTGAAGTTTACGACCTAAGATACTCTTGGGCCGTGAACTCCCAAACTTGGGTGATCCTTGCTTGATTTCATGTCCCTAATACACTCCTATACAAGTCCAAGGCAGTAGTATATCATGGGGGACAGTCTAGGCTCGTTTTCGGAAGTTTACCACCCAAGAACACCTTGGGGAGTAAACTCCTAAATCTAATGATTTAGCTATGTAATCTATGTTATGAACACACTTAAAGCTTTCTAACACTATTAGAAAGAGTTACTCACGTTTTGGTATAAAAACCCGAAGATCTGTGAGAGACAAACGACTTTTCTCTAGTTGGAAATGCGAATAATGAATGAATTTGGTTCAGAATTCTATTTATAGTCCTGAGATATTTTTGGCAGAAAATAATTTTATTCCTGAAATGACCTCTAATATGATTGAGTGATGGAATAATAGAGTTGCACTAAACCCTAGTGCATCCACTCTCTTGATATCTCCTGAAGTGTAAACCCTGACGTATTCAAACTTAAACGAAAAATTCTGAAAATTAACTGTGACTATTATAACTTCTATTGAATTGATACTGTTTGTACATAATGGAAATTTCGGGTTGTCACACGATTACCCTTCTCCCATTAATTCCTAAGGATTGCCCTAAGGAATTGGCACAAAGTCTAGTGCTGCCATGGTTCTTAGATCACCTCTGGTGAACATGCAATTCACAATAATTAATGGACACCTAGTTCAAGAACACCTAAAGAACATTTAGTTCCAATATTACCCAATGAACCTAATTATCTAAGGAACACAGAGTATGAAAGCTCTTAATTCAAACTACGTGATAATAAAGTATATCTCGATCCTGCAAAACCACTGATATTATAAACACATATTATATTTCTAAAACAACATATCCCATCCCGTCGATCCCCACATACTGACCCGATACAATGATCTTACGAGATCTATCCTAAGGAATCGATATGAACAAAAACTGATGAAGCTGCTTCGGAAATTCCCTGGCAACAAACGAGGATCAATAAAGACATCAAATGAGGGGAATGGAATAAGTTTCACCACGAACCTTTGTTCGTAGAAGAAAGAACCACAAGACATTTTAAGTCAGGGGTAGTTATCTAGAAAACAATGCCTAGGCGTGGTCCGACTATCATGAGATATTATACCCCCAGACTCTACCTATCCCAGCATCGAACTTTGCCTAGCAGTGGCCTGAATACATGAAGTATTTCACCCCCAGACGCACCCTATCCAGCAATATAACACTAGACATACCTAGTAGTGGTCTGTTACCGACACACTTTATTAGGCAGTCTACGAAGTTCCCTTAATTACTTTGTGAAAGAAAACGCTGACATATGAATGTAACAACGTAAATTTTAAAACCAATTTTTAAAATTTTTGTAAACATCAAAAACCATCGTTTAATATTCCAAATTCAATTGTGAACAATATTATCATAACGAAATACATCCCATGATCATAAAAACAGTTTCTCCGTGAGTGTGTACAATCACGCCGGCGCCTTCCCACGGTCCTCGCTAGTACCTGAAACATATAACACAACAACTGTAAGCATAATTGCTTAGTGAGTTCCCCAAAATACAACCTACGCACATACGCCTTTCCAGGCCCTGACCTTCCGGTCCATGTGTCTCAGGGGACTTCCGTCCCGACTAGGTAAACCTTCCGGTCCTACCCATGTCAACCTTACGGTCCACATCGCAACGCCATCCGGCCCATAACATATTCGCCTTACGGCCCATAATATAATGCCTTCCGGCCCATATCAATCATATCATACATGGCACATATAACGAATAACTTATCGCACATAACACATATATCTCATAGTATATCCGACCTTCCGGTCACACAGTCAAACCCTTCCGGGTACAGTATAGTGAGAAGACTCACCTTGTGGAAAGTCTAAGATCTCGTGTCCTCGCTATCACTGAATCCAAACGACGGCTCATCCTCGCCTAAACATAAAAATATCATTTATTACACAAAGACTTCCACCACTAAAACTTTACCCTTATCATCATTCCTCAGGGGGTAAAAGACCAATTTACCCTTCCTTGACCTAAAGTCCTTATGTTGACCAAAACCCTAAAAGTCAACATGAACCAAGTGACAAGATCCGAACTTTTTAGCTGAAAATGAAGCTTTAACCCTTACAAAGCTCAGATCTACACTTGAGCACCACTTCTAGCCTCTCCAACAATCTCTTCTTCTCCTTTGCAACCTTGGAATGGCACCACCAAGCTTAGAATACTGTGACAACCTGAAATTTCTATTCTAAATCAAACCATTTCAATCCAATAGAGGTAGAGCAGTTACAGTGAAAATTCAGGCTTATGGAATAAGTTTGGCAGTTTTAGGGTTTTACACCTAAGGAGTTATTAGGAGAGTGGATGCACTAGGATTTTGTGCAACACTGTAATTCCATTACTCTAGGTCATTAGAATCCATTATGAGAATAGAAATATTTTCTGCCAAAAATCTCAGGACTATAAATAGAATTCTGAACCAAATTGGTTCATTAGTTAAATTCCAAATAGAGAAAAGTCAATTTCTCTCTCACGGATCTTCGGGTTTTCATCCCAGATTGTGAGTCTACTTTCATAGATGTGTTTTAATACTTGTTATATGCTTAATAACATTATTTACATGTCCAAAGTACAAGATCCGAGAGTTTACCGCCCAAGAACGTTCTTGGGGAGTAAACTCCAAAAATCAAGCCTAAAGGCCGCCTAGTCCCATTTCCGTGTTAGGCATCTAGCTAAGGACCTTAAGTATGAACATTAGAGGCTAGAAACAAATTAAGACCACTTAGTTTGAGGAGTTTACGGCCAAGGAACCACCTCTTGGGCCGTAAACTCCAAGTAAAGGGCACAAATGAGTGCCTAATGTTCCTTTAGCCTTAGAACAAGAACCTAGAAGCCTTAAACTCATGATTTAGACCCACAAAACAATTAGAAACCAACTTTGGAAGGGAGTTTACGGCCAAGATGCTCCTTAGGCCGTAAACTCCAAGATTAAGTGCCAAAATCCTTTCAAACTCTTCCTAAGCCTTAGTCTTCATTTTAGGCAAATACCTTAAAGTGTTTAGGACCTAGAAAACTCATGAAAAGCTCAAGTGTTGAAGAGTTTACGACCAAGAGTATTTCTTGGGCCGTAAACTCCTATTAAGGGGTCAAAGGACACCCTAGACACTTCCTTAGGCCAAGAGACTTTTAGGGCAATTACCTAGATGAGTTTTGGACTAGTTAAAATTCTTAGAACCTCATGTGTGAGGGAGTTTACGGCCCAAAGAGTTCTATGGCCGTAAACTCCATCAAATGGTTCCATTTAGTGCCTTAAACCTTCCTTAAGCCAAGTGTTGAAGCCTAGACTTGTTCCTAGAATTGTTGGAGACTTGAAAGAACAATAAGAACCCCCCCCCCAAGGGAGTTTACGGCCGTAAACTCCAAGGGAAAAGGGTCTTTGGGCTGTAAACTCCCCTTAGGAGTCAATATGGTACCTTAAACTCTTGTTAAGCCTAGAAACAATTCCCCTCTAAGGTTGTAGTACTTCTAAACTCCATTTCATGACTTGGCTGAGAGTTTACGGCCAGGAGCTTACTTTCCTGGGCCGTAAACTCCAATGAATATGGTCTTTTGACCTTAAACTTACATTAGGGGCATTGCACTCCTTTGTTGCAACCCATTAGCCTCCTAGCACTTAACCAAAAGTGTTGTCCTCGCGCTTAAATGTTTATACTTGTATAGTTAGTGATTAAATCTCTAATTATTTATATACATATGTCTTCATATGTAATTAGGATCATTGTGTGTGTCTAAGTCTCCACTTGACACCAAGCACTTGTCCGATCCTTCCGTACGATAACAGCCCGTTCAATTCCAGTCACTTACTGCAGGTGAGTTCATACCCCTTAACTAATGTTTTAAACTATTTTAAATGTTTTATGGGGGGGATACAAGTAGAATCATGCTACTTTTTATGTCAAGCTCATGTGATTAGTAAGTAGGATTATATTACTTATTACATCAATCACATGTGATTAATATACAACATTCAAAAGATTTGGCTACTCATTAGCCGTTTTACCAAATAGTTTCCTTCAAATGATTTTTATAAACATTTTATATGTTTTAAACTACTTATTACACTGTACATCTTACTCTGTACATTGCCTTTCAAACTTATTTACAACTGTGTTTCAAACGATGTTTTCCTTATACTCAAAACTGTTTTATCATACGTATGCCTTTAAATTGTTTTATAGATTGACATCAAGTCGATCTTTTCTTAAAAATAATACTTATATTTCAAATGTCTTACAAAATTTATTTATGCATTTATATTATAAATTGCATGCCTCTATATGTATAGTTATATAAGAAATGTTTAAAAGACTTAGGAAGACTATCCACCCTATTTACTTTTCGCGCCTTGAGATGTGGTCTGGTGGGATATTGGGTATTCGTCCGAAAGTCGTTTAAAGATTAGTTATATATCATATGTACATATATAGTCATAAAAGGTCTTTCCAGTTTCATCCTATGCCCTTGGGTAGCAAGGGTATACATCCACGTCCATACGTACCACTTAGATTACTAGTAAGCTACCATATGGGTAGTTCAGGAAGATACTAGAACCATTACTAGAACGAGATATCATACAATAAGTCAGTTCATTCATGAGTCAATACTTACTAGAACATTATTGTACATTGCATGTACAACTATACTAGGACGAGAACACATACATCTATACTAGAACGTTTACAATTACTATACTTGCTAGATAGGGAGAACACGCATTACAACTAGCACACGTAGAACCTTACCGTACTCTACTATAATATTTACATTATTATACTTATAGGAGTACTTGTGCATAGATATATCAGTAGGAGTCCTATTACATTTTATATGTATCGACTCTGTTATCAAATCCTCATTCTTACCTTTAACTTGTGATACAATCACATATTCGACGAGATAGAATGGATTTATTATCCTAGTGCCAGAGGATACGAATTGGGGGATTGACCATTCCTAGAATCTCTGTTAGCTACAGAGGTAAAAGCACATCTACAGATGTCAAACGGTTGGTACCATTACAGGTATACGATTAAGGGATTAACTATTCCTATACCCAGCTGTTAGCAACAGAGGTAAGAGTACGTCTACGGATGGCTTAAAGTTAACGATGATAGTTACCCTAGTACCAAAGGGTAGTATTCAGATTAGTTATATTATTACCCATATGTTATGACTCATTCACATAACCAATGAGGTAAATTATATTTAGGTGTCCTAGTACCAAAGGATACAATTTCTTATAATGATAATAATAGTAACACAATTAGATCTTGGTAGAAGATTACAAAGAGAAAAGTTAAGTCTTGGTAGAAGACTCCTTTTGTTACTAATAGGAATCATAGGGATTTCTAGGGATTTTCAAACATTTACAGTTGATCTACAAACATTTTCATACTTATACGAGCTTTCTTTCAAAGCAATGTCAAGTCTTAAAAATTATAAGTTTTTACAAATTAAGACACATTAATACTTATGATCTCACCAGCTTTATAGCTGATACTCGCTTTCAAAATTACTTGTATCCTCAGGTCATCATAGACAGGTACCGATGCAAGGAGAAAGGAAGATGGAGCTTATTCAAGACTTATCTTTCATTTTGATTTATGCTTTAGTGTTTATCAAAATTTGACAGAATACAATTGTATAATAATTATTTTATTAATGCAATGGATGATGTTGTTGCTTGTTTACTACTTTACATTGTTGTTGATATTATACATGACGTCCTCCGCCCCAGAACATTTCCGCCGTTCTTAGTATTGGGGTGTGACAGATTGGTATCAGAGCATTGTTTATAGTGAATTAAGTATATCAACCCATAAAAGATATACTAACTATAAATACATAAGGGATTTAAAATACACTGACCAAGAGTTTATACTTTAAATAATAAAATATTTAATAAAGTATACGTGCTGCATTCATACTAAAATCAATGTCATTAGGACAGTACAAAAGAATTACGATTGTTGGGCAACACAAGTGGGCTTAGAGACATATGGTCAAAACTGGGAAGATATAGCCTGATCACCTATATTATCCGAGGGTTGACTAGCATGTGCCTAAGTTTAAGTGTGTGGTTGCAACAATGCTAAAATCTTACCAACCCTACCACAATGAGAACAATAGAACATAACAATAAATTTAAAATACTATAGGTGTATTTTGGTGTTACTATAAGTACTTTATACTTGAGAATTAAAACGGGATCTTCATTATTAAGTTGAATAGTTGCTAAGTGGATACACTGAGGCTACATGTAATTAGGATGTTATAGACTCAGAATCTGTGATAATTTTGCCTTACCCCTATTCTGTGTGAATTTGGAAATAAGGTCACTTATTCAAAGGTCTATCCCGTTTAGATTACACATAGCTGGTATGCACTTCACAAGTAGCGATGTAACTAGTGAAGGTTTTCTAAATAATTATCTAGATAGTTCGTCTAATAATTATCCTCTTACCCTAAATTCTCGCATAGAAATCATAGCTGGACTCCATCCCCTTGACAACCAGTATCTTCCGAATGAAGTCATAGCTGGTTGGTTTGGAGAAGAACCAGAGAATGATCATCCTATCCCCTTGGATGATCACCGTGATGAAGACCTTTCGTATGATACTAACCTCGAACCAGAGGTTGAGAACCTACCCCGAGCA
The DNA here is from genome assembly GCF_051521515.1 of Lactuca serriola. NCBI lineage: Eukaryota > Viridiplantae > Streptophyta > Magnoliopsida > Asterales > Asteraceae > Lactuca > Lactuca serriola. Next base: position 220,672,746 of record NC_136410.1, on the reverse strand, counting down.
GCTCCCGTTTCAATTCCTAACCCTCTTCCGGCTTTTCATGGCCCGACCCTGAGTGAGTGGAATGCTTGGAAACAGGGAGCCAAGGACAAGATCGGCTTATGCTATTTGATGGCGACCGAAGCTTTTACAACTTGAGCAATGGGGGCTCAGTAGATATAGTCTTGCCAATCTTGGTCCGCAGAGTGGCCTGAATTGAGATTCAAGACAGGACAGCCCTACATCAGATTTCAGAAATAGTCGCCTATGCTAGAATGCATACCCTCCACACCATTCATCTAGAGGATGCTCACGAGAGATCAGAGAGAAACCACGAAACCTTGCTGCAAGCACTGGCTGAATCACGAGCCGAAGCCTTAGAACTCCGAGTACGCCAAATGGCGTTCGAAAGACACCCGTTTGACATGGAACGTCAATTGGCTGAACTGAGAGTTCACCAGAGGTATGACCGTCGCCAGTAGTAGACGCGTTACTTTATTTCCCTTATAAAAAGGAATCGTTTTCTGTCTATGCCCGATGTGGTATTTTCTATGAAATTATCTTGTACCGTAAGTACTTTAGTTAGGTCTTTATGCTGTCAGGAACTATCTTCTGTGGATATGATGTGAGACCTTTAAAAGGTCATTTTCCAGAATTGTTACATCGTGAATATCAAAGATATTGACAGCCGGCTAACTTCTGTGTCACTCTTCATCCAAGTACTTTTACCTTACTTTCATTGGAGTCTATCTGAATCATACTTTAGTCAAGTCATTGGACTATGGTGATTTATCTCCAGAGACATTTCCAAGTCTCTTTCAGTGGTTGGATCTTGTTATTCACCAACCCACGATACCTCAGCCCGAACGACAAACGTCTTGAGACCATTCTACGAACATACTTCCATTCCCTACTAAGATTGCATCATAGGGATGTAGGTCAAACCTTAGCGAACATACTTTCATACTTTACCAGGACTGCATCATAGAGATGTAGGTCAAACTTTCGAGATCATACTCTTACTCTTTACATGAACAATCTGAGTACATCAGGGTCAACCAAAATCGCTCACAAATCTTTACTCTTTCGTGTTACAGAATCATGTTGTCATCCGGAAACAACCAGCTAAGCAACGAGACCTCTATTTTTCCCATGGACGCCGCTACCTTTCAAACGGCATTTACAGCTGCCGTAGTGGCTGCCGTAACCGCGGTCATTGCGCACCGTAGCACTATCAACACAGTCGATACTGCTGATGGGAATGAAGTTCCCAATCGTGATATCCATCCAGGGAGTCACCAAACAGTAACAGTCACAAGCTCGCAAAGCCAGAAAACAGAGAACAAGAAACGAAAGCGCCAAGCCCGGAAAGAACGCAAGAGAGCTCAAAAGCTGGCTATACAACAGCAGCAAGTGGAATCCCCTGCCGTTCCCATACCACGCAGGTCATATGAGGGAAAACTCCCGAAGTGTGATAAGTGTAGTTTCCATCATCATGGGGCTTGCCATGAGATGCAATGTTGCAATTGCCTAAACATAGGGCATCATGCTCGTGACTGTGGAGCACCGAAACGACCCGTCACTCAAGTCCCTTTCATCGAGACTAACCCTGCGTACAAGATGAGTTATAACGCAGAACGATTTAAGAAGCAATTTTCAAGGTGGAGTAACGAGGAAGGCACTCGTGTCCACATAACACTAGCTAAGCACCGTAATCCCGTCACCAAAGCTAGTACTAGCCAGTCATGCCACCAATGTGGTGAGACGGGGCACTTCAAGAAAGATTGCCCGATAACAAAGAACTCTGGCATAGATGGGAGGATTCTCAGGATCACAGCTGCAGGAGAGCCTGCTCAGGGACCACATTAATGTATTTAAGGCGTTTCGTTGTAACAGACTTATAAACTATCTAGAACTAGTGCAACTAGAGTCTTACCTTTTGCGAGATCCTGTCTGTATAGGGAGTCTCGTGCTGCGTATACTTGTCTTTTGTAATCTATCTTATTCGCAACAATAGTCTTGTGGTAAATCTAAAGTACTGTAACTCTGTTCATAGTTGCACGGTTGTCTCTTGTCTGTAAACGTCTTATGTTCAAACCTAATGTCTTTAAATTTCAGTATGATCCCGACATTATCATACGACTCGATTAAATTTGATCCTCGCGAAAATAGCTTCATACGTACATCCCTATCTTCTAGATCACTTTTCCAGCGAAGCCGTCATATCAGAACGCCGAAGTACTCATTCCAGGAGTACCTCCTAGTTAATTTCTTTCCGAAGAAATCCCCGAAGTACTCATTCCAGGAGTACCTCTTAGATAATTTCTTTCCGAAGAAATCCCTGAAGTACTCATTCCAGGAGTACCTCTTAGATAATTTCTTTCCGAAGAAATCCCCGAAGTACTCATTCCAGGAGTACCTCTTAGATATTTTCTTTCCGAAGAAATCCCCGAAGTACTCATTCCAGGAGTACCTCTTAGATATTTTCTTTCCGAAGAAATCCCCGAAGTACCACTCGTGCAGTATGTCAAGTTCAATCCAGGAATTCATGCGGATGATCTATCACTGAGGAAAGTATACATAAGAGTGTTATATAATCAAGGTTCTACAGGTTTAGAATTAATGATTCCGCCTTAACTCTTTTCCTCCTTGGGATGTGAGGGTAAGGAAGAGTCAGTTATTCGACTACCTTTTCAATCTTAATTATATACGACTCGTATACACGAAATTGTGATCGTGAAGCCCTGTATGAATTCTAAAATGGACTTCAAGACGGAGAAACTGCCTAAGTATACGAGTAATCACATCGTCATGTGAACAAACTTAGAACCCAGTACAACTCCCGAAAACAGATCACCCTATAGTTTAAACACCCATGGAGATGCAAGAACAGTACGAACAACTTAGCGAACTACACAGAAATAGAATTAGAAGACTAGGTTTCTCACCCTCGAGAACCCCAGTCAGATTCTTCCAGAGATCGATGGATCGCATCGTATGTGCCTCGGATATCGAGGATTCCGTCAAGATTTTCATAGAAATCATTATCTCTGCCTCGCATAGACAAAATGATTGATCACACGTAAGGAAAGAAACTACTTTCAGGAATGGACCTGAGATCCGAATATCACCAGTTCGATGTGTTAGGGAAGGATGTCTGGGAGACTATCTTCCGAATTCGATGCGGACGCTTCGAGTCCGTATTGATACACTTCGGATAGGACCAATACGCCCATGGTTTTCATGAGATAAATGATTAGGGTTATGTCTTTCTTACTTGGATCGATTCATCATTTCTCCATGAAATGACTTACTTATCTACCCTCGTAGTAAGAAGAAAACCCATGAAAACAATTCCCACAGAGGAACTTTTAGCAAAGTTCTCTAGGCACGAGATTTGGAAATTGAAGAGTCAAATTTCTAGGACACACTGTTAGTAATGTGGGAAATTTTGAGTACTCTTTCAATTTGCCAAAACAATTGAGCATTCATCGACACCAGAGAAGCCGACAGCTTTCGCCAAATTCTAGGTCTTACCGACCTACCGCCTTAGTTCATTCAGAACTCCTCGCAAGCTACAGAAACTCGTACGACTTTGACCCAACAAGGGGTGGCCTTTGACTGGGAAGTTACGCAAGAAAAGGATAACGCACTCTGAGAATGGCTTGATACGCTTCGTAAAGCGTGGAAAGCTAAATCCAAGTTAGACAGGACCTCCGAGATTCTTATCAGAATCTGTCCTGTGCCTCGCACAAACTAGACCTACTCCGCGAACTCAGTAACGTACTTTCTACTCTTCGCATCTCGATCGTGAAACCATACCTTTCCGTTAGGACTCTTACAAGTCCACTCGTCAAGATCCTTGCCTTCGTATCAGAACCGCAATGACCCTCGACCGAGAGGTCAAACGGACGAAGCAACACCGTCGCCAGTTAGTGAAGCTTCGTTGGGATACCAACCGAGAGCCCGATTTCACTTAGGTGCGCTAGAACCAATCGATTAGGAAGTTCCTCCTCACGTCTCGATCATTCGTGCATACTTCCTTGCCTAAATTCTAATTCCGGGACGAAATTCCCTTTAACAGGAGGTTGATGTGACAACCCGAAATTTCTATTCTAAATCAAACCATTTCAATCCAATAGAGGTAGAGCAGTTACAGTGAAAATTCAGGCTTATGGAATAAGTTTGGCAGTTTTAGGGTTTTACACCTAAGGAGTTATTAGGAGAGTGGATGCACTAGGATTTTGTGCAACACTGTAATTCCATTACTCTAGGTCATTAGAATCCATTACGAGAATAGAAATATTTTCTGCCAAAAAATACCAAAGCAGGTACAGAATTCACAAGAAAAGTACCTACACATATCATAATATAAGCACAATACCTTATCATAAAAGTAAATACGCAAAAGAATACATACCAGCTACGACATCAGGCGCCGCGCGGACCTCCTCCGCAGTCAACTGAAAAGCTCTTCCACGAGCCTTCGAAGCCTCGGCCTTCACTGGACGAGTCTCGGTAACCCTGGCAGCAGGCGTAGAACCCTGGCGAAGCTGGGGGCACTCGGCCTTCCGGTGGCCGGTCTGGTTGCAATGAAAGCAAACCATAAATCCCTTGGGGCAATCCCTAGCAATGTGCCCCTCCTTGCCACACTTGTAGCAAGCACCCGATCAACATGCCCCCCCCCCCCCCCGTGACCCTTGCCGCACTTCCCGCAAGTGCGGCCCTTCTGACCTCCCGATCTCGAATTGGCGGACTTGGTCCGCTTGGCTGCCGGCTGAGACTGAGTCGGCCGCCGATCCACCCGTTGAGACTCGGCCTCCTCCCTGGCTTGGGTCTCCAACTCGATCTCACGCTTCCTGGCATTCGCCTGAAGCTCAGCAAAAGTCTGGTATGACGAGTTCGATACGAGCTCCCAGATATCCCTCCTCAGCACACCCAAATACCGGCTCATCCGAGCCTGCTTCGTGGACACCTGCTCAGGGCAAAACATCACCCTCTCATGATACTTCCGTGTGATCACCGTGACAGAATCATTACCCTGCTTGAGGGTCAAGAATTCCTGAACCAACCTCTCTCTCTCTCCACCGGGGGAACGTACTCGTCTCTAAACATAGTAGTAAACCTCTCCCAAGTCACAGCTGAAACCTCTGCCAGAGTGAAGTTCGCCATCACGAACTTCCACCAATCCTTTGCTCCCACGTGGAGCTGGTTCAAGGCGAACCGTACCCTCAGATGCTCCGGACATGAACAAGTGTAGAAGCATCCCTCGATATCAGCAATCCATCTCATCGCAGCGATCGGATCCTGCGTCCCGTCAAACTCAGGTAGCTTCGTGTTGCTGAACTCCCGGAACAGCAACGAGTCACCTCCCTGTGGTCTGGCAATGGCCACAGCTGTGGTAGCTGCAGCGGCTGCGGCCTCAGTCACCGCGGCGTACCGCTCATCGAAAGTCTCCAACAGCGTGGTCTTGATAGACCCGAACATCTCCGGAATATCGGCCCGGATTGCCGCAGCTACCTCATCGTGAATCATCTGGCGAAGCTCCTCGTCACTCACACCGCTCGTCTCAGGTCTGAGACGCGTCCCAACCATGATGCCTCTGAAATACAACAGAAAAATTATCAGAGACTCCCTCGAGCATACTTGCACTCGATAACGCAACCCTACTCGGTCTCCGATACCCAAGGATTCTTACTTGGGTTGCCCACTGACCCGGTGTCTTCAGTAGTACGGGCCGAATACTACCGACTACACCGCATCAGCATTCACCCCAAGTCCTCCTCCCCGAACCCCGGATCATGAGTACTCTATTCTTGTTATGCACTAGCTACCCACTCACTCTCAAAGCATCTCATAGCAGCTGGTTCCCCTAGACTAAGGCATCACAAATCAGGCCACTCTAGTCCTAATATGAATACCTAGTCAACTAGCATGCGTATCATATCATAACATATTTCATATCACATATTGTAAGGGTATTTTGGGGATTTTACCGTTCGGGCGCTGGCTGACCGTACACACTGCTTCTCCTTTGGTTGTTTCTAAAATCTTTTATCAAATTTTTATTAAAATTTTCCTCAAATATATCATATCACATATTGTAAGGGTATTTTGGGGTTTTTACCGTTCGAGCGCTGGCTGACCGTACACACTGCTTCTCCTTTGGTTGTTTCTGAAATCTTTTATGAAATTTTTATTAAAATTTTCCTCAAATCCCCGGTTTGAGTTCAGTTACGCCCGAAGGTGTATCCGAATCCCTCAAACCAAGGCTCTGATACCATTTGTAACATCTGCCTCTGACACGTATCACAATATTGTTCGCTTTGGGCCACTCGGCACGAGAACTTCCCAGGGGTCACCCATCCTGGTACTACTCCCGCTCGAGCACGCTCAACTGCAGAGTTCTTATGGGATCTGCTGCCCTCACGGCTTTAAAACGCATTGTGATAGGGAAGGTATCCACACCCCTTATAAGGAATGCTTAGTTCTCCTTCCCAACCGATGTGGGATAAAATCTAACTCACTTTCACCCCCCGTTATAGGGTTCGACGTCCCCGTCGAACACATCGACCCGTGCCCTAGCTCTGATACCAACTTGTAACAACGTAAATTTTAAAACCAATTTTTAAAATTTTTGTAAACATCAAAAACCATCGTTTAATATTCCAAATTCAGTTGTGAACAATATTATCATAACGAAATACATCCTATGATCATAAAAACAGTTTCTCCGTGAGTGTGTACAATCACGCCGGTGCCTTCCCACGGTCCTCGCTAGTACCTGAAACATATAACACAACAACTGTAAGCATAATTGCTTAGTAAGTTCCCTAAAATACAACCTACGCACATACGCCTTTCCAGGCCCTGACCTTTCGGTCCATGTGTCTCAGGGGACTTCCGTCCCGACTAGGTAAACCTTCCGGTCCTACCCACGTCAACCTTACGGTCCACATCGCAATGCCTTCCGGCCCATAACATATTCGCCTTCCGGCCCATATCAAGCATATCATACATGGCACATATAACGAATAACTTATCGCACATAACACATATATCTCATAGTATATCCAACCTTCCGGTCACACAGTCAAACCCTTCCGGGTACAGTATAGTGAGAAGACTCACCTTGTGGAAAGTCTAAGATCTCGTGTCCTCGCTAGGACTGAATCCAAACGACGGCTCAGCCTCGCCTAAACATAAAAATATCATTTATTACACAAAGACTTCCACCACTAAAACTTTACCCTTATCATCATTCCTCAGGGGGTAAAAGACCAATTTACCCTTCCTTGACCTAAAGTCCTTATGTTGACCAAAACCCTAAAAGTCAACAAAAGTAAACCCTGAGAGTACGCTGGGCGTACTGCTAGATGTACGCGGGGCATACATCGCCAACCCCCCCTTGGATCGGGGTCTCCACCCAGTACGTTGCGCGTACTGGAAGTTACGCCCAGCGTAACCACCAGAATCAGCCACCCTCCATTTCTGGTCTTAATCGGTTAAGCCATTACTACAACTTCTAGATCCGACTCTATTAGTGTGTCTAAACCAATAAAGTCGAGACCTTTAAGCCTTGGCTTGGCTGTAAAGGCTCCAACATCACATAACAACCTTTTATTCAAACTCAAGGACCTAGATCTCATGCATGGTGCAATACCCACGTCTAAGATGCCATTTTTATGAGTCTACAACTTCAATAGGTCAGAAATATGAAGTATCTAAGCTTATGGAGGCCATTTGCACAAATAGTCTCCACCTTTGGGACTTAAACCCTAGAAAATGACATCTTAAGCATACAACATGAACCAAGTGACAAGATCCGAACTTTTTACCTGAAAATGAAGCTTTAACCCTTACAAAGCTCAGATCTACACTTGAGCACCACTTCTAGCCTCTCCAACAATCTCTTCTTCTCCTTTGCAACCTTGGAATGGCACCACCAAGCTTAGAATACACACACAATGGCCAAAGAACGAAGGTACACTCTTTTTAGGGTTTCACTCTGAGGGATGGTGGCTGAGAAGTCCAGCCACACATTCCTTTTATAGCCCCTCCAAAGGAAATTAGGGTTTGGATCTGAATGAGTTACGTTGGGCGTAACCTTGGGTACGCCCCGCGTACCTGAGGGGGAACGCGTCCAAATGAGGCGCGCGTGTATGCGCAGCGTACACCTTGTACGCCCAGCGTACTCGCCTACCATGAAAACCCTAAATTATCAACTTAACTAAGATGCAAGGCCAAAAGAAGAATACCTGGATTTCGGGCTGTTACAATGAAGCTCGGTCGATCACCTCATAAAAGAAACGCTGACTCCAAAGCTCTCTCAAAATAAAAGTATTGGGAAATACTACTAGAGTACTCCCGTACGCTCCCGTAACTGACACACAAAATTTTCAAAAAGACTTTGTACAAGATAGTACTTCTGGCACATTATAGTACTCTGGTATGTGAAAGAATCGTACCCGAGAACATAATAGTACCCTGGCACAAGCAACACCCAAGACACAGAGCTTTGAAAAATACTTTGTACATAAAATGTACTTCTGTACGTAGGACGTACTCCACCGATCATCAGTCTCACCCCACACGTACTATTAATAAGAGACTACCCAAACTCCAATCTTAATTGAACTAAACATCCCATTTAAGTCTTAACAAATCACTAGGCAAACCTACAATGTTTATAATCAATTTTTGATACTATCTCCGTTTAGGAAACGCTAACTAGTGTATATGTGACAACCCGAAATTTCCATTCGGTCAAACCCTAAAAGTCAACCACTTTGTATCATAAGTCAATGTCATTATTTCTTAGTTTTAAGAAATATAAAGTTCGTTTGATTATTTTAATATTATTTTTAAACGAACGGGTGAAAGAAAGTTCCGTATCGGGTTTTGAATTTTAGAAACCGCAAACACTTCGCGTCTTAGAAATTCTCGACCAAACTTTTATGTTTGGGTTGCAAAATCACCCAAAAACTGCGAACTCATACCTATGTATGAGTTTACTCCCCAAGTCTAAGCCATTTGTGTTTACTCCCTAATTTCAGAAAAGAGTAAACTCCAAAAACTCTTTCAAGTATCATCCTAGATTTGATTCCAAATCTTCAAAGTTGTAAGTGTTCTAACCATTTCAAGTTAGAAAAACACTTAATCTAGTGTTTGTACATCTATTCATCCATTCATTTATGTATTTTTTCTAGATTTCCAAAACACCAATAACACCAAGAACACACACTAAGTGTTCTTGGCCTTTTACCTCAAATCAAGCCTCCTAATAGTAAGTACTTCCATCCTTGAGTGTTATTAAGCTAGTATTACATTTAAACATCAAGAAATTATGCCAAGAACACAAGGTTAGAGGTGTTCACGGTCCAAGAAGGTTCTTTGGCGGTAAACACCATAAATGGCACCAAAGTGTGCCTAAGTCCCTTGTTTAGCCCTAGTTGATGTTTAAGACTTACCTTGACATGTTTAAACCTGCCATTGATGTGTTTAAGCCTTGAAAAACACCAAATACAAACATTTATAGGTTTTTATGGTTTGGGGATCTCCCAAAACCGTAAACACCCTAAAGTGTGTTTAAATGAGTCATTTTCCTTCCTTAGGCCTAAAAACTAACTTAGACAATTACCTAGTTGTGTTAAGGACTTGAAAACATGGCAATACCCTTTTCCATAAGGGTTTACGGTAGTAAACCCAAAGGGAAATGACCATGAGGCCGTAAAATCCTCTAAGGAGTGTTTTTGTTGCCCTAGTCCCTTCCAAAGGCCAAACCACCTAGTAGAAATGCTTCAAAAGGCTTGTTAAACCACAAAACAACACATGGTCAATAGGACTAGAGTTTACAACCATAAACTCTAGAGTTTACTGCCGTAAACTTCTTGAGTTATGACCATCAAAACCGTAAACTCCAAGGGAGTTTACCCTTGAACTCCAAACACCCTAGCTTTGCCCTACCAACACTTAGATGCAACCTTGTGATCTTTAACACTCGAAACAAAGTGTTTTCATGTTCTAGAGTATCCCAACTTATTTTATTAGTTATAATTTGGCTAATTAGTTATATATATGTTCATTATATGATAACTAGGCTCGTGTGTGTGTACAAGTCTTCATTTGTCACCTAGCACCGTACCCGACACTTCAATCCAATCCACTCACCACAAGTGAGTTCATACCCCTTAACTAACCTTTGAAATACTTTTAAATGTTTTAAATGCTTTAATTGGGGGGGGGGGGGAGATACAAGTTGAATACTTATAGTTATTACATCAATCACATGTGATTAATAACTACAAAACCAATGATTTTATTACTATTCAAACTGTTTATCAAATTGTTTTACTTCAAACTGTTTTTACTTCAAACTGCTTTACAAACTCTTTTACTTATCAAATACTTTTACTTAAACTTTGTTATACTTATTATAAATTGCATACCCGTATATGTATACTTATATAAGCAATGTTTAAAAGGCTTAGGAAGGCCGTCCGCCCTATTTCCTTTTCGCGCTTGAGATGTGGTCTGGTGGGATATCGGTTAGCCGTCTAAAGGTCGTTTCAATATTAATAATATATCATGTCTACATATATAGTCATAAAACTTCTTCCATATTCATGCGTACTAGTTACATCATTAGTAAGTTACCATCGGGGTAGCACAGGATCATACTTCTACTATTGCTAGATCAATGAGTCAGTTCATTCATGAGTCAGTATTTATTACTATGAGAACATATACATTAAATTACTATGAGAACATATACAACTATACTAGAATAAGAACATATACAACTATACTAGAAGAAGAACATATACAACTATACTAGAGGAAGAACATAGACAACTATACTAGAGAGAGAACATATACAACGATACTAGAACGAGTAACAATACATTACATGTACATGAATACGTTGACAAAATTGTGATCCACTGTATCGGAGCATGCCTTAAATGTCATGGCCCGAGTTGTAGCCAGAGTCTCTTGGAGGGAGAGCGTGAGTTTGCGTATATATCTATACTGGATTGACTATCCTACACCTTGCTGCTAGCTACAGCTGGACCTGCAGGTCTGCGGGTACCAAACGTCATACCTTTTTACGACCTACATTTGTCGTTGTTACCTAGTCGATAGGATGGTACAATTAATCACATGATACCTTAATATAAATCCGATTTAAGGTAGTTAGTACAACAGTAGTTCCTATAATACAACACTACAGTACTACAATAATTTACCTTTTATATACATTTAGTGATCATTTCACTTAAACATCAATGTACAAACTATATTTTGTTAATGATAGTTACACTTGGGAAAATTACACACTTTTACGATAAACGAACATACAAAACAGTTACGCCTTGGTAGAAGGCTACTTTTAATAGAAAATATAGGTTTTTCTGAGAGATTCAAACTTTTACAAAGACTTACAAACATTCACATACTTTTATCACCAATGTTTACAAACTCATGTTTAAAACCACGTTCAAACGTTTTGACACAAACACCGAAACTAAATTACTTATGAACTCACCAGCTTAATGCTGATAAACTCTTTCAAAATAACTTGTATTCTCAGGTCGTCAGTAGACATGTACCGAGGCCAGCTTTTGAGAAGATAGAGCGCATTCAAGACTCATCTTATTATTTTGATTTACTTTTTGGTGTCTATAACTGTACATAACACACTTGTATTAAAATTATATATTTAATGCAATGGATGATGTTGTTTGCTTATTTATTGTTATACTGTGTTGTGATACTTTACATGACGTCCTCCGCCCTAGAACGTTTCCGCCGTTCTTGGTTTTGGGGTGTGACAGTATACTTAACACAAGGTTTTAAGTAATAGTATCATATATACACATCTTAACACATAAAAGATATACTAACTATAAACCCATTTGGGATTAAAACACTTTGACCAAGAGTCTATACTTTAAATATTAAAATATTTAATTAAGTATAGTAGTCTGCATTCATACTAAAATCAGTGTCACAATGACAAGAACAAAAGTATTACGATTGTTAAAAATCACAAATGAGCTCAGGGATGTATGGTCAGTACTGGGAATGGCATAGCCTGATCAACTATGCTGGTCCGATGAGTGATTAGCATATGCCCTACAATGGTTGTGATATGTTAACAAGTCTAAAAACTTACCAACAATACCACAAGGAGATCAGTAGAACCTAAACTTAAAATACTATAGGGGTATTTTGTGATACTACAAGCTACTTATATACTATATTCTTATACCTCTCTTCTCGCGTAGATTTAAATGTATGGATTCCATCATGGCGACCCGTACTTCCCAAATGAAGGCAATGCTGGGTGAATCGAAGAAGAGCCCAAAGATGAGCATCCAATCCCTTTGGATGATCACCTCGCAGAAGGCTTTTCTGATGGATCTGACTCTGAGCCTGAAGTCAACAACCTACCGCCAGTAGGTCAAGCCCCAAACAACAACCCTCAACCAGCTTTCCCAGGTCCTACACCCTTGTGGGCAACCAACTTGAATCGCTGGAGCGACGAACAGGGTCAACCCTTACCTTATTTTGGGGACTGAAGCTTTTACAACCTCAGCGAAGGTGGCTCTACGGATCGAGATATGCCCGTCATTGTCCGCAGAATAGCTCGTAATGTTGAGCAAGGTTGAGCAGCCATCGATCGGGTCATGGAGATTGATGCCAACTCTGGTGCCAACACAGTCCGTATCCGCCGTCTTGAAGAAGAAGTGGAAAGGACCAGGAGAACCAATGAGACCCTGCAGCAACAGCTGGCTGCCTCCTGAGCGGAAGTCATGGAACTTCGAGCCCGTCAGAGGGCTCATGAACGACACCTTCAAGAAGTGGTTCGTCAAGTGGAAGACATCAGGGTTCGCCCGAGGAATTCCCATCGCCATTAGAAGATGTCTAGTACATCTTTATCTTTTGGTTAAGGAATAGCCTTTAGTGCTCTAAGTAGCACTTGTCTGTAAAATATTCCTAACTTTCAGTACTCTAACTAGGAATCTAGGAACTATCAAACTTTCCGTATGATATGATGTAAGACCTACTGTTAGGTCGATTTTCCCTGAACTTATTACATCAGTAATACCAGTATTATTGACAACCACCTAATATGTGAGAAAAATCTGTACACTTGTGTTTTCCTACTAATCTTCTTTGTTGTGATCTCAAACACTCATTCAACTTTTGGGCTATGGTTAGTTAGTCCATGTGTCACTCTCACCCCACTTACAATTGATTCTTACCATTGTGTTTATCTTTATAAACTTATAGTTAAAAGATGACTCCTCGCAAATCTCCCAGGAATAACCCTGCACCTCCACCTCCTCCCCCTCTGGTCATCGATATTGCAGCCCTGAATGCTGCCGTAGCTGCAGTAGTGGAAACTGCCATGGCTCAGTATCACTCTACTGATGCCAGCAAAGGTGGAACCCCTGTTGACTCTATTCCTGCTGAAATCCTTGTGCGCTCGAGAGAGTGCTCCTACAAGGATTTCACCAACTACAAGCCGAAGTCCTTTCAGGGAACCGGCAGAGTCATTTCCCTCTCGCAATGGGTCGAGAAGACTGAATTAGTCTTCGAAATTTGTTCGTGCCCTGCTGCGAGCAAAGTCAAATATGCTGCATGCACCTTTGAAGGAAAAGCCCTGACGTGGTGGAACGGCCACGTTAAAGCACTAACTCTCGTAGTGGCGAATGACATGGGTTGGGAAACCATGAAGGACCTCATGATAGAGGAAAACTGCCCGAGGGGCGAAATCCAGAAATTGGAGCATGATCTGTGGAGCCTAACCATGAAGGGCTCCAACATAGTCGCATATACTGCCATATTCAGTGAACTGGTGTCCTTCTGCCTCAATATGGTTCCCACTGAAGGGAAAAAGATCAAGAGGTACATATAGGGGCTAGTGCCTCTGTATCAGGGGAATATCCTATCATCAAACCCTACTACCTTCGACAGTGCCAAGCAACTGGCACAAAGACTCATTGACCATGGGGTCAAAGCCCCAGCAGCAACAACAACCCTAGCCATCTCGGAACCCTCCAAATCTGTTGACACTAAGCGGAAGTTCTGGGAGGAGAAGAAGAAATAGCGAGCTGCCAAAAAGTAGCAAATTGTGGCAGTGCATGCCGCAATAACCCCTGCTACTGCTACTACTCCGGTGGGGCAGTACGCTGGAAGTTTGCCTAAGTGCAACAAATGCAACTACCACCACAACGGCCCCTACCGTGAAATGCAGTGCTCTAACTAAAACGGGAAAGGACACACAATCTGTTTCTGTAAATCTCCGGCGAGGCCGATCGCCCAAGTCCCCGGCTCTGGCGTGAGCCCGACCTGCTATGGATGTGGTGAAGCAGGCCACTATAAGAGGGACTGCCTTAAAGCGAAGAATGCTGGCGGAGCAGGGAGGGTACTAGCAATAGGCCATGGGGAAGCAGTTGCTGACCCGACAGTGGTGACTGGTACGTTCCTCCTCGATAACTCCTATGCATGCTTTCTGTTCGATAGTGGAGCGGAGCGAAGCTTCGTGAACCACAAATTTGCTCGCATGCTTAAACAACAACCTCACACACTTAAAGAACAATTCACAGTAGAAATGGATAATGGAAAAACTAAAAGCACAAATAGCATATACTTAGGTTGTACCCTAACTCTAGATAACCATTCATTCCCAATCGACCTTATGTCGGTCTCGATTAAAAGCTTCGACGTTATCATCGACATGGATTGGTTGATTCTTCATCACGCCGACATCATGTGCTACGAGAAAGCAGTCCGTCTAAACCTCCCGTCTAACGAAACTCTTATCGTCTACGACGACAAACCCGGTGCGAGTCTTCGTGTTATATCAAGTATTCAAGCACAGAAGTATCTACGTAAAGAATACCATGCATTCCTTGCTCACGTCGTCGATGCAAGCCTTGAAACGAAAGAACTAAAGAACATCCCAGTAGTGAGCGACTTTCCCGACATCTTCCCGGAAGAGCTACCAGGATTACCTCCGCAGCGACAGGTCGAGTTCAGAATCGACTTAGTCCCAGGAGCTACCCCAGTAGCCAAGTCGCCCTACCGATTAGCACCAGCAGAGATGCAGGAACTATCTGGTCAACTGAACGAACTGCTCAGCAAGGGCTTTATAAGACCAAGTTTCTCGCCTTAGGGAGCACCGGTCTTGTTCGTTAAGAAGAAAGACGGATCATTCTGTATGTGTATCGACTATAGAGAACTCAACAAACTAACGGTCAAAAATCGATACCCTCTGCCTCGCATAGACGATCTTTTTGACCAACTGCAAGGGGCGAACTACTTTTCCAAAATTGATCTAAGATCCAGATATCACCAGTTACGAGTGCTAGAGGAGGACGTTCCAAAGACAGCCTTCCGAACTCGTTACGGACACTACGAGTTCGTGGTGATGCCATTCAGATTGACCAATGCGCCCGTAGTTTTCATGGATCTGATGAATAGAGTATCTCGACCTTACTTAGATCAGTTCGTCATTGTCTTCATCGATGACATCCTAATCTACTCCCGAAGTAAGGAAGAGCATGGCGATCATCTGCGACAAGTTGTAGAAACTTTACGAGCGGAGAAGCTCTATGCGAAGTTCTCTAAATGTGAATTTTGGATCCGAAGAGTCGAATTCATAGGACACGTGGTAAGCGAAGAGGGGATCCACGTGAACCCATCCAAAATTAAGGCCATTGAGAACTGGTCAGCACCGAAGACACCTACAAAAATTCGTCAATTTCTAGTCCTCGCTGGCTACTACCGTAGGTTCATACAGAACTTCTCCCAAATTGCGAAACCTCTTACAACACTAACCTAGAAAGGCGTAGCCTTTGACTAGGAAGGGAAACAGGAGAGAGCGTTCCAAACGCTCAAGCGAGATTTGTGCACCGCACCAATACTATCCCTCCCCGAAGGGATAGAAGACTTCGTAGTCTATTGCGATGCATCGAATCAAGGGCTCGGGTGTGTTCTGATGCAGCGAGGTAAGGTCATCGCTTATGCCTTGAGACAGCTGAAGACACACGAAGTTAACTACACGACCCACGATCTTGAGCTAGGAGCAGTTGTGTTTGCTCTGAAGATCTGGAGACATTACTTGTACGGAACGAAAAACACTATCTTTACCGACCAGAAGAGTTTGCAACACATATTCGATTAGAAGGAGCTCAACATGGTCGAGCTACTCAGTGACTACGAATGCGAAATTCGTTATCATCCGGGTAAAGCCAACATAGTAGCAGACGCCCTAAGTCGGAAGGAATATTCTGGTTGAAGAGTCAAGTCGTTGACAATGACTATCCATTCACACTTGTCTAAGAAAATTCAGGCGGCCCAGCTTGAAGCCATGAAACCTGAAAACATGACGAGTGAATCCCTTAGAGGAATGGATAAAAATTTAGAAGCCAAGGGTGGCGGAGCCTTATATTTCATGAACCAGATCTGGACACCGAAGCACCATGGTTTCCGAGACTTGGTCATGACCGAGGCGCACAACACTCGGTATTCCGTCCACCCAGGTTCAGATAAGATGTATCTGGATCTCAAAAAGCAATATTGGTGGCCTAATATGAAAGCAGAGATTGCTACCTTCGTAAGTAAATGCCTTACTTGCGCAAAGGTTAAAGTCAAGTACCAGAAGCCCTCCGGTTTACTACAACAACCAGAGATTCCAGAATGGAAGTGGGAGCGGATCACTTTGGATTTCATAAC
The DNA here is from genome assembly GCF_051521515.1 of Lactuca serriola. NCBI lineage: Eukaryota > Viridiplantae > Streptophyta > Magnoliopsida > Asterales > Asteraceae > Lactuca > Lactuca serriola. The sequence goes on along the minus strand of NC_136410.1, from coordinate 220,656,021 downwards.
CAAGTTGCCCAAGACAACGGGTGGACTTGATACCATATGGGTCATCATCGATAGGTTGACCAAGTCTGCGCACTTCCTGCCTATCAAAGAAACTAACAAGATGGAGAAGCTTATGAGAACATACATAAGTGAAATCGTACGACTACATGGTGTACCTATATCCATTATCTCCGATAGAGATAGTAGGTTTACCTTAAGATTCTGGAAATCGCTACAACATTCCCTAGGAACAAGGCTGGACATGAGCACAGCCTACCATCCACAGACTGACGGACAAAGTGAGAGGACCATCCAAACACTGGAAGATATGTTGAGATCCTGTGTGATTGACTTTGGGAAGGCATGGGATACTCATTTACCCCTTGTCGAGTTTTCCTACAATAACAGTTATCACACGAGCATCAAGGCTGCTCCATTTGAAGCCCTCTATGGACGAAAGTACAGATCCCCTCTATGCTGGGCTGAAGTGGGTGATACCCAATTAGCCAGGGGGCAAGTTTCTTACAGTACTCTCACAGGCCTAGAAATCATTCGGGAAACGACAAAGAAGATCGTTCAGATCTGTGAACGATTGAAAGCCTATAGAGACCGACAGCAGAGCTACGTTGATAAGCGAAGGAAACCTTTGGAGTTCCAGGTGGGAGACCGAGTCCTTCTTAAAGTCTCAACCTGGAAAGGCTTGATACGCTTCGGTAAGCGTGGGAAGCTTAATCCGAGATATATAGGACCCTTTGAGATTCTCGCAAGAATCGGCCCTGTAGCTTACAAACTCAATCTACCCGACGAACTTCGTAACGTACATTCTACATTCCACGTATCTAACATGAAAAAGTGTCTGTACGACGAGACTCTTGTAATCCTACTCGATGAGATCGAGATCAACGAGAGCCTCAACTTCGTGGAAGAACCAGTAGAGATCATGGACCGAGAAGTCAAGCAGACGAAGCAAAGCCGTATCCCGATTGTGAAGGTTCGCTGGAACACCAAGCGAGGACCGGAATTCACATGGGAGCGTGAGGATCAGATGAAACTGAAATACCCTCATCTTTTTGCTTAGTTATTTGTAACTACTTTAATTGTTTAGACTTTAATTTCGGGACGAAATTCCCTTTAACAGGGGTAGGATGTGATAACCCGAAATTTCCATTCGGTCAAACCCTAAAAGTCAACCACTTTGTATCATAAGTCAATGTCATTATTTCTTATTTTTAAGAAATATAAAGTTCGTTTGATTATTTTAATATTATTTTTAAACGAACGGGTGAAAGAAAGTGCCGTCTCGGGTTTTGAATTTTAAAAACCGCAAACACTTCACGTCTTAGAAATTCCCGACCAAACTTTTATGTTTGGGTTGAAAAATCACCTAAAAACCATGAACTCATACCTATGTATGAGTTTAATCCCCAAGTCTAAGCCATTTGTGTTTACTCACCAATTTCACAAAAGAGTAAACTCCAAAAACTCTTTCAAGTATCATCAATTCATTTATGTATTTTGTCTAGATTTCCAAAACACCAAGAACACACACTAAGTGTTCTTGGCCTTTTAGCTCAAATCAAGCCTCCTAATAGTAAGTACTTCCATCCTTGAGTGTTATTAAGCTATTATTACATTTAAACATCAAGAAATTATGCCAAGAACACAAGGATAGAGGTGTTCACGGTCCAAGAAGGTTCTTGGGCCGTAAACACCATAAATGGCACCAAAGTGTGCCTAAGTCCCTTGTTTAGCCCTAGTTGATGTTTAAGACATACCTTGACATGTTTAAACCTTCCATTGATGTGTTTAAGCCTTGAAAAACACCAAATACCAACATTTATAGGTGTTTACGGTTTGGGGATCTCCCAAAACTGTAAACACCCTAAAGTGTGTTTAAATGAGTCATTTTCCTTCCTTAGGCCTAAAAGCTAACTTAGACAATTACCTAGTTGTGTTAAGGACTTGAAAACATGGCAATACCCTTTTCCATAAGGGTTTATGGTAGTAAACCCAAAGGGAAATGACCATGAGGCCGTAAACTCCTCTAAGGAGTGTTTTTGTTGCCCTAGTCCCTTCAAAAGGCCAAACCACCTAGTAGAAATGCTTCAAAAGGCTTGTTAAACCACAAAACAACACATAGTCAATAGCACTAGAGTTTATGACCATAAACTCTAGAGTTTACTACAGTAAACTCCTTCAGTTATGACTATCAAAACCGTAAACTCCAAGGGAGTTTACCCTTGAACTCCAAACACCCTAGCTTTGCCCTACCAACACTTGGATGCAATCCTTGTGAGCTTTAACACTTGAAACAAAGTGTTTTCATGTTCTAGAGTGTCCCAACTTATTTTATTAGTTATAATTTGGCTAATTAGTTATATATATGTTCATTATATAATAACTAGGCTCGTGCGTGTGTACAAATCTTCATTTGTCACCTAGCACCGTACCCGACACTTCAATCCAATCCACTCACTACAAGTGAGTTCATACCCCTTAACTAACCTTTGAAATACTTTTAAATGTTTTAAATGCTTTAATGGTGGGGGGGATACAAGTTGAATACTTATAGATATTACATTAATCACATGTGATTAATAACTACAAAACGAATGTTTTTATTACTACTCAAGTTGTTTTACTTCAAACTGTTTTTACTTCAAACTGCTTTACAAACTCTTTTACTTATCAAATAGTTTTACTTAAACTTTGTTATACTTATTATAAATTGCATACCCGTATATGTATAGTTATATAAGCAATGTTTAAAAGGCTTAGGAAGGCCGTCCGCCCTATTTCCTTTTCGCGCTTGAGATGTGGTCTGGTGGGATATCGGGTAGCCGTCCGAAGGTCATTTCAATATTAATAATATATCATGTCTACATATATAGTCATAAAACTTCTTCCATATTCATGCGTACTAGTTACATCATTAGTAAGTTACCATCGGGGTAGCACAGGATCATACTTCTACTATTGCTAGATCAATGAGTCAGTTCATTCATGAGTCAGTATTTATTACTATGAGAACATATACATTAAATTACTATGAGAACATATACAACTATACTAGAATAAGAACATATACTACTATACTAGAAGAAGAACATATACAACTATACTAGAGGAAGAACATAGACAACTATACTAGAGAGAGAACATATACAACGATACTAGAACGAGTAACAATACATTACATATACATGAATACGTTGACAAAATTGTGATCCACTGTATCGGAGCATGCCTTAAATGTCATGGCCCGAGTTGTAGCCAGAGTCTCTTGGAGGGAGAGCGTGAGTTTACGTATAGATCTATACTGGATTGAGTATCCTACACCTTGCTGCTAGCTACAGCCGGACCTACAGGTCTGTAGGTGCCAAACGTCATACCTTTTTACGACCTACATTTGTCGTTGTTACCTAATCGATAGTATGGTACAATTAATCACATGATACCTTAATATAAATCCGGTTTAAGGTAGTTAGTACAACAGTAGTTCCTATAATACAACACTATAGTACTACAATAATTTACCTTTTATATACATTTAGTGATCATTTCACTTAAACATTAATGTACAAACTATATTTTGTTAATGATAGTTACACTTGGGAAAATTACACACTTTTACGATAAACGTGTTGGATATAGTGTCTAAGTCCATAACTTTATTTGGTATGTACTTGACCCAACCTGACATGGTCCATTTGGGTTTCATGGCATTGCAATACTTGGATAGACTCAATGAGAGAATAAGGCACTTATGATTATTAATATATTATAAGTTCTAATATATTAATAATAGTATTATTTAATTAGTATTGATCAAGTATTAATTTAGTATTAATTTGGTGATCAAAGTGAGACTAATTAAATATATAAGGGTTGATTATGACAATCATCAATTCTTTTATGGTGGATTAATGATCCATGGTTTATGGGTTATGGATGTCACACTCCAAAACCGGAACGGCGGAAACGTTCTGGGGTGGATGACGTCATGTCAAGTATCACAACACATGCATATAGTAATCAAAGTACAACAAAACATTGCATTAATAGTAATAATTTTACATGGTTACATTACATAGTATCAAAGTAATACAAGCAACATATATAAAGTGCAGCAAGGTACTTAGGCCATCTTCATCAGCAACTCCGGGGATGTACCTGTCTAATTGCTTACCTAAGATTACAAGTTATTTGAAAAGCGAGTATCAACATTTTTACAAATGCTGGTGAGTTCATAAGTATTTAGTGTCATTTAGTCAAATAACTTTAATAAGTAGTAGTTTAAGTTTTTTCAGTGCTTCAGTGTCCTTTCCAGAAAATCCTATATTTTCTTTAAATAAAGCAGCCTTCTACCAAGACTGTTTCAGTGCATTGTGGTAAGAGGTAGTTTTCCCTTAATTGCTATTGTTATCAAAATACTGAATTTGATTATTAAAGAAAGCAGGAGACATCAGGGAATAACATATGCCTCAGCAGTGAGGACTGCTGACTAAGGCAAAGAATCATTGACTCCAGGAGGGTATCGAACTGACGACACGCCTGGTTCAGTCTAACAAAGGGGAGACATAGACCCCAGAAGGTACCAAATGAAAGGTACAGCTGGTAAGGTCTAAAACAGTAAATATAGACCGAAGACGATACCAAATGAAAGGTATCTCTCACAAGGTCAGAACAAAGACTATAGCCCCCAGACAGTATCAAATGAAAGATACAGCTAGCAAGGTCGAAACAGAGACTATAGACCCCAGACAGTATCAAATGAAAGATACAGCTAGCAAGGTCGAAACAGAGACTATAGACCCCAGACAGTATCAAATGAAAGATACAGCTAGCAAGGTCGAAACAGAGACCATAGACCCCAGACAGTATCAAATGAAAGATACAGCTAGCAAGGTCGAAACAGAGACTATAGACCCCAGACAGTATCAAATGAAAGATACAGCTAGCAAGGTCGAAACAGTGTGACCCTGAAAAGTGACATCAGCATACAGTGTAAATTGCTGACGAACATACCGTTACCTTAAAGCCATGAATTATAAGGTAACCCAGGATACTCGTAACCATACTGACTAGAGTTCCAGACGCCCTACAAGCATCTATATAATGTGACATTTGTCACCCCTTGGGTTGGTGAGCCGTGACTGTAGCTAGCAGTCGGGGTGCGGGGGTGTCAATCCCGTATAGGCCTATACACATAATGTCCGCTCTCCCTACAGGAGACTCTGGTTACCAACTAGACGACGGAGAAGGCCGCGTCCCAAAGATGCATCCCAAATAGAGGATAGTGTTTTTCTAGAGGGGAGTGGGTTTCTAATGTAAGTGATATTCTAGAGGTAAAGACTTTCAAACAGTGGGTAGTGTGTTTCTATAGTAAGTGTAGAATGGAGGTAGAGATTCTTAACTGACTTGACTAGAAAATTTTCCGGTATGTCCATACTCATATACATAGTATTTAACTAATGAACCAAACGACCTTCGGACGGCTACCCGATCCCACCAGACCACATCTCAACGAAGAAAAGGAAATAGGGCCGACGAGCCTTCCTAAGTCTTTCAATCATTACTTATATATACCTATATAAGCACGGACATACATCTAATTATGACTAAGTGCGTTTTACGTAGAAGTGATCCTTGTGAAGTAGTAGCGCCTAATAAGTGAAGTAAAAGCGTTCGCAAGTGAAGTAGAAGTGTCGCACAAGTATAAGCGTATCATGAAGTAGAGGCGACAATAAGTGAAGCGAAAGCGTATCAAGTATAAGTGAAATAGAGTTGTTATCAAGTATAAGCGAAGAAGGATCGTATCACTAAGTAAGAGGATGAATAAGTATAAGCGTTATCAGGTATAAGTGACTTCAGGTATAAGCGAAAGCATTACAGAGTAGGAGTATAGAATAAGTATAAGTGAAGCAGCGGTATCTAATAATTAAAAGTATTCATGAAAACCCTTGAAGACTTTATTACTCAGGAAACATCTCATTTGTATTCTTTGACAAAATAGGTGTGAAAACCTTTAGAAATCTTTTATAAATCAGTTTGAAAATGAATCTTTGGTAAGCTATGAAAGTAAGAACTTGAATAATTTAAAAACCCTTTTTGAAAGCCATTTACAGTGTCCTACTCGGTAAAACAGTGTATGGTGGTAAAATCTTGTGCATGCGGGTTATTAAACACATGTGATGGATATGATAACTGGCATGTTTAACTTGTAATCCCCCCCTATAAAACGTTTAAAAGCATTTAAAAGGTTCATTCAGGGGTATGAACTCACCTGGTGTAAGTAGGTCCGACGGTAGTGTCGTTTAGGCGTTCGGGGTCACGCAAGGACTTGAACACACACAAGGACCTATTTTAACATATGATAACATATGTTCACATATAATTAGCATATAATATACTAATTAAACAATTATACACACTCAAAGGAGTGGAAAACACTCCCGGTTGAGTGTTTGGGGTCCCGGGTAGCGTTTAAGGGTGCTAAGGGTCTCCTATCAGCTGTGGGACTTTGCTATACTCACATATCTAGTGTGTAAAGGGGTTTAAAGCATCAATATGGAACAAAAAAGGAGCTTACAGCCCAACCTAAGGGAGTTTACGGCCGTAAACTCCCAAGGTCAATTTCTTGGGTGTTTGATGCTTCTAGCTTGTTCATAGAATTATTCTAAGCACTTTTCCTCAAAGGAATGATCGGATTTGAGGCTTCTAAGGGTACTTTATAGGAGTTTACGGCCTAGGAACTCTCCCAAGGGAGTTTACGGCCGTAAACTCTCAATCTTTGGGTTTAGTGAAGTTTTAAGCCCCTAATGCCTTTCTAGTGATTTCTAATGAAGTGTGATGCCATTTTGGGTGATTAAAACCAACATTTGAGGGGGGTTTTGGGGAGTTTACGGCCTAGATAATGCTTGGGCCGTAAACTCCAAGAAATCCCTCATTTTTCTTGTGTTTAAGCCCTTAATTCCATTCTAGCATTTTATAGAAATAGCCTATGGTCATTTGGGGGGCAAAAACTACAATTTTGGGCATGAATTAGGGTGTTTACGGCCTTGACCATGTCTGGGCCGTAAACTCCTTTCTTTAATTCATTTTGGAGTGTTTCAAGGGTCTAAACTCAAGAGGATAAGTCCCTAAATTATGTAATAAGACCTAGGATGAGTTTGGGAGTGTTTTGGGGCACTTTTGACACGATTTTGAGGAGTTTACGGCCTAAGCTTGTGCTTGGGCCGTAAACTCTTGTTTGAGTCCTAAAATCATGCATTTTAATGTTTAAACACCCCTAGGTTATATCCCCTAATTATTTCCAAGCTTATGGACAAGTTTAGAGGCATGTTTGGCACCATTTTAGGGGTTTACGGCCCTAGAATGTTCTTGGGCCGTAAAATCCTTATACCATGCCTTATTGGATGATTTTTGGGCTATAAACATGAATCACTATGTTTAGGATAAGCTAGGGTAGGAGGACTTACAATTTGGAAGCGTTTGGTCGCGAATTCGGGGCGAAAACGGGTCTAGAGAGAAAGTATAGAGAGAGAGTGTAAAAAGTCTCCAATGGACTCCACTCACCCATATATAGGTTTCACAGTCGGGGCTCAGTGAAATTTTACCCGATACTGCCGTTAAACGGGGCTTTTGGTCTCACCCGATTTAGTGGTCGTAATAATAAAACTTGACATTTTCCAAATGAATGAAAATGTGTGTCCTGTGTTTTTATTTCCTTTTATCACAACTTAACGGCATGTTAAAGGTAATCAAATGGAATGTTTATTAAATTGATGCCCTCTAATTAATGGAACTTTTATACAATGGAATATTCCGTTAACGGTAACGGGGAAATGTAACGGGACAACTTGGGTTGTCACATCATCCCCCCGTTAGAGGGAATTTCGTCCCGAAATTCAAGTCTAGACAAGGAAGTAGGTATGAAGGGCCAAGTAGAGATGAGGGAGTACTTCCTATACGGTTGCCCTCGCATTCCCAAGTGATTTCTAGTCTGTGTTTGTCATTCTCACAGATCTTCACATACGGGGTGCGCATTCCGTCTAGTGTAGCTAGCGGTTTCCGACTGGTGTATCTATGAAGTCAGGGTTCTCGATGGATTCTATCAAGATGAGTGAGGTACGAAAAGTGTTGTCGGGAAATCACGTATCAAGTCTAAGAAGTGGATCGATCGGGTGTGAATCTGGTGGCATATCTGAAGGTAGTGGCAGCCTGGAAAGGGTTGGACCAATCCTCCATGAGTATTCTCGGATGGTCCTACGCTCTCGGAAGGGTAGAGCCTTTCAGTACTTAGAACATAGTGCACTTCTATGGCAAGATCATCACTGGCGTGATCGCCGTTCCGAAGTTCCTAACGTTCTCTCTCGTACTGGTAGTGTAGTCCTTCGGGCGGGTTCTTAGGAATCTCAAGGGGTCTTTGGTTTCGTGTTTCCTGCCATCTGGCTGATAGAGGCTTTCTAGATCGTCAAGTGGGTTGCGTGACTATGGTCATTGGTTTGCTATAGAGTGTCTATCTCAAGCTTGTGCAAAATGGACCTGCACTAACGACGCTTGAGATACAGAAACCCTGAGAATCGGGGAGATAGGGTTTCACCAGACGAGTGTTGGACTATCTCGCGAGGTGGTTCTACTATCTCTGCTTGAGATAGTATTCGAGAAACACCTATTAGTCCAAGGAATCTCTAAGGAGGTGGTTTATTCTAGCGTGGAAAGTGCGTGTTCCTGCATAATCCTTCGACTAACACCAAAGCTGGTGTCGAGTCTATAATCTCATCGGGATCCGGGTCATGAGATTTAACGCAACTACCTTCGCACTTGACCAAGTATTCTTGGCTGCGAAGGTTACCCTATGGTTCTCGATATCCTAGTATTCACTTCAGAGAATGAAGTCTATCGTCTACGGGGTGACGACGATTTTCTCCTTGCGAGAGGGTGGAGGATGATAGGCACTACCTGCCTATAACTGGGTGGGCAAGGTGCCTGAGTAATGCGAGCATCCACTGCAACTACTCTCCCGAAGGTTCTGAGTTTTCTCGGTCTAAGCCAAATCTAGTGGGTATAAGGTCTCTTCACTCGGAACTTTACTAGTTCATCCCGCAGTGGTTCTCTTGACTTCGGCTCCTATGTTATGAAATAGGGTGAAAGTGTTTTGCGAAGAGGTTCATGGTAGAACTCATGCTTGGCTTAACCGTCAATACTTGATGGATGCCAACAGTATACCTGGTCATAGTGGCCAGCCTCATGAGTTCTATTCTCTGGGTTCACGAACCTGATGTGCGAGGTGAGAAGGGTCTCCCAGGGGACTCTACGGAGTATGCCTCGGATGGTTGCCGTTTTCTGAGGTATCTGCAGTGCCTTTCACTTCGGTGCTCATTTGACTACGAGGGGTCGGTCGACGGCGCGGGGTACCCTCACTTGGGTACTTCGGGAGGTTTGAAATAAGAGAGACGGTTGACGGATCGCATTAGGTGTGATTATTTGTGTTAGGTTCGGGTTCGGAAGAACCTTTAGTTGCCAATATGGCTATGGATAAAGCTCACAACACTAAGAATGTACACATGGTTGCACGAAGTCAAACCGTGCTCAATAGAGTCGTCGAAGTTGGCACACTTCGACAGGATATAAAGTGAAGATCGATAGAGTCATCTGCCGAATAGGCACACAAGTTCTAGGCGTCTCAAGTTTCGTCCTCTGTATTGCTAACGCGGATACTTGGACCGATTAGAGTCGACGCGGAACTATAGAGAGTTCTAAGTGCTTCCGAATAGAGTATCTTTTCTTGAATGGATTCTCACGAGGCATTTCTATAATCGCCTCACATATACAAGTCATGTATATTTAAGGTGGGGAGGACTGTTGACTGAGCGACCCCGCCCTAAATCCACAACCAAACGAGGAACAGGAAATGAGGCGGCATTCGCTCACTCTAGGTCTGTCCATCTTAGATATACATGGCCGTAACGTATATGTTTAGCCACTATAGTTTTACCTAATGAATTTTAAATTTTACAACAGTGTTGCGACTTTCGCCTTACTGGAAAGAATTTATATTTGAATTAGTCTTTTATTGTTCTTAGCTTAGTTATCCGAGATCGAGAGACGTACCAAAATCTAACGAGTTTCCTTGCTTCTTCTCCCTAAGCAGTAGTGTCAGGCTCCTTCTGTGTCTTTATCTTTCTCTTCGGTTGGGCAGTCCCTCTTAAAGTGTCCCATTTTACCACATAGGTGGCAAACTGTACGGGTCGCCACATTGGTGGTTGATGTAATGAGCTCAACCGGGGTTCTGCAGACGCGAGCAGTATGCCCCAGCATGTGGCACCTAGCACAATAGAGTTCCCGGCAGGCACCATGATGATGGTAACTGCACTTGCTGCAGTGGGGAAGGTCTCCTAGGTATGGTCTTCTTGAGGTCGGGAGGGAAGGATTGACAGGGGTATCGACTGCCTCAGCTTGTTGCCCTTCGGAAGGTCTTGGAGCCGAGGTACTTCCCTCCTCTATCTTGAGTTTTCTCTTTAGTGGGTTCAGTGGGGGTTCTCGGGTGGCTAAGAGTGGAAGTGTTGGTTGTTGCTGTCCATTGCCAGGATTGGAAATCCCGACAGGGCCCTTGCTAACATTGGCGTTGTTAGCATTCAGGTGAGCCATGACAGCTGCTACGGCTGCTGAGACTGCAGCTTGGAACGTAGCTTCATCGAATAAGAGAGTAGGTTTCTTGCTTGCGGATTGGTTACGCTTCTTCGGTGGCATGGTTTTCCTACACGGAAAGGAATTCAAAGAAATGAGAGACGACGAATAACCCTGGACATTTCTATCCTGAACGCATTAGGCGTAGATTTTTCCCGTGCCACTGGTACTGGTTGTCTGAGTGTCGACCTACATCCCTATGATGCAGTCCTGGTAATCAAGGTAGGTGTATAAGTATCGAAAAAGGTCATAAGATGCGAGTCGTTCCTACTAAGTTACCTTTATACTGGGAAAGGTTTCACTCTCCGACCTGGAGAGATTTGAGAACGGTTCGGAACGAAATCGTGGAAAGAGAGGCTCACAAGGGCAGATAGCTAAAATTTTATCAATTAGAGATGCGGGGATCCGCCCTAATCGTGTATCTGGCAACGGGAAACGACGATTTACCTAACACATAGCGTGAGTAGTGTAACCACTAACTCACTAAATTGCATTATTTTAAGGGTGAATTATCATGACGAATACGAGGAAGAGACAATTCCCGGGTTCCATGTACTAGCTCCCCCGGTCTGCCTCGTATCTTTGACTGGAATCGGCGTTGGCTTCCTTCGGGTAGTTTCCTAGGGTTCTCTTCTTGTATGGACATATCGAATTTCTACTCCGCCTTCCTTCTGATTCCAACTGTGGGTGTCATCACTACATGATGGATGACTGGGAATCTCCGAAGTTTAGGCGAATCTCCCACCACTGTCCCTAAGAGAATATGGGCACTGGGTGCATTCAATAGTCTTGACCCAGTTCATTCATTTCCGAACAAGAAATCTTCTCAATGAATCTCCTCGGGGTCGGAATCAACTCTTCTGTCAAGCACTGAAGTGGGTAGGGTTTTCTACAGGGTTCGCGCGAGAATGGAAATGTCTAAAGAATCCTAAGGGATTATTAACATTTCACTGTATGATCCATATCAAGTCCTGCTACGATCACACAGGGTATACAAATCATATATAGCTTAGATCCGATAGGCCTTCGAATATGTGATACTACTCCAGAACCACATCCCAACGAGGAAAAGGAAATAGAGCGAAACCACACATTCTCAGCCTATGGGGTCCTTATTATATATAACCTTGGGAGTACACCCTCTGTAGTTGTAGGTATATCAATAAGGATCTTTTTAGTTATTCACGCAAGGTTGCTTATGTATTCTAAAATACCCCTATGGTATTTTAATTCTTGTTTGAGTCTTATCTTCTTATTATGATTCTGGGATTAGTGTGGATCTTTTAGCGTTCTAAAATACTCCTATAGTATTTTAACTTTATGTTTGGCTCTAGAATTCCTATTTGGTAAGTTTCAGATCTGCTGCACACCACTATCACTCCCGAGCACACGTTCATCGCATCTCGGATAAATGTAGTTGATCAGGTTACATTTATCCCAGCTTACGATTACATAACTGCCCAGGTTTGACTGTAGTGCTCAACATCCGAAGACTTTTATTCTTGTTTTTCTTGTGATACTTTTGTTCAAGTGTTTAGATTCTGGATGTTATTATACTTTGGTAAAATATGGTTATATTTTTAAGTATAATTCTTGGTCAGAGTGTTTTATCCCATTATATTTATAGGCTGTATATCTTCTATGAATTGATATACTTAGCTCACTATAAACAATGCTCTGATACCAATCTGTCACACCCCAAAACCGGAACGGCGGAAACGTTCTGGGGTGGATGACGTCATGTCAAGTATCACAACACATGCATATAGTAATCAAAGTACAACAAAACATTGCATTAATAGTAATAATTTTACATGGTTACATTACATAGTATCAAAGTAATACAAGCAACATATATAAATTGCAGCAAGGTACTTAGGCCATCTTCATCAGCAGCTCCGGGGATGTACCTGTCTAATTGCTTACTTGAGATTACAAGTTATTTGAAAAGCGAGTATCAGCATTTTTACAAATGCAGGTGAGTTCATAAGTATTTAGTGTCATTTAGTCAAATAACTTTAATAAGTAGTAGTTTAAGTGTTTTCAGTGCTTCAGTGTCCTTTCCAGAAAATCCTATATTTTCTTTAAATAAAGCAGCCTTCTACCAAGACTGTTTCAGTGCATTGTGGTAAGTGGTAGTTTTCCCTTAATTGCTATTGTTATCAAAATACTGAATTTGATTATTAAAGAAAGCAGGAGACATCAGGGAATAACATATGCCTCAGCAGTGAGGACTGCTGACTAAGGCAAAGAATCATAGACTCCAGGAGGGTATCGAACTGACGACACGCCTGGTTCAGTCTAACAAAGGGGAGACATAGACCCCAGAAGGTACCAAATGAAAGGTACAGCTGGTAAGGTCTAAAACAGTAAATATAGACCGAAGACGATACCAAATGAAAGGTATCTCTCACAAGGTCAGAACAAAGACTACAGCCCCCAGACAGTATCAAATGAAAGATACAGCTAGCAAGGTCGAAACAGAGACTATAGACCCCAGACAGTATCAAATGAAAGATACAGCTAGCAAGGTCGAAACAGAGACTATAGACCCCAGACAATATCAAATGAAAGATACAGCTAGCAAGGTCGAAACAGAGACCATAGACCCCAGACAGTATCAAATGAAAGATACAGCTAGCAAGGTCGAAACAGAGACTATAGACCCCAGACAGTATCAAATGAAAGATACAGCTAGCAAGGTCGAAACAGTGTGACCCTGAAAAGTGACATCAGCATACAGTGTAAATTGCTGACGAACATACCGTTACCTTAAAGCCATGAATTATAAGGTAACCCAGGATACTCGTAACCATACTGACTAGAGTTCCAGACGCCCTACAAGCATCTATATAATGTGACATTTGTCACCCCTTGGCTTGGTGAGCCGTGGACTGTAGCTAGCAGTCAGGGTGCGGGGGTGTCAATCCCGTATAGGCCTATACACATAATGTCCGCTCTCCCTACAGGAGACTCTGGTTACCAACTAGACGACGGAGAAGGCCGCGTCCCGAAGATGCATCCCAAATAGAGGATAGTGTTTTTCTAGAGGGGAGTGGGTTTCTAATGTAAGTGATATTCTAGAGGTAAAGACTTTCAAACAGTGGGTAGTGTGTTTCTATAGTAAGTGTAGAATGGAGGTAGAGATTCTTAACTGACTTGACTAGAAATTTTTCCGGTATGTCCATACTCATATACATAGTATTTAACTAATGAACCAAACGACCTTCGGACGGCTACCCGATCCCACCAGACCATATCTCAACGAAGAAAAGGAAATAGGGCCGACGAGCCTTCCTAAGTCTTTCAATCATTACTTATATATACCTATATAAGCACGGACATACATCTAATTATGACTAAGTGCGTTTTAAGTAGAAGTGATCCTTGTGAAGTAGTAGCGCCTAATAAGTGAAGTAAAAGCGTTCGCAAGTGAAGTAGAAGTGTCGCACAAGTATAAGCGTATCATGAAGTAGAGGCGACAATAAGTGAAGCGAAAGCGTATCAAGTATAAGTGAAATAGAGTTGTTATCAAGTATAAGCGAAGAAGGATCGTATCACTAAGTAAGAGGATGAATAAGTATAAGCGTTATCAGGTATAAGTGACTTCAGGTATAAGCGAAAGCATTACAGAGTAGGAGTATAGAATAAGTATAAGCGAAGCAGCGGTATCTAATAATTAAAAGTATTCATGAAAACCCTTGAAGACTTTATTACTCAGGAAACATCGCATTTGTATTCTTTGACAAAATAGGTGTGAAAACCTTTAGAAATCTTTTATAAATCAGTTTGAAAATGAATCTTTGGTAAGCTATGAAAGTAAGAACTTGAACAATTTAAAAACCCTTTTTGAAAGCCATTTACAGTGTCCTACTCGGTAAAACAGTGTATGGTGGTAAAATCTTGTGCATGCGGGTTATCAAACACATGTGATGGATATGATATCTGGCATGTTTAACTTGTAATCCCCCCCCTATAAAACATTTAAAAGCATTTAAAAGGTTCATTCAGGGGTATGAACTCACCTGGTGTAAGTAGGTCCGACGGTAGTGCCGTTTAGGCGTTCGGGGTCACGCAAGGACTTGAACACACACAAGGACCTATTTTAACATATGATAACATATGTTCACATACAATTAGCATATAATATACTAATTAAACAATTATACACACTCAAAGGAGTGGAAAACACTCCCGGTTGAGTGTTTGGGGTCCCAGGTAGCGTTTAAGGGTGCTAAGGGTCTCCTATCAGCTGTGGGACTTTGCTATACTCACATATCTAGTGTGTAAAGGGGTTTAAAGCATCAATATGGACCAAACAAGGAGTTTATGGCCCAACCTAAGGGAGTTTACGGCCGTAAACTCCCAAGGTCAATTTCTTGGGTGTTTGATGCTTCTAGCTTGTTCATAGAATTATTCTAAGCACTTTTCCTCAAAGGCATGATTGGATTTGAGGCTTCTAAGGGTACTTTATAGGATTTTACGGCCTAGGAACTCTCCCAAGGGAGTTTACGGCCGTAAACTCTCAATCTTTGAGTTTAGTGAAGTTTTAAGCCCCTAATGCCTTTCTAGTGATTTCTAATGAAGTGTGATGCCATTTTGGGTGATTAAAACCAACATTTGAGGGGGGTTTTGGGGAGTTTACGGCCTAGATAATGCTTGGGCCGTAAACTCCAAGAAATCCCTCATTTTTCTTGTGTTTAAGCCCTTAATTCCATTCTAGCATTTTATAGAAATAGCCTATGGTCATTTGGGGGGCAAAAACTACAATTTTGGGCATGATTTAGGGTGTTTACGGCCTTGACCATGTCTGGGCCGTAAACTCCTTTCTTTAATTCATTTTGGAGTGTTTCAAGGGTCTAAACTCAAGAGGATAAGTCCCTAAATTATGTAATAAGCCCTAGGATGCGTTTGGGAGTGTTTTGGGGCACTTTTGACACGATTTTGAGGAGTTTACAGCCTAAGCTTGTGCTTGGGCCGTAAACTCTTGTTTGAGTCCTAAAATCATGCATTTTAATGTTTAAACACCCCTAGGTTATATCCCCTATTTATTTCCAAGCTTATGGACAAGTTTAGAGGCATGTTTGGCACCATTTTTGGGGTTTACGGCCCTAGAATGTTCTTGGGCCGTAAACTCCTTATACCATACCTTCTTGGATGATTTTTGGGCTATAAACATGAATCACTATGTTTAGGATAAGCTAGGGTTGGCGGACTTACAATTTGGAAGCATTTGGTTGCAAATTCGGGGCGAAAACGGGTCTAGAGAGAGAGTATAGAGAGAGAGTGTAAAAAGTCTCCAATGGACTCCACTCACCCATATATAGGTTTCACAGTCGGGGCTCAGTGAAATTTTACCCGATACTGCCGTTAAACGGGGCTTTTGGTCTCACCCGATTTAGTGGTCGTAATAATAAAACTTGACATTTTCCAAATGAATGAAAATGTGTGTCCTGTGTTTTTATTTCCTTTTATCATGACTTAACGGCATGTTAAAGGTAATCAAATGGAATGTTTATTAAATTGATGCCCTCTAATTAACGAAACTTTTATAAAGTGGAATATTCCGTTAACGGTAACGGGGAAATGTAACGGGACAACTTGGGTTGTCACAATGGGTGTAACCATTTGGAGCTCCATGGATAGTCCATGGGAGTTACAAACCCATGGGTCATGAGAAATGAAGAGTCATGGCAATTATGGGTCTTCATGATGAAACCCAAATTGTGACACCACTATAAAAGGGACCCTTTGGCTAGCAAAATCGTGACCTAGTGTTTCTAGAGAAGGCATAACCGATTTTGAGTGCTAAAAGTATTCTCTCAAGTTATTCCAAGTTTTGTGGTGTTGTGTGAAGCATTTGAGGCACAACATTTGGGGTGTTAGGCTCACAAAGTCTTGAAGGAATCCAAGCAACAACAAGGTATGTATTTCTACTAGTTTTTATTTTTTGTGTAATCCCCATTCCATGCTAGTTAGGAAATAACCTTGAAAAAAAAAATTCATGTATATAGAGAAAACATAGATTCAAGGTTATTAGGGTTGCATGTACACTTAGGAAGTGTTAGAATGCTCAAAACCCATCAGTGGTATCAGATCCTAGGATTGTTTTCTGTATACTAGATGCAAAACTACTTGAAAGTCGAAAATTCTGCTCACTGTCGACTAGACTCGCCGAGTTCATGGGGAGGACTCGCCGAGTCCATGAATAAATTCATCCTACTCACCGAGTAGGATAATGCACTCGACGAGTAGGAGCGTGCTGGGCAGATTTTTCGTGTTTTGTTGCTAGAAATGGATTAAAATCATTATCCCAATCTGTTTCGGACTTGTAAAATCTGTTTTTCAAAATGATAATGATTATGTTAACCCATTTTTACATGACCTTTATCAATTTTCAAGTATTGTATATAGTTATATGATTTCTTGAAATTGCTTGACATGAATTTGTGTTCTTATGAGTTTTTAGAAGATCATAGGAATTATGTGTAACCTCCATGTGTGTTTAATTTATGATCTTAATTGCAATGATGGTGTCCATAACTTGTCCTCAAGTTATGGATAACCAAAAGTCACTTCTTTAAATTGTGATTAAAGAACTAAAGAGGTTTCATAAAATGAAGAGTCTTCATTTTTATGAACCATTAAAACTCATAAGTTACAAATTGAAGAGACTTGGAATAGTTTCAATTCTTGCCCTCAAGTTTTGGAATTTGAAAAGCCTTACACTCTAATACTTTAATTCCAAATTAAACCTTAGTTTTTTGAAAAGTTTAAAAATCAACACTTATACTATTATTATAATTTTATTATATAGTTATGTATAAGAATATGTCATTCTTACCGTTAGTAGGCCTCATTCACGTAGCCGGTCTATAAGGGGGGGTATAAGGTTGTTGCCTATAAAATGGTGACTTAATGGGTGTCCACTCTCACCCACCGCTACCTTGATCGGTGGAGGGTCGTTAGCCGAACGGGTAGGATACGACTTTAAATTCTCATTAAAAGTATAATGAATTATAAAGTAGTTATACATTATAAATTCCCAATCTTAGTTACTTTAGGAAAATGTGAAATTGGTGCTAGCCCATGAAATTACACTTTGTACCTTACCAAGTCGTTAGTGGAGTGTATGTGGTTAACCGGCACACTAACATGGACTAGTAAGAGTGGCAAAGGGTAACTTAACCTTATTATAGATCGGTGTAGCGTGTGTGGTTAACCGACACATCGATTAGGTAATATTGTTAAGGGTACCATGTTAATTTGTATGGTTATTCACACCTTGTTTGTGATCCTCGACATCCCAGTCACAAACTTGAGAGGGTACAATCGAGATTCAAACATGTCATTGAAAAGTTCAATGTATCTCAAAAGATCTAGGAGTTTCGAAACCAATAAAACCTAATAATTAAATATTTCGTTCTTATGGTGGAAATTGGTAAATCGTCATTTACCTACCTTCAAATATTTTATAGTGTGGATTACGGCATCCCTCTTCCACCTATAAATAGTTTGTTGGATCCTAGCCTTAATATTTCATTTGGGTGACTTATTAAGGATTCTTAATCTAATGAAACTTATCTTCCTTTTATTCCAGATGTCTTCCAATAACGCTGCTGGCTCAAACCCTACAGTCTCCTTTTCCCTAATGAACTTGTGTGGTAAGGTCATCTTTGATGGATCCAACTTCAATGAGTGGATCATAAACATCAGGATGATTACCTGCTATGAGGACAAAGAATATGTCCTTGATAGGGAGCTTAAGGTTGTTAATGCAGCCACTGCTACTCTAGAAGAGCTTGCGGAGTTCATTGCACATGAGAAGGATGCCACCAAGGTGTCCTGCATCATGATGGCCACAATGACTCCGGAACTCCAAAAATCTTATGAAGATTTCTACCCCTATGAGATGCACCTAGATCTGATGGAAAGGTACCATCAGAGCGCACGTCAAGAGAGGTATGAAATCGTTTCTCCATGATAACCGCAAGGATGAAGGATGGTGAACCCATCACCGGTCACTTGCAAAAGATGCAGAGGTTCGTTGACCGGTTGCTAAAGCTCAATGTTGACTTCCCTGATGATTTGGCGATTGACATCATTCTCCATTCCTTACCTCCAATTTATGATCAGTTTCGTAAGACTTATCATATGAATAAGGAGGAAGTCACACTTAGCAAACTTCAAGGACTCTTAAGGACAGCTGAAAGTGGCCTTAAGGGTAAAGTGGTTGCTACTTCTACTCCTACAACAACCCCTGTTCTGGCCATTGGGCAGGGAAAGGGTAAGAAGAGGAAAAGCCCTTCAAAGGGTACCAAGGGTAAGACTCTTGATGGTTCCTCTTCAAGTGGGACAAAGAAAGGTCCCATTACTCCTTCTTCAAACCCAAAGGAAACACAGTGCTTCTATTGCCAGGATAAGGGACACTTCAAGCGAAGCTGCGCCAAATATCTGCAAGATCTAAAGGATGGGATGGTTAAACCCACCCATGCAGGTATTTACACAATATTGTCTAACAACTCATCGAATGCTAATTCTTGGGTGCTTGATACAGGGTGTTGTATTCACATTTGTACTGATTTGCAGGCACCAAGAAGAAGTGAGCAAGTGGAGCACGGGAAGATAAACTTAGTCATGGGCAACAGGAAAGCATCACCTGTTACCAAGATAGGAGTTTATTCTTTATTGCTAAATAATGGGTTAATGTTAGATTTGAATAAGTGTTGTTACTCGCCCGAAATGGCGAGAAATATTATTTCTTTTCATGGCTTGTACAAACAAGGTTTTTCATTTTCATTTGATAATAAAAATGGTGCTATTAATGTTTATTACAATGATGTATTTTACTTTAAAGCAATACCTTGTGATGGTGTATATGAAGCTGTGAATGTTGTAGACAATTTAGGAAATAATGTGTTGTATATTGATTCTTCAGATAACTTGGATAAAGCGTCCTTGTGTCATTGTCGTCTTGGACATGTTAACAAGAAGCGCATAGGCCAACTCCAAAAGGCTGGAGTCTTGGAATCATTTGACCTCAAGTCAGATGATAGTTGCAAATCTTGTTTACTTGGAAAAATGACAAAGTCACCCTTCACAGGTACTTGTGATAGGGGTGAAGGTTTGTTGAACCTTGTACACATGGATGTGTGTGGGCCCTTCAGAGTTGCTACAAGGGATGTTAATCGTTATTATGTGACTTTTACTGATGATTACAGTAGATATGGATATATTTATTTAATCAAGCATAAGTCAGAAACCTTTGAAAAGTTCAAAGAGTTTAAGCAGGAAGTTGAGAATCAATTGGGCAGGAACATCAAGATGCTCCGATCCGATCGGGGAGGAGAGTATCTTAGCATTGAGTTCCTTGACTATCTTAAGGAATGTGGGATTGTCTCACAATTGACACCTCCCAGGACACCACAGTTGAATGGTGTGGCCGAGAGGCACAATCGAACCTTGTTGGATATGGTTCGTTCCATGATGAGTCGAGCTTCGTTACCAATCTCCTTCTGGGGGTACGCCATAGAGACTGCCGCCCATATCCTTAATCTAGTCCCTAATAAAAAGGTTGCCAAAACACCTCATGAGATGTGGACTGGGAAAGTGCCTAATTTGGACCACATCAAGGTTTGGGTTGTGAAGCTTTTGTGAGGCGTGAGAATCATGCCAAGCTTGAACCCCGAAGCGAGTGGTGTATTTTCATCGGCTACCCACAGAGTACTTTGGTTACCTCTTCTACAGACCCAGTGATAATGTGGTCTTTGTAGCAAGAAGAGGAGTCTTTCGTGAGAGAGAATTCATAAGCCAACAGGACAGTGGGAGGCAAATTGACCTTGAAGAGCTTCAAGAATCAAGTGGTGAAGGAACCTCAAATGCTGTCAGCCAACCTGAGGAGGAAACTCCTGTTGAGCCGATAGATGAGTCTGTACCTCCAAGACGTTCCACTAGGATGAGGAACACACCTGATTTTTATTATGGTTATCACATCACCACTGAAGGTGATACATTTATCAGTGATAGTACACTGATAGATTTGGATGAACCTAATAATTATAAGGAAGCCATGGCAGGCCCTGAGTCTGCGAAATGGAAGGAGGCTATCGACAACGAGATTCAGTCCATGTATGACAATCAAGTTTGGAACTTGGTTGACAATGTACCAGGTCGTAAGACAGTTGGGTGCATATGGATCTTCAAGAAGAAGAACGACATGGATGGGAAAGTACACACTTATAAAGCGCAACTGGTTGCGAAGGGGTTTACTCAAACTCCGGGAGTTGACTTTGTTGAGACCTTCTCACCAGTAGCTAAGATTAAGTCTATTAGAGTGTTGTTAGCCATAGCTTCATTTCATGATTATGAAATATGGCAAATGGATGTCAAAACCGCTTTCCTTAATGGGAAGTTGGCTGAGGATGTTTACATGGCTCAGCCAGAGGGTTTTGTCGATCCAAAATACCCTAATAGAGTGTGTAAGCTTGAAAAGTCCATTTATGGATTGAAACAAGCATCTCGCAGGTGGAATCTTTGCTTTGATGAGAAAGTCAAAGAGTTTTGCTTTTCTAGGAGTGAGGATGAGTCTTGTGTGTATGTCAGGGCTAGTGGGAACATAGTTAGCTTCTTGGTGTTGTATGTGGATGACATACTTCTCATAGGAAACGACGTCCCAACCTTGCAGGAGGTTAAGGCATGGCTTGGGAAGTGTTTTGCTATGAAGGACCTTGGGGAAGCCGCCTATATCCGAGGGATAAGGATATTAAGAGATAGGAGTAAGAGACTAATTGGACTTACTCAAAGTACTTATGTGGATAAGGTACTGAAGAGGTTCAGTATGCAAGATTCCAAGAAAGGAGAATTACCAATCCAGAGTAATGCCAAGCTAAGTAAAACTCAGAGTCCGAGTACAAAGGCTGAGATAGCTGAGATGAGTCAGATACCATATGCTTCCGCTGTGGGCTCGATCATGTATGCTATGACTTGTACTCGCCCTGATGTGACCTTTGCTTTGAGCATGGTCAGTAGATACCAAGGGAACCCTGGCAAGGCACACTGGACAACAGTAAAGAACATTCTCAAGTATTTGCAGAGGACTAAGGACTGGGTCCTTACCCTCGGAGGCAGTGAGGACTTAAGAGTGGAAAGATATAGTGATGCTAGCTTTCAAACTGATAGGGATAATTTCCGCTCTCAGTCAGGCTGGGTCTTTATCCTAAATGGAGGAGCGATTACTTGGAAAAGTTCCAAGCAGGAAACAGTAGCTGATTCAACTTGTGAATCAGAATACATAGCAGCAAGCGAGGCAGCAAAAGAGGCGATATGGATAAAGAACTTCATCGGAGACCTTGGGGTTGTACCATCTATAAAGGATCCAATGGAAATTTTCTGTGACAGTGAAAGTGCGGTTGCTTTGGCTAAAGAGCCAAGAGATCACGGGAGATCTAGGCACATTGACAGAAAATACCATTTCATTAGACATAGAATAGAAGAAGGACTCCTCGTGGCAAAGAGAGTATCATCAGATGAGAACCTGGCAGATCCCCTCACGAAGGGATTGAGCAGGGTTAAGCATTTACAGCATGTGAGGCGCATTGGGCTGAAGGATGATATTAGTTTCAATAATTAGATTCATGAAACTTCTAAAATGTAATTGACATTTGATGATAAATAAAAGTTTTTATTTATTTATGAGTAAGGTGTTACTATCTTGTGTTGATTGTTTACTATGTTTCAATTTTGCATGTTTTTACTTCTAGAATAATTAAGTTATTATTCAAACCATCCACAGTCAGTCAAACTTTGGAAGTAAGTATTGATTTAAGACTTGCATGAATTTGGCTTGTATGATTTGTCTAAAGTGCTTTAGACAATGCAATGGTTGCTACAACATTCATGAGTACTCATAAGGGCTGAGTATTGGATTCAACCCATGCTCACTTGCATCACTTCATGGAATATATCTCGAGTGATCGTGAGACGGTAATATCATATAAATCTTCAAACCTAGAGATATGAGTTGTTGACTATGAGTTGGTTATTCATTGATTGTATGAAAATGCGTTGGTAACTCGATGTTATAAAACGTGCCTTTGTGAGTAATTCAGCAAGTAGTTAGTACAAGCATATCAGTTGAAGTTTATCTGTTCCTTCTAGAAATAGAAGCGATATTTGGGCCCCTCGATGATTTGGTTTTGACCCATGTACCAGGCCCGGTCAGAACCTAATTGATGTGTTCAATTTAGTTCTATGTCAAAACAAATCGAAGATCGAGAAACAAATGTTGAACAATAAGTAAGATCGTGTTCCATGTGTTTGTCCGGCTGATATCATGAGAACAGAGGATTATATGATCACTTATCTTAAATGGCGTATCATCACCATCTCAGTTCCGAGAGACTTTGAAAGAGCTACGATTGCTAGTCGGATTTTGAACTCATATTTGCAAATATAGTTATTAGACTTATCCAAGTGGGAGACTGTTGGATATAGTGTGTAAGTCCATAACTTTATTTGGTATGTACTTGACCCGACCCGACATGGTCCATTTGGGTTGCATGGAATTGCAATACTTGGATAGACTAAATGAGAGAATAAGGAACTTATGATTATTAATATATTATAAGTTCTAATATATTAATAATAGTATTATTTAATTAGTATTGATCAAGTATTAATCTAGTATTAATTTGGTGATCAAAGTGAGACTAATTAAATATATAAGGGTTGATTATGACAATCATCAATTCTTTTATGGTGGATTAATGATCCATGGTTTATGGGTTATGGATGTAACCATTTGGAGCTCCATGGATAGTCCGTAGGAGTTACAAACCCATAGATCATGAGAAATGAAGAGTCATGGCAATTATGGGTCTTCATGATGAAATCCTAATTATGACACCACTATAAAAGAGACCCTTTGGCTAGCAAAATCGTGACCTAGTGTTTCTAGAGAGGGCATAACCGATTTTGAGTGCTAGAAGTATTCTCTCAAGTTATTCCAAGTTTTGTGGTGTTGTGTGAAGCATTTGAGGCACAACATTTGGGGTTCTAGGCTCACAAAGTCTTGAAGGAATCCAAGCAACAACAAGGTATGTATTTCTACTAGTTTTTATGTTTTGTGTAATCCCCATGCCATGCTAGTTAGGAAATAACCTTGAAAAAGAAATTTGCATGTATATAGAGAAAACATAGATTCAAGGTTATTAGGGTTGCATGAACACTTAGGAAGTGTTAGAATGCTCAAACCCCATCAAAACGAACATACAAAACAGTTACGCCTTGGTAGAAGGCTACTTTCAATAGAAAATATAGGTTTTTCTGAGAGATTCAAACTTTTACAAACACTTACAAACGTTCACATACTTTTATCACCAATGTTTACAAACGCATGTTTAAAACCATGTTCAAACGTTTTGATACAAACACCGACACTAAATTACTTATGAACTCACCAGCTTAATGCTGATAAACTCTTTCAAAATAACTTGTATTCTCAGGTCGTCAGTAGACAGGTACCGAGGCCAGCTTTTGAGAAGATGGAGCGCATTCACGACTCATCTTATTATTTTGATTTACTTTTTGGTGTCTATAATTGTACGGAACACACTTGTATTAAAATTATATATTTAATGCAATGGATGATCTTGTTTGCTTATTTACTGTTATACTGTGTTGTGATACTTTACATGACGTCCTGCGCCCCAGAACGTTTCCGCCGTTCTTGGTTTTGGGGTGTGACAGTATACTTAACACAAGGTTTTAAGTAATAGTATCATATATACACATCTTGGTTTTGGGGTGTGACAGTATACTTAACACAAGGTTTTAAGTAATAATATCAAATATATCTAACACGTATTTCGGACAATGACAAATACTTCACATACATATGTGTATTTCATATTATAATCAATACTCGTATTTAAAATCACGTTCCTAAAAGGAACTATACACATGATACCTTATCGAATGAATACGTAGTTCTAAAATACATAATCCGTACTCCCGGATCTTAAATTTTCCTCATTACCTAATCCATATTCTCGGACCTAAAACTAACCTCTTGATCTGATCCATACCCTTGGATCTAAAACTAACCTCCTGCTCTGATCCATACTCTCGGATCTAAAACAAGTTTATCTCTTTATCCTTTTATCTCATTGTCCAACCCACCTTTTATCACCTACCAACAACCTCATCTACTCATGTTCTACCCAACATATTTTTAGATACAAAATACATATATAGTTTAACTCATTAAAACTTATATAATTCATCCATTCCACAATCATCTCAAATAAACAACAATATATTATACACATAGCACGTATTTCATAGCAAATACTTAATATTTATGTATTAGAAGAAAGTGACCACACACTCACTTGATCAGAAGATGATCGGGCAGCACTATGGCTTGTAGAAGTAGTATCCTTTAGTGAAACTGTGATCTCTTCACACACCTGACTTCTCGCGGGCAGAGCTTCGGTTTGGAAACTCTTTTCTTCTCGGGATCTTCGGGCTTCGGGACTTGCTTCGGGTCTCAGGGTTGATACCGGGGCTTCGGTGGGGTTAAAATTGCACATAAAATGATGTAATATGGGTAAGAGATCAGAGAATGAGCAACCAAACTTGGCTGGCCCTTCAAATCTATTTATAGGGCAAAATCTGCCCTTGCCACGTCGTAACACCTTTTTCCACGTCGTAGGCTTGGTCGTCGCTGCATGCGTCATTGCAAGTTGCATCTGGGGGACTCCCGGAGGTGTCAGAAGACTTGCCACGTCGTGGTATCTGACAGTTTTAGGGTTTCGCATCCCGAACTTCAGAAATTCATAACTTTCGCATAAGAACTCCGTTTTCGACGTTCTTTATATCGACGCGTAGTGAGATTATGCTCTACAACTTTTGTTTAGACTCCATTGGATAATTTTGACTTTATTTTTAATATATTATAAGTATATTACTTATATATTATCTTTAGTAGGCCGCGACAGGAAAACTCCGTTCGAAATTCATAACTCCTTCATCTGAACTCCGTTTTCGTCTGTCTTTTTATCGTTGGACTACTATCGAAGAAATATTCGACTCTCATTTAGATCACTAAGGATAGATATCTATCTACCTTAAATTAACTATTTACGTCGCGCTGGGTCGCGCTGGGTCATGCCGGTTCTGTCGCGAAACTTCGACATGTCATAACTTCTTCGTTATGAATCGGATTTTGGCATTCTTTATATGCACGGAAACCTTGTGACATATACTACAACTTGGTTAATATTAATCCTTCTAAATAATCTTCCATAAAAAGTCATTTTTGATGCTTATCATCTCTAAATTGACTAGCCCGGATCTACGGCGTTACACGAACACAACACAAACACACACACAATTCACTTAAATTCTCTCAAGGAAAATCTCTCCACTCTCCACCAAATTTTCGAGATTTAGGAAGCTTTAAAGGAGATTATTCCACAAATACATCATCTAAGGTAAGATCTTACTTGGATCCATGATCTAGCTACTTCATTTCATCAAAAATCTCTTCTAAATCTATTCAAACTTGTGATCTTGCATCTTAGAAGCCTTTAAATTCGAGATCTTCTAAGAAGACTTGCTAGGATCGAAACTTTCTTCATTTCTCTCTTCAAAACCGAAACCACAACTCAAGGTGAGCTTCATACCCCTTTCTTTTCGGATTTTATGTGTTTTATGGGGGAGAATACAAGAAAATGTGTAGATCTATGTGTATGTGTATGCCATGTGTGATTTTATGCATGTATGTGTGTTTTTATGATGAAAATGTAACCAAAAAGGGGTAATACTCGAGATCTATGGCATGAGAAAGGACATAAAGATGATCTAATTTATTTTACACTAAACTAGTCAAGAATAATAACTTATAAGATTATGATGAACATATTTCCAACATAAAACCCATTTTTGGGCTTAAATTGTCAAAAATACAATACTTGGGTTAAAAATTGACAAGTCACGGTTTCTTAAGGGCCAAAAGAGTCAAAACAGTTTCCATAATTATTTTTCTGAATATTAATATTTTCAAAGGACTTGAAATGTAAATTTTTAGCTTAATGGGCTAATTTTGGGCCTTTTAGCCCAATAAGCCCAAAATTGCAAAAAGTGACAACTAAAGGGGCTGAAATGAAACTTTCTTCAAAACAGGGGATAAAAAGGGTAATAAAACTATTTCAAGGGTAAAAATGCTTTTTATTTCCAAAAAGGATAAAAAATGTAAAGTTTTTGGATTTCGGGCCAAAACTGTAAAAATTGTGAAAAGTTGGGTTTTAACCGAAAATTACTATTCTAAAAGGACTAAAACAGTTAACAAAATAAATTTTGAGTTAAAACCATCATTTCAACAAATTGATGATACAAAGGTGTCAAGAAAATGTTTTAAGGGCTAAAAATGTCTTTTCTTTTATATAAAGGACTAAATTTGTTATTTTTATAAAAAGAAAGGTGTGAAAAGGGTCAAACTTCTACTTTTAAACAAATTGTTTCATTGAGTCAAAATACAAAAATAACGACTGCCGAAAAATCAAAAGACGAATACACGTTTAACTCCAAATATCGTTACAAACGAATCGATCGGTCTCGAATCAATAGTATTACAACAACCGTAAAATCGAACCCTCCAATAGATATGTGAAACCTAAGATGAGTAATTATTCAAACTTGGGCTTAGATGTTTCAAATCATGCTTGTTGGACCTTGCAAGTCCATTAACATGATCATTTGGGCCTAAAGGGATAACGCTTATATGTTACTGGGCCTCCTATGACCCAATTCCATATAAAAGGACTTTCAATAGCTTTTATGTGCTATTGGGCCCTAGTGATCCAATAGTATTTCCAGTAAGGTCAAAGTAATCAAATGCGAGATGGGCCAACGAGTCTTTCGCATCCCCGACGACCTAAAGTAAACTCACAGAAGTAGCAGTATTTGTACTCCTCTTTTCCTCGTTTGCTAGGCTTATGAGTAATCAACGTAAACAGATTCAGGGCGATAATCGAGAGTAATCAAGGTGGTTGGATTAAGTGAGTTATAACGGGCGCCGCCTCTAAGGATCGTTCGTAAATTGTAGTTATAAACTAGTCATTACTAATGCATGATTATAACAACTCATAAACCTTAATTAATCCAACACCACCCGAGTAATCAAGGAAGAGTAAACAAAATCATTTATTGTGGAGGTATAACAATTTGAGAAATCACTGTATTTTATGTTTTTGGAAAACATCGGGTTTTCCGGGGAAGTTCAACATTTTCACTTGGACGTTTAATACTAAGTTCTTCAATTGTACATGTTTTGAATCATCATGCATATTGTACGGATCTTCACACCTTTTTATAAACAATGGCCTTTTCAGAAAATATCGGATTTTCTGGGTTTTACAAACTACACAAATCATTTTTATCACAACATACTTATGAACACACCAACGTTCCATATGTTGACCGTTTTTCAAAATAACTTGTATTCTCAGGTAATAGGTAAGCCGAGGAATAAGTACTAAGTATGTTAGGGTGTTTTGCCTATGAAATCTATCAAACAATTTATGTATGGATTTGTAATGTTAAAACAGTGTACTTCATGTGAACAATTCCAGTTGTAATATATTGATGCATGGTGATGTTTATGTTATGATTTATGTATATTCATTGTGATGATATTTAATTTAAGTCACGCGAGCCCTCGGACGTTTCCGCCGTCTAGTTCGGGTGTATGAAAGTTTTACAATTCTAACAAGTAGCAAAGCGTGACAACTGATGGGTTTTGAGCATTCTAACACTTCCTAAGTGTACATGCAACCCTAATAAACCTTGGATCTATGTTTGTCTAAGATACATGCAAATAATTAATTTTCCAAGGTTTATATCCTAACTAGCATGGCATGGGGAACATGAATCAAATAAAGCTAGAAGACATACTTACCTTGTAGTTGATGTTGATTGATTGGAGTTTTAGAGCCTAGCACCAATAGTGTGGATGCCTCAAATGAAAGTCACAAATCACCACAAACTTGGAACTTAGAGAGAATAGTCACTACTATCTTGAAATTGCCCTCACCTCAACAAGTGTCAACTAGTATGATTTCAAGAACCAAGACCTCCTTTATATAGTGTGGTGGATTAGGGTTACATCCATGTAAACCCTAATACCCATGTCTCTTTATTTCCATGAGATCCATGGGTTAAAGCTCCATGGAGTATCCATGGACCTCCCCATGCAAGCCTAGCCCATTCCAAATGAGCATAAGCCCACACTATATAAATATAGAAGCCCATATTTAATTAGTAATATCTTTGATCACTAAATTAATCCTAGATTAATTATAGATCACTACTAATTATATAATATGATCTTATATTAATATATTAGAACTTATAATATATTAATAAATCATAACTTGTACTATTCTCAAATATTATCCATAAATTGTTCGGGTGAAGTGCAACCCAAATGGACCATGCCGGGTCGGGTCAAGTACATACCAAATATAGTTATGGGCTTAGACACTATATCCAACAGTCTCCCACTTGGATAAGTCTAATAACTATAGTTGCAAGTATGACTTCAGGAACCGATCAGCAATCGTAGCTCTTTAAACACTGTTGAACTAGAATGTGCCATTTAAGATAAGTGATCATATAATCCTCTGTTCTAGATATCAGCCAGACAAATACATGGAACATGGTCTTGCTTATTGTCCAACATTTGTTTCCCGATTTCCGATTTGTTTGACATAGAACTCAACCGAACACATCAATTTAGTTCTGACCGGGCCCGGTACATAGGTCAAAACAAAATCATCGAGGGGCCCAGATATCAGCTTCTAATCCAAGAAGGAACAGATAAACTTCGACTCATATGTTTGTTCTACTACTCATTAAATTACACACAAAAGCACGTTTTATAACATCGAGTTACCAATGCGTTTTCGTACAATCAATGCACAACCAACTCGTAAGTAACAAATCATATCTCTAGGTTTGAAGACTTATATGATATTACCGTCTCACGATCACTCGAGATAAAATTCCATGAAGTGATTCCAGTGAGCGTGGGTTGAGTCCAATACTCAGAACTTATGAGCACTCATGATTGTTGTAGCCTTGTCCAACACCTTAGACCTCTACAACCCATCATGACAGTCTTGATTCATATCTACTTCCGACATATGACCGACTGTGGAGGTTTGAATAATGTGTTATACCAAACAAAATTATTCTGGAAGTCAAAACATGCAAAAGAAATATAGTAAAAGATCGACAAGAGATAGCAACACTTTACTCATAAATAAAACACCTTTTATTCATCATCAAATGTCAATTACACTTTACAAATTTCATAATTTATCTAACTACTAAAACTTATATCATCCTTCAGTCCTATGCTCCAAGCATGTTGGAGATGCTTAACCCTACTCAGTCCCTTCGTGAGGGGATCTGCTGGGTTCTCATCCGATGATACCCTCTTAGCCACGAGGATTCCTTCTTCTATTCGATGTCTGATGAAGTGATATTTTCTGTCAATGTGTCTGGATCTCCCATGATCTCTTGGTTCCTTGGCTAAGGCAACCGCACTATTGCTGTCACAGAAAATCTCCATTGGTTCTTTTATAGCTGGTACAACTCCAAGGTCTTCGATGAAGTTCTTCAGCCATATAGCCTCCTTTGCTGCCTCACTTGCTGCTATATACTCTGATTCACAAGTGGAATCAGCCACTGTCTCCTGCTTGGAACTCTTCCAAGTGATTGCTCCTCCGTTTAAGGTAAAGACCCAGCCTGACTGAGAGCAGAAATTATCCCTACAACTCTCAAGTCATCACTCCCACCGAAGGTAAGTACCCAGTCCTTAGTCCTTCGCAGGTACTTGAGGATATTCTTTAACACAGTCCAGTGTTCCTTGCCAGGGTTCCCCTGATACCTGCTAACCATGCTCAAAGCAAAGGCTACATCAGGTCGAGTACACGTCATAGCATACATGATCGATCCTACGGCTGAAGCATAAGGAAGTCGACTCATTTCTGCTATCTCAGCCTCAGTACTAGGGCTTTGTGTCTTACTCAATCTGGCGTTACTCTGAATGGGTAACTCACCTTTCTTGGAGTTATGCATGTTGAATCTTTTCAACACTTTGTCCAAGTAGGTACTCTGACTAAGTCCAATTAGCCTTTTACTCCTGTTTCTCAAAATCTTTATCCCTAGGGTACAGGCAGCTTCACCAAGGTCCTTCATAGTGAAACACTTCCCAAGCCAGGACTTTACTTCCTGTAGGGTTGGGATGTCATTTCCTATGAGTAGTATGTCGTCCACATACAGTACCAAGAAACTAACTATGCTCCCACTAGCCTTGATATAGACACAAGATTCATCTTCACTCCTTGAAAAGCCAAATTCCTTGACTTTCTCATCAAAGCAAAGATTCCACCTGCGAGGTGCCTGTTTCAATCCATAAATGGATTTCTCGAGTTTACACACTCTATTGGGGTACTCGGTACTGACAAAACCCTCTGGCTGAACCATGTAAACATCCTCAGCCAACTTTCCATTAAGAAAAGCGGTTTTGACATCCATTTGCCATATTTCATAGTCATGAAATGCAGCAATGGATAACAGAACCCTAATAGACTTTATCTTGGCCACTGGTGAAAAGGTTTCATCATAATCAACTCCCGGAGTTTGAGAATAACCTTTTGCAACCAGTCGTGCCTTATAAGTGTGTACATTACCATCCATGTCGGTCTTCTTCTTGAAGATCCATTTGCACCCTACAGTCTTACAACCAGGTACATTCTCAACCAAGTTCCAAACTTGATTGTCATACATGGATTGTATCTCGCTATCCATAGCCTCTTTCCATTTAGCAGCCTTAGGGCCTGCCATGGCTTCCGTGTAGCTGTTAGGTTCATGCAGACCTACTAGTGTCTCATCACTAATAAGTGTCTCACCTTCCGCAGTAATATGGAAGCCATAATAATGCTCAGGTGCATTCCTAACTCTCGTGGAACGCCTCAGAGGTACAGGCACATCATCTGGCTCAACAGGAGTTTCCTCCTCAAGTTGAGGGCTAGGGTTCGAAGTTCCTTCACCACTTGACTCCTGAATTTCTTCAAGATCAATTTGCCTCCCACTGTCTCTTTGGCTTATAAATTCTCTCTCTCGAAAGACTCCTCTTCTTGCTACAAAGACCACATTATCACTAGGTCTGTAGAAGAGATAACCAAAGGATTGTTGTGGGTAGCCGATGAAAATACACCTCTCGCTTCGAGGTTCGAGCTTATCATGAGTCTCGTGTCTCACGAAAGCCTCACAACCCCAAATCTTGATGTGGTCTAGCTTAGGTACTTTACCAGTCCACATCTCGTGAGGAGTTTTGGCAACTTTCTTTGTAGGGACCAGATTAAGAATATGGGCGGCAGTCTCTAAGGCATACCCCCAGAATGAGATTGGTAGCGTAGCTCGACTGATCATGGAACGAACCATATCTAACAAGGTTCGATTACGCCTCTCAGCCACACCATTCAATTGTGGTGTCCTGGGAGGTGTCAATTGTGAGACAATCCCACATTCCCTAAGATAGTCGAGGAACTCTGAACTAAGATACTCACCTCCTCGATCGGATCGAAGCATCTTAATGTTCCTGCCCAATTGATTCTCGACTTCCTGTTTAAATTCCTTAAACCTCTCGAAAGTCTCTGACTTATGCTTGATTAAGTAGACATATCCATATCTACTGTAATCATCAGTAAAAGTCAAATAATAACGATTAGCATCCCTTGTGGCATGTTTGAATGGTCCACACACATCCGTGTGTACAAGATCCAACAAACCTTCACCCCTCTCACACGAGCCTGTGAAGGGTGACTTTGTCATTTTTCCAAGTAAGCATGATTCGCAACTATCATCTGACTTTAGGTCAAATGACTCCAAGACTCCATCTTTTTGGAGTTGGCCTATGCGTTTCTTGCTTATATGTCCAAGGCGACAATGCCATAATGATGCTTTATCCAAGTTATTATTATTAATAGAATCAATACACAAAACATTATCTCCTAATTTATCTACAACAGATACAGCTTCATACACACCATCACAAGGTAATGCTTTGAAATACTGAACATTATTAAAGAAAGCATCAATAGAACCAACTTCATTATTAAACGAAAAGGTAAACCCTTGTTTGTACAAAGCATGAAAGGAAATAATATTTCTTGCCATTCCTGGCGAGTAACAACATTTATTCAAATCTAAGCTAAACCCACCGCTTAGCGATAAAGTATAAACTCCAATCTTGGTGACAGGTGAAGCTTTCCTATTCCCCATGATCAAGTTTATTCTTCCTTGCTCCACATCCTCACTTCTTCTTAGTCCCTGCAAGTCACAACAAATATGAATACCACACCCGGTATCAAGGACCCAAGATTTAGAATGGGGTGAGTTATTAGAAATTATAGTGTAAATACCTGCATGGTTGGGTTTGACTTTTCCATCCTTCACATCTTGTTGGTACTTTGGGCAGTTCCGCTTCCAATGTGCCTTTTCATGGCAATAGAAGCATTCAGCCTCTTTTGGGTCAGAAGAAGGAGTGATGAAACCTTTCTTGGTTCCACTTGAAGAAGAGCCATCAAGGGTCCGAGCCTTGGTACCCTTCGAGGATCTCTTTCTCTTCCTCCCTCGACTTTTCCCAATTGCCAAAACCGGAGTTGAGTTTGGAGTAGGAGTGATAGCAACCGAATTCCCCTTAAGACCTGTTTCTGCGGTCTTGAGAAGTCCCTGAAGTTTGCTGAGTGTGACCTCTTCCTTATTCATGTGATATGTCATGCGGAATTGATCATAGCACGATGGTAAGGAGTGCAAAATGATATCTATTGAAAGATCCTCAGGGAAGTTCACATTAAGCTTCAACAAACGATCCACATACCTTTGCATTTTCTGCATGTGGCTCGTGACGGATTCCCCGTCCTTCATCATGGCTGTTATCATGGAGCAGATGATTTCATACCTCTCTTGTCGTGCACTTTGATGGTATCTTTCCATCAAATCTTGGTGCATTTCATAAGGGTAGAAATCCTCATAAGACTTTTGGAGTTCCGCTGTCATCGTGGCCATCATGATGCAAGCCACTTTCGTAGCATCCCTTTCATGTGCCCGAAAGTCAGCGATCTCCTGAGGAGTTGCAGTGGTCTCATCAATCTCCTTAAGATCCTTGTCAAGGACATATTCTTTGTCCTCGTAGCGGGTAATCATCCTGATGTTTCTGATCCACTCATTGAAGTTGGATCCATCAAAGGTAACTTTCCCACACAAGCTCATAAGAGTAAAGGACCCATGAGGATTCGAGCTAGAAGCAGCATTGCTTGAAGACATCTGAAAAGAAGAGAACAAGATTAGTTTAGATATAAGAGAGTCCTTAATAAAACACCCAAATGTAATATTAAGGCTAGGATCCAATCACAATATAATATAACTTAGAAAAGGTATGCCGTAATCTAAGCTATACCATATTTGAAAGGTAGGTGAATGATGATTCACCAATTTCCACCACGAAAACCGAAATATTTTAAATATTAGGTTTTTGATTGGTTCTTAGAAATTCCTAGATTCTTTGAGATTCAATGAATTTTCAAAGGCATGTTTCAATCTCTAGTGTGCCCTCCAAATTTTGTGACTGGGATGCCGAGGATCACAAAACGAGGTGTGAAGTAACTATGCAAATCACTTGGTACCCTTAAAGTTTATCACTCAATCGATGTGCCGGTAAACCACACACGCTCCATCGATACTATAATAAACCTTAAGTCACCCTTTACCTACCTTGTTAAGTCCAAGTTAGTGTGCCGGTTAACCACACACGCTCCACCAACGACTTAAACAAAGTGTAAAGTGTAATTTCATGGATTAGCCCCTTATTCACATTTTTCCTAAAGTAACTAAGATTGGGAATTTAATAAAACATTTAGTTACTTTATAATATTCATCATAGTTTTAATGAGAATTTGTAAGTCCTTGTCTTACCTGTTCGGCTAACGACCCTCCACCAGTCAAGCAAGCGGTGGGTGAGAGTGGACACCCATTAAGTTGCCATTTTATAGGCAACAACCTTATACCCACTTTATAGACCGGCTTCGTGAATGAGGCGTACTAGCGGTAAGACAACTTTGTTCTTATACATATATATATATATATATATATATATATATATATATATATATATATATATAATTATTAAATCATAATAATATAAGTATAAGGGTTGAATTTTAACTTTTAAAGTTCTAAGGGTTGGAACTAAAGTTTTAACTTGACTTTACTTGTTCCAAAACTTGAGGGCAAGTTTTGTAAACTTTCAAAAACTTTTCATTTCTTGTAACTTATGAGTTTAATAGAGTAATAAAATGAAGACTCTTCATTTTTGTAACTCTTGTGTTCTTTTAATGGTTTTCAATCCAAGAGACTTTTGGTTTTCCATAACTTGAGGACAAGTTATGGACTCCATTAAATCACATTATGATCAAGAATTAATCTACCACATAGGTTACAAATAATTCCTATGATCATCTAAACATCATAAGAACAAGATCATGAACATGAACACTTTCATATATCAAAATCACACTTAATCTTTGTAATTTTGATAACTAGTTGTTGTAAATGAGTTAGAAAAGACATTACACCATCTAAAACAAGTTTTCAAGTACCAAAACAGTTTAGGGTAATGTTTCTAATCCATTTCCAGCAACTAAAGTCGAAAATCTACACTCTGTCGACCCTACTCGCCGAGTGCATGAACCTACTCGGCGAGTAGGTTGAAGATACAAGTGAACTCGGCGAGTCCAGCAGTCAGACAACAAGTTTTCCGACATTTTCAAGCATATTGCAACAAGTATCAAACAAAAAAACCAGTCTCTAATACCACTGATGGGTTTTGAGCATTCTAACACTTCCTAAGTGTACATGCAACCCTAATAAACCTTGGATCTATGTTTGTCTAAGATACATGCAAATAATTAATTTTCCAAGGTTTATATCCTAACTAGCATGGCATGGGGAACATGAATCAAATAAAGCTAGAAGACATACTTACCTTGTAGTTGATGTTGATTGATTGGAGTTTTAGAGCCTAGCACCAATAGTGTGGATGCCTCAAATGAAAGTCACAAATCACCACAAACTTGGAACTTTGAGAGAATAGTCACTACTATCTTGAAATTGCCCTCACCTCAACAAGTGTCAACTAGTATGATTTCAAGAACCAAGACCTCCTTTATATAGTGTGGTTGATTAGGGTTACATCCATGTAAACCCTAATACCCATGTCTCTTCATTTCCATGAGATCCATGGGTTAAAGCTCCATGGAGTATCCATGGACCTCCCCATGCAAGCCTAGACCATTCCAAATGAGCATAAGCCCACACTATATAAATATAGAAGCCCATATTTAATTAGTAATATCTTTGATCACTAAATTTATCCTATATTAATTATAGATCACTACTAATTAAATAATATGATCTTATATTAATATATTAGAACTTATAATATATTAATAAATCATAACTTGTACTATTCTCAAATATTATCCATAAATTTTTCGGGTGAAGTGCAACCCAAATGGACCATGCCGGGTCGGGTCAAGTACATACCAAATATAGTTATGGGCTTAGACACTATATCCAACAACAACAAGTATAACATACAAATAAAGCTGCTCCCTACATACCATTATCTCTGTTCCTATCGTTTCCTCCTTGATTATTCTGTGACTGAAAAACCGAATAAATCTTCTCCCCACATGTCAGGTCGTTGAGCATTGATCAAAGATTTTCCAACTACATAATAAATAATAACATATATAATTTTATAAGTTGTAGTATCAAACCTAAACAAAAACTTACAAAGTATATTTCTACTTCTTGCACTTAAATACAAGATATATCAAAAGTAAATTGCTATTTCCTGCACTTGGGACAAAAACACAATTACCAAATCAACATGCATTTTATAATGCCAAAGTATATTGCTATTTTTAAACTAGAGACCAAAAAACCAAAGTACATTGCTATTTCTTGCACTTGAGACAAAAACCCAATTAACAAATCTTTTAGCAAATAATCACCACAAACCAAAATTACCAAATCAACATGCATTTTATGATGCCGAAGTACATTACTATTTTAAAACTAGAGACAAAAAACCAAAGTACATTGTTATTTCTTGCATTTGGGACAAAAGCACAATTAACAAAGCTTTTAGCAAATAATCACCACAAAACAAAATTACCTAATCAACATGCATATTATGATGCCAAAGTACATTGCTATTTTTAAACTAGAGACAAAAAACTAAAGTACATTGCTAGTTCTTGCACTTGAGACGAAAACCCAATTAACAAAGCTTTTAAAAAATAATCACCACAAACCAAAATTACCAAATCAACATGCATTTTTTGATGCTAAAGTACATTGCTATTTTTAAACTAGAGACAAGAAACCAAAGTACATTGTTATTTCTTGCATTTGGGACAAAAGCACAATTAACAAAGCCTTTAGCAAATAATCACCACAAACCAAAATTACCTAATCAACATGAATTTTATGATGCCAAAGTACATTGGTATTTTTAAACTAGAGATAAAAAACCAAAGTACATTGCCTTTTCTTGCACTTAAGACAAAAACCAAATTAACAAAGCTTTTAGCAAATAATCAC
Source organism: Lactuca serriola (assembly GCF_051521515.1). Classification (NCBI taxonomy): domain Eukaryota; kingdom Viridiplantae; phylum Streptophyta; class Magnoliopsida; order Asterales; family Asteraceae; genus Lactuca; species Lactuca serriola. Next base: position 220,618,611 of record NC_136410.1, on the reverse strand, counting down.
CACAAACCAAAATTACCAAATCCACATGCATTTTATGATGTCGAAGTATATTGCTATTTTTAAACTAAAGAAAACAAACCAAAGTACATTGTTATTTCTTGCATTTGGGACAAAAGCACAATTAACAAAGCTTTTAGCAAATAATCACCACAAACCAAAATTACCAAATCAACATGCATTTTATGATTCCAAAGTACATTGCTATTTTTAAATTAGAGACAGAAAACCAAAGTACATTGCTATTTCTTGCACTTGGGACAAAAGCACAATTAGCAAATCAACATGCATTTATGATACCAATTACCAAAGCTTTTAGAAAATAATCACCACAAACAAAAATTACCAAATCAACATGCATTTATTGATATTAAATAATCTTGTTTTACCTGTGACGGTTATGATGACTGTGGTGGTGGTTGTGATGGTTGTGAAATCGGCAAGATAGCAGAAAGTTTTCGGCCGATGCCTTTGAGCATCAAATACATATACTTTCACATACATATCCCACATATACACCAAATACACATACATACATAATACCATCCTACTTACACAAAATACACATATACTTATATATATATATATATATATATATATATATATATATATATATATATATATATAATAACATCCTACTTATACCAAATACACAAATTTCACATTCATATATCACATATACACCAAACACACATAATACACATACATACATAATAACATCCTACTTATACCAAATACACATATTTCACATTCATATACCACATATACACCAAACATACATACATTGGCATATATACACCAAATTTACATAAATTCACATAAATATATCAAATATATGCCAATTTTCACATAATTTATACAATTACACATAGTTTGGAATTAAATTCAAATTTCACAATAAATAGAAGTAAATAGAACTTGTGGTGGCGGAAATTACTCAATGTCGCCGGAAAAATTGATCCTCACTGGAAAATACTCTCACCTGCCGGTACAGTAAACCCACGATGGTGACAAAGACAAAATAACCAAAAAAACTAAAATTGAAAAGTATTTTGCAATTAATCATCAAATGGAGCTAAAAATCGATGTTATAAGAGAAAGACAAACAAAAATTAGAAGTTGAAGTTACCTTTTACCCGAGATGCACTGTTTTCATGAGTTGAACCCATTTAATTGAAGCCCTAAACCCCTTTGATCCGTAATCTTACAATGTTCAGAGACTCTTTGTCAGAATCGATGATAACTCACAGAAAATGGGGGAAGAACAAACGACACAACGACATGAATCGAAAACAGAGAGGAAAATTGAAGTCTGCGTTGTTTTTTTCTTTTTATCTGCACGCAGGCCTTTAGTGGCGACACTTAAGGCTTTACTGGCGACAACCAACAACAACGACGATTATCTGCAGGGAAGGGTAATGCGTCTTTTATTATCCACAATTAGTAGTGATGATTTCGACCTTTAGCGCGCGACAAATTGTCGCCGGTATAGGTTTTGTGCGAAAAGAGGCCCCAATCGTTGGATGGGACGACTGACGTCTACCAGAAGGGGATAACGCAGATTCGGGCAACAAGACCTTAGCGGCGACAAAGTCTTGTGTCACCGCTAAAAGAAAATGGCGCCGCTAAAGCCTTGATTTATTGTAGTGTAGTTTTTTTCTTTCTGTTATTGGATTGTTTCCTTTTATTTTTCCCTATAACATTGTGTTTAAATTGGGGAGAAGATGAATATATAAAATATCATAAATATTGAATTATATTTAGTATTTTATGTTGACAACCACAACAAGAAATATAGGTATTAGGGGCGACGCCATTAGAGACGACAGGTAGTATTAGGGACGACAGGTGACAAGACGCGTTTTGACGTCGTCGCTATTAGTCACCAAAAAAGACGCGGGATATCTTCCCTCCAACTTGTCACCCTAATTAGTTCCCTGTTGCCGCAAATAGGGTCGCCGCTAAAGGGTTCGTCCGCTTTACCTCCCCATCGTCTCTCGAAAGAGGTTACAGCTTCACTCCAAATTCTCTTACACGATTTCCGACAATTTTTCGGCCAAAAAAACCCCGATCCTCTTGATTTGATCGGCGACCACCACCACAAAGCCTCTAATTTCTCCTTTCCTCTTCACTCCTCCTCTTCCCTACATTTGGCCGACACTATGATACGTTTTCCAGAGACAAACTCCAATTTTCCGGCATCTGTAACAACGGTAGGTGCTCCCTTCCCTCATTTCTCTTTCAGTTTCTTTTCTAGAATGAATTTGTGTGTTAATTGTGGATTTTGGAGTGATTTTGGTGGTTTCACAGCAACATCTCCGGTGACACAATCTCTTTTTTGGTGATACCACATTTACTCCGGCGACTTCGACCATAGCACCACCACCTAAACGATTTCCAGGTTATTTATTTCGGTTTTTAATATAGGTATAAGAAATGTTGGTATTTGTTTGTGAAATGTATATGTATATGTATATTTGTATATGAAATGCATGACTATGTATGAAAAAATGTGTGTATAAGAGTATTTGCACGTGAAATATAAATGTATATTTGTATTTATATATGAAATTCATGTGTATGTATGAAAAAATATGTGTATAAGACTATTTGTATGTGAAATGTATGTATATGTGAAAAATCTATATATATGGGTGTAAATATATGAAAAAATCTATGTTAATGTATGTATTTGTATGTGAAATGTATATGTATATGTGTATATTTATATAAATATGTATGTATATGTGTGGATATGTATGAAAAAATGTATGTATATCCTTGTATATGTATGTAAAAATGTATATGTGTGGATATGTATGTAAAAATGTATTTATATGTTTGTATATGTATGTGAAAATGTATGTATATGTTTGTATATGTATGTAAAAATGTTTATGTGTATTTGATGTTATAATGTGAAATGTATATGATTGTATAATTGAAAAAAAATAGAAAAATATGAAATTGTACAATGTCGTAATAGAAAACTAAAACTAAAAATAAAAATAAGTTTATATTAAAAATGAAGATATGGAAAACACATGAAAAACTACTCCCACTTGTGTTATAATTTTTCTTATTATGTTATATATATATACAATATATATATATATATATATATATATATATATATATATAGTGTTATAATTTTTCAGGATGTAATTTTTTTGGGTTGCATTGGTTCATTTCATGGCTGTTGTGATGAGCCATGGAGGTGATGGTGGTGATGAACCACCACATCCGTTCGATGGAGATTTTGGTGTTCACCAGATTGATGGTAATTAAGATTTATTCTAATTCATTGTATTTCATATTGTATGTATATAAAAAACTATCTTTTACTACTATTTTTTTCTTTTGCAGCAATACCTCCTAGACGAAGATGTATGACAGTAAACAAGAAAATGCATTGGCTATATGAAGCAAACGGCAGACAACCTCTAAAACTAATATTTGACATAAATACTTTTGTGCCACTTGGGGATATATATGAATGTTTCATTCGGGAGGTTGAAAGTTATATATGGCGTGACATAGCTTTGGATAAGAACACTTGGAAAGAAGTTCCTAAAGCCGATCAGAATGGCATGTTTACATATCTTTTGGTAAATTATTTATTATTTATAAAGTCATATTTAACATGTTTAATTTTGATTTATTTTTAACTTCTATATTTTTTGTAGACATATTTTGATTTTCAAGCCATTTCAAATGATCCCGATGCTAGAAGTTTATGGGCATCACTGAACCATCGAATATGTCAGCGGTATAGAGGCCGCAAAAATATTGCAAAAGGTAAATTTATAGATATGCTCGACCCCCTGCGGGTATGGATTCAGCGCGTTGGAGTGCTACTATTGACCACTTCTTAAATGATACGCATTGTAAACGATCCAGTGTAACCAAAGAATGCCAGAATAAGCAAGTAGTTAAGAATCGTGGAGGGACATCCAGTCACGGTAGTGATTTTTTCAAAAGTGTAAGTTACATTAATGTTTATTCAATTATAACATATTTTGTAATGGTTATTTATGTATAACATATTTTTAATGTTAAACAGAATTTGAATAAACTTGAAGTATTTCACTGTGTACATGTCAATAAACAAGAGGAATTCGTTGACCTGTTAGTTGAAGAACAATATGTAAGTTATTATTACTTAAAATGAAGTAGAATGTTTTTTTTGTTTGTTTTGAAGTAGATTAACAATCTTCATGAAATGCAGAATGCTTTAGTTGCTGAGGTTGCTTTACAAACTCAGCATGTAGCCGACTCCGGTGGTGATTCGAACTCCATTAATTGAATAGCCTTATTTGAGAAGGTGTTAGGTGCTCGAAGGGGACATGTGAGAGGCATCGGGCCTAAGCCTTTCGTAGCGGTACAAGTGCTCCCACCCAGTGGCAGTCACAATAACAAACACCGTAACCAATACATGTACTTATTAATTTGTTGTGAATTTTGTTATTTAATAGTTTGGTAGTTTGTTAGTTTGTTAAATTGTTATGAATTTGGTTGTTTGTTTAATTGTTAAGGACTTAACGTGTTTGTGACTTAATTGTTAAGCAATAATAATTTGTTTTTATAGTATGATATATTTGAACTTATATTCTTACTTTGTAAGATGTGGATGTTAACACTTTTCTCCAAAACCCGGCGTTTGTGACGACAATTGGAGATACTATCCTGTCATTTAGCAAGCAAGTCGACAATGCGACCAACAACGACAAGGAAAACGATGATGGGGACGACGATTAGTATATATTGCTTTATGTTATGGATGATTTTATTATGGATTTAGATAATGTTAATATAATATATTTTATATAATGTTATTTGATGTTTTATGTAATGCAAAATTTTAAATTATAAGTTTTATAATTTTATAAATTTTGTATTTTTATAATATAAACTAATATAAAATATAAATTTTATTTATAAAAAACAAGCATTAGTGGCGACACCTTTAGGGACGATCTTAAGCATTAGCGACAACACATCCTGCTGGAATATTTGACCGGAGTAACACTGGCCGGTGGCAGGGGCGTAACTAAGTTGAAGGTTGGTAGGTCCTTGGACCTACCTATTTTTCTTAATATTAATATTTAGTGTAAGATATATATATGAAAAAATTGGAGATTTACCTTATTATTTTTGTAGGACCTACCTTGTAATCTTTTGGGGATATATATATATATATATATATATATATATATATATATATATATATATATATATATATATATATATATATATATATACACTAGGCGAATGCTCGCGCGTTGCGCAGAAAAACTTATATAGTTGAAGTTTTTACAAATATATATATTTTTAAATATAACAATAACGTTGTTGTTAAATTTGATATAATAATTTATATATACTAAATTGATATAATATATTGATTATTTTGAATTATATGATAATATATACATTTATTATAACTTCATAATCTTAATCGTTTGAATGACTTCTACCCGCGAGTTACACATGAATAAAATTAAATATAATATATGATTTGATGTTATATATAGTTGTTTTTATTATTAATTAATTTTGTAAAATTTATTTGCTTAGTGTTTTAATTTCTATCATTATAATTATTTAAAACATCAAACATTGTTTTTTTTTATTTTAAAGCTAACAATATAATCATTTATATAGAGTTGTTTTTAACTATTGTTATTGTAAGTTATTTTAAGCTACTTATTTGGAAACTTTTAACGATTATAAAAATATATTTAAGAAATATTTTAGTTAAATTGAATTTAGAATTTAGTTTTTGCTTTTATCACTGCAATTTATCACTTTTAACTATTTACAAAATATTCTTTAGTTTTTTTTAAATGGAACTGAAATTTATATTTTAGTTGACATTGTAATGTGTAGAAACACCTATATAGTTGAAGTCTTTACAAATATATATTTTTTTAAAATATAAAACTAACGTTGTTGTCAAATTTGATATAATAATTCGTATATTAATTTGATATAATATATTGATTATTTTGAATTATATGATAATATATAAATCTATTATAACGTCATAATCTCAATCATTTGAATGCCTTCTACTTGCGAGTTACGTATCAATAAAATTAAATATTATATATGGTTGAATATTATTTATAGTTATTATTTTTAACTAATTTTTTAAATTTTAATTACTTAATGTTTTAATTTCTATCATTATAATTACTTAAAACATCAAACATTATTTTTTGATTTTAAAGGTAACAATATAATCATTTATATAGAATTATTTTTAACTGTTGTTATTATAAGTTATTTTAAGCTACTTATTTGAAAATATTTATCGATTATATAAATATATTTAGGAAATATTTTAGTTAAACTGATATTACAATTTAGTTTTTGCATTTATCACTATAATTTATCACTTTTAACTATTCACAAAATATTATTTGGTTTTTTTAGCGGAACTGAAATTTATATTTAAGTTGACACTGTAATGTTGTATTTAAATTAACAATTTAAGTATTTTGTCAAAACTGTTCTAAAATTGTAGCTTTAAACTGATAATGGTTTACATGCAACAACATTTTAATCTAATAAATTAAGTATAATATGTTAAATTTAAAGACATAACTGTATAAATAGAAGTAAAGATATTATTTTAAAATTGAAATTTAGTCTATTTATGATTACACTTTAGATTTGATATCTATTTAACCTTATTAACCAACTTACAATCATTATTAGAAAGACACTACAATTTATCACTTTTGACTATTTATAAAATAATCTTTGGGTTGTTTAAGTTAAATAAAATTTATACTTAAGTTGAGCCTATAATGTTATATTTTAATTAATAATTTAAGTATTTTATACCAATTATTCAAAAATTATACATTTAAAATGATAATGGTTTACATCCAACAATATATTAAAACTAATAAATTAAGTATTATATGTTAAAAGTTAAAAAACATAATTTTATAAGTAGAATTAAATATATTATTTTAATATTGAAATTTAGTTTATATATGAATACACTTTAGATTTGATATTTATTTAACCTAATTACCAAATTTTAATTATTATTATAAGGAAATTGAAAAGTCATGGGAGTTTCAAATGAATGTGGTGAAAGGAAAAAAGAATGGGGGTTTCAAATGCATGAGATTTAAGAAAAAATGCTAGCTTTATAAGTATGTATGATATATATATATATATATATATATATATATATATATATATATATATATATATGTTGGGTCATGTTTTGTATTAAGTGTTGTGTCTATTGGGCTCGTTAGCTAGTCCATTTTTGTATCTCCGGTATAGGCCTGTCCATCCGTGAGTTTAGTAGGGTTGAATAAAAATATAGGTGCTTGCATGCATCTTAGAAAAACGATAGAATAGAACGATCAGAGCATTATTCAGAAGTTTGTTATTATCGTTCTTGTAACCCTAAATCCTCTACAGCGGAAGTTCTTAGTCGAGCTCTGCTGAGGATTATTTGATCTAATCATTCGACATATTTTGATCCACTCTTGTTTTATTTATTGTTTTGAGTTCATCGTAATACCTGTTTCATAGATCTAATCGATCTTCACGTTTGTGATTTTATCCTATCAATTGGTATCAGAGCAGGAGGCTGTGTAATTCATACACATCTTTTCTGTGAAAAAGGTTGCGATTAGGGTTATTCTGCATTAACTAATATTTATTGAGTCGTCATCCCATAATTGACGTAACTCAACATTTATTCATTTTGCCCTAACTTAATATATTACAAGTCTGATCTTTTAAACAGGTTATTCGATCTAGCATGGACGAGTCACAATCAAATCCCATTAACATCTCAAACAGCATTGGATCAACGACGAAGATTCCCATCCTTTACACCCAGGATTACGAAGTCTGGGCACATCACTTTGAAGATTATGTCATTGGATCTGAGGACAACGGATATCTTATTTGGGAGGCAATCGTGTCTGGACCATTCGCTCATTCAGCAACATCAAGAATCATTAAAACTCAGAAAGAGTATAATGATCTGTTGAAAGATGTAAAAGATGTTGCCCAAGACGAAAAAGATAAATTTCAGTGCAATATTAAAGCATTGAGACTAATCAGATTCGCTCTTCAATCTGATACTTTCAGGCTAGTGAGTTCGTGCAGCACTGCTAAAGAGATATGGGATAGGCTGTGAGAGTTATATTCCACAGATGAAGATCTCGAGCATTCCATTCAAACCTTACTTTTGTCCGAGTTTGGTGAATTCAAGCAGAGTCCTGAAGAAACTATAACTCAAACGTTCGATCGCTTCAATCATCTTCTTAGTAAGATGATTAAACATGATATTGAAAGGAAGTTGATTGAACAAAAGGTTATGTTTTTAAACGGTCTTAGATCCGAGTGGAGAGCGGTTGTGTCCACCGTTAAGGCACATGAGCAATTCAAATCTTACTCATTGGCAAAGCTAGTAGGGATTTTGAAATCCCAAGAAAAGATTGTCTTGCAGGAGAAAAATGTAGTTTCAAGCTTGGGATCATTGGCCATTCTGTCCAAAAGCAAAGGTGTGATGGAAGATGAAGACTTCAACTTAGAGGACTATGGCCTTACCTCTGAAGACTATGCAATGATGGTGTCAAACCCGAAGAGGTTCATCAAGAAAAGGTTTCCTACCAATAAGAACCGAAATTGGCACGGAAGTTATAGTTTTGAAAAGGTAAGGGAAGAACCAAAAGCAGAAGAACCAAAGAAGGAACCGAAAGCTGAAGGAGATTCGGGAGTGAACTGCTACTATTGTGGATGAAAGAACCACTATGCCAAAGATTGTGTCCTCAAGAAATTAGCAGAAAAGGATGAGGAGAAAGATGAAGAAGTTGTGTTAATGAAAAAGCTGGAAGAGATCAAGAAAAAGAAAGCTGTCACTAACCCTTCAATGAATGCTTTAATTGTGCAGGGTTCGGTAGCAGATGATGAGCTCTGTGGCGTGGAAGTCTGGTCAACCGACATTGAGGATGATGAAGTGAGGAAGCCATCTCATGGAAAGGCTTATGTTGCGAAGGATGAAGGAAGCGGTGGAAAGTGCTTGATGGTGTCGGATGTATCTCAAATGAGGGGATACAACACAGACGGTGGGAATGAAGACACAAAGGAGCGAGAGGACTTGTGCTTCACAGCAAAACCTCTCAGCGTGCAGTTTAAAGAGCTTGATGAGTTAATAAAGAAGGTACAACCTATTTTTGTTTCATTCAAAGTCCCACAAAGCTCATATGAAAAAGAATTAAAAAATGTAAATTCAAGAATCTCGCATCTAGACAGCAGTTTAACTCAAACACAGGTCACCAATTCTAACCTAACTGACCAATTAAGCAGGGTGTCTTCAAAAAGTGAGGAACGGAGGATGTGGATCGAGCTGGAGGAGTCAGAGTTAATCAAATCCAAGGACGAAAACATTTATTTACAAAGAGACAATTTGAAACTTTTAAAACAGAGAAATGTCTTTTGTTTAATTGCTAAGCGTCTTTACACTAATATCACACAACTTCATTTAAACTGTGAAATAGGGCAGAAAATTCATCGCATGATTTTGCCCTTCCTTGAGTTTAAGGATGATGAAATCGACGCTGAAGCATATAATTGCGAAAGTGTAGTTTCGTCTGAGGATGTAAATCCAACTTATATGTATGGTCTAGACAAAATCGAATCTTTCATAAAGTCCAAGGACCATAAGGACATGTTGAAAAACCTTTTGGATGAAAATGATAAATTGAAACTAAGGAACGAAACCATACAAAAGTTTGACTCATTGAATGCCAATTTGAGCTCAGAAAATAAAACTGATGTTGAAAATGCATCTAAGCTTAATGAGGATGACGATATGAGTGAAATTTCTGTAGAGGATGAAGTTGATTGTTCTGAGTTTGTCAAGAGCAAACCCGAAAACCACAAAAATCTTATTTCAGAAAATTCTATGGAGTTTGCTCATCTGTCCCAACAAAAGTCCCCAATCCTTGAAGAAAAAGTTGTTGTATACCAAAAAGTAAGGACGACTCCAAATCAGGTGTATAAGGTCACAGGAGTAACCGAACATCAGACAACCGAACTCACATCCATTGTAAATGAAGATAATGTTGAAGGTTGTGATGAGTTCTTCTGGTCCGCTCCTATCAACAATGCTGACGAAACCGTTGGTCTGTCTGAACGGACGTCCTGGAAAACCAAAGGCAGATATGTACCAGAGCCTCTGAACAAGCCCGATAACTTTGACATGCCAAGTACTAGTGGTACAAAAGATGTTCCTGAAGAAAAAGGAGATCCTGCAAAAGAAGTCACTCCTTCAAGCGAAACCTCATCAGTTCAGAGTGAACCGGCTGACAAAAAGCAAAAGCAAAAAGCAAATATCCATCGACAGCCGAAGCAAGTGAAGAATCAGAAGCAGCAAAGGAATATGATATACAAGAAGAATCTCTCAGAACAAAAACAGTTTTGGCAATCTCAAAACGCCCATTTCTCTTATCATGACAGAAATTCAAAGTCAGAGAAAAGTACTGTTAGATCACAAGAAAGTAATAACAACCGAAGGGAGAGGTTCGGTTCTGAGGGTCATAACAACCGAAAGGATACGTTTGGTTCTGAAAATTATGATAACCGAAGGCAAAGGTTCGGTTCAGAAAACACAAGCTACCGAAAGCATAAGTTCGATTCTGAGAACAAAAGCAACCAAAGTTCTAAGTTTGGTACCACTAATGATCAAAAACAAAAGGGTCACTTAGAACCTCAAGTCAAGAAAACATCTTAGTCTAAATTCTCTCGTTCTACTTCTTCTAATCCTTCTAATTCCTCTCAACCTCATTCTAAATCCAATTCTGTTAATACTCAAAATCCAAAATCTTCAATAGATTTGAAAGGAAAATCGAAGGTTTCCTCAGTCAAAACCGATCAAAAGCATTCCAATGTCCCAGTGCCTAAACCTGAATCCAAACCGACTGTAACAAATCCCAATAAAATTAAGGTTTTCACCATTAAAAAGAAAGATGAAACAACTTTAATAAAAAGAACATACCTTGTTGACATCTCTATTACTATTCCTGTTCCTGTGAAAGGCTCACGTGGACCCAAGAAACTTTGGGTTCCTAAATCTGCTTAATTTTTGCAGGTTATCAGTGACGAGCAGTTTGACGAAGAATGGTATATTGACAGTGGCTGCTCGCGTCACATGACAGGAAGGAAGGAAGAGCTGAGGGAATTTCGGTCTCTTTCAAACGGTGGAAATGTCAAGTTCGGGAACAACTCATTCGGCACGATAAAAGGGTATGGAATGATAACAAATGGAGACCTCACAATCAGAAAGGTTGCATACGTTGAAGGCCTACAACACAACCTCATCAGTGTATCTCAGCTTGTTGGAGGTACCGGTCTCAAGGTCTCATTCGATGATGAGGATTCGGAAATAATTGAAAAGAAAACGAAAAGAGTAATTCTCAAATCGGAGCGCAAAGGCGAAATGTTTCCCCTGAACCTCAAACCCATCAAAGGGAATCCAGCTATCTGCCTGTTATCCAAAGCACAATCTAACGAAAGCTGGCTGTGGCACCGAAGGCTCTCTCATCTCAACTTCAAGGATATTAACAAACTTGTCACAGGTGGTCATGTTCGAGGTCTTCCCCTGCTCAAATTCGACCGAGAACATTTATGTGCTGCATGTGAAATGGGGAAGCAGAATCGTCAAAGTCATCCATCGATTATAAACACTAAAGTTGTTAAACAATTAGAGTTAATTCACATTGACTTGTGTGGTCCATCATCTATCGAAAGCATCGGCGGTAGCAAGTATATTCTTGTCATCATTGATGACTTCTCACGTTTTACATGGGTGTTCTTTCTGAAGCACAAATCTAAAACCGTTCTCAAGCTGAAGATGTTTATCAAGCAGGTTGAGGTACAGCTGAAGAAAGTCGTTTGCAACATCAGGAGCGACAATGGGCTGGAATTCAAAAATAAAGAATTCGAAGAATTCTTGGCCGAAAAAGGAACCAGTCACAACTTCTCAGCTCCCTACACCCCTCAACAAAACGGGATTGTCGAAAGACGAAACCGATCTTTGTGTGAATGCTAAGTTTTGCTTCTTTACCTTTATATTTTTGGGCTGATGCTATTGCTGCAGCATGCTTTACGCAGAACAGGTCATATCTCAATAAGCGATTCACTCTCACTCCTTATGAGATCATCAACAACAGGAAGCCAAATGTCAAATTTTTCCATGTATTCGGCTCACGGTGTTTCATCTTCAATTCTAAAGAACATCGTAACAAGTTCGATGTCAAAGCCGATGAAGGGATATTTCTGGGCTATTCTCTCACTTCTAAAGCCTACAGGGTATTAGAAAAGCGCTCGAGGAAAATAGAAGAAACTTATTATGTGACTTTTGATGATAGCTATGTCAAAAAGCTAAAGGCCAACGAAGACACAGTTGGAGGAATCTTTTCTCACACAGGCCAAGTCACAGCCTCGATTGCAAACCTATTTGAGAAGTTTGTCGAGTTATTCGATGAACCAGAGAAGGCAACTCTCTCAGAAGCTAGTGCAGCAGACAACAAAGTAGATCATCTGAAGCAACTCATGGAAGATACTGCAAAGAGAATGAATGAAGGAGGATCAAGTTCTAACGAACCTCCACAACACGATACTTCAGTTGAGGGGGAGGACACATCTTCGTCATCACAGTCGAGCTCACATGTTGAGGGGGAGAACAGTTCTCAAGCTGCACCCAAAGGTGCTATCACACCTGAAGGTGCTATCACACCCGAAGGTGCGTCAACACCTGAAAGCTCAACACCACCCGAAACCCCTATAGCTCCGGAAACTCAAGACACATCTGAAAACTTATATGTCGAGGGGGAGACTGCTGATATGCTTTATGACGATGACAGTCAATCTGAACTAGAAGAGATGGTAAACGTTGAATTGGATCCATCTTATGATCCAAATTACCCTCCTCTTGTCAAATGGACCAGAGATCATCCTGTTTCCCAGGTTGTCGGTAATGTCTCTGAAAAGGTCCTGACCCGATCACAACTAAAGGCAAAACAAACTTCCTTATTTTCAAAAGTAGAATTCTGTATGTTTAACTCCTTCGTCTCAAAAGTTGAACCAAAGACAGTTAACACTGCTCTTGATCACTCCGATTGGGTTCAAGCTATGCAAGACGAACTGAATGAATTCGAAAGGAATAAAGTTTGGCATCTCATTCCAACTCCTCAAGATGCCTCAGTTGTTGGTCTCAAATGGGTCTTCAGAAATAAGATGGACAAGGAAGGCAACGTGATACGAAACAAAGCCCGTCTGGTGGTGAAAGGATACTGTCAGGAGGAAGGAATCGACTATGAAGAAACTTTCGCTCCTGTAGCTAGGATGGAATCCATTAGAATATTTCTTGCCTATGCTGCACACAAAAACTTTGAGGTCTACCAAATGGATGTCAAGTGCGCATTTCTAAGTGGAGAACTTGAAGAAACGGTGTACGTGGAGCAACCTCCTGGATTTGTCAATGAAAGGTACCCCAATCACTGTTACATTTTGGACAAAGCCGTATATGGACCGAAACAAGCTCCGAGGGCCTGGTATGAAACGCTAACCAAGTTTTTAAAGATGTCAAAATTTAAACAAGGTTCGGTTGAATAATCTCCTTTTCGCTCATCAATCAAAGGTAGTTTTCTTGGTTGTAGATCTTATGTATAATTGTTCCAAATGCATTTATCTTATTGTCAAAGTTATTCTCTTTGTTAAACCTATTTTCTTTGGCAACCGAAATATACCGAACGTTCGGGTTCGGTTTCAAAATTTTTCTCACCCGAAATAGACCGAACGCTCGGGTTCGGTTCCAAAGTTTTTCACAACCAAAATAAACCGAACGCTCGGGTTCGGTTCCAAAAATTTTTTTCTCTGTATTTTTTTTATTATTATCAAAAATTCCAAAAATATTTTTTTTTTAAATTCAAAAGCTCCAAAAATATTTTGTTCTTCATTTTTTTTTTGCTTTAATTTTATGTGTGTGTTCGTTTATGGGGAAATTATTGAATTAACTAAGTGTCCCTAGAAGCATGTTGCTGTATGTGTCCAAAGCCTCACCTGATTCTGAATAATAGGCCTTACTGACTTGGTATAAGCAAACCTTGTCTTCCCAATTAGGCTTTCTTATTTATTCTAATCATGAGCTACCTAACTCTCTGCTCACATGAGATAAGAGTTTTCTGCTTGGTCCTATTTTTCACAGCAGAGGTACTTTGATTTCTTACGCCATCTTAATTGCATTTATCCATCACATTCGTTTCACAAACGTAACCCTTGAGACTCTCAGCAATTACCACTGAGGTTTATGGTTATGCAATTACTGTGTTCATGATCTTAGTTTCGTGCCACTACGATCTAAGTGAAACCCAAAATTCAATACCCAATACGAATTGACGGTGACCAATTAATTTGCTCTAGTTTTCACTAATGCATTGACGGACGTACCTCCTTGAAATCTCAAAATTTTCTTTTTGTGTGATTCCTATGAAATTGTTAACACCCATAACATTTCTTCCCTTGGGATCCAGTTTTAAATTTTTGTTGAGATTTTATATACATGTTTCTGAGCTAAATTAAATTATCTCCAACCTACTTGTTCAATAGACTACACTGGTCTCACAAGTACTTCGTTCGCTTTCTATCTTATATCAAGATTAGGAAGTTTGAATCGAAACGAAAGCCACCCTAATAAGCCTAGTTAAAAGAAGCCTTTCAACACTTCTTAATAAGTGTTTGATCGTTATTCAACGGGAAACCACACAAACACTTTAAGGTCTCTCTTGACTTTGAAGGAAGAGATTTGTGCCCAGGATCATTTGTTTCGCGTCTTAATTGACATCACATATTTTCCAAAAAATATTGCTTTATTTCTTTTCTTTTACACCCTACGCACGAAAATCTTTGATTTTCCTAAATTCAGGTTCTATTAATTACAAGGCATTTTACTTGGATTGGCAGTCGATTAAAGGCTGTGGTTGATTTTAATCCACGTGGGGGCATTTTTCAAAAGATGCTGTTACAATTTAAAGGGATAAGATGAAGACATGCTGACTCAGGCGGGAGTGTAATCGATTTGATTTCAAACGGCGCTAAAAGGGCGCGCGTGAATCTGAACCGTTTCGTCTCCAAACTGCGCCTGATGGGAAGGCGTGTTATTAGGGACCTGACATTCTCTCTCATGCGTGATCATCGGCAACCCCAACTGTCACGCATCAGTCAACTCCGGAAAAACCCTTCGTTTTTCAATAGAAGATTTGGGAAGATCTTTCTCTCTCCTTACCCCACAGTATAAAAAGCAACATCCTCCACCGTTTATCTCTTTACTGCAATTCAAATTCCCAGAGCACAAGAAATACCTAAACCTTCACTGTTCATCATCTTCTCTACTTTCTTCAAGCAATGGCAGATTCCTCTTCTGTTCACGCAACATCCCACATTTTGCCCATTCGCCCACAACAAAGCCTAATCATCGATTTAACCCCTCATGCTTACGACGCCTTCATGTTCCCCATTATCGAGTGTTTGAAGTTTTCTCCGATTGCTCCTGCACTTACAAGAGCTGAAACTGTTCTGATGGAGTTCTTGTCACAGATCTTTGCGACCGCTCACTACGACAAGGTTGTTGACAGAATCTTTTTTGATGTCTTTGAGCACAAGGCGTCAATTTCCAAGCAAAGGTTTTGCTCGCTGTTAGGGTTTGAACCTGATTCTACGAGGGTTAACCCTGAAACGATTCCAATGGGGCACTTGTTCAACCTGTTTTATAACATGGGTTATACGGAGGTGCTTACTACGGTCATGAAGTTCAAGAAGTCGTTCCTACCTCCACAGTGGAACAGGATGTTCACTGTTCTATTCAAAGGGTTATCTGAAAGAAGTGTTGGATCTGATGGTGCCAGTCGGTTATTTCTGTCCATAATGTATGGTATCTACAATGGCATCAACATGGATTATGGGTTTGTTCTATGGCAACAACTCATCCAGAGTCTCTCCTCTACATCCAGACATTCCGAGATTTCATACGCTAGGTTCTGGACTCTGATCACGAAATGGGTGATGGACAAGTACCATGTCCCCATTGTCGCTGGTGCTCCAATGTCTTCGATTGGTACCTTCCATACCACAAAGATCATTGTCTCGGATGATTCCAAGTTTCCATTCAACGGTTCAATTCCGGAAACCATGTATGGGGATGTTCCTGCTGACAGTCGGAGTATCTAGACGTACAAAGGGTTCAAGCACTCTGGTCCGAGGAATCTTACTCCAGAGATGTTGAAGTCAATACATGATGCCGACAAGCCTGCTCCAAGAGGCAAAAATGCTGATAAGGGGAAATAGGTGGCAAAAGCAGCAAAAGGCCCATCTCCAAAGAAGAGGAAACCTACCAAGCCTGCTCAGTCTCCACAGCAAAAGAGGAGAAAAACCCAACCACGACGAAAGTTAATTATCGCTTCATCCTCAAGCGAGTCTGAGGGTGAGAGTTCAGATTCTGATGACTCTCCACGTGGCAACACTCCACCCAGATCTCCTACCCCAAAAGTTCATGCATCTACTTCTCCAATTTCCTCTCCACCTAAAACCATTCCTATTTCTATTCCCCCCCATAACTTCCACTACTTCAATACCACCCACTTCAATCCCAATACCAACACCAATATTCACCGACGCAACCACAACATCCACTGCAGATGTTAGAGCCAACGTATCTGATACGGGGGTTCATACTGATGCACCCGAAATCACTCCAGCACCCGAAACCAAAAAAGCACCCGAACCTACACCTATACCCGAAACAACCCAACCCAAACCTTCCCATACTACTACACCACCAGCTTCACCACCACCACCTTCTCCTGGTCATGCTTCAGAGGGAGACGAACCATTCCTTGGCGGGGAAGATATGACGTTTGACTCGGTCTACTATAGTCCGTTTCAAGTACAGAGTGATGACGATGACGACGCTCCTGTCACAAATAGACATCTAAAGGAGCTCCATGACAAGATTGACTTGCTCATCGCCTCCTCTTCCACTTCTCAGTCATCCCTTTCTGAAGATGCAGTTCAGAAGATTGTTGACGCCTTCTCTAAAGCTCATCAAGATTCCATTGCTTCTGCAACCCCCGCCATAGATGCCTCCACAAAAGCCTGTCAGGCTGCGACCGAAAAAGTCGATAAACTATTTTCTGATGCCTCTTCCCTGTTAAAGTCTTTACAGGAGAGTGCAAATGCATCCAAGACTACGTTGGAACCAATTGTTCACCAGCTAGCAACGTCAGTATCCACTGAGTTGAAGTCCTTCGCTTCTTTTCGTCAAATGCTTTCAGACGACAACTCAGCCTTTCGCACCACCATTGACGAGCGTCTCTCGAAGCTACAAGAAGATTTGGCTGCTGAGAACTCTCTTATGGATGTTCTTGCAAAGAAGACCACTGCTCTGAAGGTCAAGAGTGTTCAACTCTCCAACTCTCAACAGGAGATTGACTCTCTTCGGTCCGAAAAGGAGGTGATAAAGTCGTGTGTTTCGGATGTCCACTCTGCCATCTCCAACATCCACGAAGCACATGATCCTATTCTTAACTATACTGTGAGGCGTGACCTTGCAGAGAATCTCGCTCCCGCCCTTGCTCTGCTCAGCAAACTCGAAGGGCTACTTGATTTCGTGTCCATTCCGAAACAAGGGGGAGAGAAGGAAACAATGTCTCAACCACCTCTTACTTCCATAGCTACTCATACTACCGAACCTCCTCCAGTAGGCCAAGCCTCCGATTCTGGTATGAAAGACAAAGGCAAAAAGATTGCTGAGGAAGAAGAAGAAGAAGACAAAGAAACAATCGCCGACTTGTTGAAGCGTAGAAGTCGACGCAATGAGGCTGATATCAGTGCTCGTGTGGCAAGAGAGGCTGAAGAAGCCGAACGTAAACAGAAGGAAGCCCACGACCTTCTTGAGAGTAGGAAAACTCTTTTTCCTGCCTGGACTCTCGAGAGGATGATAAAAGAAGCCATTGACACACCGAGTATCTTGTGGCTGGAACCTGTAATCTCTCTTGATTGTTCCAACACTGTCGACTCTCAGTTTGACATGCCACTAACCCGAAAGGCGTTCATCTTTCATGCCTTTTCCAACGTTGCAGAGTTCCCCCATCCTCATCCACAGGTTGATCGGGACTTAATCAATTTCTATCTGAAGGCTGCTCAACCTCAGTATCAGACTTGGAGCGCTCAGAAAATTATCAACGTTCGGGTCTTGAAGCCGTATAGTGAAGGGAACTTCATCAACATTCGGTTCAAGGTACTTCGGGGATCTGCCAAAACCGAACATGCTATTTCCCTTGCAGATCTTCCAAACCTTAATCCCCATGATTGGATTATCTTTCACAACATCCTTCTCACCAACGAAGCTGAATACGGTCCGATTATCGACCATCTCAAGAGGATGCTCGTGTGCTACATCATGGAAGTTGCACTGATGGATCAGGAGATTGCAAGCGTATTTAAGAAGAAACCAAAAATATCTCCTGTTGGCTCTGCCAGTGATCTCAACCAAATGTAGATGGGTAAAATTGACTCGAGAAGGAATTCGGTCATGTTCACCAGGAACGAAGGACAAAAATGTCTTTTCGCTTTGGCTGACGAACACCTCTACACCACTGCTTGCTTAGAGCATGTTTTGGGGATCATCCACAGATGCAAGCAGAACTCAGCGGATGATCTCAAGTACTTCGATGACATGATACAATGGTACATTCGGTTCAAACAGACTATTCTCGCTCTTATTACATGTCTGTTTGATACTATAAAGAAGGCTCCCGCTGCTGGCCCGAAGAAGAAGTAGTCTCGCTCCAATTTGACGCAAAGGGGGAGATTGTTGGGTCGTGTTTTGTATTAAGTGTTGCGTCTATTGGGCTCGTTAGCTAGTCCATTTTTGTATCTCCGGTATGGGCCTGTCCATCCGTGAGTTTAGTAGGGTTGAATATAAATATAGGTGCTTGCATGCATCTTAGAAAAACGATAGAATAGAACGATCAGAGCATTATTCAGAAGTTTATTATTATCGTTCTTGTAACCCTAAATCCTCTATAGCGGAAGTTCTTAGTCGAGATCTGCTGAGGATTATTTGATCTAATCATTCGACATATTTTGATCCACTCTTGTTTTATTTATTGTTTTGAGTTCATCGTAATACCTGTTTCATAGATCTAATCGATCTTCACGTTTGTGATTTTATCCTATCAATATATATATATATATATATATATATATATATATATATATATATATATATATATATATATATATATATATATATATATCAATTTAAATTTTATATATTGCAATCCACTTAAAATAGTTCACACTTTCAATCCATTTAAAATTTATTCATTAGCCAATAGCCCAATTTATTTATTTTATTTTCTAAAAAACTCACGAAACGTGATCACCGATCGACATCTCCTAACGTTTGACTCCTCATCACGTTCTTGCCTGCCTGATCGATCAATCGATCCCATTGTTCACCGTTCAGCCAGGCCACCGGCTACCGTCTCCCCTCCACCAGGCGTCACCGACTCGTGCCCATATTTTATATATTTCAATTTTTGAATGATAATTTAAGATCATATATTGAAAAACAGTGCTTTAGAAAATATCAATAACGATATAATTATGAATATATTTCAAGGTATAAAACCTAGTAGAGTTTAAATGTAAAACTTTATTATAAATATTGAAGTTATGTTTAACTATTTAAAGGCATACGGCCCGACCCGACCCGATTAGTATTTTTTTTCCTTTTTATTTTTTTAGTTTATTACATAAGAAAGCACGTGGTTTTTTGTTATAGATTCGCCACTGGCCGGTGGCCGGAATATTATTAGGGACGACACCTTTAGGGACAACGAATGCTATTAGGGGCGACATGTATTAGGGATGACGCCTTTAGGGACGACATTTGAGTATTAGCTACGAGGTATTTGCGGCGACCCAATTGAGACGACATGTCGTCCCTAATATCTTTAGGGGCGACAACCTTGACTATTTGCGACGCATTTTCTCGTCCCTAATTAAAGGTGCCTTTTCTTGTTGTGAATGTGAATTTGTATTTTATGCAATTTTATTACAACATTTTATGTCATTTTATTATTGCATTTTAGCAGCATTTAAAAAAAACAATGCATTAGCGAACGAGGCAAATTATCAGCAACAAGTAGCACCGAAGACGTACAGTTCCAGCGACGAACGTTATGCCTTTGATCGTTAATACTGGCGACTATGACTATTGACGGTGACATGTATTATCGGCAACAGAATTAATACCAACTACAACGACATATAGGGCTTTAGTGATGAATGGATTATTAGTGGCTACTTAACAGCAACACCATTTCGCAGGTAATATCTTTAGCGATGATTTTTAGGGTCTTAATTTACCGGCAATAAATATCGCCGGTAACTTTTTTTTTTTTTTTTTGGTAATGCCGCTTCCTTCTAAACCCCTAACAAAACGGACAATGGCAGCCACATTGTTTTATTATTGAATCATATTATTGTTTTTATCTTCGATCCAGATCAAGAAATTAATAATTAATATTGAAAACATTTATATAAGAACGAACTTGTGTTAGAGTATAGAAATAAAGATTTCACACAGGAAGTAATTTGTCATTACATCAAAACAAATATAATCATTTCATTTAACAAATTAGAAAATAAATATCAATTCGATGTTTATAAACCTTGGCACCAGCAAAAAAAATGGAAAAAACAACAAAAAAGCAACGCATCCTCTCTCATTCGTAACGATAGATAATATTCTATGCATGCTGGTGTTGTTCCAAGCATGTTAATAGTTGACGACATTGCATTTGACCCGGATTTCACCATGATCTTGAGATGTGAAGTCAAGAATATTTGCAAGCTTCACCATGGATACACTGAATTGGTTGGAGAAAAGGGAAGAATCGAAAGACAAAGCATCAGCAATCGGTTTAGTCCTTGAATCTCCATAAAGCAATTGGTCCGTAGACAATAGCCCCATCTTCTTCTTAAGATTTTGATAGTACTGCGTGTCGAATTTATGTGGGGTCGTAGCATCAAGATACACATCTTCAGAAGCCCATCGACATTTTCTCCTTAAGTAGTTCAAATACTGAGGATCGATTGATGGGTCTGGTTTCTTTGTTCCTTTGTAGTCGTAGAGCCTATATTGCACTGATTCACATTTACTCCTTCCTATCGTATGTGCACCTACAAACCAAAGAACAACCGTAAGTAATGACATTACTTTAAGTCAACCGTCTTGAAACCTAATTAATAGTACCTGACAGGACAACCAAATCAAGAACATTCAAACCCTTGGACTGAAAAAACTCGATAAGATTGGTAATACTTTCACGACCCATGGGGACCTTTGCAGCTTCCTTCGCTAGGGAAACTCGACCATCTTTCCTCCCAAAAGGAATTGTCCAAAAAGGTCCACCAGCTAGAACAGTGGCATCTCTAGCAGCTGCCGTCAAGATGTCAGCACAAGAGACGGTTTTAGGGCATTTCTTCTCAACTGCCGCTTTGATGTCGTTGATCACTTCGAACCCTCGTAACGACTTGCTAACATTCGCCGACTTTTCACTTCCTTTATGGTCCAGAAGTATCGACGCATCACATCCCTATACAAAAACAACGTAAATACATGGTACCAAAAAATATTACTAAGTAATCAAAATTGAGATATTTACTTACCCTAACCGCACAATCGTGAAAATGAAGTCTCATGAGACTAGGAGCAAGAGTTGGGTCCTTCTTAACCCATTCCTTAACTTTCCTATAGATGATGCCTTCAACCCCTCTACAACTGTGTTGATACAAAGAGTAGGAAAGATCGTCCTCGAAAGAGGAGATGTCTGGTAGCCTTGGTACTTTGAGAGGATGCAACAGCGATGGAAGGTTGGAGGCTGAAGCTGACAGGAAAAACACGATCGCCAAGAAGGAGAGAACAGTAGCACCAGTCTTCATGGTTGCCGCTTACGTTGAGATAGATCAGTCGCTATGTATTGTGTTATATATACCGGTTGATAAAATGTTACGTGAAGCCCACCATTCCCATTCTGCCATCAACGTGCTAACATGAAATCCTTTAAATAATAAGGTTACCCTTTGGTTCGATGTTGCAGTCGAGTCTGACTTCGCAACTGAATAATGTTATATTTCGTTTTATATTAAAAAAAAATCATAACATTCTAAATTGATGTAATCGTGTATTTTCTTACTTATGGAGTTATAAAAAATATTTAGAATAAAATCTATGAAAGTCAAAACGTTTGTGATAAAGATTATGGTATCGTATTTACACATTTTTGTTATAATATTTAACAAAGAGACAAGTCAATCTTTTGATTGGAATAAAAAAACAAAGAATAATTTTAAAAGTAGATTAAGGGGGTGTTTGGATAGGAAAAAAAGAGGTGCTGTTTATTCCCACAATAAGCTAACTTTGAGTATTTTGCTAAAATCCAACTTATTAAGCTAAATAAGCTAATTTTAATAAGCATCTCTCCCCATGCTTATTGCTTATTGTTTATTCCCACCACAAATAAGCTAATAAGCTAATCCAAACACCCCTTAAATTGTGTTTTTCTAAAAAAGTTAAAGAAAAGATTGAAATTAAGGGTGTTTGTGGTGTAGTTTAGAGTCAAAATTGTAAAATACGTATATGCTGTTTGAGTTTATTGGAAACCACAAACCGTACTGCGAAAGTTTTAAACTGTGTTTTGCGGTGCGGTTTTGATGCAAACAATTTATGTGGTTTGCGTTCGGTTTGACCTGTTTGATAAGCTGTTTGTTTTTATACCTTTTTCACATTTAAAAATAATTGAAGGTATGATATACTCCAATTTTAGTTTGCTAATTGACACAATACATTGCAAATTGTATAAGTTGCAAGAATTTAATTTAAACTCGGTATTAAAACCTTCAATTTGTATTGATTTATTTAGTAGTATAACAGCATTTGAGTTATGCCGTATAAGATCATAAAAAAGGCTAAGTGGATTTAAGGACAAATTCAAAAAGACTTATAATGTTTATGAGTCATAAGGCTACATGGTATGAGAGGTTTTTATGTGTTTTTGTTTCTGTGACCTCAATGGCATGATAATGTTTGGAACACCACCCTAGGGTAATGTTATTGTAACATCCCAAAAAATCAAGGTAAAGTTTTTGTTTTTAAATTCCAAACAAAAACAAAATTGTTTTACAAACATAGTTTCCAAAAGTAATAATCACGAATCAGAGTATCCCAAAATAAAAAATCATAAAAATCAGAAAGATGAGCACGATCATGCATTTGCTTTCCACCGGTCATCTTAAGTACCTGACACATAAAACTTAAACCGTAAGTCAAAGTTTAGTGAGTCCCCCAAAGTACCACACACAACCAATGTAGATAACAACATGCATATATAAGCCTTCAGCCTGAATGGACCACTTCGTAGGGCCTACAACCTATCAGTACTGCTCTCTTAGCCTTCAGCCTCAGTGGACCGCCTCGCAGGCCTTCAGTCGATCCGGACCGCGTCGGGTGTCTTAGCCTTCAGCACAAAGCAAGACCTCCTCAAC
The DNA here is from genome assembly GCF_051521515.1 of Lactuca serriola. Classification (NCBI taxonomy): domain Eukaryota; kingdom Viridiplantae; phylum Streptophyta; class Magnoliopsida; order Asterales; family Asteraceae; genus Lactuca; species Lactuca serriola. Next base: position 220,594,959 of record NC_136410.1, on the reverse strand, counting down.
CTAACAAACCATAACATTTCAAATATACAATAACAATCAATAACCAGCAACACATATAATCATACAGATCTACAAATCTAATGCATACTCAGTGAACACATGTAGTTATACAGATCTACCAATGTAGCACATACTTAGCATAATAACAATACAATATACAAGGACATAAAATCCAGTGGGCTGACCTTGGTACCTTCAACCCACAAGTATAGTGAGGAAGATTAACCTCACAGCCCGAAAAGATAGCTGAACAGTTCACAACTCCAACTACTGACTCTACAAGTCACCAATACAACAAACAATGACTTAGTCTCAAACTACTATTCAAAATACCCAAAATGCCCCTAAGTCACTTTTGTCAAACCCCAAGTCAAAGTCATATTCAACAAGTCAAAAAGGTCAAGGGAAGATCAATTGGCTGAGTACCATCCACATACTCAACTGTTACGCTGGGCATAAACGTAAACCACTCAAAACTATGGGCCTCTAAAGTAGTACACAAAGTGTACCCATTGGTACGCCCAACATACTACGTCTGAATCCAATGTTCATAATAAGAGCTCATTCCTTATGGCTAGACAAAGCCTAAAAGCTAAAACCCTAACTCAATGATCCATTAAGACATCACGACTCTTGCATGGAAGGAATAGAAGGGCCAATACCACATATTTATGGTTCCTAACACCTAAAAACGTCTGAAAGGATAACTCTTTTGTTATGAGTAATCCATACTCATGAACACTAAGCTTATGGGACCAAAATAAACATAGACACAAGGCTAACAAGATCTAATCAATTAACTCATGAAGTTTCATACTTTATACCTTCAAAAGATGCTTGAGGGAGAAACACTTACGGATCCAAAATGCTTTGAGCTTCTAAGATGATTTTCTCTCCTTCTTTTTCCTTCAAGAACAACAAAAACAAACATTGAGGCTCAAAGATGATCACAAAATGGATTTAGGTTTGTAAGGGACAAAGTGGGCAATGGAGGCTGATGAAAGAAGGAGTCTCAATGAGATAATTAGGGTCAAAAATGGAAATTACATAGATGAAGGTGTTACAATTCCCCTACCCCCACTTGAATTAGACTTCTTCCTCGCAGTCTGATGCTACAAATAAATCAGGGTAGTGCTCTCGCATATCTGCCTCGGGTTTCCACATCCATCCGGAACCTTTTCGATGCTGCCACTGGACCTTGACTAAAGATACCACCTTGCTGCGCAAGGCCTTCGTCTTCCCATCCAAAATAAACACTGGTTTCTTAACATAGTTCATGCGATCATCAACCGGAATATCATCCAAAGGCGCCATTATTGAATCATCAGCCACACACTTTCGAAGCTGAGAAACATGGAATGTGTTGTGAATCTAGCTAAGTTCCTCAAGCAAATCGAACCGATAGGTTACTCTGCCAACCCTGAAAAACACTCGAAACAACCCAATATATTGGGGCCCCAACTCGCCCCTCTTCCTAAAGCTTATCACACCTTTCCATGGTGATACCTTCAGTAAAAGCATGTCGCCAACCTACAACTCCAACTCGGATCGGCGTTTGTCCGCATAACTCTTCTACCGACTCTGGACTATCTGCAACCTCTACCTGATCTGTTGAATAAGCTTTGTCATCTAAAGAACTACTTGTTGGATTAGGTGTCTAAGCCCATAACTATAATTGGTATGTACTTGACCCAAGATTAGCATGGTCCATTTCGCGTTTCATATCACTAAGACAACTTGATAGGATGGATATTTGAGTAAGAGGTTATTTATGATTTACTAATATATTATAAGTATAATATTTATTTGAGAAATCATATAATTTAATTAGTATTGATCAAGAATTAATTTGAAATTAATTTAGTGATCAAAAGAGACTAATTAAATTAATGGGGCTAATTGTGTGAATTAGTGAAACATATGGATTAGGCTATTGATCCATAATGGACTAAGTTTATGTAAGAATCCATAAAGAGTTAGTCCACATGAGTTACGGATCATAAGCCTATGTGTATGGATTAGGGTTTACCCATGACCCTTATAATCCAACATTATATATATGTTGTCCCATAGCCTAAAATGTGACACTAGTGTTCTTGGAGTCCATATAGCCGATTTTGTGCCTAGTAACCTCTCTCTCAAGTACTCCATTTGTTCATAATGTGTTGTGAACCGTATGAGGCATCACACTTGGGGTGCTAAGTTCTTAAAGGCCAAAATTCAACAAGCTACAATAAGAGGTAATCTTCTAACTCAATTTTATGATTCATATGCCAAATTGTATGCTAGTTGTAGGCTTCATGCTTTGGAAATTTTTATTGCATGTATAACTAGAGAAAACTTAGATCCAAAAGTTGCATTATGTCAAATTTGTAAAAGATAAAATTATGATTATTTTATTGGTTTTAAAATTTGATCTAAATGGTTTTAGGAATTACAAAACTGGCCTTTATGTTTTGGAACTCAAAAGATTTTTATGGAGTTACAAATCTTGTCATCAAGTTTGGAACTCAAAATATTTTCAAGAGTTACAAAACTTTCACTCAAGTTTTGAAAGTTGAAAAGTCACATTTATGGAATATTGAAAAGTTTTCAAAACGTTCAACTCTTGGGTTCATAACTTAATAAATTAATTAAATAATTTTAATTTTAAATTTTTATATTTTGAACCTTGATGATTTTCTTTTGAATAGTTCAAGTTAACTCTTATGGATTGTATTAAATTAATTAAAGTGTTTAATTAAAAGAGAAGATTAATAAATCCATAATAATAACATGGTTTAATATTAATTAAATTAAGAGTATAATTTATTAATAGATTAAATCATCTAGTATTTTAAAAGTATAAAATACACCCTTATACTATATAAAATTATAAGTTTAATAATTATATATATATGTATAAGTAAAAGGTCAGTCTTACCGTTAGTAGGCCTCATTCATGAAGTTGGTCTATAAGGGGGGGGGGGTATAAGGATACTGCCCCTAAAATGGTGGTTTGATGGGTGTCCACTCTTACCCACCGTTTCCTTAACTGGTGGAGGGTTGTTAGCCGAACGGGTAGGATAGGACATTAATTCTCATTAAAAGTATAATGATAATTATAAAGTAACTAAATGTTTTATAAAATTCCCAATCTTAGTTACTTTAGGAAAAAAATTGGTGCTAATCCATGAAATTGCACTTTGCACCTTGCCAAGTCGTTAGTGGAGCGTGTGTGGTTAACCGACACACTAACTTGGACTAGTAAGAGTGGCAAAGGGTAGCTCGTAGTTTGTCATATATCAATGGAGCATGTGTGGTTAACCGACACAATGATTAGGTGATAAATGACTTCGAGAGTACGGAGCTAATTTGCATGGTTATTCACACCTTGTTTGTGATCCTCGGTATCCAATCACAAACTTGAAGGGAATAATCGAGATTAAACATGCCATTGAAAAGTTCAATGAATCTTAAAAGATCTAGGAGTTTCATTTAAAACTAAATTTGTTTAAAAGTTTCGTTGTCATGGTGGAATTGGTAAATCATCATTTACCTACCGACAAATAGTTTACACTTGGATTACGACATCCCTCTTCCGAATTGTAAATTATTGTGTTGGGTCCTAGCCATAATAATTTATTTGGGTCTTATATTAAGGACTTAAATAAACTAAACTTGAATTTCTCCCTTGTAGATGTCTAGTTCGGACAAATATGGTCTTCCCGAATCTTTTGGAAAAAGCTTTCCTCATGAAGATGATGTTCCCATAAATCATACTTCACTTCCTTCACCTCCTCCAATAATTCCCCCCTAACCCACATGTTCGAAGACTTGAAAAGTTCAAGGTCACTCAAACCCTATTGGCTAGCAAACACCAAGATGGAAGGTCTGTGTGTGCACATGTCTTAGAGATGAAGTCACACATTAACAAGATGTGAATGTTAGGAGTCGTTGTGTTGATGCAGTTGGCTGTTGACTTGGTTCTTCAGTCACTTCCCGAGTCATATAGTCAGTTTGTTAAAGACTACTATATGACAGACCGCGACGTGACCCTTATTGATCTCACATATTTGCTAATTGTTGTTGAATCAACAATGATTTTGCACACTGGTAATGCAAATTTGGTTGGAAGATCTAACTCCTAAACATCCATGGACATTGACAATGGAAACATTGGATGTCTAGAAAAGTCTTCTCTTCCCAACGGAAAAGGATTGGCCATGGTCAAACCATTTGACCTAATGGTAAAGAGAAAGACTAAGTCTGAGATTGTCCCGTGTGACATTCCAAAAGAATTTGTTTGTTTCTACTACCAAGAGAAGGGGAATTGTTGCGAAGCTGCCGTATCTACCTGAAAGACCACAAGGATGGTAAATTCAGAGTGTATGACTCTGCTACAAGTAAGTCCACTATCTAACTCTATTAAGTTACTATTTGGAGATTCTTAATACATCATGTAATGTAATTATATTTTGATGTTTTGTAGAATCGAAGAAAAGAAAGGAAGCTTAAAGGAAGAGTAAGCAGAATTTGATCATGAAGAGATGGATTTTGATCGCATGATTCGATGATCGGATTTGAGCTACTGCTTAGGAGTTATGATATATTGCTTAGAAATATGTTGTAATATAGTTTTCATTTGTAATTGCATAGTAAGGAAAAGTTTTTCCGCATTTTATAAACAAATAATTTTTTTTTAAAATTTTTATCTTATTTTATATTTCCTTGCAATGGCATTTGTGAAAATTGATGTTTGTATGTTTCTATTGTTAGCAATGTTGAAAATGGATTTGATTCTTTTGTTTGTGGTAGTGTTAGAAATTTACCAAATAAGGAAAGATTCTCATCAACCAAATTTCAATCGGACAAAAATTTGGAATCACGCAACTTGTATTGTATGATGAATGAGAATCTTCATCTTTGGGAAATTAAGACTAATTGCTTGTTCACATGTATATGTGAGTCAAGTAAAGGACTAAGGGATTGGCTACACTTGGTTGTGTACTGGATACAGTCCACCACAAAGAACGATAAGACTATTCCTCATGATATACTAAAAGCTTAGTGAATATGATTATACTTACAAGATTAAGTATAATTCTCAATCATTGAAAAAGTTTCAATGTATAGCAGAACGAATAATAAGAATCAATTAGGCAGAAAGATAAAAGTTTCTCCAAACTTATTGTTGTAAGTTCTGAATAGTTTAGACACACATATGAGCTTTCTAATAAAAGGTGTATGAGCTTAGATAAAGGCTTATCGAAACATTTAGTATCATAAATATGAACTTTGGTAAGAAAGTCAATAAGTATTGATTTATAGATGTCCAATTGATTTCTGGGTACATGTCAAAGCAAGTGGGAGTATAAGTGTTATGCTAGTAACAAAATAATTGTTATGCTAGTGGGAGCATAATTATTATGGTAAGTGTTGCGAGTTAGCAGTACTATTTATAGGAAACAAATTTCTAATTTGCAAAATTGCAAAGGTTGAAAAGTTGTTTTGCTATAGTAAGGGAGAGGATACTTATACCTTATTTCGAATCTAAAAGTCTAGATTGAAGTATTAATCAAACTTAGTCATGGATATATGAATACCATGTTGAAATATTTCAACATTGGAAATTCTATATATGAAAATATTATAGCAAAAGACTGGTCAAGTATCATGTCTTTATGTAAGACATTATGAATCGTGTCTCATATGCTTCGGATATAGGATCGATTACATATGTTGTAATATTCACGTGTTTTAATTTTCCAAATGCCTAGGGCATTTAGAGGGCAAAAGGACTGGAACCGGATATGACAAAAGTGGTTAAACAATTGTCAAGGACAATCTAAGGTTCGCTAAGGATTGGTTGGTTAAAGACAGTTGGAAGTATAGTAATGAATGGACCATATTGACATTATTATAAATAGACATGATTCTTTTTATAATGAGTTGTAATATTGCATATATGGAAATGTTTCCATAATGGGAGATGGATATTAAGAATATATTCATGCAAGAAAGATGTTTAAAGGAATGTACTTCGAATTTGAGACTTCGCTTCCTTGGAATTGTCTTGCTTTCAATCTCCAAAGGAATACTTTGTAATCTCGTTGGCAAAGTCTCTGTGACTTTTGTACCTCGACATTACAAAAGGATCATTGCATGATAGTGGCAAGAATTTGGTGTTCTTACGCTAAGGATTTGGAATTGTGAATTGAGTATGATTGAAATGTTTTCAATTGATCTATTTCACAAAGTAAGGACCATAGGTAAACATAGTGTGCATGCTTAGAGCATGGGATAAGTGTGGTTTTAATTCAAGCATTAAGTTGATTAATCGAAACATTATAAAATGAATTATGTGTAATTAATATGGTGATTAAATAAAAGATGTTTTATTTATATTCAAAAGTTTTGAGACCATATTGGATTCGATTATTCTTGTGTTTCACTTTGCATGTTTTTGACTTCCCGAATAATAAGATTATTCAAACCATCCACAGTCGATCATACTTTGGAAGTAGGTATTAAGGCAAGACTGTCATGAATCTGACTATAGATTATCTAGTGTAACAGCCCGGAATTTCAGGTATTGTTATATTTATGATTTTGGGTGTTTTAAGAGGGGACTCGGCGAGTTGGAGCCTAGACTTGCCGAGTAGGATCGCGGATCTAATCGCGGGTTCGCGACTGGACTCGACGAGTCCGGATATGGACTCGGCGAGTCTGCGCTGTTTAGCGAAAACCCTAACCGTTCAGGTTTGGGACGTATATGAGGGACCTTATGGCCGTCATTGTTCACCCTAGCCCTCTGAGAGAAACCCTAATTCGATTGTGAGCATCTGGAGCAAGGTAGAAGACCATTGTTGATTTTGGAAGTATTGTCTTGCAAGGAAGAGGAGGCTCGGTTAAGGGAACAACAAGAGAAGCCACGTTCTGAGGATTGGGGACACAGAGAGCACGTTATTCAGGTAATATTTCGAGTTGCATTCTTCTATGTTGATGTGTATATGGATTTAGAGTTATTGAACCCTTTTGTGGCTAGATTGAATGTTACCTTAGTCCCCCAAACGATTGGAACCTTGTATTGGGATCTTTGGAAGTCCAGAATGTCCCATGCCTGAGCATTTCGGAAATCAATGGAGGTTTTGGATTGGAATCCTTATGCATTAGGTCAAAATGTAAATTATGAGTCATGGGGTGTATTATGAGCACCGAAATGAGGACCTTACGTGATGAATCAGTCTAGGAAGGCCAGACCTATGAATGGTCGGAGCAGTTCTGACCTTAGAAAGCAGTTTGAGCGGTTGCATGGCATGGACTCGCCGAGTCCGATGAACAGACTCGGCGAGTAGCTTGAAGATTAACTGGGACTCGTCGAGTTGTTCTTCAGACTCGGCGAGTTGAGTCGGGGTGGCCCCGAGATTCTTCCAGGAGAAACTCGTCGAGTCAAGGAGGATACTCGACGAGTAGAAAGGGAATCTTAGAGAATTGGTGAGGACGTCTAGACTCGCCGAGTCGCCCTAGCACTCGCCGAGTCAGGTCAAGTTGACCGTTGACCGTTGACCAGAGTTGACCCATGTTTGACCTCTTAGGGACAGTCAAACTTAGAAGATAAAAGTGTTAATAAGAGATGTATGATGTTATAGGGAGATTGTAGCTCGGCGGATCGAGTACGAGTGACTTCAGGATTTGCTAGCTTTCGACATTCACGAGGTGAGTCTTCTCACTATACTGTAACCGGAAGGATTTGACTGTGTGACCGGAAGGTCGGATATGATATGTGATATATGTGCTATATGTGATAAGTTAATTGTTATGCGTGCTATGTATGTTTATGTGGGCCGGAAGGCAATATGTTTATATGCGCCGGAAGGCAATATGTTATGGACCGGAAGGCGATTATGTTATGGGCCGGAAGGCGTTGTGTTGTGGACCGGAAGGTCGGCGTGGGTAGGACCGGAAGGTTTACCCAGCAGGGACGAAAGTCCCCTGAGACACATGGACCGGAAGGTCAGGGCCTGGAAAGGCGTATGTGCGTAAGTTGTATATTGGGGAACTCACTAAGCATTTATGCTTACAGTTGTTATGTATGTGTTTCAGGTACTAGCGAGGACCGTGGGAAGGCGCTGGCATGATCTGTACACACTGAAAGATGTTTTGTGATCTTGGGATTTAGATGACTTGTAGTTTTGACATGAGACTTGAAATGTTTATGCCTTGTTTTGAAAGAAAATAACTTATTTTGAAATGAAAAATTTGTTTGAAAATTTACGGTGTTACAAATTGGTATCAGAGCCTTGGTTTGAGGGATTCGGGTGCACCTTCGGGCGTAACTGAACTCAAACCGAGGATTTGAGGAAAACTTTTAAAAAATAAAAGCATAAACTTTTATAAATGATTTTGTGGTAAACAAGAAAGAAGCAGTGTGTACGATCAGTCAGCGCCCGAACGGTAAAGATCCCCATAATACCTTACAATGTTATGTTATGAGATAAGTTATGATATGAACTGTTATGCATGCTAGAAGACTAGGTATTCATGATAGGACTAGAGTGGCCTGATTTGTGATGCCTTAGTCAAGGGAGGTTTGCCGATATGAGATGCTTTGATAGCGTGCAGATAGATAGTGCATATCAGAGGTAGAGCACTCACTATCCGGGGTTTGGGGAGGAAGATTTGGGATGAATCCTGATGCGGTGTGGTCGGTAGTATTGGGCCCGTACTACCGAAGACACCGGGTCAGTGGGAGACCCAAGTAAGAATCCCTGGATATCGGAGACTGAGTAGGGTTGCGTTATCGAGTGCAATTATACTCGATGGAGTCTCTGATAGTTTTATGTTGTATTTCAGAGACAGCATGGTTAGACCACGCCACGGAGCGAGTACGAGCGGTGTGACTGACGAGGAGATTCGTCAGATGATTCACGAGGAGGTGGCTGCAGCGATCCGGGCTGAGATTCCGGAGATGTTTGGGTCTATTAAGACCACCTTGATGGAGATTTTTGAGGAGCGGTATGCCGCATTGACTGAGGCTGCAGCCGCTGCAGCTACCGCAGCTGTGGCCGCTGCCAGGCCACAAGGGGGTGACTCGTTGCTGTTTCGGGAGTTCAGCAACACGAAGCCACCTGAGTTTGATGGGATGCAGGATCCGATTGTTGCGATGAGGTGGATCGCTGATATTGAGGGGTGCTTCTACACTTGTTCATGTCCGGAGCATCTGAGGGTACCGTTCGCTTTGAACCAGCTCCGTCTGGGAGCGAAGGATTGGTGGAAGTTCGTGACGGCGAACTTCACTTTGGCAGAGATTTCAGCAGTGACGTGGGAGGGGTTTACCTCTATGTTCAGAGACGAGTACGTTCCCCCGGTGGAGAGGGAACGATTGGTTTAGGAGTTCTTGACCCTCAAGCAGGGTACTGATTTGGTTGCGGTGATCACGCGGAAGTTTCATGAGAGGGCGATGTTCTGCCCCGAGCTGGTGTCCACAGAGCAGGCTCGGATGAGCCGGTACTTGGGTGTTTTGAGGAGGGATATTCGGGAGTTTGTGTCAAACTCCACCTATCATACCTTTGCTGAGCTTCAGGCGAATGCCAGGAAGCGCGAGATTGAGTTGGAGACCCAGGCCAGGGAGGAGGCCGAGTCTTAGCGGGTGGACCGGCGACCGGCTCAGTCTCAGCCGGCAGCCAAGCGGACTAAGTCCGCCGATTCGAGGACGGGAGGTCCAAAGGGCCGCACTTGCGGAAAGTGCGGCAAGGGTCACGATGGGGCATGTCGATCTGGTGCTTGCTACAAGTGTGGCAAGGAGGGGCACATTGCTAGGGAGTGCCCCAAGGGGTTTACGGTTTGCTTTCATTGCAACCAGACAGGCCATCGGAAGGTCGAGTGCCCTCAGCTTCTTCAGGGATCTGCACCTACTGCCAGAGCTACTGCGACTCGACCGGTGAAGGCCGAGGCCCCAAGGGCTTGTGGGAGAGCCTTTCAGCTGACTGCGGAGAGGTCCGCGCTGCGCCCGATGTTGTGGCAGGTATGCTGTATTTCATGTATTTATTTTGATGTCGAGATGTTATGCTTATGTTATGATATGCGTAGGTACTTTCCTTGTGAACTCTGTGCCTGCTTTAGTGTTATTTGACTTGGGTGCGAGTAGGTCCTTTGTATCCTTAGCTTTTTTGTCAGCATATCAGCGTTAGTCGTGAGTCGTTGAGTCGGCCTCTGAGAGTTTCTATAGCTGACGAGAGAGTGATTTGTGCCACGAAGGTTCTCCAGGGATGTGTGTTAGAGATTTTCGGGGTTGAGTTTCCGATTGACCTGAATCCTATTGCGATGGGTGATGTCTGTGTCATTGTGGGCATGGACTGGTTGAGCCGATTCGGCGCTGTCATCGACTGTGAGCGTCAGCTGGTGACTATACGAGACCCTAGTGGGGGAGTTCTTTCGGTGTACGGTAAGGGTACCCGTTCGGGATCAGCTTTTTGTTTGGCCGCTAGGGCGAGGCAGTGTCTACAGCAGGGCTGTAAGGGTTTTGTGGCGTATGTGATGGATACGCGGGAGGTTTCCGAGAGACCGAGATCAGTTGAGGAGGTCCCAGTGGTGCGTGAGTTTCCAGATGTTTTCCCTGAGGAGTTGCCAGGAGTACCTCCTGTGAGGCAAGTAGAGTTTGGTATCGATCTGGTTCCGGGGGCCGCGCCTATTGCTAAGGTGCGTTATCGTCTTGCACCTCCAGAGATGCAGGAATTGTCCTCGCAGCTTCAGGAGTTGCTGGGGAAGAGATTCATCCGGCCGAGCAGCTCGCCGTGGGGAGCACCTATTCTGTTCGTCAAGAAGAAGGATGGTTCACACCGGATGTGCATTGATTACCGGGAGTTGAACAAGTTGACGGTCAAGAACCGTTACCCATTACCGAGGATCGATGATTTATTCGATCAGTTGCAGGGAGCATCTTGGTTTTCCAAGATCGATCTGAGGTCGGGGTACCATCAGGTGAGAGTGCGGGATGAGGACGTCCAGAAGACAGCGTTTAGGACGCGATATGGGCATTATGAGTTTGTGCTGATGCCTTTCAGGATCACCAATGCCCCGGCTGTGTTCATGGATCTCATGAACAGGGTATGCAGGCCGATGTTGGATCAGTCAGTGATTGTATTTATCGACGATATTCTAGTGTATTCGAGATCTAGAGAGCAGCATGAAGAACATTTGAGGGAGGTCCTTGGGGTTTTGAGATCAGAGAAGCTTTATGCAAAGTTCTCCAAGTGTGACTTCTGGTTGCGGGAGGTCCAATTCCTAGGACATGTTGTTAATCAGGAAGGGATATTGGTCGATCCGGCCAAGGTTGAGGCGGTGATGAGTTGGGAGGTGCCGAAGTCACCTTCTGAGATCAGGAGTTTCCTTGGATTGGCAGGGTATTATCGGAGATTCATTAAGGACTTCTCCAAAGTTGCAGTGCCACTCACTAGATTGACCCGAAAGGGGGTTGCATTCTCATGGGGACCTGAGCAGCAGACCTCCTTTGAGACACTTCACCAAAGGTTGTGCGAAGCTCCGGTATTAGCTCTCCCGGAAGGGATGGAGGATTTTGTAGTATATTGCGATGCATCGATTTCGGGGCTGGGTGCAGTGTTGATGCAGAGGGGTCATGTGATAGCTTATGCGTCGAGGCAGCTGAAGCCTCATGAGGTGAGATATCCCACGCATGATTTAGAGTTGGGGGCAGTAGTGTTCGCTCTCAAGATCTGGCGTCACCACTTGTATGGGGTTCGATGTACGATATACACGGACCATAAGAGCTTGAAGTATTTGATGGATCAACCCAACCTAAATATGCGTCAGAGGAGGTGGTTGGATGTGGTCAAGGATTATGATTGTGAGAGCATGTACCACCCAGACAAGGCTAATGTGGTAGCCGATGCATTGAGCCGCAGGGCGGAGAGCACTCCACTGCGAGATGTATGTTTGAGATTGACTGTAATAGCTCCAGTATTGGATGCTATTCGTGGGGCACAGGCCGAGGCTGTGCGACCAGAGATGCAGAAGAGAGAGCGGGTTGTCGGTTTGGTTTCAGAGTTCGTTACGGATGGACGAGGGCTTATGACGTTTCAGGGTCGGATTTGGGTACCGTTCGTGGGTGGTACGCATATTACTTTGATGGAAGAGGCTCATCGATCGAAATTCTCGATCCATCCCGGGGCTACGAAGATGTATTTGGATTTGAGGAAAGAGTATTGGTGGCCCTGTATGAAGAGGGACGTCGCATGGTTCGTGGAGAGGTGCTTGACCTGCCGTAGGGTTAAGGCCGAGCACCAGAGACCGCATGGCAAGTTGCAGCCATTGGAGGTTCCTGAGTGGAAGTGGGAACAGATCACCATGGATTTCATCACCAAATTGCCGAGGACCGTCAGAGGAGTCGATGCAATTTGGGTGATTGTGGATAGGTTGACGAAGAGCGCTCACTTCCTTGCCATCAGTGAGAGTTCTTCAGCGGAGAAGTTGGCGGAGATATATGTGAGAGAAGTGGTATCTCGGCATGAGGTGCCGATATCGATTGTTTCAGACCGTGATGTGCGCTTCACTTCCAGATTCTGGAAGAAATTCCATGAGGAGTTGGGTACTAAATTGCATTTTAGTACCGCATACCATCCCCAGACAGACGGTCAGAGCGAGCGAACGATTCAGACGCTGGAGGACATGCTTCGAGCGTGTGTGTTAGATTTCGAGGGTAGCTGGGATGCGTATTTACCCTTGGCAGAGTTTTCCTACAACAACAGCCATCATTCGAGCATTGGTATGCCACCCTTTGAGCTGTTGTATGGTAGGAGGTGTCGGACTCCCATTTGCTGGGGAGAGGTGGGGCAGAGAGTGATGGGCAGTACAGAGATCGTGCTTCAGACGACAGAGCAGATTCAGCAGGTTAGACAGAGGTTATTGACTGCCCAGAGCCGACAGAAGAGTTATGCAGACAGACGCCGATCCGAGCTTGAGTTTCAAGTCGGCGACTTCGTTCTCCTGAAGGTCTCTCCTTGGAAAGGAGTGATTCGATTCAGGAAGAGGGGCAAGTTGGGACCCCGGTATATTGGGCCATTTCGTGTGATTGCGAGGATAGGCCGGGTAGCCTATCGTTTGGAGTTGCCAGCAGAGTTGGGGCAGATCCACGACACTTTTCATGTGTCGCAATTGAGGAAGTGTATAGCCGACGAGTCGGCAGTGGTTTCATTAGAGGATATTCAGGTGGATGCGAGCCTGAATTATGCCGAGAGACCAGTGGCCATCAGGGATCGGAAGATCAAGGTTCTGAGGAACAAGGAGGTACCTCTGGTGTTGGTTCAGTGGCAACACCGGGAGGGATCGGAAATGACTTGGGAGCCGGAGCGTGAGATGCGGGAGCAGCATCCGGAGCTATTTTTAGAGTGAGACTTCGAGGGCGAAGTCTAGTCCTAGTGGGGGAGAGTTGTAACAGCCCGGAATTTCAGGTATTGTTATATTTATGATTTTGGGTGTTTTAAGAGGGGACTCGGTGAGTTGGAGCCTAGACTCGCCAAGTAGGATCGCGGATCTAATCGCGGGTTCGCGACTGGACTCGACGAGTCCGGATATGGACTCGGCGAGTCTGCGCTGTTTAGCGAAAACCCTAACCGTTCAGGTTTGGGACGTATATGAGGGACCTTATGGCCGTCATTGTTCACCCTAGCCCTCTGAGAGAAACCCTAATTCGATTGTGAGCATCTGGAGCAAGGTAGAAGACCATTGTTGATTTTGGAAGTATTGTCTTGCAAGGAAGAGGAGGCTCGGTTAAGGGAACAACAAGAGAAGCCACGTTCTGAGGATTTGGGACACAGAGAGCACGTTATTCAGGTAATATTTCGAGTTGCATTCTTCTATGTTGATGTGTATATGGATTTAGGGTTATTGAACCCTTTTGTGGCTAGATTGAATGTTACCTTAGTCCCCCAAACGATTGGAACCCTGTATTGGGATCTTTGGAAGTCCAGAATGTCCCATGCCTAAGCATTTCGGAAATCAATGGAGGTTTTGGATTGGAATCCTTATGCCTTAGGTCAAAATGTAAATTATGAGTCATGGGGTGTATTATGAGCACCGAAATGAGGACCTTACATGATGAATCAGTCTAGGAAGGCCAGACCTATGAATGGTCGGAGCAGTTCTGACCTTAGAAAGCAGTTTGAGCGGTTGCATGGCATGGACTCGCCGAGTCCGATGAACAGACTCGGCGAGTAGCTTGAAGATTAACTGGGACTCGTCGAGTTGTTCTTCAGACTCGGCGAGTTGAGTCGGGGTGGCCCCACGATTCTTCCAGGAGAAACTCGTCGAGTCAAGGAGGATACTCGACGAGTAGAAAGGGAATCTTAGAGAATTGGTGAGGACGTCTAGACTCGCCGAGTCGCCCTAGCACTCGCCGAGTCAGGTCAAGTTGACCGTTGACCAGAGTTGACCCATGTTTGACCTATTAGGGATAGTCAAACTTAGAAGATAAAAGTGTTAATAAGAGATGTATGATGTTATAGGGAGATTGTAGCTCGGCGGATCGAGTTCGAGTGACTTCGGGATTTGCTAGCTTTCGACATTCACGAGGTGAGTCTTCTCACTATACTGTAACCGGAAGGATTTGAATGTGTGACCGGAAGGTCGGATATGATATGTGATATATGTGCTATATGTGATAAGTTAATTGTTATGCGTGCTATGTATGTTTATGTGGGCCGGAAGGCAATATGTTTATATGGGCCGGAAGGCAATATGTTATGGGCCGGAAGGTGATTATGTTATGGGCCGGAAGGCGTTGTATTGTGGACCGAAGGTCGGCGTGGGTAGGACCGGAAGGTTTACCCCGCAGGGACGGAAGTCCCCTGAGACACATGGACCGGAAGGTCAGGGCCTGGAAAGGCGTATGTGCGTAAGTTGTATATTGGGGAACTCACTAAGCATTTATGCTTACAGTTGTTATGTATGTGTTTCAGGTACTAGCGAGGACCGTGGGAAGGCGCCGACGTGATCTGTACACACTGAAAGATGTTTTGTGATCTTGGGATTTAGATGACTTGTAGTTTTGACATGAGACTTGAAATGTTTATGCCTTGTTTTGAAAGAAAATAACTTATTTTGAAATGAAAAATTTGTTTGAAAATTTACGGTGTTACATCTAGAGTATTTAGACATAGCACAAGTTTGCTGCAGTGTTCATGAGTACTCCTGTAATAAGATTTGAGTATTGGATTAAAACTCACGCTCACCTGAATGACTTAATGGATTTTATCACGAATTATTAGTGAGACGATAATATCTTATATTCTTCAAATGGAGACATATAGTTGCAGTTTACAAGTCGGTTGCACATTGATGATATGTAAACGCACCATTAACTTGGTGTTATAAAACGTATCGTTGTGTGTGATTTGATGAGTAAATAGAGCAAACATATGAGTCGAAGTTTATTCATTCCTTTTACCCTTAGAGGGATAATAGCGATATTTGTGGGCCCCTCGATGATTTAGTGATGACAACCCTAAGCGCTTGGCCTAGCCTGGACTGATTTGATTTGTTCAATTAGTCAGTCGTCATAAATTGGAAATCGGGAAACAACACATGGACAGAGAGAACGATTATAATCCATGTCTTATGTCCATACGATATTTTGAATGGAGGAATATATGATCCCTTATGTAATGGACGCGTCACTGACAAGGTCAGAGTTCGACAACAGATTTTAAGAGCTACGATTGCTAGTCGGGTTTTGGAGTCGTACTTGCAATAATAGTTATTAGACTTATCCAAGTGGGAGACCGTTGGATTAGGAGTCTAAGCCCACAAATGTAATTTGTATGTACTTAACCCGAGAGTAGCATGGTCTATTTTGGGTTGCATATCACCATGACAATTTGATAGGATGGATATTTGAGTAAGTGGTTATTTATGATTTACTAATATATTATAAGTATAATATAACATAATTATTCTGGAAGTCAAAACATGCAAAATGAAACGATAGTAAACAATTGACAAAAGATAACAACACTTTACTCATAAATGAACAACAACTTTTATTCATCATCAAATGTCAATTACATTTTACACATTTCAAAGCTATCTAACTACTAAAACTAATACCATCCTTCAGCCCTATGTGTCTCGCATGCTAGAGATGCTTAACCCTACCCAGTCTCTTCATGAGGGGATCTCCCGAGTTCTCATACGATGATACCCTCTTTGCCACGAGGAGTCCTTCTTCTAATCGATGCCTAAAGAAATGGTATTTTCTGTTGATGTGTCTGGATCTCCCGTGATCCCTTGGTTCCTTGGCTAAGGCAACTGCACTTTCACTATCAAAGAAAATATCTATAGGCTCCTTTATATCTGGTACAACTCCAAGGTCTCCAATGAAGTTCTTTAGCCATATAGCCTCCTTTGTTGCCTCGCTTGCCGCTATATACTCTGATTCGCAAGTTGAATCAACCACTGCCTCCTGCTTGGAACTTTTCCAAGAAATTGCTCCTCCGTTTAAGGTGAACACCCATCGTGACTGAGAGCAAAAATTATCCCTATCAGTCTAGAAGCTGGCATCACTGTACCCTTCTACTCTCAAGTCATCACTCCCACCGAGGGTAAGGACCCAATCTTTAGTCCTCCGCAAGTACTTGAGAATGTTCTTTACCGTAGTCCATTGAGCCTTGTTAGGGTTCCCCTGATATCTGCTGACCATGCTCAACGCAAAGGCCACATCATGATGAGTACAAGTCATAACATACATGATCGAGACTACAACGAAAGCATACGGTACTCGACTCATCTCAGCTATTTCGGCCTTTGTACTCGGGCTCTGAGTATTATTTAATCTGGCGTTACTTTGGATCGGTAACTCTCCTTTCTTGGAATTCTGCATGCTAAATCTATTTAGCACCTTCTCCAAGTAGGTAATCTGACTAAGTCCAATTAGTCTTTTACTCCTGTCTCTCAAAATCCTTATCACTAGGATATAGGCAGCTTCTCCAAGGTCTTTCATAGCGAAGCACTTCCCAAGCCAGGATTTCACCTCCTGTAGAGTTGGGATGTCATTTCCTATAAGTAGTATGTCATCCATATATAGTACCAAAAAGCTAACTATACTTCCACTACCCTTGACATATACATAAGATTCATCTTCACTCCTCGAAAAGCCAAACTCTTTGACTTTCTCATCGAAACAAAGATTCCATCTGTGAGGTCCTTGCTTTAATCCATAGATGGATTTATCAAGCTTACACACTCTATTAGGGTACTCTATACTGACAAAACCCTATGGATGACTCATGTAAACATCCTCAACCAACTTTCCATTAAAGAAAACAGTTTTGACATGCATTTTCCATATTTCATAATCATGAAATGCAGCAATGGCTAACATAACCCTAATAGACTTAATCTTCACTACTAGTGAAAAGGTCTCATCATAATCAACTCCCAGAGTTTGAGAAAAGCCTTTTGCAAATAGTCGCGCCTTGTAAGTGTGTACATTACCATCCATGTCGGTCTTCTTTTTGAAGATCCATTTGCACCCGACTGTCTTACGACCTGGTACATTGTCAACCAAGTTACAAAATTGATTGTCATACATGGATTGTATCTCGCTGTCCATAGCCTCTTTCCATTTAGCAGCCTCAGGGCCTGCCATGGCTTCCGTGTAACAGTTAGGTTCATCCAGAATTACCAGTATTGATAAGTGTATTACCTTCCGCAGTAATATGGAAACCATATTAATGCTCAGGTGTATTCCTAACTCTCGTGGAACGCCTAGAGGTACAGACTCACCTGTCGAATCAACAGGAATTTCCTCCCTAGGTTGGTTGCTAGGGTTTGGGGTTCCTTCACCACTTGACTCTTGAATTTCTTCAAGGTCAATTTGCCTCCCACTATTTCCTTGGCTCATGAACTCTCTCTCGCGAAAGACTCCTCTCCTTGCTACAAATACCACATTATCACTGGGTCTGTAGAAGAGGTAACCAAAGGATATTTATAGGTAGCTGATGAAAATACACCTCTCACTTCGGCGTTCGAGCTTATCGTGAGACTCGCGCCTCACAAAAGCCTCGCAGCCCCAAATCTTGATGTGGTACAGATTAGGAACTTTTCAAGTTCACATCTGATGAGGTGTTTTGGCAACCTTCTTTGTATGGACTACATTAAGGATATGGGCAGCGGTCTCTAAGGCATACCCTAAAAATGAGATTGGTAGTGAAGCTCGACTCATCATGGGACGAACCATATCCAACAAGGTTCGATTGCACCTCTTAGCCAGACCATTAAGCTGTGGTGTCCTGGGAGGTGTCAAATGTGAGATAATCCCACATTCCTTAAGATAGTCAAGGAACTCTGTACTAAGATACTCATCACCTCGATCGGATCGAAGCATCATAATGTTCCTGCCCAACTGATTCTCCACTTCCTGTTTAAAATCTTTGAATCTTTCAAAGGTATCTGATTTATGATTAATTAAGTAAACATATCCATATCTACTATAATCATCAGTAAAAGTCACATAGAAGCGGTTATCATCCCTTGTGGCAGTTCTGAAGGGTCCACACACATCAATATGTATGATATCCAACAAACCCTCACCCTTAGCACAAGAACCAATGAAGGGTGACTTTGTCATTTTCCCAAGCAAACAAGATTCATAACTATCACCTGAATTTAGGTCAAATGACTCCAAGACTCCATCCTTTTGGAGTTGGCCTATGCGTTTCTTGTTTACATGTCGAAGACGACAATGCCATAATGATGCTTTATCCAAACTAGTGGAAGAATCGATACATAAGACATTATTTCCAAGGTTATCTACAACCGACACAGTTTCATACACACCATCACAAGGTAATGCTTTAAAATAAATAACATTATTAAAGAAAGCATTAATACTACCACATTCATTATCAAATGAAAAGGTAAAACCTCGTTTGTCCAAACCATGAAAGGAAATAATATTTCTCGCCACTTCAGACGAGTAACCACACTTATTCAAATCTAACACTAATCCACTACTTAGTAACAAAGAATAAAATCCAATCTTGGTGACAGGCGAAGCTATCCTATTCTCCATGATCAAGTTTATCTTCCCATGCTCCACATTCTCACTTCTTCTTAGTCCCTGCAAATCAGTACATATGTGAATACCACAACCTGTATGAAGGACCCAGGAACTAGAATGGGGTGAATTATTAGACAATATAGTGTATATACCTGCATGGTTGGGTTTCACTTTCCCATCCTTAACATCTTGTAGGTACTTTGGCCAGTTTCGCTTCCAGTGCGACTTTTCATGGCAATAGAAGTATTCAACCTCTTTAAGGTTGGCAGAAGGAGTGATGAAACCTTTATTACTTCCAATTGAAGAGGAGCCATCAAGGGACTTTCCCTTGGTATCCTTCGAAGGGATCTTCCTCTTCTTTCCTTTGCCTTTCTCGATTGCCAAGACATGGGCCGCGGCAGGAGTAGGAGTGGTAACAACCGATTTACTCATAAGACTAGTTTCTGCGGCCTTTAAGAGTCCTTGAAGTTTGTTGAGTGTAACTTCCTCCTTGTTCATGTGGTATGTCATTCGCAATTGATCATAACATGAAGGTAAGGAGTGCAAAACGATGTCAATTTCCAACTCCTCGGGGAAGTTCACATTCAGTTTCAGCAAACAGTCCACATACCTTTACATTTTCTGCATGTGGCTCGTGATGGGCTCACCATCCTTCATCCAGGTTGTTATCATGGAGGAGATGATTTCATACTGCTCTTGACGAGCACTCTGATGGTAGTGGTCCATCAGATCCTGGTGCATATCAAAAGGGTAGTAGTCGTCATACGACTTTTGGAGCTCGACTGTCATTGTGGCCAACATGATACATGCCACTTTGGTAGCATCTCTCTCATGTGCCTGGTATTCAGCGATCTCCTCTAGATTAGCAGACGACTCAAGTTCCTTAAGCTCCTTGTCGAGAAGATATTCCTTGTCCTCATACCGAGTGACCATCCTGATGTTCCTGATCCAATCCGTAAAGTTGGATCCATCAAAGATGTCTCTCCCACAAAGGTTCATGAAAAATAAGGAGCCGATAGGGTTAGAGCCAGAAGCAGCATTGTTGGAAGACATCTGAAAAGGAAGAAATGCAAGTTTAGATTAGATATAAAGATAGTCCTTAATAAGACACCCAAATGTAATATTAAGGCTATGACCCAACATAATATTTTATAACTTAGAAGAGGGATGTCGTAATCAAAGCTATAAAATATTTAAAGGTAGGTGAATGATGATTCACCAATTTTCACCATGAAAAACGAAATAAATTATTAGGTTTTAATTGGTTTTGAAACTCCTAGATTCTTTGAGATTCATTAAACTTTTCAATGGCATGTTTCAATCTCGAGTGTGCCCTTCAGGTTTTGTGACTGGGATCCCGAGGATCACAAAACAAGGTATGAAGTAACCATGCAAATTACTTGGTACCCTTAATGTTTATCACTCAATCGATGTTTCTGTTAACCACATGCACTCCACCGACCTATGATAAACCTTAAGTCACCTTCTGCCTACCTTGTTAAGTCCATGTTAGTGTGCCGGTTAACCACACACGCTCCACTAACGACTTAAGCAAAGTGCAAAGTGCAATTTCATGGGTTAGGACCTTATTCACATTTTCCTAAAGTAACTAAGATTGAGAATTTATAAAAACATTTAGTTACTTTACATTCATCATACTTTTCATGAGGATTTAAAGTCCTTGTCCTACCCGTTTGACTAACTACCCTCCATCGATCAAGGAAGTGGTGGGTGAGAGTGGACACCCATTAAGCTGCCTTTTTATAGGCAACAACCATATACCCCCTTATCAGCTTCATGAGTGAGGCCTACTAACAGTAAAAACGACTTTGTTCTTATACATATATAATTATTATTAAACTTATAATATTATAAAGTACAAGGGTTGAATTTTAAGTTTCAAAATTCTAGGGGTTGGAACTAAAGTTTTTAAAGTGACTTTACATGTTCCAAAACTTGAGGGCAAGTTTTGTAACTTTCAAAACTTTTCATTTTTCATAACTTATGAGTTAATGGATTAATAAAGTGAGAGACTTTTCATTTTATGTAACCTATGTGTTTAATAATGGACTTTAAAAGAGTGACTTTTGGTAATCCATAACTAGAGGAGAAATTATGGATTCCGTTAAAACACATCCAGATCAAGAATTAAACTAACAAGCAAGTTACAAATAATTCCTATGATCTTCTAAACTCAGAAGTTCATGTATGTTCATATAAACAATTTCAAGAATCATAAACAAACCATACAAAACTTGAAATTTTGATAATAACCATTGAAAATGGATTAGCATAACCATTACACCATCTAAAACAAGTATTATAACACCAAAATAGTTTAGGGTAATGTTTCTAGTCCATTTCTAGCAGCAAAAGTCAAAAAACTGCATTCTGACAAGCCAACTCGTTGAGTGCAAGAACCGACTCGCCGAGTTGGTTGAAGATATGCATGGACTCATCGAGTCCCCCCATGGATTCGGCGAGTTCACCCAGGCAGAAAGCAGTTTTGTCGATTTTCTTAACAATTTTGCATCAAGTATCAAGTAAACAAGCTTAGGCTCTGATACCACTGAAGGTTTTTGAGCATTCTAACACTCCTAAGGTGTACATGCAACCCTAGAAACCTTGGATCTATGTTTTACAATAATACATGCAAAATTGTTTTTCCAAGGTTCTTAACCTAGCTAGCATTGCATGGACAACTTTTAAACATAAATGCTAGAAGAAGAAAATACCTTTTGTTGTTTGGATTTCTTGAGAACCTTGTGAGCCTAGCACCTCAAATGTCTCACACAACACCACAACACTTGGAATAATCTTGAGAGAAGTTCACTAACACCTCAAAATCGGCTAGGCCTCTTTCTTGCTTGTAATAGTGCCAATTTTGCTAGACAAGGGGTCTTTATATAGTTGTGACACAAGTAGGGTTACACCATGTAAACCCTAATTGGCATGGCTTTCCATATTCCATGATCCATGGTTTTGTAACCTCCATGGACTATCCATGGAGCACCTTATGGGTTTTAGCCCAATGCATACAAACCATGGATCATTAGCCCACTATACAAGAATAGATGATTTACACAATTAACCCTAGATATTTAATTAGTCTCTTTTTGATCACTTAATTAATTCCAAATTAATTCTTTGATCAATACTAATTAAATAATATTATTAATATATTAGAACTTATAATATATTAATAATCCTTAAATGTCCTTTCTCTCATTTAGTCTATCCAAGTGTTGCAATGCCATGAAACCCAAATGGACCATGTTAACCGGGTCAAGTACATTCCAGGGATTGTTATGAACTTAGACACATAATCCAACAAATACTTCTCTGGAACTAGTTACCACTAGTTATCATGCCACTGTGGCTCTAACAACCTCCCGACCCAACCGACCGGGTCCATGCGTCGAATCCTGACAACACAAAATTCAAGGGTAAAAGTGATTGCTACCCGTCCAATGGGAGCCTTATCTCACGCGTCCTTAAGCAGTCCATTGCTTCCTTGATCTCATAACTGTAGTGATGTTCCTATAGTCTTATCACTTGGTTAACCAGATCTAATCCCTCTAGGGTGATCCATAAACCAATCCGTGGATTTCTATATCCTCACTGTTACACCCGAACTGGTGGGTACTACTGTTCCTTCCGCGTCCTAGCAACACGCTCATACTATCTACCAACCTAGCGAATGATGTTGATACACCTACAGAATTACATCACTCTAGCACTATTTGTTAACCTTGTGAATGCTACGGCTACACCCGTAGACTTAAAACACTTCTCACACTATCTGTCAACCTGGTGAATGCTACAGCTACACTCACCGACTTACAACACTTCTAGCACTATCTACTGCTAGTGAATGCACAGTCTTACAACACTTCCATACTACCTGATCGCTAGTGAATTCTACGGCTACCCCCGCAGTCTTAAAACAATTTCCATACTACCTGATCGCTAGTGAATGCTACAGCTACCCCCGTAGTCTTACAACACTTTCCATACTAGTCGAACACGCACTCGACCTAACACATAACTGAAATTATTTCATGGCTAAAATCCCAACCTAATTTCCTAAATTCTACTATCAAGCACTGAGAAGACGTGATTTCCATGCTAGGGAGTTTTACCGAACTCCCAACTCACACAACTCTCAAACCAAACAGCCACTTGGGTTGTCTTCCTTCCTGACAACGATGCGAAACTTATCCCATTTTTAAAACCGATACTGCTTCTGCATTCCGGGCCGATTCTCCCCCACTTACGTTCAAATAAGTCTTCACAATACATGGAAATTTGAGAGCTCCCAATCCTTCTTACTTTCCAACGATCGATCTGATGACAACTAGACCTTTCCAACTAGTACTCCTTTACTAGCCAACCTCAAATGATCACACGCTTCTAATAACTAGATGAACACTTCCTGAATCCCAAGGAATCCAACAGTCCCTAAAGCTCGAATGATCCAACACTCAAATCTTGAAGTCCAAAGATAGATGCTCCAACTAATGTCTCAACAACGAGTTACTTCTCTTGGCGTTTTCCTCTGCCAATCAATAGCGGTTACTAAAACCACTGAATCCTGACAATGTTGAATAACCATTATGTGGGACCCTGTCCACAGACCTCCCATATAATACCCTTCTTCCTAAAGTTCTCCAACAAATATACCGCTCTCGGTTCTAGAAATCATATCATTCAGGGTCTCGCACCCTGACTCACTCACCAGCTCGATCATCCATAACTGAACTGTAGTAGCTGAAACCACCTCTGCCCTAAACCGGCCACAAACTACTCCCAAGACATAGTCTCTAATCGCCAGAAGTGCAATAGATCGCATAATCAATGCTTAGCGTCCGATGCAAGAGATCCAATGTGAATCGGATATTAGCTCCTATGGGTCAGAACGGTAATCGCGTACGCCTCACAAGATACTCATGCCACATCGACCCACCTGTGCTCACCAGCGCTGACATACTATTGCCAATCCTTGCAACTAACTGACCCAGATATGGAATACAATTTGATCCTGTGGTCACAATCTTGCTCATTCCTTCGAGCTCAAAAAGTTGAAAAGGCATAATCCTTACCCTAGGAAATGACATCTCAATCCATCAATTAACCATTCTAATTCTAGCTGCAAAACTCCAACTAATCATAATAATCACTCGTCTTATGGAGTCCCCGCAACTCGAATCTCGGCATCGAACAAAACCCCCGAAACCTCACATCCAGAAACTCTTACGCTAGCCTTTCCCACTCAACTTGCAAAATGTAACGAGTACGAAACATCTCTCTGATCCCAAGTAACTACAACTCTCTACTCATCAGAATACATCCAGTAACAAGTCCCCACCAGTCATTCGCCCCGAACCGTAGCAGGTTCAGAATGCGCCTAACCTTCTTGTCAGTAGAACACGAACATGTGAAGCAACATCCCTCCACGTCAGATGGCCACCTCATGGCTCTAAGCGGGTCATGAAGCCTATCGTAATTCAGTGCTTCGCATTATTGAAGTCCCGACTGTAACAACGAAAATTTTTAAACAAATTTTTCATTTCAAAAGAAAGTGTTTTCATCCAAAACAAGGCATAAACATTCAACGTGTCATATCATAGTACAAATCATATGAATCCCAAGATCATAAATCATCTATCAGTGTGTACAGATCACGCCGGCGCCTTCCCACGGTCCTCGCTAGTACCTGAAACACATACACAACAACTGTAAGCATAATTGCTTAGTGAGTTCCCCAAAATACAACTTACGCACATACGCCTTTCCAGGCCCTGACCTTCCGGTCCATGTGTCTCAGGGGACTTTCGTCCCTGCTGGGTAAACCCTCCGGTCCTACCCAGCCAACCCTTCGGTCCACATTACAACGCCTTCCGGCCCATAATATAATCGGCTTCCGGCCCATAACATAATGCCTTCCGGCCCACATTAAGAATATCATACATAGCACATATAACAATTAACATATCACATTTAGCACATATGTCTCATATCATACCCGACATTCCGGTCACATAATTAAACCCTTCCGGGTACAGTATAGTGAGAAGACTCACCTCGTGAATATCGATAGCTAGCAAATCCCGAAATCACTCGTGCTCGATCCTCCGAGCTACAACCTCCCTATAACATCATACATCTCTTATTAACACTTTATATCTCTAAGGTTGACTATCCCTAAGAAGTCAACACAGGTCAACTCTAGTCAACGGTCAACGGTCAACTTTGACCGGACTCGGCGAGTACACTAGGGCGACTCGGCGAGTCTAGACGTTTTCACCATCTCTCTAGGATTCCCTTCCTACACATCGAGTACTCCCCCTGACTCGACGTGTTCCACCTGGAAGAATCGCGGGGCCACCCCGACTCAACTCGCCGAGTCTCAAGAACAACTCAGCGAGTCCCTGCTCGACTCAGTCCACCTGTCAACCCTTCTCTAACTCATCCTGACTCACTGAGTCAACCTATGACTCGACTGGACCGCTCATCGAGCGAACTCAAGGGAATCTTCAAGCTACTCGCCAAGTCTGCTCATCGGACTCGGTGAGTCCATGCCATGCAATCATTCAAACTCGCTTCTAAGGTCAGATTTGTTCCATCAATTCATAGATCTGGCCTTCCTAGACTGATTCACCACGTAAATCCCCAAACTTGGTGCACATACAACCTCTATATGACCATATATGAAGGATTATCAACAAATATCACAACTCAAGGTCATAACCTCCATTGTTCTTCATAAAGCTTGATGAATGAGGCTCTCTGGACCTCTATGGATCCAGATCCAAAGCCTCATCACTAGCAAGGGACTATTTGGCCATCAAATCAACCCAACAAAGGTCACAAGAAACCCTAAAACCCAACATACTTCACAAAACAGAAGATGAGCCGAAATCATACAATTAGCTCGAAGATCTAAGCTTCAAATCCACAGAATAGCAACCTCCTTTGCCTCCTCTTGGCTAGAACCTCCCTCTTCTTTGCTAAACAACACACAAAGGTCAAGAAATGCTTCCTTTCTCTCTCAAATCGCTAAAGCACTCTAGGGTTTCTCTCTATGGACTGTTGGGTACAAATGATGGCCATAAGGCCCTTTAAATAGGTCCCAAACCCGAGAAATTAGGGTTTCATTAAACAGCGCGGACTCGCCGAGTCCAGACGAATCCCGCGTCCAGAATCGCGACCCTATTCGGCGAGTCTGAGCTCCAACTCGCCGAGTCCCCTCTCAAAACACCAAAAACAAAAACAATAAAGATACCTGGAAATCCGGGATGTTACAATTCTCCCCCACTAGGACTAGACTTCGCCCTCGAAGTCTCGCTCTGAAAATAGCTCCGGATGCTGCTCCCGCATCTCGCGCTCCGGCTCCCAGGTCATCTCCGATCCCTTCCGGTGTTGCCACTGAACCAACACCAGAGGTACCTCATTGTTCCTCAGAACCTTGATCTTCTGATCCCTGATGGCCACTGGCCTCTCGGCATAATTCAGGCTCGCATCCACCTGAATATCCTCTAATGGAATCACTGCTGACTCATCGGCTATACACTTCCTCAATTGTGACACATGAAAAGTGTCGTGGATCTGTCCCAACTCTGCTGGCAACTCCAAACGATAGGCTACCCGGCCTACCCTTGCAATCACACGAAATGGACCAATATACCGGGGTCCCAACTTGCCCCTCTTCCTGAATCGAATCACTCCTTTCCAAGGAGAGACCTTCAGGAGAACGAAGTCGCCGACCTGAAACTCAAGCTCGGACCGGCGTCTGTCTGAATAACTCTTCTGTCGGCTCTGGGCAGTCAATAACCTCTGTCTGACCTGCTGAATCTGCTATGTCGTCTGAAGCACGATCTCTGTACTGCCCATCACTCTCTGCCCAACCTCTCCCCAACAAATGGGGGTCTGACACCTCCTACCATACAACAGCTCAAAGGGTGGCATACCAATGCTCGAATGATGGCTGTTGTTGTAGGAAAACTCTGCCAAGGGTAAATACGCATCCCAGCTACCCCCGAAATCTAACACACATGCTCGAAGCATGTCCTCCAGCGTCTGAATCGTCCACTCGCTCTGGCCGTCTGTCTGTGGATGATATGCGGTACTAAAATGCAATCTAGTTCCCAACTCCTCTTGAAATTTCTTCCAGAATCTGGAAGTGAAACGCACATCACGGTCCGAAACAATCGAGATCGGCACCCCATGCCGAGATACCACTTCCCTCACATATAACTCCGCCAACTTCTCCGCTGAAGAACTCTCACTGATGGCAAAGAAGTGAGCGCTCTTCGTCAACCTGTCCACAATCACCCAAATTGCATCAACTCCTCTGGCAGTCCTCGGCAATTTGGTGATGAAATCCATAGTGATCTGTTCCCACTTCCATTCGGGAACCTCCAATGGCTGCAACTTGCCGTGTGGTCTCTGGTGCTCGGCCTTAACCCTGCGGTAGGTCAAACACCTCTCAACAAACCAGGCTATGTCCCTCTTCATACAGGGCCACCAATACTCTTTCCTCAAATCCAAATACATCTTCGTGGCCCCCAGATGGATCGAGAATTTCGACCGATGAGCCTCCTCCATCAAAGTAGCACGCGTACCGCCCACACACGGTACCCAAATCCGACCCTGAAAAGTCATAAGCCCTCGACCATCCGTAACGAACTCTGAAAGCAAACCAACGACCCGTTACCTCTTCTGCATCTCCGGTCGCACAGACTCGGCCTGTGCCCCACGAATGGCATCCAATACCGGAGCTATCACGGTCAATCTCAAACATACATCTCGCAGTGGAGTGCTCTCCACCCTGCGGCTCAACGCATCGGTTACCACATTAGCCTTGCCTGGGTGGTATAGGATCTCACAATCATAATCCTTGACCACATCCAACCACCTCCTCTGACGCATATTTAGGTTGGGCTGATCCATCAAGTACTTCAAACTCTTATGGTCTGTGTATATCGTACATCGAACCCCATACAAGTAGTGACGCCAAATCTTGAGAGCGAACACTACTGCCCCCAATTGTAGATCATGCGTGGGATATCTCGTCTCATGAGGCTTCAGCTGCCTCGATGCATATGCTATCACATGACCCCTCTGCATCAACACCGCACCTAGCCCCAAAATCGATGCATCACAATATACCACAAAATCCTCCATCCCTTCCGGGAGGGCTAATACCGGGGCTTCGCACAACCTTTGGCGAAGTGTCTCAAAGGAGGTCTACTGCTCGGGACCCCATGAGAATGCGACACCCTTCCGGGTCAATCTGGTGAGCGGCACTGCGATCTTGGAGAAATCCTTGATGAATCTCCGATAATACCCTGCCAACCCAAGGAAGCTCCTGATCTCAGATGGTGACTTTGGCACCTCCCAACTCATCACCGCCTCAACCTTGGCCGGATCGAGCAAAATCCCTTCCTGGTTAACGAGATGTCCTAGGAACTGGACCTCCTGCAACCAGAAATCACACTTGGAGAACTTTGCATAAAGCTTCTCCGATCTCAAAACCCCAAGGACCTCCTTCAAATGCTCCTCATGCTGCTCTCTAGATCTTGAATACACCAGGATATCATCGATAAATACAATCACCGACCGATCCAACATCGGCCTGCATACCCTTGTCATGAGATCCATGAACGCAGCTGGGGCATTGGTGAGCCCAAAAGGCATCACCACAAACTCATAATTCCCATATCGCATCCTGAACGCTGTCTTCTGGACGTCCTCATCCCGCACTCTCACCTGATGATATCCCGACCTCAAATCGATCTTGGAAAACCAAGATGCTCCCTGCAACTGATCGAATAAATTTTCGATCCTCGGTAACGGGTAACGGTTCCTGACCGTCAGCTTGTTCAACTCCCGGTAATCAATGCACATCCGGTGTGAACCATCCTTCTTCTTGACGAACAGAATAGGTGCTCCCCACGGCGAGCTGCTCGGCCGAATGAATCCCTTCCCCAGCAACTCCTGAAGCTGCGAGGATAACTCTTGCATCTCTGGAGGGGCAAGACGATAAGGCACTTTAGCGATAGGCGCGGCCCCCGGAACCAAATCAATACCAAACTCCACTTGCCTCACAGGAGGTACACCCGGCAACTCCTCGGGAAAAACATCTGGAAACTCACGCACCACCGGAACCTCCTCAACTGAACTCGGTCTCTCGGAAGCCACCCGCGTATCCATCACATACGCCACAAAACCCTTACAGCCCTGCTGTAGACACTGTCTTGCCCTAGCGGCCGAACAAAAAGCTGATCCTGAACGGGTACCCTCGCCGTACACTGAAAGAACTCCCCCACTAGGGTCTCGTATGGTCACCAGCTGACGCTCACAGTCGATAACCGCGTCGAAACGGCTCAACCAGTCCATGCCCACAATGACACAGACATCACCCATCGCAATAGGAATCAAATCAATCGGAAACTCAACCCCGAAAATCTCTAATACACATCCCCGAAGAACCTCCGTGGCACAAATCACTCTCTCATCAGCTATAGAAACTCTCAGAGGCCGACTCAACGGCTCACAACTAACACTGATCTGCTGCCTAAAGGCCAAAGATACGAAAGACCGACTCGCACCCGAGTCAAATAACATTAAAGCAGGTACAGAGTTCACAAGGAAGGTACCTACGCATATCATAACATAAGCATAACATCTCAACATCAAATTAAATACATGAAATAAAGCATACCTGCAACAACATCGGGCGCAGCGCGGACCTCCTCTGCAGTCAGCTGAAAGGCTCTTCCACGAGCCCTCGGGGCCTCGGCCTTCACTGGTCGAGTCTTAGTAGCCCTGGCAGCAGGTGCAGATCCCTGAAGAAGCCGAGGGCACTCGGCATTCCGATGGCCGGTCTGGTTGCAATGAAAGCAAACCATAAACCCCTTGGGGCAATCCCTAGCGATGTGCCCCTCTTTGCCGCACTTGTAGAAAGCACCATATCGACATGTCCCCTCGTGACCCTTGCCGCACTTTCCGCAAGTGCGGCTCTTCGGACCTCCCGTCCTCGAATCGGCGGACTTAGTCCGCTTGGCTGCCGGCTGAGACTGAGCCGACCGCCGATCCAACCGTTGAGACTCGGCCTCCTCCCTGTTCAGGGTCTCCAACTCGATCTCACGCTTCCTGGCATTCGCCTGAAGCTCAACAAAGGTATGATATGTAGAGTTCGACACGAACTCCCAGATATCCCTCCTCAACACACCCAAATACCGGCTCATCCGAGCCTGCTCTGTGGACACCTGCTCGGGGCAGAACATCGCCCTCTCATGAAACTTCCGCGTGATCACCGTAACCGAATCAGTACCCTGCTTGAGGGTCAAGAACTCCTGGACCAATCGTTCCCTCTCCACCGGGGGAACGTACTCGTCTCTGAACATAGAGGTAAACCTCTCCCATGTCACATCTGAAATCTCTGCCAAAGTGAAGTTTGCCGTCACGAACTTCCACCAATCCTTCACTCCCAGACGGAGCTGGTTCAAGGCGAACCGTACTCTCAGATGCTCTGGACATGAACAAGTGTAGAAGCCTCCCTCGATATCAGCAATCCACCTCATCGCAGCGATCGGATCCTACGTCCCATCAAACTCAGGTGGCTTCGTGTTGCTGAACTCTCGAAACAGCAACGAGTCACCTCCCTGTGGCCTGGCAGCGACCACAGCTGCGGTAGCTGCAGCGGCTGCAGCCTCAGTCAACGCGGCGTACCGCTCATCAAAAGTCTCCATCAAAGTGGTCTTGATAGACCCAAACATCTCCGGAATCTCGGCCCGGATCGCCGCAGCCACCTCCTCATGAATCATCTGACGAATCTCCTCGTCACTTACACTGCTCTTACTCGGTCTGTGGCGTGGTCCAACCATGATGCCTCTGAAATACAACATAGAACTATCAGAGACTCTATCGAGCATAATCGTACTCGATAACGCAACCCTACTCAATATCCGATACCTGGGGATTCTTACTTGAGTTTCCCACTGACCCGGTGTCTTCGGTAGTACGGGCCCAATACCACCGACCACACCGCATCAGTATTCATCCCAAGTCCTCCTCCCCAAACCCCGGATCGTGAGTACTCTACTCTTGTTATGCACTAACTATCGCTCGCTAACAAGCATCTCATAACAACAGACTTCCCTAGACTAAGGCATCACAAATCAGGCCACTCTAGTCCTATCATGAATACCTAGTCTTCTAGCATGCATAACGATTCATATCATATCATTTTCATAACATAGTAAGGGTATTTTCGGGATCTTTACCGTTCGGGCGCTGACTTGATCGTACACACTGCTTCATTCTTGTTTATCACAAAGTCATTTATAAAATTTTATGCCTTTATTTTAAAAGTTTTCCTCAAATCCTCGGTTTGAGTTCAGTTACGCCCGAAGGTGCACCCGAATCCCTCAAACCTAGGCTCTGATACCAATTTGTAACAACGGAAATTTTTAAACAAATTTTTCATTTCAAAAGAAAGTGTTTTCATCCAAAACAAGGCATAAACATTCAACGTGTCATATCATAGTACAAATCATATGAATCCCAAGATCATAAATCATCTATCAGTGTGTACAGATCACGCCGACGCCTTCCCACGGTCCTCGCTAGTACCTGAAACACATACACAACAACTGTAAGCATAATTGCTTAGTGAGTTCCCCAAAATACAACTTACGCACATACGCCTTTCCAGGCCCTGACCTTCCGGTCCATGTGTCTCAGGGGACTTCCGTCCCTGCTGGGTAAACCTTTCGGTCCTACCCAGCCAACCCTTCGGTCCACATTACAACGCCTTCCGGCCCATAATATAATCGCCTTCCGGCCCATAACATAATGCCTTCCGGCCCACATTAAGCATATCATACATAGCACATATAACAATTAACATATCACATTTATCACATATGTCTCATATCAAACCCGACCTTCCGGTCACACAATCAAACCCTTCCGGGTACAGTATAGTGAGAAGACTCACCTCGTGAATATCGATAGCTAGCAAATCCCGAAATCACTCGTGCTCGATCCTCCGAGATACAACCTCCCTATAACATCATACATCTCTTATTAACACTTTATATCTCTAAGGTTGACTATCCCTAAGAAGTCAACACATGTCAACCCTGGTCAACGGTCAACGGTCAACTTTGACCGGACTCGGCGAGTACACTAGGGCGACTCGGCGAGTCTAGACGTTTTCACCATCTCTCTAGGATTCCCTTCCTACACATCGAGTACTCCCCCTAACTCGACGTGTTCCACCTGGAAGAATCGTGGGGCCACCCCGACTCAACTCGCCGAGTCTCAAGAACAACTCGGGGAGTCCCAGCTCGACTCAGTCCACCTGTCAATCCTTCTCTAACTCATCCTAACTCACTGAGTCAACCTATGACTCGACTGGACTGCTCACCGAGCGAACTCAAGGGAATCTTCAAGCTACTCGCCAAGTCTGCTCATCGGACTCGGCGAGTCCATGCCATGCAATCATTCAAACTCGCTTCTAAGGTCAGATCTGTTCCATCAATTCATAGATCTGGCCTTCCTAGACTGATTCACCACGTAAAGCCCCAAACTTGGTGCACATACAACCTCTATATGACCATATATGAAGGATTATCAACAAATATCACAACTCAAGGTCATAACCTCCATTGTTCTTCATAAAGCTTGATGAATGAGGCTCTCTGGACCTCTATGGAACCAGATCCAAAGCCTCATCACTAGCAAGGGACTATTTGGCCATCAAATCAACCCAACAAAGGTCACAAGAAACCCTAAAACCCAACATACTTCACAAAACAGAAGATGAGCCGAAATCATACCTTTAGCTCGAAGATCTAAGCTTCAAATCCACAGAAGAACAACCTCCTTTGCCTCCTCTTGGCTAGAACCTCCCTCTTCTTTGCTAAACAACACACAAAGGTCAAGAAATGCTTCCTTTCTCTTTCAAATCGCTAAAGCACTCTAGGGTTTCTCTCTATGGACTGTTGGGTACAAATGACGGCCATAAGGCCCTTTAAATAGGTCCCAAACCCGAGAAATTAGGGTTTCATTAAACAGCGTGGACTCGCCGAGTCCAGACGAATCCCGCGTCCAGAATCGTGACCCTACTCGGCGAGTCTGAGCTCCAACTCGCTGAGTTCCCTCTCAAAACACCAAAAACAAAAACAATAAAGATACCTGGAAATCCGGGATGTTACACCGATAATGGAAAGCCCGACTCGCTTCTCCCCCTACCCTCCTTATGTTGGATTAGGTGTCTAAGCCCATAACTATAATTAGTATGTACTTGAATTGATAGTAGCAATGACCTTTTGGGTTGCCTTCAAACCTGGCAATTGAATAGGATTATTGTTGGAGAGAGAAGAATGATTTATTAATTTATTACTTGGTTAATAAATTAATTTATTAATGTATTATGGATACAATATATTAATTAGAAATCATATTGTTTAATTAATATTTAATCAGAAATTAATTTGGAATTAATTTTGGGATTAAGTGGATTAATTGAAACTGTAGGGACTAAAGGTGACAATGTTTAAAAGTTGAGCATTGAGCATTCTAGAACCTCCCTTAGAGGGATGGAACGAAATCTAGAGTGTCCTAGGGTTTCCTTGGGATCTAAGGGTGCCTTGGAAGCCTTAGAGAGGAAGTTAAGGAATTAGGGTTATCTAAGATACACCTGCCTTATCCTAAACCTTTCTTATCACCTATATAAACCCTTATAGGGTTGGATTTCGTCTAAGGGTAGTCTAAGAGAGGCTAGGGCCGAATTTTCCACTTCCCTTCTCTCTCCATAGTAATCCTTGGTTGCTAGGTTTGTTGGTGAGCCATTAGAGGCGCGACACTTATGGCGCTTGCTACCAAAGTTCAAGATCTTCAAGGATTGTTATTACAATATAACAATAAAGGTATGTATCCTAACCCTAATTATATGTTAATTTCGAAAATTACATGTGCCTCCTAGGGTTTCTAGTTTTTGTGTTCAATGCTTGTATGTCTAATAGTGAAAACATAGATCCTCAAATTAGGGTTGCATGCACACATAGGATTGTTTTTTTTGGATAAAACCCATCACCTTACAGCTGTTGTAGTTGTCGCGGCAGCCGTATCGGTAATGGCTGTAAAGCGCTCATCATAATATTCAACCATGGCGGTCTTCATAGACTCAAACATCTCCGGCAACTGTCCTTGAACAACCTCGATCACCCCCTCCCGGATGATCTCACTAACACGGTCCTCAAACAATGCTGACCTATCCTGGCTGCCAACTCTCGATCCTAACCTGGATCCGGCCGCAATATGTCTCGTAACCACCATTCTGGTAAGACACGAGAAAGATCTCTGATAATCCATATAATGACATGGGACCAACTCCCAACCAAACCCTAAGGGTTGTGACTTCCTTGCTACACAAATGGGTCCTATGCTTTTAGTAGTACGAGCCCATACTAACTTCCACACCTACTCATATTTGTCTTAAGTATCATTACAACTGTCACACCCCGAAAACCGAAGGCGGAAACATTTCCGGGGTTGACTCCACGTTGAGTATCAAATCCAATGTACATAGTAAGTAAAGTGAAACAAACATTACATTACATATTAAAAGTTTTACAATTTGTTTCAAAAGACACAGTTTATACAGTTGTGATACATAATATAGACATAATCAAAATGAACGAGCCTTGCACGCACACGATCCTGAACCAAGTAAGTCTTCGGGTACCTGTACTATCGTTGACCTGAGAACACAAGCAGTTTGAAAATCAGCATAACGCTGGTGAGTTCATAAACAATTTTGTTTTGTGAAAATGTTTATGTTTCCTTTCTGTTTCTGAAAATGTAACACACGCGAAGAAAATCCCATATTTTCTTAAAAGTTGGTTGTTGTTTCATAAAAGTAAAGTATGGTTTAGTTATCCAATTCATTGTTTTATGTCTTTAATGTATCAGTGTATTCCCAGGAAAGTCCCATACTTTCCTGAAGGGTAGTAATTGTAAAAGATGTAATGTTATTCAGTTGGTTACTCTTTTCTGATTATGTGTATGTTACCCAGGAATGCCCCATGCTTTCCTGTATGTTGGTTTTCAATGTAAAAGATGTATTCTGTTAGACCTGGTTGTGTACAAGATTTCCCAGGAAGGTCCCATACCTTCCTGAATGTTGGTTATCATTTGTAAAAGATGTAAAAGATGTAAAAGATGTAAACTGAATCCTGGTTATCTATAAAATGTAGTATGTGGTTCATTATTACTATAAGTAAATCTCTGTTATCCTAGTTGCGAGTTCCATAACCATACTAAAAACTGAACCTGTGGCAATAAGTAGTCCACAGCCTTGTGGCAATAAGTAGTCCACAATCCTTATGACTTTCGTCACCCTTGAACCATTTTGGTTCGGCTGTAGCTAGCAGCCAGGTGTGGGGTAGTCAGCCCCGTATAGATCTATACACTCAATTCACGCTCTCTAAATTCCAGAGATTCTAGTTACGGGTGTAGTCCTCCACTCGCGTATCTCTGTGGAGTGTTTGCCGAGGACGTGTCTCCAATCATACGGAATAACAAATTTACTAGTAATAACAGGATAATCCTCCATTCACATATCTCTGTGGAATGTTACCGAGGACAAGACAGTGTACGAAATATATTATTCATGTGTTATAAGTCATGCTTTTAACTGATAAAATGTGGAAACCATTTGTGAAATATATAAAACATAACAGTTTATAAACTCATTTCACAAATAAATGTTTAAGTAATCTGTGTATTCAACTCGTTATCAGTTGTGTAATCAATATTAAAAGCATATAAAATGTGAAGTACACACATGAAAATAAGTTTTGAGTACAAGAAAACCCTTGTACTTTGCTTGTGTTCCCCCCTGAAAACAGTGAAAAAAAAACAGTGAAAAGGGTAGGGGTATGAACTCACCGGACTCGAGAATGTGTCGGTTTTGGATACTAGACGTTGATTCGGGGATTGTTTACTCGCGATGACCCTATGTAAAATGAAATAATGTCCATATATATACAATTAGGGATACATTCACTAATCATATGGAACATTACACTCCAATGAGGTTAAACACCTCAAAATGAGCGTTTAGAGTGACCCGGGTGATATCTTCGGACTTGTAATGGCACTAGGGACTTGGGACTTGAGCTTACTCTTCATAAGTAAACATTTAAATGAGTTTACAACCACAAAACATACACATACATGAGTTTACGGCCGTAAACTCATGTGGGTGTAGTTTTGGGTGTTTAAATGGCTTAAATGGACATGGGGATTGTTGGAATGGATTTCTAAAATGCCTTGGAGTTTACGGCCGTAAACTCACCTATGGCCAAGGAAAAGTGATTTGAGCTTCAAAGGACAATCACATGTGATTCTAGTTAATTTTCCAAGCTTTGACATGAATTTAGACATCATTTTGCATACATTTTGGAGTTTACGGCCTAGAGGCATGTTCTAAGGCCGTAAACTCTATGATACCCCAAGAAAAGTAGTTTTTGATGCTTAAAACAATCACATGTGATTCTAAAAATTTGAACAAGCCATTTGGGGTGGTTTAATGCATCGTTTGACAAGGTTTTATGAGTTTACGGCCAAGGGTATGCTCCTAGGCCATAAACTCTTGTAAATGATACTTTTGATATGTTTCAAACCCTTAAACTATTTTTAGATGCATCTAGATTTTACCACAAGGCCATTGGTTGAGTTTCAAGGCATTTAGACAAGTTTTAAGGCTCTAAATCCCCAATTAAGAGGAGTTTACGGCCCACGAATATGTCTTGGCCGTAAACTCTCTTTTGTCCCTCAAAAATCATGTTTAAGGTGTTTAGATGCTAAAACCAATGTCCCACAAGTCATATCTAAGTCCCAACTATGATTTGGAAGGGTTAATTGGCTCAAAAACCCTTTGAATATGAGTTTACGGCCCAAGAATGTGTCTTGGCCGTAAAGTCACTTTTGTCACTTAAAATCAATGTTTTAATCGTTGTAAGTCCCTTCCATTAAGTCATTAAGTCATTACTAATGTCTAACATTGCTTAGGAGGGGGTTTTAGGGCTTAAAAACCCCATTGATAGGAGTTTACGGCCCAAGCTAGTTCCTTGGCCGTAAACTCATGTTCTTGGTCCCAAATCACAAATTAAACACAAAATTGAAGGCTAAAGAGGTTGAATAACAAGTTAGGGGTGTTACCTCTTTGATTTCAAGCCTTAATTCTTTGTTTTGGACCTTGATTTTGGGTTGAGGAGAGAAGTTGTGAAAGTTTAGTGAGAAATTGGCCAAAGGCTTCAAATGAAGTCTTAAAACACTTTATATAGTGTTCGGGAATTGGACACGACGGAATTCTACCCGATACCGACGTTAAGTGAGGCTTTTGGTCATACCCGACCAAATTGTCGTGACTCGATATGGCCAATTCTATAATTATTCCGATCACTAAATTGGGGTGTTAAAATGATTTCTAAACGTATTAAGACACCCATTAAGTCATTTTAGGTCAATATAAACTAATGACTTAATAAAATGGCGAAATTGGAAACGAAATTGAAAATGACGTCTGGTTGATCGGATTGGATTACAAGTTGTGGTACAAGAAGTAACATGAAATTTCGGGTTGTTACAACAACGCCCTAAAAATATACATAATCATAGAGAGCGCACAATCCTCACTCCTAAAGGAATGCTAAATATCACATAACTGGCCTCCTAGCCTCTCACAACCCACCCATCCATGAAACTTCCACCAACCCTACAACACTCATGTATGCTAACCATACATAACGTTGGACCCTATAGACTTTTAAATACCTGATCCTACCCTAATCCTTTCATCAAACAAGAATAGTAAATAAGGCCAAACCAAACATTCTCAGGCTATAAGATCTTAATTATGTACGGTCGTGATGCATACACTAAGAAAATACATTAATGATGTCAATTTCACATAAGGAAAACCCTAGGCTATCAGGCATCATATAATCAGGCAATTCTATCATGTAATTCATGAAGATCCATAGCCTAGTAATAATATGTTGTTCTAACAAATCACATAATTAAATAGCGGCATGGTATTTTGGGGTCTACTTACTGGCTCCAACTGATCGTACACCCTGCATCCTCCTTTAATATTTTGAAAACCATTTAGAAATCATTTTGAAAATATTTCATTGATTTGAGACTGGATTCACATGAATGTTCCTCCAATTCACTCAAACCAAGGCTCTGATACCAACTTGTAACATCCATAAAAATCCGGCCAAAATTAAACTTTTTAAAACATGTAGAAACCGACAGTTATTACCAATTTGTTTCAAAACCGTTCTAAATCAGAGTATCCCAGAAACATAGTCATAAAAGTGAAGAGCTATACGATCATGCCTTTTCCTTCTCACGATCAAATGAGGTACCTGAAACCAAAATAGAAACTGTAAGCCCAAAGCTTAGTGAGTACCCCGAAATACCGATACACTACAAACAACACATATACAAATAACAACATGTACTGGGTCCACAACTTTACAGACTGGATTACCCCTGGGCCCACAGTGTGAGTCTCGATTGTCTTCCGGGCCCACAACTCACAGTGTAAGGTCCAAATAAGGATCTTTACCCGCAATCAAGCAATAAACAATCACAGAATAATAACAAGATGAAAAGAAACCAAGCTTGCACACGATTATATTCAATAAATCGTCAGGTACAACTCGATGGACTGCTTTGTAAACTCTTATGGTATCAACAACAACAAAAGACCAACTCCTCCACTATTTATACTCGACTTAGACCGCAAACAATGTTCACGAACGTAAACATGGTTTACGGCCATGAACACACAAAATGACCAAATTCACATAAACACCACATAAACTGTATTATAGACTCTTGCAAAAAAAAATACACTGAAAGCCTAGACCAAACCATTAACTGGACTCTTCAATCTACCCTTGGTTTGGTGCTAGCATGGACTCAGTTGTCGACCACCAGTACATCAGACTTTCCCATTGCTCCGTTCCATATTTTCTTATCTATAATTGTAGCCACCATCGAAGTATATTCTTTTGCAGCAGGCTCAAAGATATCTTCAGCCACCACAATCTGATGAGCAGCGAGATGATGAATGTCCCGCTTACCAAATTGAAGCAAATCCCTTTTATCATACAGACAGATGCAATCTTCCTTAAGCTTGATGACAGCAACATCTGTGGATTCATCATACACCCAATATTGCATGGATGCGAGAGAACCATCTGAATAATTTTGAAGAACAGGAATGTGGTTAACTTGAGCAGTAGCAGGCGACATCACTGACCGAAGTGGCTGACTTGTTTTGGGATCAATAACCTTTTTGTGGACCTTGACAAAAGACTCTGCAGTCTTCATTGAAGGGAATCCCTTGGCCACTTGATCTTCCAAAAAGGATTTGAACTGACTCGCCCTGGGATTTCCTGATGGATTTGAGAAAGGAGCATTGGACAACTTAATAAGATCAATCTTAGTAAAAGAATGAAAGCCGTGAGCATCTTTGTATAGTTCTTTATTGCCGCTCTTTCTCCTCACCATAAACGTGTTCATGGTGTCATGGAATCCCTACGAGATGATTTCAGACCTATCGCCATACATATCTCTGAAAAAATGCATGCCCAAATCCGTAATGGTGATCTCTGGAATATCCCAGGGTGCCTTATGATCTACGCTCCTTTTAAATAGCAAATGACCTTTCTCAGAAGACTTGTCAGTAGACTTGTCAAATTTAGCATGTTTCAATGCTGTTGCACTTGGAGCTTGAGTCGGTTCCTTTTCAAAACGGTCCTCGATGATGGTGGTTCTGGTA
This sequence comes from Lactuca serriola, assembly GCF_051521515.1. Taxonomy (NCBI): domain Eukaryota; kingdom Viridiplantae; phylum Streptophyta; class Magnoliopsida; order Asterales; family Asteraceae; genus Lactuca; species Lactuca serriola. The sequence goes on along the minus strand of NC_136410.1, from coordinate 220,555,027 downwards.
GGTTGAGGAACAATGGGAGCATCTTAGTTAGGAAGATAAATCTGTGGCTCGTCAACAGATGACTTGAATTCATCGCCAAGTTTATCTTCCAACTTTTTCTTTAAATCGTAGTAGCTGGCGGTCAACAGGGCAAAATGTGTATGAAGATCTGTAATCTGCTTTTTCTTCAGAACTTTATCTTCATTAAGTTTGGCCACTTGAATATTGAGCTCTGTGTTTTCAGTTTGAAGGTCTGCGACCTTGATAACCAACTCAATATTTCTCTGATTAAAATCAATATTCTTCTGATTCAGTACATTGATCTGTTTCTGGAGTCCAAGAAGTGAGGGAATCTCTTCTCCTGAGTTGTCACCCCCAATAAAAATCCCTTTGCCGCGTGGGGTGATGTAGAAAATTGTTCTTCTGCCAGGAGCTTAGCTAGCCTAACCGAGGCAACATCATCCTCTGTCCTCGGAGGAGAGAAACCTGTTGGGAATGAAGATCCACCAGCTTCATAGAAAGTACCAGGACCTTCACTGATAGGTTCGGCAAAGACTATGGTAGGTGTGGTTGTTGGTGGAGTTGTAACACTTTGAGTTGCCAGTCTAAGGACGAGTCTGCGTCTTTTACTTGGAGGAGGAGAGGCTTGAGTAGTGGTGTGATCACTTTCCACTGGCTTAGATATAGGTAAGACAGCATCAAGGGGAGGAATCCCTGATGCTATCACCATAGGAGTTGCTATTTTTGCCGATGGATTGGTAGGAGAAGGAGTGGCTTCAAGAACATCTTCTTCTTCCCATGTCTCTGTTGCCGGATGAGCAACTTCATCGACATTATCAAGCAACTTGTCGAGGCTCTCTTCGGTCATGAAATCTTCATTGCTATCGAAGTTTAAGGGAATTTCATCATTATCGAATCCTGTGAGGTCGAGATCCTCATACAATTCAGTCTCAGCCCCCAACCCCTCATTGTAATCCCCTTGAACCTGTACCGACTGCAATTCGTGTTCCTCGGCGACTTGGGCATTTGCAGCTGCATTTTCATCAGCATCATGATCTGAAATGGTGATGACATCATCAGAAACAACCCTTTCAGAGGAAGTGGGCTCAGATGAAGCTTTATCAGATGTTCCATGAGACTCGGAAGATTCATCAAGCTCAGCAAATTTCCCGAACTTCACTAGGGGATGTAATCCTTGAAAAACAACCTTGCCCTTCCGATTTTGTTTAATAAGACCAACAGTGTGAGGCCCCAAGGATTTTATATCCAGCTTGTCACCATCCTTGACCATCTCTGGAAATCGATCGTTGATGAACGCTTGAATAAACCTCAGATATAACAAGAATGCATCTCTAGTTCCCCAGGTCATGGAATTTATGTTCACCAAGAACTCATCAAGAATAAAATTTGAGAAGTTGAATTTAATGCCAGCAGCCAAGGAGACAATCGCCCTTGTGTTTCTGAGAGAGATTTCGTCAGCTCCTGATCTCCTGCATGGGATGCAGCTCACGAACACATGTGCCAGGAATCGCCAGTAAGTAGGCAAGAGCTTTTTCACTGTGGGAGGGTAGGAACCCTCGTATCCTATCCTCTCAAGAATCCGTTGTACATCATCAATTCCAATTTCAGTAGGAAAATTGGATTCATCATTGACCAGTAGAGTATCTCTGATGTACTGCTCCGTGATTCTGATCTTCCAGCCTTTAACCACAACTTCGATCAACATCTCTCCATTGACTTTTGACATCTTAGCCGTCCGCCAGAACTCCTGGACAATGTTCTAATAAATGATGGGATTCACTGTGATGGCACAAGACAAGCAGCACTCTCTCAGTCTGTAGATCATTGATTTGAATTTTGCATGAGCGACCGAAGGATCATCCAAGACAATCGCCAGGTTGTGCATGTCTTCAAACTTAAGATTTGCCATTGATCTGCACTAAACAGGCCAAGTAAGAAAACAAAGTATTTAACAAGTTAAAGATTTAAGTTTTCTTAATTAAACAATTTTATTTTGGCCTTTTAAAATAGTTTGACTACAAAAGATTAAAGTTTACGGTCAAAATTAGTCAAACATGGTTTACAGTCAAAGTTGGTCATCTGACCGTAAACAGAGTTTACGGTCGAAAGGCCAAACCGAGTTTACGGTCGTAAGGCCAAACCGAGTTTACGGTTCTTGAATATCCCCAAACCGTAAACCCCTCAAGAACAGTAAACGCTGACGAACTTTTAAACTCAAATTACTCCTCTAGTTTTAGTTGGATCGATGAACAGAAAGCATATTCCCAGTCGGTTTTGACGTACCTTCGTAGTGAACTAGTTGATTTCGCAAATAAAAACTCAAAATTTTTTCCGAAGAGAGAGAGAGAGTAGAGGGAGGAGGCTTGCGGTTGTAAAAGGGAGAAGTGGGAGAGGAAAGGGTTTACAGCAATAAACTCTTCCTCTTATACTCCCTTAACTTTTACCTGTCTCCCACACAGTTAAAATCTCAGTCCTAATCCCGATTTAAATTTAAAAAATAAAACCTTTTGAGGATATTAAAAATAAAAATAAAAATAAAAATAAAAATAAAATTAACATAAAACTAAAAATAAACTAATTTCTAAAAACTTAAGAATTAAAATATTTTAAAAAATTAAATTTTTAACAATTATAAAAATAAAAATAAAAATAAAAATAAACTTAAAAACAAAAATAAAAAATAAAAAAATTTAAATTTTTTAATAAGCATAGACAAAATTTATCTAAACACTACTGACAAACTCTTGTGACACTGGGATTAAAGTTGTTAGGCAGTCTTAATTCACTTGTCGGTACCGTTCATATTCACGTCTTTGTCTAATCGATCGTCGGTATTGTGATCCACTTAAACACGAAAAATTGTGACAGATTTAGGAACGCTATCAGTGACAGGACATAATGATCCTAAGTTACTAGATAAAAATTCCTAAGGTCCATTTATCTGACGACGACCAAGGATATTGTTGTCCACCTAAATTGGACAGCGAGATCTACAGACAATCTTGAATTGTTCAATTTTAGATGTACTAGAACGTGTTTCCCGCTTCCAGATATACCCCAATAATCAAGAACTTCCGAGATACTCCTTACTTTAGGTGAACAGACTATTATTCATAGAGAGGATAGATTCAGATTATTATTAATTATAGATTTAGAGGGATTGAGAGGTAGAAGGTTGCATATGCTGTGTACCAGGTCGGATTGTTAATCACACAAAGGAGACATCATATGGCTAACAGATAGGAAGAATTTCATAGATATAATATGCAGAGAAATAGATTTGCATATGTTGCAGTTCAGGTCGGATCTCTTCCAATCACGTAAAGGAGGCAACATATGACTAACAGTAAGAAATAAATAAAATAATTTTCTATAGACCTACTTTATTGGAATTCCCCAGTCGCTCCGTCAATACCGGAATTAAGGACGTAATCCGTATATTGAGGAATAGTAAAAGCACAGTTCTAGATACGGGTTCTTTAATGTGACTGGTGGATTCTCATGTATATCTCCCTGCTCAACCTATCCAAGCGTCGTATTGTCAGGCTAAACGGATCTATCTAGGTCAAGATTTGTCAAGTCATTTGATTTCTTAAGTTCATCTTTGCCTAGTCAAGTCCATTTAAAATCTTTCGTGCCTACCAACGCATCAAATCCAGAGCATAGACCCTTCAACTTTGGGTACGTTACGTAGATTTAGACTGTCTGTTATCACTTGATAATATCACTTCCCAATCCTTTATCAACAAGCAAAACTTTATGCAACAATTTTTTTTATTTTAATGTTTTTGGATTTTTGAATGTTTTTTTGAAAAAATAAAACAGAAGCAGAATGTTTTTGGATTTTTTTTAATTATTTTTTTAATTTTTGTTTGGTTTTGTTTATTTCTCCCCCTAAATTTGTGCATGGAAGAGAATGAAATGACTGAAATGCTCAAATTTAAACTAACCTAAATAGTAACAAAAATTAATCGTCAAAACGAATCATTTTCAAAAATCCCACAAGCACATCGAATCGAGCTTTGTTAAAAGGCTTAGTGAACAAATCCGCCACATTATTGGCAGTGGGAACCTGTTCTAGCCAGATGAGCGAACGCTCATAACAATCTCTGATAAAGTCAATTTTGATGTCAATGTGCTTGGTTTTGGAATGTTGGACTGGATTTTTAGTGATTTGAATAGCAGCCTCATTATCACAATGAATTGGGGTTTCTAGATAATTCAAACCGTAGTCCAACAGCTGATGTTGGATCCAGATAACTTGAGAACAACAAGCTGATGCAACAACGTATTTCACTTTTGCTGTTGAGGTAGAGACGACATGATGTTTCTTGCACTTCCATGACACCAGCCTATCACCAAGGAATTGGCACCCTCCTAATGTGGATTTCCTGTCAAGCTTAAAGCCTTCATAATTACTATCAGCAAAAGTATATAAATCAAATTCAGAATTCTTCGGATACCAAAGACCTAATTTTGGGCTTCCTTTGATATACCGAAAAATCCTTTTGACATCAATAAGATGTGGAAGTTTAGGATTAGCCTGATAGCGAGCGCATTGACACACTACAAACATGATATCAGAACGGCTTGCAGTGAGATACATCAAGGAACCGATCATCGATCTATAGTGAGTCTGATCTACGGATTCGCCATCAATATATGGATTCAGTAGGGGCCTTTCAGCCATTGGTGTCGATGCAGGCTTTGCGTCTTCAAACCAGAACTTCTCAAGAATATCCTCCACATACTTAGCTTGATGTAGCAGGATTCCGGTTGAACTTTGTTTGACCTGAAGCCCCAGAAACATGGTCATTTCACCTACAGAACTTATCTCGAATCGCTTCTTCATCACGCCTTCAAACTCTTTGCAAAGCTTTGGACAGGTAGACCCGAAGATAATGTCGTCAACATAGATCTGAACTAGTATCCGATCATTACCCACATGCTTGATGAATAAAGTTTGATCAATAGTGCAGCAAGAGTATCCATGCTCGAGAAAGTGCTTTGTTTGGGTCGCATACCATGCTCGAGGAGCTTGATTTAACCCATACAACGCCTTGTCCAACTTGTAGACATGATTAGGGAACTTTGAGTTAACAAAACAAGGGGGTTGATCAACATAAATTTCTTCCTTCACCTTGCCATACAAGAAGGCAGTCTTGACATCCATTTGGTACACCGTGAATTTCATGTAGGAAGCGTATGCGAGAAAGATACGAATAGCCTCCAAACGAGCCACGGGAGCATACACCTCAGTATAATCAAGACCCTCAATTTATCGAAACACACGAACCACAAACCTTGATTTATTACGCGATAGTAGACCAGAATCATCCTGCTTATTACGATAGACCCAACGTGTGTCAAGAGACCTTTTGCCCTTTGGTAACTCGACCAACTTCCAAACCCTGAGCTTTTCAAACTGATTTAGCTCTTCATGCATTGCATCTACCCAGCTGGGCTCATTCAAATCCATTTCAACGTTCCTGGGTTCTATTTGTGATATAAAGCAAGAGTAGAGACATGCATTAACATCTCCACTCCGACTTCTGGTTTTAACTCCATCACCCAGCTGACCAACGACGTTATCGATCGGATGATCGCGTTGAATTCTTGAAGGTATGTCTTGGCTGATATCATTGAGTGAAATAGGAAGAGTGTGTATGTTGAAACCTCCATCATCTACTGATTGATTCACATTAGATGAATCTGCGACAAACTCATTAGCAATATCTTTAGGAAAGAGTAGTTCCATAAAAGTTGGATTGACAACAGAAGCATCTCTAGACATGAACTCTCTCTGAACAGGTGTAGGAGGTGTAGCATCAACATCACGAGTTTCATTTGTAACCTTAGACTCTGGACTATTTGGTTGATCCGATGACTCCCCCTCAGGTGGAGCAGAGAACCCCCCCCCCCCCAGATGAAGTAGAGGAATCCCCCTCAACCGTTGGAGGTCTGTAGACAACTTCTTCGTCTTCAACTTTAGAAACAATCTTCGAACCAGAAGAGGATCCACTTGAACTATCTGTAGACACATTTAAAGATTGGAAAAGTGATGTGTAATTAAATAACCAGTCGGGACCCACTCAAGCGTCTATTTTATTCTCCTCCAACCAGCGCACGTCATAGGATTCTACTATCTGCTTAGTCTTTTTGGTGTAAACCCTATACGTGGTGCGCACAGCAAACCTTACAAAGTAACAATCATCGGCTTTGGCATTGAATTTAGTGTTGGATTCCAAGTGAAGAAGGGTGCAAGGGCAGCCAAATACACAGAAATGGCTGACAGAAGGCTTGTGTCCATAGAGAATCTCGTACGGTGTCTTCATCCGTTCTTTGTTGATTAGAACACGATTATGCATGTAGCAAGCAGTGTTAATCGCCTCAGCCCAAAAGAAAACAGGTAGTTTACAATCACAAAGCATTGTCCTTCCGGTGTCTTTCAAAGTTCTATTTCTCCTTTCAGCAACACCATTTTGTTGAGGCGTGTGAGCAGAGCTATATTGACGCACTATCCCCTTTTCTGCGCAAAAATGGTCAAGAACTGCATTCTTGAACTCAGTTCCATTGTCAGTACGAAGCGCATTCACTTGGTTGTTGGTTTGTTTCTCAATCATCACAACGAACTTCTTTATCAGATCAGCAACCCCCACTTTGTTGGATAAGAAGAAGACCCACGTAAACCGAGATAAATCATCGATCACAACGAGACAGTATGAGCTTCTGTTGATGCTCAAGACGTTGATCGGACCGAATAAGTCCATATGCAATACTTGGAGCACTTAACTGATTGAGTTGACTTGCTTGGGCAGATGTGGTTTCCGATGATGTTTGCCTTGAGCACAGGAAACACACTTCTCAAATGTAATAAAATCTCTGACAGGTAGGCCTCGGAGCATCTAATTCTTAGCAAGGTGATTCAGGTTTTCCGCGTTAGCATGAACAAGCCTTCGGTGCCACAGCATTGCATTTTGTTCAGAGACTTTTGAGAATAGGCAAGTGACTTGTTCAGGTAGGTTACTATTCATAACAATAATGTAAGCATTCCCATCCCGCTTAGATTTGATTAGAATCCACTCTTCCGGGATGACAATGCCTGGCTTGAGAATCATACATTCTTTATCAGTAAAATGGGTAGAGTAGCTTTTGTCGCAGATTTGAGAAACACACATCAAGCTGTGCTTTAACTCGAGAGTGAAGTTGACATTCTCAAAGCTTAGAACTCCATTTATAACGGTTCCTCTTTGTTTGATCTTCCCACCATATCCGCCGCGAAGGAAACATAACCCCCATTAAAAGATTGAATTTCGCTCAGTTGGGAGATGTCTCCTGTCATATACCGGGAGCAGTCGCTGTCGACGTACCAAGGACGAACGACATTCCTCCGCAACTGTCCCTGCAAAATGAGCAGATTCATTTAGATTTAGGAACACAGGTTATCACTGTCCTGGGTTTCCTTTTCGCTTTCTCTGATTTATCCTTCAATATTTTCAAATTGAAATTCTCATTCTTAATCACTTCAGAAGATGTTAATGATGGATTAGAAGGCGATTTGGGCTTCCATTGATAATTGGGTTTTACAACATTCTGAGGTGGTTTTGAAATATGTTTCTTAGGAGCTTACACAGAGCCTCTGGATTTTCTACCAGAAGTGGTGGAAGATCCCGAATTGCTTTTTGATGAAACTGATCTTGGTGGAGCCTTGTTTGGTTTTGGCAAACTATTTTGAGCTTTGTTAGTAAAAACCTTTTTATTCTTTTGAAAGTAGGCCTTTTTCTGCTTCGATCATCTTTCCAATCATCATTTTGAGAACGAGTTCTTGAGGATTTTCTAATTAAAGACCTTCCTTGCGATTCGTTCTCTCCTCTTGCTAACAAGTAGTTTACAAAGATCCTATTTTGATAATTCCTAGCTATATGACCACCAACACGACAATTAAAACAAATCTGTTTATTATTTGAACTTGTACCGCATTTTTCAGATTTATTTTCTTGACAGACACTCTCAATTTTCTCAGAAGAACATGCATGAGGAATAGACCGAGAGATAAGTGAGTGTGTCTCAGTTGTTGTGACTTGTGGAATTGATGGTGTTTCATGAGTATCACAATCAGAATTACCAAACAGTTCATCAAACATATCAAAGAAATCAAATGCAACAGAATCAAATGTGGAAGCATCACAAGAAACATTATCAGTCTTAACATTAAAAACATAAACGTTTTCATTTGAAACAGAAAATTCAGAATTAGAAACAGAAACAGAAACAGGTCCTCCGACTCCATGCTTTGCCTGGTCTAAGGGTTGATCTGCAGGGGAAGTAGAAATGTTAGTACTTTCAACGTTAATAAATTCAACTGAAATAAAACCAGATGGCTTGCCATAAACCATAAATGCTTCGTTGGCAATCTCCTCCTTGGATAGAGGTTGATACCGATATGTATGATTATAAGGAGGAGGTACACTATCATATCCTAAACCCTTAGACTGATTTCGTCTAAATTGAATGCAATGATCAATCATGGTGTTAACTAGCTCTCTTGATCCATCAAATTTTTAAAATGCAAAGTTTTCAGAATCAAGCTCCCTTTTTAATGTATCAAGCTTAGTAATTAACTCATCATTTTGTCTCTTAATATAATCATACAATACACATTTTTCACTATATTCTGTTTGAATTCTTCTCAAATCTTTTATTTTAGTTTCTAACCGGGCCTTAAGTGGTTTTTGTCCCTTCCTAACTTGGTAGCCCTCATATCTAAGGTCCTCTACTTCTCTACGTAATAATTGGATTTCATCATGATGAAATTTAACATATTCTTTACATGCATGAGAACAAGATGGTAGGTTTACCTCGCTTTTCTTGGGCTTGGAAGAACTAGACACCATTAGGGCAAACTGCAGCTCCATCATTTCTGCTTCGGGATCAACATCATCATTCTTCAAGGTAGCATCATCAATCTAACCTAGGTGAGCATTTTCTGGCCCTGAGATATTCAAAGCCTGAATCTGGTCCTCCCAGTCAAAGGGTTGAGCGACCATAGCAGTTTCACCATTAGCTGCAGCACCTACACGGTTGTTTCCCACTGCTACCATTTTCCTGTTGTTGTTGATCCTACGATCTGGCTTAGGGCATTCACGAGCAAAATGACTCGGCTCGTGGCAGTTGAAACATCTCAGAATTCCCTTGTTAAATCCCACCTTCTTATCAGCATTCATGCCCTAGTTGCTCTTCCCTGTCTTCTTAGCAAATTGTTTGGCCCTGAAAACAGCCATAACAATCTGCCATGTAATGTCCATCTCTTCTACGTCTTCAGGATGAATCTGATCCAAATCAGCAAATGACAACTGAGGTGGAAGATCTCCACCTACAAAAGCATTGTAGCAATTAACTAGCCCAATAGCTAGAGCCATATTGTCATCAGAGTCTTTAGAGTTTGAAGAAGAAGATACAGCTGACACATTTGGAGCAGGGATAGCTTATGGAGTGACATATGGCTGAGTTTGATGGTGAGGGATGGTTGATGCAGCAACAAAGGTCTGAATCTGTTGTTGAGCTGCAAAGGCATGACCTGAGGAGGAAATGATTGATGAGAAAGCATTGTTGGATGAGATTCCGAGATTTGGAGTAGAGTATGAGTTCACATGATTAATTGCTCTCTGTTTGTCATCAATGTCACAAGCTTTGATGATCGCCATAATTTCAGCAAGAGTGAGGTGATTTAAATCCTTGGTTTTCTTAATTACAACAACATTCATATCCCATGATCTAGGAAGAGCATTCAGAAGCTTCTTGTTGATTTCTGACTTGGTTAAGAAAATCCCATATATGTTCATGTCAGTCGTGAGAGTTGTGAATCGCTGTAGCTAAGCCTCAAGAGTCTTTCCTGGAATGTAGTTGAACATATTAAACTTTTTTCTCAACATGTCCTATCGACTTTCCTTCATATCTGCATTGCCCTCATAAACCTCAATTAGGGCTTCACATAGATCTTTAGCTGAAGTGTACTCACAAAAACCTTGAGCAATATCGGGAGATAATGCCATGGTTAAAGTGGCTAAAGCCCTTTCCTACTCCTCAATTTTCTCAAACTCCTCATCAGTGTAGTTTTCAACAACCTTGTCAATCACTTGGCCTCCAACTGTCATAGTGATTCTAACAGGGCCTTTAAGAATGCTTCTCCAGACTTTGAAATCTTTCATCTTAATGTATTTTTCAATTTTGTACTTCCACTCGGGAAAACCATCTACAGACATCAATCTTGGAATACGCGTAGTAGTGCCCATGATAGTATCAAGTTCATGAAAATGATTTTGACTTTGAGAATCCATTTGAAATTAAAGCAATTTAAAATTACAAAGGTGTTTGCAGTTGATGAGTTTACGATCGTAAATAGGGTTTACGGTTTCTGAGTTTACGGATCTTCAAGTTCTTGAAGCCTTGTTTGCTGTTTTTGAAGATTCACAATTTACGATTGAGGAAAATATTGAGTTTAGAACCGTAAAAGGTGTTTACGGTTGGTAGTAAACTCTCAGAAAGCTCTCAAACACACGTTTTTGCAATAGATTCAGATCCTTTAACCACTTAGAATACCAAAACCAATGTTCGAACAATAAGAATATCAGTTTTAAGCACCCCAAATCTCGATTGAATGAAGCTTGACACCGGTTACTGCTCTGATACCAATTGTAAGGTCTAAATAAGGATCTTTACCAACAATCAAGCAATTAACAATCACAGAATAAGAGCAAGATGAAAAGAAACCAAGCTTGCACACGATTATATTCAATAAATCGTCAGGTACAACTCGATGGACTACTCTGTAAACTCTTATGGTATCAACAACAACAAAAGACCAACTCCTCCACTATTTATACTCGACTTAGACCGCAAACAGTGTTCATGACCGTAAATATGGTTTACGACCGTAATCCAAGTTTACGGTCTTGAACACAAAAAATGACCAAATTCACATAAACAACACATAAATTGTATTACAGACTCTTGCCAAAACAAAATAAACTGAAAGCCTAGACCAAACCATTAACTGGACTATTCATTATCTGGAATGCTCATAGGTTTGTTGGTTATCGCACGCAACAGTATCGCCTCAACCCATCTCACATAATATGTCGACATATAACACAACTAATGCACATATAGATAATCACATGATACTACAGGTAGTCCTATAGATCTACCTAACTGTCATAACAACTAACATGTAACACTAACTCATACTCAACATACTACCAATTGCTAGGATATCATATCCAATGGGCCAGCCTTAGTGCCTTAGAGCCCTTAGTATAGTTAGGTAACTCACCTGGCACTGTTGAAGTCCCGCGGATAAAACTCCAGTTGCTAGTTGAAAGATTCCCGAACTGCCAACATCAAACAATACCCAATTAATAATTGGGTACCAAGCCCAAGGTCCAATTCACAATCTAAAGGCCCAATAGTCAAGTAATGGGCCAAAGCCCAACATATGGCCCAATTTTCCAAATTGGGCCCAAACCTTTACAAGGTCTTCCCATAAGGCCCAACCATTTAGTCTGGTCCAACATTCAACATTTTAATGGCCCAATATCACATTATCAGAAAGGCCCAAACTATGGCCCATCTATGGCCTAATTTTCCAAATTGGGCCCAACTCCTGATATTGGCCTTACCTCAAAGCCCATTAATTATTCTAGTCCATTTGCTTGATCTTGTATGGACCATTAATAACCCAATCCTTAAGGCCCAATTGAAAGACCCAACAATAAACCCAAGTGAAATTACGGGTTTCACATAAAATGACAATTTGGGTTAAGTGTTTCTCACTTAACCCATTAAGGACTTAATACATTAAGTCCATCACTCTACTAGATAAGTCATATGGTGTGATTAGGTGTAATATACAACGCCATTCTAATGGCCTAAAAGTGGGTCCTATTAAGTCCAAGGCCCATAAATTCAAAATTAGGGTCTTCTAAACCCTAATTAGGGTTTCCAACACCATTTTAGCCCGATAGGACCAATAGCTAGGTCTTTTGATCAATTAAGGTTCATTAGGCCCATTAGTCACATGTTTGGGCTTTTAGGTCAACTAAAGCTTCATTGGGCCCATTAGGGTTTATTAGGCCCATTAGGGTTTTAGTCTCTTTGTCCAAACATTCCAAACGAGTCATAATCCAAACAAGGCACATCGCCACCTGATACGGCGGCCGGTGGCGATATCCACCACCTCACGGTTGTCGTTAGGGTTTCTTTTCATTATTCCAATTCCTAATTACATCTTACAATACAACTCTGAATTAACACACACATGACTAAGCTAACCACACACACACATAACCACCTAATAGTGGTCGGTGGTGGCGCATGGCAGAAGCCACCACCTCACGGTGGTGGCTGTGGCTTTCTTGGATTTTCCGGCCAACGATTACTTCATACTACCACATACACACCATAATGTACCCACTACCACCCCACACATGGTGGTCGGAGGTAGTAGAGAACAAAATGGCGGCAACCATCATGGTTGGCTGCCATGGTGGTTCTCATCAACGTCCGTCCAGCCAACAAACGCACACACACACACACACACACTGTGCACGAGCACCCACCACACAGCAACACCTCGTACATGGAGGAGAAGGTCGGCGACGGAGGAACCAACTTTAACGGCTTCGTCGGTGATTGCCGGGCAGGAGGTGGCGAAGATCGATCAGAGTAGCGTCGGTGACGGACATCATTCGTCTGTTGAAGACGACATCGACAGAGGAAAGGAGATGACGGAGGAGCAGCAACAACAACAATGCAACAGTGGCGGCTGGATGTTGTGGCGCCGGAAACTGAAGAGATGGGAATGGCAGTCATAGCTTCCCGACGAACATTAGCAGCGATCCATATCAACACCCTTAGACGTAATAGGGTTGGCTCCGACGACTGGAATGGAGCAGGAGGTACAAGGGTGGGGAGATGGCGGCTAATATGGTTCCTTAGGGTTAGGGTTTCGTATTCCTTAAATACCCGATACCTCCCAAACTTGTTGCCATAATGACACAAATGGCCCCTCCCCTCAGAATTATTTTCGAAACTAACCCCTAATTTACCCTTTCATCCCTCTGCCTTAAAATTCATTAAAAATTTAGTATAATGCTTACCAAACAGCCCCTATCTTCAATATATTTTTCAGATAAAGTCCAAATGTTACCCTTTTAACCCGAGCCCTCAAAACTCTTTAGAATTGAGTCTGAATTTACCAAATAGCCCTTGCTTCTCATAATCTATCCATTTAAGTCCCAATAATTTACCGAGTGGTCCCTCCCTTCATAAATATTTAAAACCCAATCTGGAACTTACACTTTTAACCCCCAACGTCTAGATTATGCCAATTTACTCCTCGAAACCAACACCTTGCTATATAATTATTGATTTTAGGGCTACTATACATTCATTAATTTATTTAATTGTTTATTTAATAAATGGGGTGTTACAGAAACCTTGAATAATTGGTCTTGACATGGTTTCTATCGTTGGCAATGCATTTCGGGATATATATATATATATATATATATATATATATATATATATATATATATATATATATATATACACACACACGTTGAAATAATATACACTTTACATGTTAGCAATCTTCACACCTAATGATACATAATTTAGATTTCTATATATGATATATATAGACAAAAAAATGAGTTATAACACACACACACACATATATTTATATATATATATATATATATATATATATATATATATATGAAACTAGTTTAGGAAAAAGATTAGAACCAATACACACGTGCACATATATACACAATAAAACCACACGCATGAAAATCAAATGTGAATGTAACTTTTACAAAGAAAAAATGAGTAGCTCATATTCCTTCTCTAATGCTATTCTCGACCTCACTCATCCTTACTCTCGTAGAAAACAAAAACATGCACTGGATTTACCAGGTCATTACAGACACAACATGTTCTAGTATGTACTAATGCATACACATGAGAAATGGGATTTTATTGCATAATAGAATTTTACAAGAAATACTGATGAATGTTGGGTTACATACTAATATCTTCGTAGGGGAAAAATAGACATGACAACACATAATTAGTTATTTCTACCGGTGTCATTCATTCTTCTTTGATACGTAACAACGCACACAACTCCTTTATTGGTTATGTGTTCCTTTTCTATCAAACACATATCTTCTCTCTCTTCATGTGGAATTGCAAATGCTAGGGTCTGAATCATTCCTATTACTAACTTTGTGCAATTGGCCCTAAAGTGGCCAGGCTGGTCAAAATGATGGCATAACTACATGTCTAGCATGCAATTTTGACATTTATGCCCCTTCTGTTGATACCTTCCACACTTGATCTTGGGACGCACCAAACTTTTGGTGCCTCTAGTGTATGGCGCACTACCATCAAGCTTCTTGGTTATTATTGGTAGAGTTGGGTCATGCTCCTATTTTCGTTTTCCTAGTTATGTTCCTAGACAAATCTCTCCTTCCCGAGTGGTACTAACAACTTCCTTAACAATTCGAATAAACATGGTTTTTCCTTCACCCTAACGACCAGGCTGTCAGTGATTTGTAACTCTTCTTGTAAGGTCTGTGACACTTCAACAACAATCTAATCATCTAATGATCCCTTGTCTGACCTGATCTTAGAGCTCTCTGCTTCGTGGTGTGTAATTGACATTATGTTATTATAAACAATACTTGTCGCCACCCATTCTGATAACTTTTGCTACAAGGGGTTCCCTAAGAACTAACACCTAAGGCATCTTTCATCTATTTTATCTGTATCGTTACTGATAATTCGTTTCTTCCTCCTTTTTCCTAGGGGATCGACATACAACCACATTACAACAATTGACTGAATGGTCACATTATAATGACCTTTAATTACACAATGCAAAGGATTTATAATGAAATGGACTCTTGTCTCTATGAGTCAAACACTTAACATGAAAGGCACCTTCCTTCATGTTCTAATGTGGTACAACCACATCAGGGTAGGTTACGACTCTATCTGCTAGTTGCTTTGCCCCAACAAGGCTTGTAATTCTTCTTTTGATCACTTTGATCATATCCTTCTTTGATCTCATGATAAAATTCAGGTTCTCAGAACCAACTCTCCTACATGGTTCTACTTTATGTGGATTCGATCTCATATGGCCACCTGAGCCACAACTTAGAGTCATTCTTCTATACATCACTATATTATAGGTAATGATGAAAATAAAAGGACATCACAGTGTTAGCCACACTATCTATATAACTACTAGTGTCTTAGCATCTTTGTGAAAATTCCTGATCCAAGTGCGAGTCTTGTGTTTCAGGTAATATAGTGTGACCCCGAAATTTCTATCTTGTAAATCCAATCAATTCAATAAAAAGTCAGACTTGTTTCTGCTATCTTTTAGCATTGTTAAGCGTCTGTTTGAGTGTTCTAATCCTAGTACATTCAAGGATTGTGTGTTAAGATGTGTTAACTAAAGTTCATTGTGTTGCATTCAAGCTGGAAACTCCATTACAAGGAGTTTACAGCCGCAAACTAGAGTTTACGGCCGTTAACTCTTGGCAGCCGTGAACCTTTCCCTATATAATATACTTCCTTCATTATTTCTTCACTTCTCACATCTTGAAGTCAAGAACACTCATTTCTCTCTCAAGTATCATCAAGAACACTTCCATTTCTTTTCAAATTTGTAAGTGATTCTTCCATTGTTTCTTGATATCCTTCTTGATCTTGTGAAACCCTTTGATTTCATCCCTGAATTCATCTCTTTTGGGTTAGATCTTCAGATCATCAAGAACATCAATAACACCAAGAACACACACTAGTTCTTTAGGCCGTAATCACCCCTTTAAGCTTCCAAAACGTAAGTATCGTTTCCATATACTTGGTTTCATTAGAAGCGCAAGATTAGCAACCAAGAATCAACCATTTTATGCATGAACATCAAGAGTTTACGGTCGTAAACCCTTTATATGGTTGTAAACCCTTCTTAGTTCATTAGGTGGACGTGAACCCTTCAAGCCATGGCCGAAAACACTTCAAGTTCATGTGTTGGCCATAAACTCCTTGGCCGTGAACACTATTGGGCTGTAAACACAATTGCCGTGAACACCCCTTGGTAGTAAACAGACCCTTGTGTGGCCGTGAATACCTTTTGTACAATCATATGTGATTGTAACACTTCATTCCAAATGTTTCCTAGTCCCTAAGGTTGTTCCCTTACATGATTAGTGGTTATATACACTAATTATGTACACACACACACACACACACACACACATATATATATATATATATATATATATATATGTGTGTGTGTGTGTGTGTGTCATTATATGTTTATTAGGATCTGTTTGTGCTCGGGATTTCACTTAGCATACTTAGCATCTTATATTGATCTTTCATTCGAATCACTCACTACAGGTGAGTTCATACCCCTAAACTTATCTTTTAAATGATTTTAAATGCTTTTAGGGGGGGGGGGAATACAATTAGAAAATTATAATTATAGTATCAATGACATGTGATTTATAACTATCAAACAAGAGGATTTCTTATACTTCAGAACTGCGTTATAAAACAAACTGTTTCAAATCATTTTATAAACTGACATCAAGTCATCAATAACCATTCAAATGGTTAAAACTCTTTTACATAAACTCTTTATCATTTTACAAAACTCTTTTAGACTTATATATTGTCAAAATCATATCTATATAGATATAGTTATATAAATAAGGTTGAAAGGGCTTAGGACTGATAACTTGCTTTATTTCCTGTTCCTTGTTTGGTTGTGGACTTAGGGTATTGGTTGTTTGTCCAAGTGTCATTTGAATCTAAGTTATATATTATGTATATGTATGTAGATATAAAAGTTCTTCCAATCAGTTCAATACCTTTTGTTAGCAAAGGTGTACAAACATGATCAGTTATTCAAACAACAGTACTAGTAAACTGTAATAGGTTAAGTTTAGAGGATTACTACTCACTATTTCTAGAACAATGAATCTTACATGAGTCAGTTCATGCATGATTCAGTTCAAACATACTATAACAAGAATAGAAAGAACATACTAGACACTAGAACAGAAGGAACATACTATACACTAGAACAGAAGGAACATACTACACTAATACAAGAACAATATAATATTAATGTGTGCCACTACTTCATGGCATGGCAATATGTTGCTGTTTCACATTTTGTAACTAGAGTCTCCTAGAGGGAGAGCGTGAATTTGTGTATAGATCTATATGGGATTGACCATCCTATACCTTGCTACTAGCTACAGTGGGACCTGCAGGTCTACGGGTGACGAATGTCATACCATTTCGACGTTTGAATCCTCGTGTTTTACTAGTCAATCAAGTATGGTTATTATCTTATCACATTTTACGTTAATTAAACAATTGGTTTGAGGTAGTTAGTATAATGATAGTTACTATATTCAATACTACTGTATATCTTCATTTTCCCATTACATTCATATAGTGATCTTCTCATATAAACGGAAATGTAAACTATTTTATGGTAATGATAGTCATACTTGGGAAAACACTCACTTTTACAAAAGAAAAAACATACAGAACAATCGGGTCTTGGTAGAAGACTACATTTCATTATATATAGAAAATATATGATTTTCTAGGAGATACAAACATTTACATCAAACTCTTACAAACATTTACATCAAACACTTACAAACTCTTTCATCAACTTATATAAACATTTGACACTAAAATACTTATGAACTCACCAGCTTAAATGTTGATCTACTCTTTCAAAATAACTTGTATTCTAAAGTCACCAGCAGACAGGTACATTGGACCAGGTTTTGAGAAGACGGAGCACATTCGAGACTCGTCTTTTATTTTTGTTCATATTTTGGTGTCTTTCAAACTATACAAAGAAGACACTTGTATTAAATTATATTATTAATGCAATGGATGATGTTGTTGCTTGTTTACTATTGTGCATTGTTATGATACTGTACATGACGTCCTCCACCCCGAACGTTTCCGCTGTTCTGGTTTGGGGTGTGACAGATTGGTATCAGAGCTTTGTTTATAGTGAATTAAGTATATCAACCCATAATTGATATACAACTATAAACACATCGGGATTAAAATACTTTGACCAAGAGTTTATACTTTTTAAATAATAAAATATTTAACTAAAGTATACATACATGCATTCATACTAGGATCAATGTCATACTAGAACTAACAAAAGTATTGGGGTTGTTGAATAGCACAAGTAGGCTTAGGGACATATGATCAGATCTGGGAGTGATATAGGCTGATCAACTATATCTTTCCGAGAAGTGATCAGCATGTGCCTAGGAATGGTTGTGGTGTTGCACCCAATTCTAAAAACTTACCAACACTACTACAATGAAAACTTTAGAATAACATAAACTTAAAATACTATAGGAGTATTTTTTTGATACTATAATTACTTATTTGAGAACTAAAGGGTCTTTATTAGTAGGTCAACAGTTGATGAGTGGATACGTTAAGGTTATATGTCACTAGGAAGTCATAGACTTAGAATCTGTGATCTTTGCTTTACTTCCTATCCCTTGTTTGGTTGTGGACATAGAGTTAGGGTCACTTATTTGAAGGTCCATTCTATCTTGGTTACATAAGACTGGTATGCACTACGCGAGTATTGAAGTAACTGATAAGGATCATCCTATAATTATCTAGGTAGTACGTCTATTATATGTTTCTTAAATGCCTTTTCTCACTTAGATAACATGGCTGGATTCCATCTCCTTGGAAACCCGTACTTTCTTGATCAAGGAGTCGGAGGATGGCTCGAAGCTAAACGCGAGAATGAGAACCCGGTGGTCCCACCAGAAGAAGACCCCGAAGAGGGTTCTGATGAAGAGAACAAGGAGGAAGTCTAAGAAGACTCGGACTCAGAACCGGAGTTCTAAAATCCACCCCAAGTTGCAGAAAAGCCTAACCCTCGTCTGGCTTTTCAAGGCCCGACACCTCTATGGGCGGTGAAGTTGGGCAGGTGGAACCACGAGCAGGAACAACCACCTCCCTATAATGGAGACCAAAGCTTCTACAACATAAATGAGTGAGGATCAGCAGACAAAGTTCTTCCTATTATGGTTCGCCGGGTTGCTCATAATGCGGAGCAGGGAAGAGAAAACTTTGACCAAGTCATGGAGATCCATGCTAACTCCGGAGTCAACACAGTTCGTCTTCGTCATTTGACCGATGAACAGAACTTTGAAAGATCTCGCGCTGAAGTTCTACAGGTGGAGCTGAATGCATGTTGATCTGAGATCAGGGATCTTTGTCACAACCAGGTGGCACTACAGAGATATGTTTGGGAAGCGGAACAGCAGCTGGCTGAGTCCAGGATTGAATCAAGTACCAATCAGAACCACTCCCCTCGCGAGTAGAGTCCACTCTACTCTCTCTTTTGGATATAAATTAGGTCTGTGTATAGACTCTAGTACTAACTTACAGCTTATTTTAAGACCTTGAACTTTTAGTTTGTTAGGTCTTTGTTCTGTCAAAATTTTCTCCTTCTGGTATGATGTAAGACCTACTCCAAGGTCAATTTTCCCGAACTTATGCATCTATAATGCCATTGATATTGACTGATGTCTAATCTCATGGGAAATCATTATCCAAATGGATCCATCCTTCAATTGTTAGATCTCTATATCAATCATACTCTCATTTGTTTTGTTGGGCTATGGTGATTTAGTACACGGACCACTCTCATTATTCTCACTATTGAATTCTTACTATCGTCTTCATCTTTGTAAAATTTTAGTTGAACAATGCCTCCACGTAGAGCGACAAGACGTAATCCCCTAATAACTCCAATTCAACTACCACCTCCTCCACAATACAATCCTGCAGCTCTCCAAGCTGAGGTGGTTGCGGATGTTACGGCAACCTCAACACAATTCAGCGCTAGCGGTACTAGCGGGAGTGGAGTATCTGTCCATTCTACTCAAGGTGATGCTCCCGTGCGCTCTAGAGAGTGCTCGTATAAGGACTTCACCAACTGCAAGCCTAGGACCTTTATTGGAACTGGAGGAATCATTGCCCTCTTGCAATGGTTCGAGAAAACGGATTCGATCTTCGAGATATGCTCCTGTCCGAAAGAGAGCAAAGTTAAATTTGCTGCCTGCACCTTCACGGACAGAGCCCTGACATGGTGGAGTAGCCATGTCATGTCACTAACCCTGATAGTGGCTAATTCTATGGGTTGGGAAGCTCTGAAGGAGCTCATCATTGAAGAGTACCGCCCGAGGGGCGAGGTTCAGAAACATGAACAAGCACTTTGGAGCCTAACCATGAAAGGCTCCGACATAGTTGCCTACACCGCCAGGTTCAGTGATCTAGTGGCTCTATGTCCGGGAATGGTCCAAACTGAGGGGAAGAAAGTCGAGAGGTACATTTGGGGGTTGGTGCCTCCATTCTAGGGGAATGTCTTAGCTTCAAACCCCACTACCTTCGACAGTGCCAAGCGACTGGCACATCGGCTCATTGATCACAAAGTCTGCACCCCGACAACGACAACAATAGTGGACATCCCAGAAACATCCAAGGCCACTGACAACAATCAGAAATTTTAGGATAACAAGAAGAAGAACAATGTGGCCTAGAACTCTGCCAAAAAGAAGTAGGTCGTGGCCGTTCATGCTGTGATAACACCTGTTGCCAATGTGCCGATGAAGCAGTATGCTGGAAGCATGCCTAAGTGCAACTTCCACCATAATGGACCCTGTCGGGAAATGTAGTGCGCTAACTGCAACTAGAAGGGACACACTGCCTGTTTCAGCAAGTCTCCGGCTTGGCCAATCACCCATGTCCCCGTCGTTGGTGAGGGCCAGACTTGCTACGGATGTGGCGAGGTGGGTCACTACAAAAGAAACTGCCTGAAGGTAGGGAACGCGGGCAAAGTGGGAAGAGTTTTGGCTATAGGCCACGAGGAAGCAGTAGCAGACCCTACCGTGGTCACTGGTACGTTTCTCCTCGGTAACTCTTATGCATGTATACTGCTTGATAGTAGAGCAGAGAGGAGTCCCGTGAACTAGAAATTTGCTCACTCACTTAAACAAAAACCACATGCACTTACAGAACCATTCACTGTAGAAATGGCTAACGGAAAGACTAAGAGCACTAACAGTATATACATAGGATGTAGTCTAACTCTAGATAGCCACTAATTTCTAATCGACCTCATGTCGATCTCAATTAAGAGTGTCAACATCATTATCGGAATGGATTGGTTGAGTCTTCATTATGCTGACAACATGAGTTATGAAAAGGTCGTTTGTCTGAATCTACCGTCTAACGAAACTCTTGTTATCTATGGCGACAAACCCGTTACGAACCTTCATATCATCTCGAGTATACAAGCCCAAAAGTACTTACAAAAGGAATGTCATGCATTCCCTTGATCATGTGGTTGATATGAGCCAAGAGACGAAAGACATAAAGAACATCCAAGAAGTACGTGACTTTGCCGACATCTTTCCAGAAGAACTATCGGGATTACCACCACAACGTCAAGTCGAGTTCAAGATCGACTTAGTTCCAGGCGCTACCCTAGTAGCCAAATCGCCCTATCGTCTAGCACCAGCTGAGATGCAAAAACTATTTGGTCAACATAACAAAGTGCTCAGCAAGGGCTTTATTAGACCAAACTTTTCACCCTGGGGAGCACCGGTCTTGTTTATGTAGAAGAAAGACGGATCGACTACAATGAACTAAACAAGCTTTCCATAAAAGATAATTACCCTCTACCTTGCATAGACGACTTGTTCGACCAACTGAAAGGGGCAAATTACTTTGCGAAGATTGATCTGTGATCCGGGTATCACCAGTTACGAGTGCTAGAGGAGGATGTTACCAAGACAGCCTTCCGAAATCGTTATGGACACTACGCGTTTGTAGTGATGCCATTCGGATTGACCAATGCGCCCTCGGCATTCATGGACTTAATGAATAGGGTGTGCCGTCCTTACTTGGATCAGTTCATCATTGTATTCATTGATGACATAGTTATCTACTCTTGAAGTAAGGAGGAGCATAGTCAACATCTACGTCAGGTCTTAGAAACACTACGATCGGAGAAGCTCTACACGAAGTTCTCTAAATGCGAATTATGGATTCGAAGAGTTGAATTCTTGGGGTCACGTAGTTAGTGAAGAAGGAATTCATGTGGACCCTTCCAAAATAAAGGCCATTGAGAACTGGTCAGCACCGAAGACGCCTACAAAAATTCGTCAATTTCTAGGCCTCGCTGGCTACTATCGCAGGTTCATTTAGAACTTCTCTAAGATCGCGAAACCGCTTACTACATTGACCCGGAAAGGCGTGGCCTTTGACTAGGAAGAGAAACTAGAAAAAGCGTTCCAAACGCTGAAGTGAGCCTTATGCAGTGCACCGATACTATCCCTCCTAGAAGGGATACAAGACCTCGTGGTTTATTGCGATGCATCCAACCAAGGGCTTTGCTATGTTCTTATGCAACAAGGTAAGGTCATCGCCTATGCCTCAAGATAGCTAAAGACACACGAATTCAACTACACCACACATGATCATGAGTTAGGATCAATGGCATTTGCTCTGAAGATTTGGAGACACTACCTGTATGGTACAAAAAATCACTATCTTTACAGACCACAAGAGCCTTCAACATATATTCGACTAGAAGGAGCTCAACATGAGATAACAACGGTGGGTCAAGCTACTCAATGAATACAAATGCGAAATTCATTATCATCCCGGTAAAGCCAACGTAGTAGCTGATGCCCTAAGTTGGAAAGAATACTCTGGTCGTAGAGTCAAATCATTGACTATGGCTATCCATTCACATCTTCCACAAAAATTAAGGAGGCTCAGCTAGAAGCCTTGAAACCTGAAAATGTGGCAGGTGAATCCCTGAGAGGGATGATAAGAACTTGGAAGTCAAGGGTGGTGGAGCCTTATATCTCATGGATCGGGTCTGGACACCGAGACACGGTGGTTTCAGAGACTTGGTCATGACCGAAGCGCACAACACTCGATATTCCGTCCACCCAGGTTCAGATATGTGACAACCGTCAAAATTCGAGTCGGTTCTAGATTTGACTAAACTTAGTCGCACATATAGGCATGGCACATACTAGACTTAGTAACTAGAAACTAAGTTATAACCTACTAGAAACTGGGAAACAATTAGAATCAATGGATAGCATACTTAGATTTCACATTGATATGTAAATTCTACAACTACTTAACTGTAGTGAATATCCATATTCGGGTCACTCTTTGACTTGAACACCTTTTCATTAATCATATACACACATCATGCGTTTGACCTAGTTGTAGAAATTAGGTTCGAGTCTCGTTGGAACTTAAGTCAAAGTTGAAAGACTAGGACTAGTATACTAGATTCCTCAATTTCGCTTGAATGTCAAAATGACTACATAGCATGCCAATAAATAAATAGAAATAAATTACAAACATTATTTCTAACTTGAATAAGAGTTAGGAAACACAAAAATAATTTGAAGTCTCAAAGATTCAATTTATTTTGATATCCAAAGATGTATTAAACTCTAAAACCCTAAATGCCATAAAAACTCATATTTATAAACTTTAACCTTAAAAATCCTATAAAAATAATTATGAACCTTATAATATTATGTTATCATAATAATTATTATGAAAATACAATCAAGAAAAATAAAATTTAAGTCATTAACAATTACCCATAATTTATAAGTCAAAAATCAAGGTTTCATGAACAAAATATTGGTTAGAACGTATATTTTATAAAAAGTTTGAAACTTTTATAAAATAATTGAAATTTTTACAAACTTAAAAGAGATGGAGGGTATTATACCCTCAAAAGTCAGCCACCCTCTCTCATCCTTCATTATTTGCCTTCCTAAGACATTTACACAAACCTTACACTCCATATCCCTCATTCTCTCTCATTTTTCCAACACCTCCACTTCATTTTCTCTCTATTCTCTCTTCCTCTCTCTTTCAACCACGAATTTTATTCCAGAAAATGAGTCCAAGAACACACCTTAAACTCTAAATCTTCATCATCTAGGGTTGTTCTTCAAGGTAATCACAAAAATCCTTCAATCTTCCTTCAAAATCTCAAGTTTTCTTACATATCTTCTTCTACAACATTCTAAGGATGGATTATGATGTTGGATATAGTGTCTAAGCCCATAACTATATTTGGTATGTACTTGACCCGACCCGGCATGGTCCATTTGGGTTGCACTTCACCCGAACAATTTATGGATAATATTTGAGAATAGT
This sequence comes from Lactuca serriola, assembly GCF_051521515.1. NCBI lineage: Eukaryota > Viridiplantae > Streptophyta > Magnoliopsida > Asterales > Asteraceae > Lactuca > Lactuca serriola. The sequence continues at coordinate 220,530,670 of NC_136410.1, read as the reverse complement.
ACAAGTTATGATTTATTAATATATGATAAGTTCTAATATATTAATATGTGATCATATTATTTAATTAGTAGTGATCTATAATTAATCTAGGATTAATTTAGTGATCAAAGATATTACTAATTAAATATGGGCTTCTATATTTATATAGTGTGGGCTTATGCTTATTTGGAATGGGCTAGGCTTGGATGGAGAAGTCCATGGATACTCCATGGAGCTTTAACCCATGGATCTCATGGAAATGAAGAGACATGGGTATTAGGGTTTACATGGATATAACCCTAATCCACCATACTATATAAAGGAGGCTTTGGTTCTTGAAATCACACTGGTTGACACTTTTTGAGGTGAGGGCCGATTTCAAGAGAAGTGGTGACTATTCTCTCAAAGTTCCAAGTTTGTGGTGATTTGTGACTTTCATTTGAGGCATCCACACTATTGGTGCTAGGCTCAAAAACTCCAAGCAATCAACTACAACTACAAGGTAAGTGTTTCTACTAGCTCTTTTTGATTCAAGTTCCCCATGCCATGCTAGTTAGGATATAAGCCTTGGAAAAATAATTATTTGCATGTATCATAGACAAACATAGATCCAAGGTTTATTAGGGTTGCATGTACACTTAGGAAGTGTTAGAATGCTCAAAACCCATCAGTGGTATCAGAGACCAGGTTTGTTTGTTTGATACTTGTTGCAATATGCTTGAAAAAGTCGAAAAATTGTTGTCTGACTGCTGAACTCGCCAAGTCCATGGGGGGACTCGCCGAGTTCACTTGTATCTTCAACCTACTCGCTGAGTAGGTTCATGCACTCGGCGAGTAGGGTCGACAGAGTGCAGGTTTTCGACTTTAGTTGCTGGAAATGGATTAGAAACATTACCCTAAACTGTTTTGGTACTTGAAAACTTGTTTTAGAAGGTGTAATGTCTTTTCTAACTCATTTACAACAACTAGTTATCAAAATTACAAAGATTAAGTGTGATTTTGATATATGAAAGTGTTCATGTTCATGATCTTGTTCTTATGATGTTTAGATGATCATAGGAATTATGTGTAACCTATGTGGTAGATTAATTCTTGATCATAATGTGATTTAATGGAGTCCATAACTTGTCCTCGAGTTATGGAAAACCAAAAGTCTCTTGGATTGAAAACCATTAAAAGAACACAAGAGTTAGAAAAGTGAAGAGTCTTCATTTTATTACTCTATTAAACTCATAAGTTACAAGATATGAAAAGTTTTGGAAGTTTACAAAACTTGCCCTCAAGTTTTGGAACGAGTAAAGTCAAGTTAAAACTTTAGTTCCAACCCTTAGAATTTTAAAAGTTAAAATTCAACCCTTATACTTATATTATTATGATTTAATAATTATATATATATATATATATATATATATATATATATATGTATAAGAACAAAGTCGTCTTACCGCTAGTACGCCTCATTCACGAAGTCGGTCTATAAGGTGGGTATAAGGTTGTTGCCTATAAAATGGTGACTTAATGGGTGTCCACTCTCACCCACCGCTTGCTTGACTGGTGGAGGGTCGTTAGCCGAACGGGTAAGACAAGGACTTATAAATTCTCATTTAAAGTATGATGAATATTATAAAGTAACTAAATGTTTTATTAAATTCCAAATCTTAGTTACTTTAGGAAAAAAATGTGAATAAGGTGCTAATCCATGAAATCACACTTTACACTTTGATTAAGTCGTTGGTGGAGCGTGTGTGGTTAACCGGCACACTAACTTGGACTTAACAAGGTAGGTAAAGGGTGACTTAGGGTTTATTATAGTATCGATGGAGCGTGTGTGGTTTACCGGCACATCGATTGAATGATAAACCTTAAGGGTACCAAGTGATTTGCATGGTTACTTCACACCTCGTTTTGTGATCCTCGGCATCCCAGTCATAAAACTTGGAGGGCACACTCGAGATTGAAACATGCCTTTGAATAGTTCATTGAATCTCAAAGAATCTAGGAATTTCTAAGAACCAATCAAAAACCTAATATTTAAACATTTCGGTTTTCGTGGTGGAAATTGGTGAATCGTCATTCACCTACCTTTCAAATATGGTATAGCTTAGATTACGACATACCTCTTCTAAGTTATATTATATTGTGATTGGATCCTAGCCTTAATATTACATTTGGGTGTTTTATTAAGGACTCTCTTATATCTAAACTAATCTTGTTCTCTTCTTTTCAGATGTCTTCAAACAATGTTGCTTCTGGCTCTAATCCTAATGGCTCCTTTACCCTTATGAACTTGTGTGGGAAAGTCACCTTTGATGGATCCAACTTCAATGAGTGGATCAGAAACATCAGAATGATTACCCGCTACGAGGACAAAGAATATGTCCTTGACAAGGAGCCTAAGGAAATTGATGAGACCACTGCAACTCCTCAGGAGATCATTGACTTTCGGGCACATGAAAGGGATGCTACGAAAGTGGCTTGCATCATGATGGCCATGATGACAGCGGAACTCCAAAAGTCTTATGAGGATTTCTACCCTTATGAAATGCACCAAGATTTGATGGAAAGATACCATCAAAGTGCAAGGCAAGAGAGGTATGAAATCATCTGCTCCATGATAACAACCATGATGAAGGACAGGGAATCCGTCACGAGCCACATGCAGAAAATGCAAAGGTATGTCGATCGTTTGCTGAAGCTTAATGTGAACTTCCCTGAGGATCTTGCAATAGATATCATTTTGCACTCCTTACCATCGTGCTATGATCAATTCCGCATGACATATCACATGAATAAGGAAGAGGTCACACTCAGCAAACTTCAGGGACTTCTCAAGACCACAAAATCAGGTCTTAAGGGGAAGTCGGTTACTATCACTCCAACTCCAAACTCAACTCCGGTTTTGGCAATTGGGAAAAGTCGATGGAGGAAGAGAAAGAGATCCTCGAAGGGTACAAAGGCTCGAACCCGTGATCGCTCTTCTTCAAGTGGAACCAAGAAAGGTTTCGTCACTACTTCTTCTGACCCAAAAGAGGCTGAATGCTTCTATTGCCATGAAAAGTCTCATTGGAAGCGGAACTGCCCAAAATACCAGCAGGATGTGAAGGATGGGAAAGTCAAACCCAACCATGCAGGTATTTACACTATCATTTCTAATAACTCACCCCATTCTAAATCTTGGGTCCATGATACCGGTTGTGGTATTCATATTTGTTGTGACTTGTAGGGACTAAGAAGAAGTGAGAATGTGGAGCAAGGAAGAATAAACTTGATCATGGGCAATAGGAAAGCTTCACCTGTCACCAAGATTGGAGTTTATACTTTATCGCTAAGTAGTGGGTTTAATTTAGAATTGAATAAATGTTGTTATTCGCCAGCAATGGCAAGAAATATTATTTCCTTTCATGCTTTGTACAAACAAGGGTTTACCTTTTCGTTTAATAATGAAGTTGGTTCTATTGATGCTTTCTTTAATAATGTACTTTATTTTAAAGCATTACCTTGTGATGGTGTGTATGAAGCTGTATCTGTTGTAGATAACTTAGGAAATAATGTTTTGTGTATTGATTCTACTAATCATAATAACTTGGATAAAGCATCATTATGGCATTGTCGCCTTGGACATATAAGCAAGAAACGCATAGGCCAACTCCAAAAGGATGGAGTCTTGGAGTCGTTTGACCTAAAGTTAGATGATAGTTGCGAATCATGCTTACTTGGAAAAATGACAAAGTCACCCTTCACAGGCTCGTGTGAGAGGGGTGAAGGTTTGTTGGACCTTGTACACACGGATGTGTGTGGACCATTCAAACATGCCACAAGGGATGCTAATCGTTATTATTTGACTTTTACTGATGATTACAGTAGATATGGATATGTCTACTTAATCAAGCATAAGTTAGAGACTTTCAAGAGGTTTAAGGAATTTAAACAGGAAGTCGAGAATCAATTGGGCAGGAACATTAAGATGCTTCGATCCGATCGAGGAGGTGAGTATCTTAGTTCAGAGTTCCTCGACTATCTTAGGGAATGTGGGATTGTCTCACAATTGACACCTCCCAGGACACCACAGTTGAATGGTGTGGCTGAGAGGCGTAATCGAACCTTGTTGGATATGGTTCGTTCCATGATGAGTCGAGCTACGCTACCAATCTCATTCTGGGGGTATGCCTTAGAGACTGCCGCCCATATTCTTAATCTATTCCCTACAAAGAAAGTTGCCAAAACTCCTCACGAGATGTGGACTGGTAAAGTACCTAAGCTAGACCACATCAAGATTTGGGGTTGTGAGGCTTTCGTGAGACGCGAGACTGATGATAAGCTCGAACCTCAAAGCGAGAGGTGTATTTTCATCGGCTACCCACAGCAACCTTTGGTTACCTCTTCTACAGACCTAGTGATAATGTGGTCTTTGTAGCAAGAAGAGGAGTTTTTCGAGAAAGAGAGTCTATAAGCCAAGGAAAAAGTGGGAGGCAAATTGATCTTGAAGAAATTCAAGAGTCAAGTGGTGAAGGAACTTCAAACCCTAGCCCTCAACTTGAGGAGGAAACTCCTGTTGAGCCAGCTGATGTGCCTGTACCTCTTAGGCGTTCCACGAGAGTTAGGAATGCACCTGAGCATTATTATGGATTTCATATTACTGCGGAAGGTGAGACACTTATTAGTGATAAGACACTAGTAGGTATGGATGAACCTAACAGCTACACGGAAGCCATGGCAGGCCCTGAGGCTGCTAAATGGAAAGAGGCCATGGATAGCGAGATACAATCCATGTATGACAATCAAGTTTGGAACTTGGTTGAGAATGTACCTGGTCGTAAGACTGTAGGGTGCAAATGGGTCTTCAAGAAGAAGACCGACATGGATGGTAATGTACACACTTATAAGGCTAGACTGGTTGCAAAGGGCTTCTCTCAAATTCCTGGAGTGGACTATGATGAGACCTTTTCTCCAGTAGCCAAGATTAAGTCTATTTGGGTTCTGTTGGCCATAGCTGCATTTCATGACTATGAAATATGGCAAATGGATGTCAAAACCGCTTTCCTTAATGGAAAATTGGCTGAAGATGTTTACATGAGTCAGCCAGAGGGTTTTGTCAGCAACGAGTACCCTAATAGAGTGTGTAAGCTCGAGAAATCCATTTATGGATTGAAACATGCACCTCGCAGGTGGAATCTTTGCTTTGATGAGAAAGTCAAGGAATTTGGCTTTTCAAGGAGTGAAGATGAATCTTGCGTCTATATCAAGGCTAGTGGGAGCATAGTCAGTTTTTTGGTATTGTATGTGGATGACATACTACTCATAGGAAATGACATCCGAACCCTGCAGGAAGTAAAGTCCTGGCTTGGGAAGTGTTTCGCTATGAAGGACCTTGGTGAAGCTGCCTATATCCTAGGGATAAAGATTTTGAGAAACAGGAGTAAAAGACTAATTGGACTTAGTCAAAGTACCTACTTGGACAAAGTGTTGAAAAGATTCAACATGCATAACTCCAAGAAAGGTGAGTTACCCATTCAGTGTAACGCCAGATTGAGTAAGACACAAAGCCCTAGTACTGAGGCCGAGATAGTAGAAATGAGTCGACTTCTTTATGCTTCAGCTGTAGGATCGATCATGTATGCCATGACGTGTACTCGGCCTGATGTAGCCTTTGCTTTGAGCATGGTTAGCAGGTATCAGGCGAACCCTGGCAAGGAACACTGGACTGCGGTAAAGAATGTCCTCAAGTACCTGCGAAGGACTAAGGACTGGGTCCTTACCTTCGGTGGGAGTGATGACTTGAGAGTTGTAGGGTATAGTGATGCTAGCTTCCAGACTGATAGGGATAATTTCAGCTCTCAGTCAGGCTGGGTCATCACCCTAAACGGAGGAGCAATCTCTTGGAAGAGTTCCAAGCAGGAGACAGTGGCTGATTCCACTTGTGAATCAGAGTATATAGCAGCAAGCGAGGCAGCAAAGGAGGCGATATGGCTAAAGAACTTCATCGGAGACCTTGGAGTTGTACCAACTATAAAAGAGCCAATGGAGATTTTCTGTGACAGCAATAGTGCGGTTGCCTTAGCCAAGGAACCAAGGGATCACGGGACATCCAGACACATCGACAGAAAATACCATTTTATCAGACATCGAATCGAAGAAGGACTCCTCGTGGCGAAGAGGGTATCATCGGATGAGAACCCAACAGATCCCCTCACGAAGGGACTGAGTAGGGTTAAGCATCTCCAGCATGCTCGGAGCATAGGGCTGAAGGATGATATAAGTTTTAGTAGTTAGATAACCCAGAAATTTGTAAAGTGTAATTGACATTTGATGATGAATAAAAGGTGTTTTATTTATGAGTAAAGTGTTGCTATCTCTTGTCAATCGTTTACTATATTTCTTTTGCATGTTTTGACTTCGAGAATAATTTTTGTTTGGTATAACATATTATTCAAACCTCCACAGTCGGTCATATGTCGGAAGTAGGTATGAATCAAGACTATCATGATGGGTTGTAGAGGTCTAAGGTGTTGGACAAGGCTACAACAATCATGAGTGCTCATAAGTTCTGAGCATTGGACTCAACCCACGCTCACTGGAATCACTTCATGGAATTTTATCTCGAGTGATCGTGAGACGGTAATATCATATAAGTCTTCAAACCTAGAGATATGATTTGTTACTTACGAGTTGGTTATGCATTGATTGTACGAAAACGCATTGGTAACTCGATGTTATAAAACGTGCCTTTGTGTGTAATTCAATGAGTGGTAGAACAAACATATGAGTCGAAGTTTATCTGTTCCTTCTTGGATTAGAAGTTGATATCTGGGCCCCTCGATGATTTTGTTTTGACCTATGTACCGGGCCCGGTCAGAACTAAATTGATGTGTTCAGTTGAGTTCTATGTCAAACAAATCGGAAATCGGGAAACAAATGCTGGACAATAAGCAAGACAATGTTCCATGTATTTGTCCAGCTGATATCTAGAACAGAGGATTATATGATCACTTATCTAAATGGCGCGTTCTAGTTCAACAGAGTTTAAAGAGCTACGATTGCTGATCGGTTCCTGAAGTTATATTTGCAAATATAGTTACTAGACTTATCCAAGTGGGAGACTGTTGGATATAGTGTCTAAGCCCATAACTATATTTGGTATGTACTTGACCTGACCCGACATGGTCCATTTGGGTTGCACTTCACCCGAACAATTTATGGATAATATTTGAGAATAGTACAAGTTATGATTTATTAATATATTATAAGTTCTAATATATTAATATAAGATCATATTATTTAATTAGTAGTGATCTATAATTAATCTAGGATTAATTTAGTGATCAAAGATATTACTAATTAAATATGGGCTTCTATATTTATATAGTTTGGGCTTATGCTTATTTGGAATGGGCTAGGCTTGGATGGAGAAGTCCATGGATACTCCATGGAGCTTTAACCCATGGATCTCATGGAAATGAAGATACATGGGTATTAGGGTTTACATGGATGTAACCCTAATCCACCACACTATATAAAGGAGGCTTTGGTTCTTGAAATCACACTGGTTGACACTTGTTGAGGTGAGGGCCGATTTCAAGAGAAGTGGTGACTATTCTCTCAAAGTTCCAAGTTTGTGGTGATTTGTGACATTCATTTAAGGCATCCACACTATTGGTGCTAGGCTCAAAAACTCCAAGCAATCAACTACAACTACAAGGTAAGTGTTTCTACTAGCTTTTTTTGATTCAAGTTCCCCATGCCATGCTAGTTAGGATATAAGCCTTGGAAAAATAATTATTTGCATGTATCTTAGACAAACATAGATCCAAGGTTTATTAGGGTTGCATGTACACTAGGAAGTGTTAGAATGCTCAAAACCCATCATATGAATCATATGTTCATAACCATTATTTTTATGATGTTGGAGGTAGTATTTCACCCAAAAACCAACATGCATGTGATGATCTTCAAGCTTAGAGGCTTATTCATCAAAGTTTGTTGTTAAATGCTTTCAAATAGGTTCATAAAGGATTTATTCCCAAATAAATATCTAAAACTTCTTTTCTGATCAAATCCAATTTTTCCCAGAATACCACCAACAAAATGAGATGTTATACAAATTTTCAGAAAATAATTGATTATTCTCGAATTATTATAACTATTACAAGAAAATAAGGCAACAATTCATATAAATTACTTTTTGAAGTCTATAAATCCTAGGTAATTGCGTGGATGATTCCTAAAATAAATGATGATATTTCAGTGAGTTTTATCGATTTTTGTTACATTTTGGTATGGTTTTAAATTTTCTTTTTGTTTAATTCAAATAAATCATCAAACCACTTTAGAGAATGTAAAAATGATATCTAATAATTTTTCAAGCTCCTACCACATGTTTAAGACTCAGAAAAATATTTTCGAAATTTTGCATAATGCATTCCTATTTTCCCCGATTTTTGTATTTATAATGAACTAAAAACAGAAAAAAATAGTTATGCTCATCCAAAATTCATGTAAATGTACCAGAACACCTTAAAATATATTATAACTCTAAATAAAAGTTTTGATGATTTTTCTACTCAGTATACTATTTTTCTCCAATTTTCTAAGATTAAATACACTTAAATCCAAAAATCGGATTCCAGTATACAAAATATACCATTGGTATATTTCCCGGATTATGTACACTGTAAATTGAGTTTACAAAAGTTTTAGTAATTTACTTTAAATATTTGGTAATTATTCACCATTTAATGATTATTCAAGAGCATAAAACAAAGAAAAATAGCAAACCTAATTGAAAAATATCTTTTATATTTTTCACAGCTTCTATATGTATATTAACAGTGTGAAAAAATGCTTGGGAAATTTTGTATAATGTTTTATATTTATTTAAATTTTCATTAGAATAAATGCACAAAAATCATAAAAATCAGTTAAACAGTTTAGAAATCCATTTTTACATTTTTCCCAGCTTAAGTATGTTCAATGACAGTATTATAAAAAGTTTTAGAATTTTTATCGTCTGGATACTAGTTTTCATGAATTTATATTGTTATACAGGCATAAAAATTTCAAAAAATAGTTAACCACTTAAAAAATTCAAGGGAAAATTTTTGGAAGACCTCTACTTTATATGGAATGAAAATGCAAAGTTTGACAATTTTTGGAAACTATTTGATAATATTTTGGATTTTTTAGGAGCTTAAAACACTTTTAAATGTGTTGTAATACCCTTAATTAATATTACAAAAATCTGGAAAATAAATATCCAAAATTGTCTTAATCACATGAGTTATAAAATTTCACCATTTCATAAAAATGTTTGAAGCTTATCAATATTAAATTTTGACACAATATATGCATAATTCTATTGTAGTAGTTAGTATATTAGCATTAGATTTCAACTAGAGACTCACTAGCGTATACAATTATTGTAGTATTCGGTAGTGATACAAGTGGAACTTAGATCAAGACATCATTTGCATCATCTCAATGCATTGTGAGTATTCACGCACTCCCCTATTTTCGGTTTTTATGTTTTGGGGTGGAAAAACATGTCCTAAACTATTTATGTTCGTTATATTTAGTTGACTCATATAAACTTGATTATTATATTTTGCATATTGTGAGTATTCACCACTCCTCTATTTTTGGTTTTGAAATGTTTTGGGGTGGAAAAGCATCACCTAAACTATTTATATTCGGTGTATTTATTTGACTCGTATAAATTTGGTTGCTATATTTTGTATGTTTGTGTATGTTACTTTAATTCATGAGGACAATATCGCGGTTAAGTCCCTGGAATCTCTAGACACAACTCATTAACTCTTTTGAGTCTATGGTTATTATGGATAGCGCTATCAGGAGGTAGACAACTCCTCACTCGAACGATTCGCTTGAGTGTATTTTACCATTTTATACCCTATGTTTGTGATACACATAGTAGTAGTCAATAGGGTACGATTCGGTCATTAGGCTTGGGTTGTGAATTCATGAATGGAAACTTGATGTACACACGAATCTTTATGCACATACCAAACTTGTATTCTCATGTTAGAAACGACACTTGTATACTTATTTTAGCAATGAAACTTGTATACTTATTATAGCAATAAACTTTGTATCTCATTATAACAACGAACTTTTATTACTGGAAACTTATATACATGTTTTACCAATGAAATTGTTTGCTCCTTGTTTCAAAGAAATTGATTGCTCATTTTAGCAATGAAAGTTGTTTACTCGTTTGAGTAACGAACTTTATCTTCCATGAGAATATGAATGTTGCATCTTATTTGGGCAACATACTTTATCTCTCATTATGACAATGAACTTTGTTTTTTTTACAAACTTATTTAATCATTTTAACAATATACTTTTATGATTGGAAACTTTTATCAGAACTTTGATTTCAATTCATGGAACCAATATTATTTTGTTTATCTGTGAGTACTCACCAACTATTTTTATAGTTGGTGCTCGTTTTACATGCTTTTTTAGGAACCATCGAGTATGTGGCACTTAGGGACACTTCACTTTTAGGAGCATTCGCATGTGTTGTATTTCAATTTACATTGTAATTTCTTTTAAAAGTTTTTCAAACCCATTGTAAATTTGTAATGATTTTTAATACTATGGTTGGTGTTGTCTTTTAACTTTTGCTATGAAACCCTTTATACTGCCACGCCTCGTGTTTCCACTTTAGCGGGGTGTGGCAAGATAAGATGTATCTGGATCTCAAAAAGTTATACTGGTGGCCTAACATGAAAGAAGAGATTGCTACCTTCGGAATGGAAGTGGGAGCGAATCACAATGGACTTCATAACCAAGTTGCCCAAGACAACGGGTGGTCTCGATACCATTTGGGTGATCGTAGAAAGGTTAACAAAGTCTGCACACTTCCTACCTATCAAAGAAACTGACGAGATGGAGAACCTAACGAGAACCTACATTAGTGAGATCATACGGCTTCATGATGTTTCGATATCCATTATCTCTGATAGAGATAGTAGATTCACTTCAAGGTTCTGGCAGTCGCTACAAGGTTCCTTAGGAACTAGGCTGGAGATGAGTACAGCCTACCATCCACAAATCGACGGACAAAGTGAGAGGACTATTCAAACTTTGGAAGATATGTTGCCATACATAACGTTCGACCCTATAGACTTTCAAATACCTGATCCTACCCTAATCCCTTCATCAAATAAGAATAGGAAATAAGGCCAAACCAAACATTCTTAGGCTATAAGATCTTAATTATGTACGGTCGTGACGCATACACTAAGAAAATACATTAATGATGTCAATTTCACATAAGGAAAACCCTAGGCTATCTGGCATCATATAATCAGGAAATTCTATCATGTAATTCCTGAAGATTCATAGCCTAGTACTAATATGTTGTTCTAAAAAATCACATAATCAAATAGCGGCATGGTATTTTGGGGTCTACTTACTGGCTCCGACTGATCGTACACCCTGCATCCTCTTTTAATATTTTGAAAACCATTTAGAAATCATTTTGAAAATATTTCATTGATTTGAGACTGGATTCACACGAATGTTCCTCCAATTCACTCAAACCAAGGCTCTGATACCAACTTGTAACATCCATAAAAATCCAGCCAAAATTAAACTTTTTAAAACATGTAGAAACCAACAGTTATTACCAATTTGTTTTCAAAACCGTTCTAAATCATAGTATCCCAGAAACATAGTCATAAAAGTGAAGAGCTGTACGATCATGCCTTTTCCTTCTCGTGATCATCTAAGGTACCTGAAACCAAAATAGAAACTGTAAGCCCAAAGCTTAGTGAGTACCCCAAAATACCGATACACTGCAAACAACACATATACAAATAACAACATGTACTGGGTCAACAACTTTACAGACTGGATTACCCCTGGGCCCACAGTGTGAGTCTGGATTGTCTTACGGGCCCACAACTCACATTTGGATTGCCATCGAGCCCACAAAACGAGTCTCCTTTAGCTCGTATCTGGAATGCTCATAGGTTTGTTGGTTACCGCACACAGCAGTATCACCTCAACCCATCTCACATAATATGTCAACATATAACACAACTAATGCACATACAAATAATCACATGATACTACAGGTAGTCCTATAGATCTATCTAACTGGCATATCAACTAACATGCAACACTAAGTCATGCTCAACATACTACCAACTGCTACGATATCATATCCCATGGGTCGGACTTAGTGCCTTAGACCCCTTAGTATAATTATGTAACTCACCTGACACTGCTGAAGTCCCGCGGATAAAACTCCAGCTGCTGGTTGAAATATAAGTATCCTCTCCCTTACTATAGCAAAACAACTTTTCAACCTTTGCAATTTTGCAAATTAGAAATTTGTTTCCTATAAATAGTATTGCTAACTCGCAACACTTACCATAATAATTATGCTCTCACTACACTAAAAATTATTTTGTTACTACCATCCAAAAATCGACAGACAAAGTGAGAGGACTATTCAAACTTTGGATGATATGTTGCGAGCTTGTATGATAGACTTTGGAAAGGAATGGGATATTCATCTACCCCTTGTCGAGTTTTCCTACAATAATAGTTATCACACGAGCATAAAGGCTGCTCCATTTGAAGACCTATATGGTCGGAAGTGTAGATCCCCTCTGTGCTGAGCTGAAGAGGGTGACACACAGTTAGTTAAAGGACGAGTTCCTGACAACACTCTCACAGGTCTGGAAACCATTAGGGAAACGACAAAGATGATTGTTCATATTAGTAAACGATTGAAATCCTCTAGAGACCGACATAAAAGCTACGCTGACAAGAGAAGGAAACCTTTGGAATTCCAGGTTGGTGACCGTGTTCTATTGAAGGTCTCACCCTGGAAGGGCTTGATACGCTTCGGAAAGCGTGAAAAGATAAATCCAAGAAACGTAATGCCTTTCGAGATTCTCGCTAGAATCGGCCATGTAGCTTACAAACTCAAACTACCTCACGAACTTAGTAATGTACACCTTACTTTCCACGTTTCGAACTTGAAAAAGTGTCTATCTGATGAGACTCTTGTAATCCCACTCAACGAGATCAAGATCAACTAGAGCCTCAACATCGTGGAAGAACCAGTACACATCATGGACTGAGAGGTCAAGCAACCGAAGCAAAGTCGTAATCCGATAGTGAAGGTTCGTTGGAATGCCAAGCGGGGACCTGAATTCAATTGGGAGCACGAGGATCAAATGAAACTGAAATATCCTCATCATTTTACTTAGTTACTTGTATTTTCTTAAACTCTAATTTCGGGACGAAATTCTCTCTAAAGGGGGGATGATGTGACAACCCGAAATTTCTATCTTGTAAAGTCAATCAATTCAATCAAAAGTCAGACTTGTTTCTACTATCTTTTAGCATTGTTAAGGGTTTGTTCGAGTGTTCTAAGCCTAGTACATTCAAGGATTGTGTGTTGGGATGCGTTAACTAAAGTTCATTGTGTTGCATTCATGCCGGAAACTCAATCACAAGAAGTTTATGGCCACAAACTAGAGTTTACGGCCGTAAACTCGTTGCAGCCATGAACCCTTCCCTATATAATATACTTCCTTCATTATTTCTTCACTTCTCACATCTTGAAGTCAAGAACACTCATTTCTCTCTCAAGTAACATCAAGAACACTTCCATTTCTCTTCAAATTTGTAAGTGATTCTTCCATTGTTTCTTCATATCCTTCTTGATCTTGTTAAACGCTTTGATTTCATCCATGAATTCATCTCTTTTGGGTTAGATCTTCAGATCATCAAGAACATCAATAACACCAAGAACACACACTAGTTCTTTAGGCCGTAATCACCCCCTTAAGCTTCCAAAACGTAAGTATCCTTTCCATATACTTGGTTTCATTAGAAGAACAAGATTAGCAACCAAGAATCAACCATTTTATGCATGAACATCAAGAGTTTACGGCCGTAAACCCTTTATATGGTTGTAAACCCTTCTTAGTTCATGAGGTGGACGTGAACCTTTCAAGCCATGGCCGAAAACGCTTCAAGTTCATGTGTTGGCCATAAACTCCTTGGTCGTGAACACTATTGGGCTGTAAACACAATTGTCGTGAACACCCCTTGGCAGTAAACACACCCTTGTGTTGCCGTGAACACCTTTTGTACAATCATATGTGATTGTAACACTTCATTCCAAGTGTTTCCTAGTCCCTAACGTTGTTCCCTTACATGATTAGTGGTTATATACACTAATTATGTACATATATATGTGTCATTATATGTTTATTAGGATCTGTTTGTGCTCGGGATTTCACTTAGCATACTTAGCATCTTATATCGATCTTTCATTCGAATCACTCACTACAGGTGAGTTCATACCCCTAAACTTATCTTTTAAATGATTTTATGGGGGGGATACAATTGGAAAAAATTATAGTTATAGTATCAATCACATGTGATTTATAACTATCAAATAAGAGGATTTCTTATTCTTCAAAACTGCGTTATCAAACAAACTGTTTCAGATCACTTTTTTTATAAACTGACATCAAGTTATCAATAACCATTCAAATGGTTAAAACTCTTTTATATAAACTCTTATCGTTTTACAAAACTCTTTTGAGCTTACATATTGTCAAAATCATATATATATATATATATATATATATATATATATATATAGTTATAGTTATAGTTATAGTTATAGTTATAGTTATAGTTATATAAATAAGGTTGAAAGGGCTTAGGACTGATAACTCGCTTTATTTCCTATTCCTTTTTTGGTTGTGGACTTAAGGTATCGGTTGTTTATCCGAGTGTCGTTTGAATCTAAGTTATATATTATGTATATGTATGTAGATATAAAAGTTCTTCCAATCAGTTCAATACCTTTGGGTAGCAAAGGTGTACAAACATGATCAGTTATTCAAACAACAGTACTAGTAAACTATAATAGGTAAAGTTTAGAGGATTACTACTCACTATATCTTGAACAATGAATCTTACATGAGTCACTTCAAACATACTATAACAAGAACAGAAAGAACATACTAGACACTAAAACTGAAGGAGCATACTATACACTAGAACAGAATGAACATACTACACTAATACAAGAACAATATAACATTAATGTGAGCCACTACTTCATGGCATGACAATATACTGCTATGTCACGTTTTGTAACCAGAGTCTCATGGAGGGAGAGCGTGAGTTTGTGTATCGATCTATACGGGATTGACCATCATACACCTCGCTGCTAGCTACAATGGGAACTACAGGTCTACGGGTGACGAATGTCAGACCATTTCGACGTTTTAATCGTCGTGTTTTTCTAGTCAATCAATTATGGTTATTATCTCATCACATTTTACCTTAATTAAACACTTGGTTTAAGGTAGTTAGTACAATGGTAGTTACTAAATACAATACTGTTGTACATCTTCATTTTCCTATTACATTCATATAGTGATCTTCTCACATAAACGAAAATGTAAACTATTTTATGGTAATGATAGTCATACTTGGTAAAAACACTCACTTTACAAAAGAACAAACATACAGAACAGTCAGGTCTTGGTAAAAGACTACATTTCATTATATGTAGAAAATGTAGGATTTTCTAGGAGATACAAACATTTGCATCAAACTCTTGCAAAAATTTACATCAAACACTTACAAACACTTTCATCAAACTTATACAAACATTTGACTCTAAAATAATTATGAAATCACTAGCTTAAATGTTGATCTACTCTTTGAAAATAACTTGTATTCTCTGGTTACTAGTAGACACGTACAGTGGACCAGGTTTTGAGAAGATGGAGCACATTTGAGACTCGTCTTTTATTTTGATTCATATTTTGGTGTCTTTCAAACTATACACAGAACACACTTGTATTAAATTATATTATTAATGCAACAGATGATGTTGTTGCTTTTTTACTATTGTGCATTGTTATGATACTGTACATGACGTCCTCCGCCCCTGAATGTTTCGGTCGTTCTGGTTTGGGGTGTGACATATAGCCCTCTACTACCTTTCACACCTACTTATACTTGTCCCAAAAATTGTCTTCCAATTTCCAAGTAACTTCGAATACTACATGCGATGACCACTAAACATATGTACTTATCCTATGTGCACATACAATAGGTTTTTCCTACACTCCACTAGGGCTTTGTATCTTTACTGATGCACAACCTTACGAATACATGCCTCATCGAGCATATATTAAACTTCCTAGACTATCCTTCTAGGATTATTTTCCAATTCCTTCTACTATTAGTCGAGGAAAAACTTGTACCGATATTAACTAATTATCAGACAAATACGACTACATTCCTCTAAAATCAAACAGTCCGTCGAGTGAAGGATCTTACACTATGATGGTTAGTCTCAAACAAGAGCTGCGCAATAGTGCAAAATCAAGCAATCTAAAACTATTTAATTTTAGGATCATGCAACCTAACGTACTTGTCGAATAACTAATTAATATTAATATAGGTTCTAAGCGACAAATAACAAGAAAATCTCTAGGTTATAAGGCATCTTAAGTATCATACAATTCTAACTGGAAATTCCTATAAAGATCCCTTGCATGCATACTACATTGAATTTCTAACATTCCACATGTAAACAATCATACCAATATGGATATTTTAGGAATTACTTTCCTTTCTAAGCTACGATCGACTATACACATCACATTCTTTGTATTATTCTTTTATAAAAAAAGACTTGTTAATGTATTTAGACCCTCGGTTTGAGTCTGTAATCACACAAATTTTTGTCCAATTCTATCAAACTAGGGATTTGATACCATTTGTAACATCCCCATATGGCACGTTCATGGGCATTATGCAAAACATATAAATCCTATGTGTACATGCAACCCTAAAAATTGATCTACATTTTCTCTAATTGAACATATAATTTGAACAACAAAATAGAAACCCTAGAATACTAGTATATAATCAAAAATTTAAATAGGGTTATCAGAATCATACCTTGATTGTTATATAGTAATAACAATTAAAATACTTGTGTTTTTGAAGCCTTGAGAGCAAGCATCACAATGTCACGCCTCTAATGGTTCACACCCAACACTAGCAATGGAATATGATTGAGAAGGAGGAGAGAGGATGAATTTTCAACTTGTCTTCCTAATAATGAGTTGGCAAAAAATTCTAGCATTAAAATCCCTATTTATAGTGCAGTCAGGAGATCCTAGATAAGCCCCAATCCAAGATTATCTTAAACCACGTAATTATCCACTTTCCTGTTTATCCACCTAGGACGATTCTAGAAGCCCTTAGGCTTCAAGAAACCGTCCAACCCATATGGATGGTTCTAGAATGCCTGTTACTTAACTATTAAACAATTACATTTTATTCCCTGCACTTTTAATTAATTCCTTTAATCCCAAAATTAATTCCAATTAATTTCTGATTAAATATTAATTAAATATTACTATTTCTAATTAATATATTATTTTTCATAACATATTAACTAATTATGAATTTCAATTTATTAATCAAATAATAAATCAAAACTCTCTCACCAAAATGATCTTGTCTAGTTGCTTGTGAGGGAAACCTAAAAGGACTATGCTACTATCAATTTAAGTATATATCAAATATAGTTATGGGCTTAGACACCTAATCCAATAGTCTCCCACTTGGATAAGTCTACTAACTATAGTTGCCGGTAAAACTTCAAAAACTGATTAGCAAGTTGTAGCTCTCAAAAACCGATGTCGAACTCTAACCCAGTTAGTTACGTGTCCTAAGATAAGTGATGAAATAGTCCTATGTTCTACGATATATCATACAGAGATGAGACATGGATTATAATCTATCTCATTGTCCAAGTTTTGTTTCCCGGTTTATGGTTTATGACGAATGAAATCAGACTACCAATTGAACACATCAATTTAGTCTAGGCTTGGCCAAGCACTTTAGATGTCGACATCAAATCAACAAGGGGCCCAAAGATATCGCTTTTCCTGTTAGGAAAAAGGAACTGATAAACTTTGACTTTAATGTTTGCACTATTTACTCATCAAATCACGTACAAGAATATGTTTTGTAACATCAAGTTACTAATGTGTTTACGTATTATCAATGTACTACCGACTTGTAAACAACAACTCATGTATCTCCGTTTCAAGAATATAAGATTGTATCGTCTGAAATTACTCTTGATAAAATCCATGAAGTAATTCTCTGAGCGTGGGTTAATCCGATACTCAGAATCCCCATTTTCTAAGTACTCATGAACATTATGTCTATTCGCCATTTAGGAACCCATTTTTATAATGAACGGTGGATGCGGAAGAAAGATATCTCGAGATTAATCGTGTTTTTGTAAGTATGAACACGAAGAACATATTATGAGTTCATAAAAAAAGACTAAGAACAAGAGAGAATAATATTAATGAAGCATGAAGAACATGGTGGGAGAGAAAGTCTCCCTAGGTGGGAGAACCCACCAATTTTCCTCTCTCTAGATTACATTGTATGAAAAGTAATCTTCTAAGAAAAGTAAAATGAGCTAGCTAAAGTAAGAAATGACCAACTCTCCCTTTATATAGGAGGGAGAGTATTTACACCAAAAAATACAATAAAGGGAAAATACAACCTAATAAACACTCATTATTTGTGGAGCATTTACTTGTACCAACATTCTCTCCCTAAATGCTTACAAATGATGAGAGATACAATAAGTGATACAAGGCTATAATACAGTAATCCGACTTGCAAGTGTGGTAATAAAATGAGATCAAGTGCTGAAGTGTCTCTGAAACTTTGAAGTGTCTATGAAGTCTGAAACTGGCCATGAATCTCTAACAATGAAGGTCTTCGGCTTCATAGCACTACCAATGAAGCATAAAAGATAAGATCCAAATCTTCAAACCAGTCATAATCACCCGAAGAAGGAGGTCACCATGAGCAAGTAGAAGATCCAATAAAAGAAACACTTCGGCTTCAAAAGTCTGAAAAATATCTCGAGTTCTCGAATCATAATACACCAAAAAAATTTCAAAGAACAACCTGCTAAAAATGTGAAGTATCCATAAAATGTAATCTGGATAAAGATAATGTGAGTTCAAAAACATGGTCCAGCAATGCCAAAAATTTGATCCAAGGATAAAAAATAAGTGCCATGTCACATCGCCAAAATAATCTTTGTCTTCAACATATCACAAATCCAAACTCGTGAAACCATAAGAACTGAACCAGATGCGAACATAAAATCATCCGTGAAGACCAAAAATAAGTTCCACATCGCATCGTTAAATAAATAATCGTCTTCAGAAGTCTTCAAAATCCAAACTCAAACAATCATAATAACCAAATCTGGATGATATTTTCTCCCTAATTTTGATAACCAATGACCGGATTATCAAAAATCAACAAATCATTCGATGGAGAGTGTCGGATACCAAGAGCTAAGAGAAGCTCT
Source organism: Lactuca serriola (assembly GCF_051521515.1). Classification (NCBI taxonomy): domain Eukaryota; kingdom Viridiplantae; phylum Streptophyta; class Magnoliopsida; order Asterales; family Asteraceae; genus Lactuca; species Lactuca serriola. The sequence continues at coordinate 220,511,250 of NC_136410.1, read as the reverse complement.
CCCTAGATGTATGAAGGGTCTCGATAAGAAACGAGACAGAGTAAAAGAGATACTCTTGCGGTCATGAGGAGGAGGGTGACATAGTTGCTGAAGCTGTGCTGAGAAAATCATCTGTTGTGCCAAAAAATAATATCCAAATATCCAAACTGTGGTGCCGGGACACTTGAAGTGGTCTTCAATAGAGAATAAAGTCCACATGCTCAAGATACATGATTTTTCAACCAAAAATCAAGAGCGCCAATTCATAATATCCCATAAAGTGAAGAATACGAAACAACTTTGTTGATCAATCGTCGTTGCGGTGCAAACATCACAAAAGGATAATATGAAGTCCGACTGTGGTAGGAATGTTCTTCCAATAATAATAACCGGCATGAAGTAAATAACAAATGTGACAATCCATGGGTAGGTGGTGGCAAAAATTGGTGTTAAAAAAATTGGTTTTAACAAAAAAATTGGTTAGAATAAAAAAATGGCTAAATAAAAAATATTCGCTGAAAAAAAAATTAATTAAAAAATTTAATGAAAAAAAATTTAATGAAAAAAAACTTAATAACAAAAAAAATAATGTTTAAAAAAAAAGGTTTTCAAAAAAAAGGAAGGGAAAAAAGGAGGGGAGGGGAGGAAAAATGGTGGGGGAGGAGGAAGAAGAAGGAGAAGGAAGAAGGAGGGAGGGGGGAAGGGCTGAAGGCTGGAAGAAGGAGGAGGAGGGGGGCGGAGTCAAGGAAGAGACTGTTGATGGAGGGGCGGTAGGTTGCAGATCAGGAGGTGTTGCGGGTGGAGGGAGGTACGGATGGTGCTGACTGCGGGTTGCTCGACTGCTGATGAGCGAAGGCTGTGGTGTGCGAAGGCTAGGCAGTTGCGGATACGAGTTGCAGTAGGAGCGTTGCGGTCCATGACTTTAGTCGACAATGCGGTCCGAGGTTGCGGTCCGAGCCAAGGAAGCAGATCCGAAGTTGCGGTGGAGCTGAAGGACTTCGGTTAGTAGGGAAGAGTAGGCTTCGGATCTTCAGTTTGGACTAAGAGGTTGTGGTACCAAGGCTAAGAAGGGTTGCGGGGAAGCTTCTTAGGAGACTCCGACATGCAGTTTTTGGCTGTGGTTCTAGGCTCCGAGAAGAGCTCAATATATGACGAAAAATGCTATTTTTCATGAAAAATGGTACTGCAAAGGCCATTTATTCATATTTTAATGAGGGAGTCTTTTTATAAAGCATTCTAAGTCAAAGGTGGGTCTTGGGAAGGCAAAAAGAAGATTGTGCAGGTGGTTTTTTGGGACAAAAGGTGATGAGACTGGACTATGTCACATGGTTTTTTGCTTGGGAAGGCAAATATGAGTGAATTACTCTTTACCCAAAAGAGTAACAAGGACAAGGTGCTTTATACAAACACATGTTACATCCATATTTCTTCAAATTAAGATTCACAGCAAGAATAAAGAGGAATAAAAACTTCATACCTCAAGAAGATTTTCAAGCTGCTGGGTAAAAAAAAAGAGCACCACTTCAAAGAAAATAAGCCCATTAAATTTGTGTCTTCTCATCCAAGAATAAAAGAACTCCTTGAACAAATTCTTCAACAAATTGGAGACCACAAAAATAATTCTTCTCCCATTTTTCTTCATTTCTTCAATAGCAAAAACAATAACTCTTTTAGAACATCATTTTCCATCAGAAAATAGAACGAGCAGCAGCAGCAACAATTTATTTTACTAAGATAGAATCACCCATAAGATAGAACTAAGAAAGAACTCATAAAACAAATTCCGATAGAAGCCCGAAATTTTTTCTTGTAGAAACACGGAAAAACCACAAGATAATCACCGAACGGGAGTCATTCCCTTGAACTAATCGTGAGATCTTCAAGGTACGGATCTGATACCAATTGTCGGAACCCACTTTTATAATGAACGGTGGATGCGGAAGAAAGATATCTCGAGATTAATCGTGTTTTTGTAAGTATGAACATGAAGAGCATATTATGAGTTCATAAAAAAAGACTAAGAACAAGAGAGAATAATATTAATGAACCGTGAAGAACATGATGGGAGAGAAACTCTCCCTGGTTGGGAGAACCCACCAACTTTCTCTCTCTCTCTAGATTACATTGTAAGAAAGGTAATCTTCTAAGAAAAGTAAAATGAGCTAGCTAAAGTAAGAAATGACCAACTCTCCGTTTATATAGGATGGAGAGTATTTACAACACAAAATACAATAAAGGGAAAATACAACCTAATAAACACTCATTATTTGTGTAGCATTTACATGCACCAACACCACATAGACAATCACAATTCTATTCATGACAGTCTTAATTCGCTACTTACTTCCAAAAGTACGATCAACTGTGTATGTTTTTGGAATAATAAAATTATTCAGGAAATAAAACATGCAAAGTGAAACACAATAATAACCTAATCACCATATTAATTTAGACTTTATTCATTGTATAATGTTTCAAGCAATCAACTAAACACTTAAATTAAACATTAGTCATGCCATGTTATAAACATGCATACTATGTCTCTTTATGGTCCTTCCTTTAAGAACATATCGATTGGACATTATTTCATTGATGCTTATCTCATAATTCCATATTCTTGTCACTACTAGATTTTCTTAGAGTTCAACCTTACATGTAATGATCTTCTTTAATGTCGAGGATTCAAAGTTATAGAAACTTAGCCAACGATATTACAGAATGTTCCATTGGAAATTTGTTACTAAAAACAATTTCACGGAAACGAAGTCTCAAATTCAAGGTACACTCCTTGTGCACCTTCCTTGCGTTAAAGTTTCTAATTCACATGTAGATTTTAATAATCAGCTCCTTCTATCGAAATATTTCCATATTCCCATATGACCATCACTTCTGATCAAGAAACATCTTAATCCAAAACATGTCATTATGGTCTTTCTAACTAATACTGTACTTACAACTATCCACAAGCAACCAATCTTCAATAAACCTAAGATGTTCTTGACAGTTGTTTAACACTAGTCACACAAAGTTCTAGTCCTTTTCCCTCTTAATTCCCAAGGCATTTGGAAAAATCAGAACAAGTGAATATTATAGCATATGTAATCAATCCTATATTCGAAGCACATGAGAATCGATTCATTATGTCTTACATAAGGACCTGATATCGATCAGTCTCCTTTTATAATATTTCCATATATCGAATTTCCTATGTTGAACCGTTTCAACATGGTATTCATATATGTCTGAGACTAGGTTCTTTTAAACCCTGTAATCTAATCTTTTATATTCGAAACGAAGTATGAATGCCCTCTCCCTTAAGCCTTTCTATAGCGTAACGATTTCCAAACTTTGCAACTTGCAAATTTGTAAACTTTTTTCTTACAAATAGTATTACCAACTTCCAACACTTAGCATAACAATTATGCTCCTACTAGAATAACAATTATACTATCACTTGCATAACAATTATGCTCCCACTAGCTTTAACATGTACCCATAAATCAACTGAAGTTCTAGAAATCAATACTCTTGACTTTCTTACTAATGTACATATTTCTGATACACAATATTTCGATAATTCTCCATCTGGACTTCTCCAATTTTTACACCTTTCATTAGATAGTATATGTGTGTGTGTGTGTTCAAACATTTCAATTTTTATAACCATATGTCCTGAAGGTTCAAACAATACCTTTCCATTTCTCACAATTTGAACTATGAAAATGGATGTTGAGGATCACAAATGAGATGCGAATAACCATGCAAATTAGCTTGGTACTTTCGATGTCATTTATCATCTTGTCTGAATGTGCCGGTTAGCCACATGCGCTCCATTAATCAACGATAATTTTCGTGACACCCATTACCACTTTGTATTATTCCCTCATTGGTATGCCGGTTAACCACACACGCTCTACTAACGGCTTATAAAGAGTAAAGTGTAATTTCATTGACTAGCATACAAATTCATATTTTCCTAAAGTAACTAAGAGTGGGATTTTAAAATAGTTTAGTTCTTTATATCATTATACATTTAATACGATTAATTGTCCTATTAAACTCGTTTAGCTAACGACCCTCCACCATATGATAAAGCGGTGGGTAAGAATGGATACCTAATGGTGTCCATTTAACATACTGCTTCCTTAAACTCCCTTTATTGTATGACTTCGTGAATGAGGCGTACTAGCTATTCGACTGACTTTTTCTTATACATATAATATAATATATATATATATATATATATATATATATATATATATATATAACTTTTAATTATATACATAATATAATGTATATTTTAAAATATTTTAAAATTCCAAGGGTTTAATATTTTAATAAAATAAAATTTTAATTTAATTAAATTTAAATTATTTTATGGATTTATTGATTTTATTTTAATTAATCGCTTAATTAAATTAATAATAAGATCCATAATGATGTATTTTAAACTTTTCAAAATACTAGGGTTTGTATTTTAAATTTTGAAAATTAATTAATAAATAAATAAATTTTATTTTTAAAAATAAACCAATCATGAATTCAAGATAAGGATATCAAGTTACTTAGATAATTATTTAGTTTTACTTATTTAAAACATTATTTAAGGTAATTACCCTAATCGATTCATGAGATAACATAAAAATCCGATTTTTATGGATCTGACCGTCCAACACGCCGTGGTAAACAATCACTACGTCGTGTATGGATGATTTCGTCGGTCAACACGTTGTGGTGGAAAAACACCACGCTATGTTGGCGGAACATAATGATGATTTTTTTAGCTTCCCCTTGTTAAAGTTCAACCATTCTATAAGTTCAATAGAAAACTAAACCTAGACTCTGATACCACTGATGGGCATTATGCAAAACATATAAAACATATGTGTGCATGCAACCCAAAAAATTGATCAGTGTTTTCGCTAGTTGAAAATACAATTTGAACAACAAAAAATGGAAACCCTATAACACTATTATATTATCAAAAATACAAATATGGTTATAAGAATCATACCTTGATTTTTATGTAGTTATAACAATGCAAATCCTTGTGTTGTTGACGCCTTGAGAGCAAGTGGCACAAATGTCATGCATCTAACGGTTCACACCCAACACTAACAATGGAAGATGATTGAGAAAGAGGAGAGAGGATGAATTTTTGGCTAGGTCTTCCCAATAATGAGTTGGCCGAACATTCTAGGGTTAAAATCCTTATTTATAATGCAGTCAGGAAACCCTAGATAAGCTTCAATCCAAGATTATCTTAAATCAGGTAATTATCCACTCTCATGTTTATCCACCTAGGACAATTCTTGAAGCCCTTAGGCTTCATGAAACCGTCCAACCCATATGGATGGTTCTACAATGCCTCTTGCTCAACTATTGAACAATTATATTTCAGTCCTTCCACTTTTAAATTAATTCCTTTAATCCAAAAATTAATTCCAATTAATTTTTGATTAAATATTAATTAAATATCACTATTTCTATTTAATATGTTATTTTTCATAATATATTAACAAATTATTTATTTCAATTTATTAATCAAATAATAAATTAAAACTCTGTCTCCAAAATCATCATGTCTAGTTGCTAGTCCTAAGGGCAACCCAAAAGAACTGTGCTACTAACAATTTTAGTATATACTAATTCTAGTTATGGGCTTAGACACCAAATCCAACACACGTGTCATACTATTTTCTTCTTTGGGCCGCTGGAAGGAAAACTTCCCAGGGGTCACCCATCACTGAAATGCTCTCCTTTTGGCATGCTTAACTCTATAGTTCTTATGGGATTAGCTATCCTCTAAAATTTAGACTATTTGTCACAGAGAAGTTATTCACACCCCTCATAAGGAATTGATTCGTTCTCCTTCCCAGCCGATGTTAGATTAGGTGCAACACACCTTCACCCCCTAATTATAGTGTTCGATGTCACAATCGAACACTTTGGCACATGCCCTGGCTCTGATAACAACTTGTAACGTCCTTATTTTCAACCCTAAATTTTCATTTTTATTTATTAAATTTATTAGAATGCAATTTCATTATGCGGAAACATGTTGTGAGCACACATGTGTACAGTCGAACCTTGTCCTTCTTATGATTTTGACGAAGTACCTGAAAAATATTTATATTTAACTAGGTAAGCACGAAGCTGAATGATTTCTACAAAATATCATATCCCACAATATATATATACAGCGCATGCACATAATGACCTTCAAAATAAAGTTGGTCCATCCTTGGCCTTCCGCACGACAAGAAACTACTAAATAGTCTAGTGGCCTAGTTTGATACTATAGGACAACTACATATTCTAACATAAAAGGATACATACTAGACCTAATAATATTCTAACATCTGGATTCCCAGGTATAATATTTTATTCTTGTATTTTTGGAAGTTGTGAGGAGACTTGGCGAGTTAGTGTTTAAACTCGCCGAGTATAATCGCGGATTCGTATCCGGGTTCACAGCCGGACTCGGCGAGTTCATGAGTGGACTCGGCGAGTCCATGCTGTTTAATGAAACCCTAATTTCCTGGGTTTGGGACCTATTTAAAGGCCCATAAGGCCGTCATTTGCGGCTACCAAATCCCAGAGAGAAACCCTAAGAGATCTAGAGCGTTTGTAAGGGAGGAGAGGCCATTCTTGATCCTTTTGTTGGTGGATTTGCAAGAAGGAAGTGACCAAGGCAAGAGGAGGCTGAACGAGGTGCGATTTTGGTGACTTCTAAGTTCATAGAGCTCATATTGAGGTATTTGTTCGGACCTTCTTCAGTTTTGGTGTTGAATCTTAGTGTTACGGTTTTCTAACCCCTTTAGAGGATGGATAAGTGGAGCATTTGGTCCCTTCTCAAGTCTATGCCTTGGACCTGGACCCAAAGAGGTCCAGAGACCTTAACCCTTGGAGCTTTATGAGTCATTTTGGGAGCCATGAGCTTGGGATGTCATTTTTGGGGCTAAATCACCATGCTAGACCATTTAGATGTTATATGAGTGTCAAGGGCTGAACTTTACGTGATTATCATGCTTGGGAAGGCCAGATCTATGAATTTAACGAACAGATCTGACGTTAGGAGGACTATGGAGTTTGTGCATGGCATGAACTCGCCGATTCCGAAGATCAGAATCGGCGAGTAGGATGAGGGTTTCCCGTAAATCAATCAGTGAGTAGACTAGCCGAGTTGGGGAATTAACTCGGTGAGTCAGGGGTGGAGTTCAAGGTGGAACTCGCCGAGTTGTTCTTGAGACTCGGCGAGTTGAGTCGAGGTGGCCCCGCGTTTCATGTCAGGTGTGACTCGTCGAGTAAGGGAAGGACTCGACGTGCCAATAGAGGGACTAAGAGAGTCAGTGGACACGTGTAGACTCGCCGAGTCGCCCAAGTACACTGGACGAGTCGGGTCAAAGTTTGACCGTTGACTTTTGTTGACTTTCAGGGTTTGGTCAACAGTGAGGCCTCTAAGCCAAGAGAGGGGTAAAATGGTCTTTTACCCTTCTGAGGGTGTTAAGAAAGGTTTGAGTATAGTTGTATTTATGAGAGTATCTACTTTATGTGTTTAGGCGGAGGCTATATCACATTTCTACCGAGTTAGAGACTTACCGAGACACCTGAGGTGAGTCTTCTCACTATACGTTACCTAGAGTGGTATTATGTGTTGACCAGAGGGTCTTATGTGTTATGTATGAGATTATGTGCTATGTGGTATATGTATGTTGTATGATGTTATAGACAGAACCGGAGGGTCTAACGAGCTATGACCGGACCAGAGGGGGGGAGTGGAGGGTCTCGCTGAGACATATTGACCAGAGGGTCGTATTATAGCCTCGAGTGGCGTATGTGTTGTATGCGGTATTTTGGGGAAGTAACTAATCATTTATGCTTACAGTTGTTATGTTATGTGTTTCAGGTACTAGCGAGGGCCGTGGGAAGGCGCCGTCATGACTCGTACACACTGGAGAGAGAGAGAGAGAGAGAGAAAGAGAGAGTTGATTTTATGATCTTGGGATATGTTATGTTTCAAAAACTAAGTTTTGGAAATATTTGAAAATGTTTTTATATGAATTTGGTTGATGAAAAATGAAAATTTTGTTTTGGAATTTACGTTGTTACAAGTTGGTATCAGAGCCTTGGTTTGAGGGATTCGGATGCATCTTCGGGCGTATCTGAACTCAAACTGAGGATTTGAGGAAAATTTTGATAATGAAGTAAAATTTTTGAAAAAGGTAAAAAGAGTTTTGAGACAAACAGAGCAGAGTCGTGTGTACGATCAGCCAACGCCCGAACGGTGAATCCCCAAAAGTACCCTTACTTTATGTGTTATTAGATATGTTATGTTACATTATGCATGCTAGAGTAGGCTAGGTATACATATTAGGACTAGAGTGGCCTGATTTGTGATTCCTTAGCCTAGGATATTTCTGCTGCTGAGATGCTTTGAGAGCGAGTAGATAGCAGTTAGGAGCTCATGAGAGGCCTATCGGAGGGTAGCCAATGCATAATGAGAGTAGAGTACTTGTAATCCAGGATCCAAGGAGGAGGACTGGGAGTGAATGCTGATGCGGTGTGGTCAGTAGTATTGGGCCCGTACTACTGAAGACACCAGAACAGTTGGCATTCCAAGTAAGAATCTTTTGGACAATGAAGGACGAGTAGGATTGCATCATCGAGTATGAGTATGCTCGATTGAGTCTCTGATAATTATTGTTGTATTTCAGAGGCATCGTGGTTGGGACTCGACACACACCTAAGAGTAGTGGTGTCAGCGACGAGGAGATTTGTCGATTGATTCATGAGGAGGTGGCTGCTGCCATTCGGGCTGAGATTCCTGAGATGTTTGGGGACATCAAGACCACATTGATTCAGACTTTTGATGAGCGGTATGAAGCACTGACTAAGGCTGCGGCAGCTGCAGCTACTGCTGCTGCCAGACCTCAGGGAGGTGACTTGTTGTTTCGGGAGTTCAGCAACACGAAGCCACCAGAGTTCGATGGGACGCAGGACCCGATTGCCACAATGAGATGGATCTCTGACATCGAGGGATGTTTCTATACGTGTTCTTGTCTAGAGCACTTGAGGGTACGGTTCGCTCTGAACCGGCTTCGCTTGGGAGGGAACGATTGGTGGAAGTTCGTGACGGCGAACTTCACTTTGGCAGAGATTTCTGAGGTGACCTGGGAGAGGTTCACCGCTATGTTCAGAGACGAGTATGTTCCCCCGGTGGAGAGGGAATGGTTGATTCAGGAGTTCTTGACCCTCAAGTAGGGTACTGATTCTGTGGCAGTGATCACCAAGAAGTTTCATGAGAGGGCAATGTTTTTCCCTGAGCAGGTGTCTTCTGAGTAGGCTCGTATGAGCCGTTATCTGAGTGTGCTGAGGAGAGATATTCGGGAGTTCGTGGCGAACTCGACTTACCGGACATTTGCTGAGCTCCAGGCAAATTCCCGGAAGAGCGAGATTGAGTTGGAGAATTAGGGCAGGGAGGAGGCCGAGTCATAGAGGGTGGATCGGCGACCGACTTAGTCTCAGTCGGCAGCCAAGCGGGCTAGACCCGCTAATTCGAAATCTGGAGGTGCGAAGGGTCATACTTGTGGGAAGTGTAGTGTAACACCGTGAATTTCAAAATAATTTTTCTCATAATATAAAAACATATTCGTTTAATTTTCATAAAAACATTAGTGTTTGAAACTCCAATCCATGTCATACAAAGAATCCCAAGATCACATAACATAAAAATCCCATGTGTGTGTACAGATCAAGCCGGCGCCTTCCCACGGTCATCACTAGTACCTGAAACAAATAACACCAACACTGTAAGCACAAAGCTTAGTAAGTTCCACAAAATACCACACATAACACATGTTAGCCACTCGAGGCTATAACTTTGTGGGTCCGTGGACCCTACTCTGTGAACCCTCTGGTTCTAACTCTGGGAACCTTTCGGTTCCAACTCCATAAACATGCACAGCATAAATCACATAGAAATAATGCAGTACAGCACAAAACATACATATAGCATACAAATACTCTGTCACATAACTCTGGTTACCTACTCAAGGTAAAGTATAGTGAGAAGACTCTCCTCGCGTATCTCGATAACTCGCAAATCCCAGAAATCACTCGCGCTCGATCCCCCGAGCTATAATCCTCCTATAACACCATATATCTCTAATTAACACTTTCACAACTAAGGTTGACTACCCCTATCAATTCAACACATGTCAACTCTGGTCAACGGTCAACTTTGACCGGACTCGGCGAGTGCACTAGAGTGACTCGGCGAGTCTATATGTGTTCACTGACTCCCTAGGATCCTCTCTTGACATGTCGAGTACTTCCCTGAATCGACGAGTTCCACCTGGCATGTATCGCGGGGCCACCACGACTCAACTCGCCGAGTCTCAAAAACAACTCGGCGAGTTCTAGTTTTACTTAGTCCACCTGTCAACCCACTTTGGCTCTCCCTGACTCACTAAGTCAATCCTTTAACTCGGCAAGACCACTCGCTGAGTGGTTATGGGAAATCTTCATGCTACTCGCCGAGTCTGTTCTTCAGACTCGGCGAGTCGATGCCATGCATCAACTCAAACTTGCTCCAAAGGTCAAATCCGTCCCAATGACTCATAGATCCAGTCCTTCCAAGTTCATTCATCACGTAAAGTCACTATCTTGGCTACCATGCGACGCCTACAAGGCTTATTTTGGTGAAATGACATCTAAAATGGTAACCTAAGTCCACAACTCAAAAGGAAAGGCATAAAGCAGAGCATTTGGGACTCTCTGGACCTACTAAGGTCCAGATCTAGGTACCAATTCCCCATGGGACCTCTCACACTCCAATTACAAGGTAAACAAGCCATGAAGAAACCCTAGATTTGACTATATCAATAAAAACACGAGAATAAGCTCTGAATATTACCTCAAATAGCTTCCTCTTCCGAAATGAAAGTAGATCCAAGCTCCCCAACTCTCCTAGCTTGGCCTTCCTCTTCCCTTCTTGCTAACACACACAAGGATGGTGAACAATGGCCTCTTTTCTCACTCACAAGGACTCTCAGATGCTCTGGTGCTCTCAAGGTCGCAGGTAGCCACAATGAAGGGCTATAAGGTCCTTTAAATAGGGCTCAGAGCTGGGAAATTAGGGTTTCATTAAACGGCATGGACTCGCCGAGTCCGGACACGAACCCGCGTCCAAATCCGTGATCATACTCGGCGAGTCTAGGCTCCAACTCGCTGAGTCTCCTCACAAATTACCAAAAATAAATAAATGAATAATACCTAGGAATCCGGGCTGTTACAATTCTCCCCCACTGGAACTAGACTTCGCCCTCGAAGTCTCGCTCTGCAAATAACTCCGGATGCTGCTCACGCATCTCACGCTCCGGTTCCCAAGTCATCTCGGACCCCCTCCGATGTTGTCGTTGAACCAAAACCAAGGGTACCTCCTTGTTCCGCAGAACCTTGACCTTCCGATCTCTGATTGCCACTGGTCTCGCAGCATAATTCAGGCTCACATCCACCTGAATATCCTCTAATGGAACCACAGCCGACTCATCAGCTATACACTTCCGCAATTGCGACACGTGGAAAGTGTCGTGAATCTGACACAACTCTGTTGGCAAATCCAAACGATAGGCTACCCTGCCTACCCTCGCGACTACCCGGAATGGACCAATATATCGGGGCCCCAACTTGCCCCTCTTCCTAAATCGAATCACTCCTTTCCAAGGAGAGACCTTCAGGAGCACAAGGTCGCTGACCTGAAACTCAAGCTCGAACCGGCGTCTGTCTGCATAACTCTTCTGACGACTCTGAGCGGTCCACAACCTCTGTCTGACCTGCCAGATCTGCTCTGTCGTCTGAAGCACGATCTCTGTACTGCCCATCACACGCTGTCCAACCTCTCCCCAGCAAATGGGGGTCCGACACTTCCTCCCATACAAAAGCTCAAAGGGCGGTATATCAATGCTCGAATGATGGCTGTTGTTGTAGGAAAACTCCGCCAAGGGCAAGTACGTATCCCAACTCCCACCGAAATCCAACACACATGCCCGAAGCATGTCCTCGAGCGTCTGAATCGTCCGCTCACTCTGTCCTTCTGTCTGGGGGTGATATGCGTTACTAAAATGCAGTCTAGTACCCAACTCCTCGTGAAACTTTTTCCAGAATCTGGAAGTGAAACGTACATCACGGTCTGAAACAATCAAGATCGGCACTCCATGTCGTGACACCACTTCCCTCACATACACCTCTGCCAATTTCTCTACTGAAGAACTCTTGCTGATAGCAAGAAAGTGAGCGCTCTTCGTCAACCTGTCCACAATCACCCAAATTGCATCGACTCCCCTGGCAGTCCTCGGCAATTTGGTGATAAAATCCATGGTGATCTGTTCCCACTTCCATTCGGGAACCTCCAACGGCTGCAACTAACCATGTGGTCTCTGGTGCTGGGCCTTAACCCTACGGTAGGTTAAACATCTCTCAACAAACCACGCAACATCCCTCTTCATACAGGGCCACCAATATTCCTTTCTTAGGTCCAAATACATCTTAGTGGCCCCAGGATGGATCGAGAATTTCGAACGATGAGCCTCTTCCATCAAAATGATATGCGTTCCTCCCAAAAACGGCACCCATATACGCCCCTAAAATGTCATAAGCCCCCGACCATTGGTAACGAACTCTGAAACCAAACCAACAACCCGCTCTTTCTTCTGCAACTCAGGTTGCATAGCCTCGGCCTGTGCCCCACGAATGGCGTCCAACACCGGAGCTATCACGGTCAATCTCAAACATACATCCTGCAGCGGGGTGCTCTCCGCCCTGCCGCTCAGTGCATCGGCTACAACATTAGCCTTGCCTGGGTGGTACATGATCTCACAATCATAATCCTTGACCACATCCAACCACCTTCTCTGTCGCATATTTAGGTTGGGCTGATCCATCAAATATTTCAAACTCTTGTGATCCATGTATATCGTACACCGACCCCCATACAGGTTGTGACGCCAAATCTTGAGGGCGAACACCACTGCGCCCAGCTCTAAATCATGGGCTTGATATCTCGTCTCATGAGGCTTCAGCTGCCTCGATGCGTATGCTATCACATGCTCTCTCTGCATCAGCACCGCCCCCAACCCCAAAATCGATGCATCACAGTATACAACAAAGTCCTCCATCCCTTCCGGGAGGGCTAACACTGGGGCTTTGCATAACCTTTGGCGAAGTGTCTCAAAGGAGGCCTGTTGCTCGGGGCCCCATGAAAAAGCAACACCCTTCCGGGTTAACCTGGTGAGTGGCACTGCGATTTTAGAGAAATCCTTGATAAATCTCCGATAATACCCTGCCAACCCTAGGAAACTCCTGATCTCGGAGGGTGACCTCGGCACCTCCCAACTCATCACCGCCTCAACTTTGGCCGGGTCGACCAATATCCCTTTCTGGTTAACGAAATGTCCTAAGAACTGGACCTCCCGCAACCAGAAATCACACTTGCAGAATTTGGCATAAAGCCTCTCCGATCTCAGAACTCCGAGAACCTCTCTCAAATGCTCCTCATGCTGCTCTCTAGATCTCGAATATACCAAAATGTCGTCGATAAATACAATTACCGACCGATCCAGCATCGGCCTGCACACTCGGTTCATGAGATCCATGAACACTGCCGGGGCATTGGGGAGCCCAAAAGGCATCACCACAAACTCGTAATGCCCACAACGCATCCTGAACGTTGTCTTCTGGACGTCCTCATCTCGCACCCTCACCTGATGATATCCATACCTCAAATTGATCTTAGAGAACCAAGATGCTCCCTGCAACAGATCGAACAAATCGTCAATCCTCGGTAACGGGTAACGGTTCTTGACCGTCAGCTTGTTCAACTCCCGGTAATCAATGCACATCCGGTGTGAACCATCCTTCTTCTTGACGAACAGGATAGGTGCTCCCCACGGCGAGCTGCTCGGCCGAATAAACCCCTTTCCCAGCAGCTCCTGAAGCTGCGAGGATAACTCTTGCATCTATGGAGGTGCAAGGCAATAAGGCACCTTAGCGATAGGCGCGGCCCCCGGAACCAAATCGATACTGAACTCCACTTGCCTCACAGGAGGCACACCCGGCACCTCCTCAGGAAATACATCAGGGAACTCACGCACTATCGGAACCTCCTCAACAGACCTCGGTCTCTCGGAATCCACCCGCGTATCCATCACATACGCCACAAAACCCTTACAGCCCTGCTGTAGACACTGCCTTGCCCTAGCGGCCGAACAAAACGCTGATCCAGAACGGGTACCCTCGTCGTACACCATAAGAACTCCCCCACTAGGGTCTCGTATGGTCACCAGCTGTCGCTCGCATTCGATAACCGCACTGAATCTGCTCAACCAGTCCATGCCCACAATGACACAGACATCACACATCACAATAGAAACCAGATCAATCGGGAACTCAACACCGAAAATCTCGACTACGCACCCTCGGAGAACCTCCGTGGCATATATCACCCTCTCGTCAGCTATGGAAACTCTCAGAGGCCGACTCAACGCCTCACGACTAACACTGATATGCTGCCTAAAAGCCAAAGATACAAAAGACCGACTCACACCCGAGTCAAATAACACCAAGGCAGGTACAGAATTCACAAGAAAAGTACCTACGCATAACATAATATAAGCATAATATCTCAACATCAAAATAAATACACAAAAGAATACATACCAGCCACGACATCGGGTGCTGCGCGGACCTCCTCCGCGGTCAACTGAAAAGCTCTCCCTCGTGCTCTCGGCGCCTCGGCCTTCACTGGCTGACTCTCGGTAGCTCTGATGGCGGCAGGGGTAGATCCCTGAGGTGCTCCCTGAGATGATCCTCGCAATTGTGGACACTCTGCCTTCCAATGTCCGGTCTGGTTGCAGTGAAAAAACACCGCAAACCCCTTGGGGAAGTCCTTGGCCATGTGCCCCTCCTTGCCACACTTGTAGCTAGATCCCGCTCTACAGACTCCATCATGACCCTTGCCACACTTCCCACAAGTGCGGCCCTTCTGGCTCCCTGGTTTGGGATCAGCGGGCTTGGCCCGCTTGGCTGCCGGTTAAGACTGCGCCGGTCGCCGATCCCTCCCCTGAGACTCTGCCTCCTCCCTGGCCTGAGTCTCTAGCTCAATCTTCCTCTTCCGGGAATTTGCCTGAAGCTCGGCAAATGTCTGGTACGAGGAGCTCGCCATGAACTCCCGAATGTCTCGCCTCAAGATACCCAAATATCGGCTCATACGTGCCTGCTCAGTGGACACGTGCTCAGGGCAGATCATCGCCCTCTCATGGAACATCCTGGTAATCACCGTAACAGACTCAGTACCCTGCTTGAGGGTCAGAAAATCCTGGGCCAAACGCTCCCTCTCCACCTGGGGAATGTACTCATCTCGGAACATGGCAGTGAACCTCTCCCACGTCACTGCCGCAAGCTCAGCAGGCGTAAAGTGCGCCGTCACAAACTTCCACCAGTCCTTCGCTCCCAAGCGAAGCTGGTTCAGCGCGAACCGAACCTTCAAATGCTCAGGAGATGAGCAAGTGAAGAAACACCCCTCTATGTCAGAAATCCATCTCATAACCGCCACCGGGTCCTGGGTCCCATCAAACTCTAGTGGTTTTGTATTGCTGAACTCTCGGAACATCAACGCATCACCACCCTGCGGTCTCGCGGCAGTAATAGTTGCGGTAGCCGCTGCAATAGCAGCCTCAGAAAGAGCGGCATAACGCTCGTCGAAGGTCTCAATCAACGTGGTCTTAATAGACCCGAACATCTCTGGTATCTCTGCCCTGATGGCCGCAGCCACCTCCTCATGGATGATCCGGCGGATCTCCTCATCACTAGTCTCACTGCTCTCAGGCATCAGACGTGTCCTCACCATGATCTACCTCTGAAATACAACATACGATAAATTAGAATCCATTCGAGCATACTCACACTCGACAACTCATCCCTCCTTGATCCTTGGTATTCCAAAGATTCCTACTTGGGCTGTACACTGCTCTGGTGCTTTCAGTAGTACGGGCCCAATACTACTGTCCGCACCGTATCATAATACACCCCAAGTCCTCCTCTTCGGATTCCAAATTCCAAGTACTCTATCATGCATAATCCACTCTCTAACAGATCTCTCATAAGCCCCTCGCTGCTACCTACTCACTCTCAAGCATCTCATAGCAGCTCACCTCTCCCTAGGCTAAGGCATCACAAATCAGGCCACTCTAGTCCTAATAGGAGTACCTAGCCTACTCTAGCATGAGAATACATCATATCAAAAGCAATATCACATAACATGAGGGTATTTCGGGAAATCACCGTTCGGGCGCGGACTGATCGTACACACAACTCTGCTCTGCGTTCTTTCCAAAATCTTTTACTCTTTTTGAAAATACTGCTCAAATCCTCAGTTCGAGTTAGAATACGCTCGAAGGTGTACTCGAATCCCTCAAACCAAGGCTTTGATACCAACTTGTAACACCGTGAATTTTAAAATAATTTTTCTCATAATATAAAAACATATTCCTTTAATTTTCATAAAAACATTAGTGTTTGAAACTCCAATCCATGTCATACAAAGAATCCCAAGATCACATAACATAAAAATCCCATGTGTCACACCCCCAAACCTGAACGGCGGAAACGTTCGGGGGCGGATGACTTCATGTGGTAACGTAACAAATGAATACATAGTAAAGAAAGCAATACAACCATCATATATATAATTGAAAGTTTACATTTGTCAAGAGTTACATGTTCAAAACTCAATTACAATATGATGTCAAAAATACGAGATTAAACTGGCGCCGCAGCATCCCTTCATCAAAAGCGTAATGAATACCTGAAATTACTGATTTCCTGGGACATACAAGTAATTTTGAAAGAGTAGATCAGCATTTAAGCTGGTGAATTTATAAGTATTTAAGTGACAATGTTTGAATGAAATGAAATGTTTTATCTTTGTTTGTTTGTGTTTAGAAAATCCTATATTTTCTACTAGTATAAAAGTAGCCTTCACACAAGACCAATGTTTGTTTCCAAAATGTATGTACATGTAAAATAACCAATGAGTTTGAAAACCTTGTAAATCAATGCATTTTTAATACCCCTTGTGAGTTTTATAACCATACTATTGACTCGGAATGCCTATACACAACATTCTTCAGGCGTTGGAATGTTATGACGTTTGTCACCCCAAACGGTGGACTGCAGCTAACAGTCAGGGCGCGGGTTGTCAAGCCCGTATAGATTTATACACAAACACCACGCTCCCCCTCCAAGGGATTCTGGTATATAATACAGGACTTGAAATGTGTACTCGAACGTACATGAAGTTAGTGTCTCACAAAACCGTGGTATAAAAACAGATCTACTTGTTAAACTGTTACGTTTGTTCTTGTATACGAAAGTAAACTTCTTGAAATTCATGTTTCTAGTACATAAGAGTTAGAAATTTGTTCGTAAAATTATACCTATTATAGTTTTCTAAAAGTGTGTCTTGTTTGTTTAGAAATACTTAGAAAAAGAATCACTTGTTTGTGAAAGCATAGATTTTTGGTGTAGAGTCTATGATAGACAAGAATAATCTAAGAAAAGTTTAGTTTATACATGCATCACAACAAATTTATATTTCAAAAGATAGAATGCTATTTTAACATATGTTATATATATATATATAAAAGTTCCTTAAAGGTTTATAAATCGCATGTGATTTGAATCTATAACAACATTTAAATGAGTTTCTTTATGTAACACACGATATTACTCGTGTGTTTTACTTGTAATCCCCCCTTGAAAGCATATAAAAGCATTTAGAATATTAAAAAGGTTGATTAAGGGGTATGAAACTCACTTGAAAGTTTTGGAGATAGCGAGGTGGAAAACCGGGCAGAGTTTTGTCTCGAGAAACGGATTTTCCTCGGGAATCTCGGGAGTAAAATTGACCCTCGAGACTTGAGCCAAAAAGACCAGAGCTTCGGGTTTGAACGGACACGGAAAACGAGGCAAGATTGTGAGAGAGAGGAGAGAAATGAGCCCTTTTCTCGGAAGCCCTCGCATCCTATTTATAGGAAGGCTGGTCTGCCTCGGTACGCGGGGCGTACGTTCGTACGCAGCGCGTACGCGTACGTCATGCATGACCGAAGCCTCGACTGCCTCGGCTTCGGATGGGACGGGTTCCTGGGTACGCGGGTCGGATGGGACGGCAGGTCGGACGGGACAGCGGGTCGGACGGGTCGGCGCTTCGGACGGGTCGGATTCCTCGGATATGGCGACGTGGACGATCGGAGGCCAAGTCCTTCGAGTACGCTAGGCGTACAGGGGTACGCAGCGCGTACCCGGATGAGGACGCTGACTCCTCTTCGGATAAGGTCTGAATTTTGAATTAAATAAATATATAATTTATTTAATAAACTTCAAAAATTCATATCTTCTTCATACGAACTCCGTTTTCGATGGTCTTTATATCCACGCGTAGGTGAGACTACTCTCTACAACTTTCGTTTAGACTCCGTCGGCAAATTCCGAAATTATTTTTTTATTATTTATTATAAACTCATCGTGTTTAAGGAATTTCTTTGAAAATTCATAACTTCTTTATCTGATGTCGGTTTTTGCCAGACTTTTTACCGCTGGAATACCATTGTCGAGACCTTCGATTCTCGTTTAGGTCATTCCAGCCAAAAGTCGCTCGATCTCCGATTCGAGTTTTTAGCTGTCTGTTGTTAAGCCGAACTTGGGAAAATCATAACTTAGCTATATGAAGTCGGATTTGGGCGTTCTTTTTACGTACGATCATGGTTCAAAGACATTTAAACATAGAAGGAAATAAAATAGAACTATTTGCACATTTTATTATGAAAGTAAATTTTTATTACTAAAAATTGGTTACAATACTTGACCCATTTTAGTCATTACAAAGAGTTGAAATATCGGGTTGTCACATCATCCCTCGGTTAGAGAGAATTTCGTCCCGAAATTTAAAGTAGTAAGGATACTAGTGAACATGAAAGAGATGAGGGTACTTTTGTTTCATCTGATCTTCGCGTTCCCATGTGAATTCAGGTCCCCGCTTGGCGTTCCAGCGAACCTTCACGATGGGTATGCGACTTTGTTTTGTTTGTTTGACCTCTCGGTCCATGATTTCTACTGGTTCTTCCACAAAGTTGAGGCTCTCGTTGATCTCGATCTCGTCGAGTGGAATAACAAGAGTCTCGTCGGACAGACACTTTTTCAAGTTTGAGACGTGGAAGGTTGGATGGATGTTACTAAGTTCGCGCGGTAGGTTAAGCTTGTAAGCCACAGGGCCGATTCTGGCAAGAATCTCGAAAGGCCCAATGTATATTGGATTTAGTTTCCCACGCTTTCCAAATCGTATTAAACCCTTCCACGGTGAGACCTTTAATAAGACGTGGTCTCCTACCTGGAATTCCAAAGGTTTCCTCCTTTGGTCAGCGTAGCTTTTCTGTCGGTCTCTTGAGGCTTTCAATCGTTCACGAATCTGAACGATCTTCTCTGTCGTTTCACGTATGATCTCCGGACCGGTGAGAGTGCTTTCAGGAACTCTTCCTCTAGCTAACTGGGTATCGCCAACTTCAGTCCAGCACAGAGGGGATCTGCACTTTCGACCATAGAGGGCTTCAAACAGGGCAGCCTTTATGCTTGTATGATAACTATTGTTGTATGAAAATTCGACAAGGGGTAAATGAATATCCCATGCCTTTACAAAGTCAATCACACAGGCTCTCATCATATCTTCTAAAGTTTGTATTGTTCTCTCACTTTGTCCGTCTGTCTGTGGGTGGTAGGCTGTACTCATGTCTATCCTAGTTCCCAGGGAACTTTGTAGTGATTGCCAGAATCTTGAAGTGAATCTACTATCTCGATCGGAGATAATGGATATCGGAACACCATGCAGTCGCACTACTTCCCTTAAGTAAGTTCTTGTAAGCTTCTGCATTTTGTCAGTCTCCTTGATGGGTAGGAAATGCGCGGATTTGGTCAATCTGTCGACAATGACCCATATGGTATCGAGTCCACTTGTCGTCTTGGGTAACTTGGTTATGAAGTCCATAGTAATCCGCTCCCATTTCCATTCTGGTATCTCTGGTTGTTGTAGTAATCCTGACGGTTTCTGATACTCGACCTTAACCTTAGCGCAAGTAAGACATTTACTCACGAAGGTAGCAATTTCTGCTTTCATGTTAGGCCACCAGTACAGTTTCTTAAGATCCAAATACATTTTATCTGAACCCGGGTGAACGGAATATCTTGAGTTGTGAGCCTCAGTCATGACTATGTTTCTGAAACCACCATGTTTTGGGGTCCAGATTTGGTCCATGAGATAGTAGGCTCCACCACCCTTGACTTCTAGATTCTTCTCCATTCCTCGCAGGGATTCACCTGCCACATTTTCAGGTTGCAAAGCTTCCATTTGTGCTTCCTTAATTTGTGTGGATAAGTGGGAATGGATAGTCATGGTCAGAGATTTGACCCTCCGACCAGTGTATTCCTTTCGACTGAGGGCGTCGGCTACTACGTTGGCCTTGCCAGGATGATAACGAATTTCGCATTCGTAGTCATTCAGTAACTCGACCCATCGTCGTTGTCGCGTGTTGAGTTCCTTTTGATCAAAAATGTGTTGAAGGCTCTTGTGATCGGTGAAAATAGTACTCTTTGTTCCGTATAAGTAGTGCCTCCAGATCTTCAGAGCAAATACCACTGCTCCTAACTCAAGCTCGTGTGTCGTATAGTTCACTTCGTGTGTCTTAAGCTGTCGAGAGGCATAAGCTATAACCTTCCCTCTCTGCATAAGAACACAACCAAGTCCTTGATTTGAAGCATCGCAATACACTACGAAGTCTTCTATCCCTTCGGGGAGGGATAGTATCGGTGCGGTGCACAAGGCCTGCTTTAGTGTCTGGAATGCCTTCTCTTGTTTCGCTTCCCAGTCAAAGGCCACACCTTTCTGGGTTAATGTAGTAAGAGGTTTCGCAATGCTCGAAAAGTTCTTTATGAATTTGTGATAGTAGCCAGCTAGACCTAGAAATTGACGAATTTATGTAGGTGTCTTTGGTGCCGACCAGTTCTCGATGGCCTTAATTTTGGAGGGGTCCACGTGTATACCTTTCTCGCTAACAACGTGACCTAAAATTCGACTCTTCGAATCCAAAATTCGCATTTAGAGAACTTCGCATAGAGTTTCTCCGTTCGCAGTGTCTCTAGGACTTTTCGTAGGTGCTGACTATGCTCTTCCTCACTTCGAGAGTAGATAAGTATATCATCGATAAAGACGATGACGAACTGATCCAAGTAAGGGCGGCATACCCTATTCATTAGGTCCATAAATACTGCTGGTGCATTGGTTAATCCGAACGGCATCACCACGAATTCGTAGTGTCCATAATGAGTTCGGAAAGCTGTCTTTGGAATGTCCCCCTCTAGAACTCGTAATTGGTGATATCCGGATCGTAGATCTATTTTGGAGAAGTAGTTCGCCCCTTGAAGTTGATCGAATAGGTCGTCGATACGGGGTAGAGGATAGCGGTTCTTGACAGTAAGTTTGTTCAGTTCTCTGTAGTCGATGCACATACGGAACGATCCGTCTTTCTTCTTTACAAACAAGACCGGTGCTCCCCAAGGTGAGAAAGTTGGTCTTATGAATCCTTTGTGAAGGAGTTCATTAAGTTGACTGGAAAGTTCCTGCATCTCTGCTGGTGCGAGACGGTAAGGCGACTTCGCTACTGGGGTAGCTCCTGGAACTAAGTCGATTCTGAACTCGACTTGGCGTTGCGGTGGTAATCCTGGTAGTTCTTCTGGAAAAATATCGGGAAAGTCGCGTACTACCGAGATGCTCTTGATGTCCTTCAGTTCTTGACTTGTATCAACGATGTGTGCTAGGAATGCTCGACAATCCTTCCGCAAGCACTTTCGAGCTTGGATGCACGAAATGATGCGAAGTTTGTACTAGATTTGTCGCCGTAGATAACTAATGTTTCGTTGTTAGGAAGATTAAGACGGACTGCTTTCTCAAAGCACATGATGTCGGCGCGAAGAAGACTCAACCAATCCATGCCGACTATGACGTCGAAACTTTTAATTTGAACCGGCATGAGATTGATTGGGAAAGAATGGCCGTCTAATGTTAACGTACAGCCCATGTATATGCAATTTGTGTTTTCGGTTTTTCCATTGGCCATTTCTACAGTGAATGATTTTTCTAACTTGCTAGGTTTAGGTTTAAGTAAATGAATAAAGTTTTGACTCACGAAGCTTCTCTCCGCTCCACTATTGAATAATATGCATGCGTATGAATTATCGAGAAGGAACGTACCAGCAACTATAGTTGGGTTAGCTACAGCTTCGTCGTGGCCTATTGCCAAAACTCGTCCCACACCTCCGGTGCCTGCTGCCTTAGGACAGTTCCTCTTGTAGTGGCCCACCTCGCCACAACCGTAGCAAGCCTGCCCTACACCCGCACCGGGAACTTGAGTGATCGGCTTTGCGGGTTCCTTGCAGAAACGGGATGTGTGTCCTTTCCTGTTGCAGTTGGCGCACTGCATTTCTCGGCAAGGTCCATGGTGGTGGTAATTGCATTTGGTGCACTTTGGGAGGTTACCTATATAAGGCTTTGATGGGTAGGTATTTGTAGGGGCTGTAGCAGGTACAGTGGCAGCATTCACTGAAACCAGTTGTTTCTTTGCGGATTCTTGGGAAGACCCACCCTTCCCTTTAATCCACGCTCTCTTCCTACCATTGTTGTTGTTGTTGTTGTTGTTGTTGTTGTTGTTTCCTTTCTGTGGTGCTGGTGCAGAAGTGGTTGAGTTCTGATGACCTCCGTAGTCGATCAGAGATTGTGCCAGTTCCTTAGCACTTTCAAAGGTGTCAGGTTTAGAAGCTAACACGCTTGACCGCATTTGGGGCGTCAGTCCCCAGATGTACCTTTCTATTTTCTTGCTCTCGGGAGCAATCATATCTAGACAAAGGATTGTCAGTTCACAGAATCTGTTGGTATAAGTAGCGATGTCGGTACCAACCATTCCGAGAGTCCATAGTTCGTGTTCAAGCTTTTGAATCTCTCCCCGTGGGCAGTATTCTCTCATCATCATGGCCTTCAAGCCCTCCCAGCTTATGGAATTTGCCACGATTAGGGTAAGTACTTTAACGTGGCCATTCCACCAAGTTAAAGCTTTATCGAGAAGGGTGAAAGTTGCAAATTTGACCTTGCTGTGCTCGGGACAGGAGCAGATTTCAAAGACTGCCTCCGTCCTTTCAATCCACTGCCTCAGGGCCATCACACCACCAGTACCATAAAACATTCAGGGCTTGGCATTAGTGAAGTCCTTATAGGTGCATTCTCGAGGTGGTCCATGACTCTAGCCATGGTTGGATAGGTGTGTGCCAGATCCCGAGCCATTAGTACTCGAGTTATTGATCTGTGACATGGCAGCTGCTACCGCTACGGTGACTGCTGCTTGAAACATAACAACATCAAATTGGGGTGGTGGAGGTGGTGGTGGTACAGGTGCTTCCTCACCGTTGTTTCGCCTTGGATTCCTACGCGGAAGCATCCTTCAACTATAGGTTGAAAAGACAAGGATAAGAATTTCATAGAATAGAAAATGTATGTGTCTCATGTACTAAATCGCTATAGTTCAACAACAGATGATAGTATGAGTCTTAAAATAGAAGAATGAAAGTTATTTGTAAGACTGAAGGTATGAAACAAGTATTTGGGTTCACAAAGACCATTCAAGGTTCGAACGAAATACTTAACATAGTAGTAATAGTGCCACTTATATTAATATAAAAGTTGTTACAACGATCATGAAAATTTGTGTCACACCCCCAAACCAAGGATGGCGGAAACGTCCAGGGGTGGAGGACTTCATGTACAGTATCACAACAACGTGTATAATAGTTCTCAAAGTAAATACAACCATCATAAATATAATTGAAAAAGTTACATCAAAGTATATGTTTACATGTTTCAAAATCAATTACAATATGATGACAAAAATAAATTGTTGACGGTTTAACGTCCCATCCTCAAAGCGCTGAAGTTTTCCTGTTTCACTGATTTCCTAAGAATACAAGTAGTTTTGAAAAGTGTCAACAATTAAGTTGGTGAGTTCATAAGAGTTTTGTTTGGAGTAGAAACCGTTTTCCTTTTTAAAAGCGATAGGATATGAATCCAGAAAATCCAATATTTTCTTAGTTAGGTGTAGACAAAATATTCCTATATGATGTGTTGATGAACCCTAGATTGACCCATAGATTTCCTCTATAATCATCCAGCGTATATAAGTTATAGAAGATTTAAGTCAGATAAAACGTCGAATGTAGTGGGTCTGCCCTAGGTCCACAACCCAACGAGGAACAGGAGATGAGGCGGGCACCACCAATTCTAAGCCAATCCAGACTAAATTCTTGTATGACTCAAGCATATACGCTCAATGATTATAGTTGAAGTCTAACAATGCTAACCTTTAATGTGAATATAACCTATACATACCATAGTTCACCGGGGAGAAATAGAGATTAGTGAACCTGAACTATGCATATGATAGCTTATCAAAAGTGATGGTGAATATAACCTATACATATCAAAAGTGATGGTGAATGTGAATATAACCTATACATATCATAGTTCACCGGGGAGTAATAGAGATTAGTGAACCTGAACTATGCATATGAATAGCTTATCGAAAGTGATGCGATGGTGAATATAACCTATACATATCAAAAGTGATGGTGAATGTGAATATAACCTATACATATCATAGTTCACCGGGGAGTAATAGAGATTAGTGAACCTGAACTATGCATATGAATAGCTTATCGAAAGTGATGGTGAATTCCTTTCTTGTAATTAAGTTCCTAGGGTAGATGAAACATAAACTATACCTATTATAGTTTATTACTTTGTTTGTAATATGAATTTACCATAACTATACCGATTATAACTAACGCGTTCGTTTGTGGGGGTATAATGGCTTAACTATACTTATTATAGATTATCTTAATCGTCCATAGCGGCAATAACTCTTTTGTAAGTGTAAGACCTTTAATATTGTGTTTGTTATATAACTAACCCTAAACTATACCTATTATAGTTTATCGATTGATTTCGTGGGAAATAAGCATAGGCCTTACTTGTCATAATTTATCAATGTTTATATTTTAATGGATATAGCCTCGTAATATCGTATATATATATATATATATATATATATATATATATATATATATATATATATATATATATATATATATATTTGTCATACTTGTGAAGGTGTAAATCCACTTGTTTTCTGATGTATGTCTATGTAAGAATACAAAATTTGTCATATATTGCAATTACACATAATCACATAACAATGTATACCTTGCTCAACATGTTACAAGGTGAAATGAAATTTATTGTGTTTTTCTGTTAATAACATTTTCTGTAACTGTTATTGGAAAAATTGTAGAAAAATCATAAAATGTCCAAATCAGGTTCTGTAACTTCTGAGAGTTTGGAAAATGAGTCTAGTTTGTTCATAATTTTTATTATAATTTTTAATGACCTCTAACTTGGGTGAAAAAGTCCATAATCACAGACTGGTCCGGATTGATGTTTGAAATGATAGGCAGTTTTGTAAAAATCACCATAAATTGTAGAAAAATCGTATGGAGATGTGCAAGTAGTCAGTTTAAAGCTAAGAAGCGGAATTACATGCACCTAAAACAGTTTTGAAAACAAAAATATTTAAGATGTCCAAAACAGTCCGTGAATGGAGTGAAACTTTTCTGATGAAAGCTGTTAGAAAAATGTAGTTATGTTCTAAGTATTTTAACTTGTATTCCCCCCCTAAAAACTTGAGAAAACATGAAAATGTAGGGGTATGAACTCATCTTGTGTGGTTTCAGTAGGTAAGTGTTGAAGAAGAGAAGTGTTCAACCCAAGAACACTTGAAGAATCACTTGAAGATTCGAAGCTCTGACACAAATATTATGGAGTTTGTGTAAGATACCCATGATTTGGGTGGAAATAATTGAGATAATCATAAAGGAAATGGATTATGCTTACCAAATGTGGAGGAAAAACTCAAGATCAGCCCTTGAATCTCGAATTTCTAGAGAGAGAAAGTGAGAGAGAAAAGAGTTTGATCTTCTTGTGAAATGAGAGCAAATGAGAGAAAATGAGGAGAGAGGATGATTACCCAGCTCTCAAAAACGTGGGGATGGCTTGTAAAAAGGGGTAAAAGGTACAAGGTATGGTGGGGAGGAGTATGGGTTGTCATGGAGTGGGTATGGGGGTTGCTTGCGTCATAAAGTAAAACAAAGTCAACACTCCATCTCTTTGTACTTTACCCACTTGCTTTTAATATTTAAATAAAGATTTTTATGAAAATATGCTTAAATTGTGAATATTTAGGGTTTATTATGTTAAAATATGATTTTGGATGAAAACCCTGCGTTAAAATAATTAAAAACGGGCCTTAAACGTAAAACTATGCGAAAACCGGGAGAAATTGAGCTTCCAGCGAGACCTCTCGGTCCTAGGCCGAGGTTCGGTCCCTAGGCCGAGGCTCGGTCCATGCTGATGCTGAGTCGGAAACGAAGGCGCGAGCCAGAAGAAGGAGCGAAGGCGAAGGGCGAGGGTCCGGTCCGAAGCCTCGGTCCGAAGGGTCAGCAGGGAAGCTTCGGTTCGGAGTTAAGAAGCGAGAATGGCAGAACCGAACGGACTATAGTGAACAGTAATGAACAGTACCTTCGGTTCGGTTAGTGAACAGTACCTTCGGTTCGGATCAGCAGCCTTCTTCATCAAGAGGGTTCGATTCCTAAGAGGGGTTTCGGTTCCTAAGAGGGGTTTCGGTTCCTAAGGTCCGTTTTTCGCGTAGACTTCCGTTTTTGGGCTGTTTTCGCCAAATTCGAGGGTCGGGATGCCCCGAGTGATTAGAGAAAGTTGGGAGAGATTTCGAGAGAGATTTGAGAGAGATTCCTCGTTCTCAGAGAGATTTGGGAGAGATTTGACATACTTGGAGAGATTTCACATACAAAGAGATATGTGGGAAAGATTTCACATACTTAGAGAGATTTGGGAGAGATTTGACATACTTGGAGAGATTTCACATATAAAGAGATATGTGGGAGAGATTTCACATACTTAGAGAGATTTGGGAGAGATTTGACATACTTGGAGAGATTTCGCATACAAAGAGATATGTGGGAGAGATTTCACATACTTAGAGAGATTTGGGAGAGATTTGACATAAGAAGAGATAGAGTGAAAACGATTGAGAGAGGTTTCATTGGTGACCTTTTTGAGTGTTCGACTTTGCAATGCAGGGTCCGTAAGCCCCGCTACGCCTTGTTTAAGGATCTTGCATACTCCCGATGAGTATGCGACATTGTTTTATCGGTTTGGCTCGCCACGTACCACAGTTTTAGGTTAAGGAGATCTAGATGTACGCACTTTTTGATTTAGGATCTCTCGTTAGAATAGAGAGTTGTTTAGGAGTTACTTAACGTAAGCTCTAGTACTCACGGCAAAATGAGTGGACCGGTTTGACTTGTTGACTTTCGTTGACTTTGACTCGACTGAAAATTGACGGTTGTCACATCATCCCCCCGTTAGAGGGAATTTCGTCCCGAAATTTGAAATCAGGCAAGGAGTTTGAAAATGACTAAGGTCGGCTCTACATTATTTTGATTCTGACTAAGAGATGAGTTATTATACATGAAAACTTAGCTTATACACATTATGATATAACCAATACTGGGCGGATAGTAAAATGTGTGATTCTATTTCAGTTTCACATCCCAACGAGGAAAAGAAACTAAGTCAGAATCCTCACATTCTATTATCTACCAAGTATTCGTTATATATAATTGGGGAATGTATAAGTGAGGAAATCATAACAAATAACTTAGTAATCCTTCTTAATGAATTAGAGTTCCTAGTCAGGGCTAACATTGAACCTAGATGTACTTCGACCGCTCGCCTATAGAGTGGAAGCATGTTCTCGGAAGTTTGACCTACATCCCTATGATGCAGTCCCATTGCGGAGTCGAAGCAAATTCATAGAATGGTCTTATGACGATCTTGGAATTTCCTATTGTTTATGCTCTTAGTTTAATTTTTGGCATTACTACTATGGATGCTTTAATCGATGCTAGAGTTAATCAAATAAAGAAATTTGGAATTTAAACGTCGGTGTTAGAAACACGTACTAATATTTGCAGGCAGTTCCGGGGTGGTCTCTCCTTCGGTGATCGCAAGCACCCTTCCACCACCACTGGCATCTCTTGCTCTTGGGCAGTTCCTTTTAAAGTGGCTTGTTTCTCCACATTTGTAGCAGGCTGGGCTTACTCCAGAGCCGGGGAACTGGTTGATGGGTCGTACCGGTGCCTTACAGAAACGGGTAGTGTGCCCTTTTCTATTGCAGTTCATGCAATGCAATTCTCTACAAGCCCCAGTGTGATGGAAGCTACACTTGTTACATTTCGGAAGGGTTCCAGGGTATTGCTTTATGGGAGTTGGCGTGGTGAGGGTTGTGGCAGCATGAATCGCAACAATTGGCGTGGTTGTCGGAGTGTCACGGCTGGCACGATGGTCGGTGAGTTGTTGTGCCAACTCCTTGGCGCTGTCGAAGGTAGTTGGTCTTGAGGCCAATACACTATCATGGATCTGGGATGATAGCCCCCAAAGGTATCGTTCTATCTTTTTCTCCTCTGGGGTGACCATTGCAGGACAGAGGAGTGCTAGGTCATTGAATCGGGCGGTATAAGCTTCGAGATCCATCCCCGACATTTTGAGGTTCCAAAGTTCCTCTTCCAGTTTTTGCACTTCGCCTCTTGGGCAATATTCCTTCAGCATTAAAGCTTTTAGATCCTCCCAGCTTATAGAGTTAGCCACTGCAGGAGTAAGTGACTTAACTCGGCTATTCCACCAAGTAAGAGCTTTTCTTGTAAAAGTGAATGCCGCATACTTGACTTTGCTCGCTTCGGGACAAGCGCAGATTTCGAAGACTGCTTCGGTCCTTTCAAACCATTGCATCAGCGCGATGACGCCCCCGCTTCCGTCGAAAGGATCGGGTTTGCCATTTGTGAAGTCTTTGTAAGAACACTCCTTAGTGCGTCCTGTGCTGTCCCCCTGATTCGAGTTAGTATTCCCGGATCCGAAGCCGCCGGAACCATTTATACCCATTTGCGACATTACTGCCGCCACTGCTGCTGTTACGGCCGCTTGAAACATTATGGGATCAAACTGCGGAGGGGGCGGTGCTATGCTCCCGGAGGGTCTGGACTTTTTCTTTGGCGGCATAGTCCTGTCATAAGTTGGTAGAGACGTACAAACGATAAGTTTTTAATAATAGTGACAAGTCAGAAGTTATCGAGCCAGACTTGTCTATATCATGTTCTGTCTTAAAAGTATTTTGTATGTAATTCGCAACAAAGTCCTTATGAATGAATTTTAGTGGTAGTGACTCAAATGCAACTAGTGATTTGTTTCGCCTGATCCCTTTCTAAAATTACTTGGTATATATTAAGAATTTCTTGGAGTTACCATATGTAAATTGTTTGTAGTATAGGGTTCGAGGAAAATAGGTCTACATCTTATTAACGTAAGGAAAATTTTGGGCAATGCTACGGTTCCCTTGAATAGTGTAGTTTCCGGATTCTGAAGGATTCGAATGTCTCCATTTAACAATCTAGGTTGGTCGTGTTCTTCGTTCCAGGTTTCCAAGCATTCTACCCAAGGAGGCGTTGGGCCTTGAACAACCGGACGAGGGTTAGGATTCGGAACAAGGGCCATCAGGGTAGGTTCTCCACTTCAGGGTCGGGGTCAGGACCATTAGCAAAGCCTTCAGCTTGGTGACCATCCAAAGGGATTCGGTACTCACTCTATGGCTCCTCTCCGAGCCATTCAGTATTGCCGTGGTTAGGGTAGTACGGGTCGTCGTGGAGAAGGAATCCAGCCATAATATCTTTGCGAGAAATGGGGATATAAGAAATAACTAAGTAGACGTACTAATTAGATAATTATAAGATGATCTTTACCAGGTACTTCAATATATTGTTTAGTGCATACTAGTCATATGTATTTGGGACAGGATAGACCTTCGAATAAGCGATCCTAACTCTAAATCCCCAATCCAATGAGAACAGGAAGTAAAGCAAAGACCCACAGATTCTAAGTCTATGACGTCCTGGATACATATAATTTTAATGTATCCACTAGGCAATTATTGAACTATTGATAAAAATCTATTTAGTTCTCAAATAAGTAATTATAATAACACCAAATACCCCTATGGTATTTCGTTGTGGTAGTGTTGGTAAGTTTTTAGACTTGTTGCAACACCTACGACCATTCCTGGGCATATGATAATCATTTCTGGGTGAGACATAGTTGATCAGGCTATATCACTCCCAGTCCTGACTATACATCCCCAAGCCTACTCGTATTGTTCAACAATTACTACTTTTGTCCCATCCCACCGTGATACTGACCCTAGTGTGTGTGCACATGCTCCTACTTTTACCGAGGAATTATTTGTTTCTAACAGTATAGTTGTTTTGAAAACTTTAAATCAGAGACTTTCGGTCCCAATGTATTTATAGTTTGTATATCTTATGTGGTTCGATATACTGAGTTCACTATAAACAATGCTCTGATACCAATCTGTCACACCCCCAAACCAAGGATGGCGGAAACGTCCAGGGGTGGAGGACTTCATGTACAGTATCACAACAATGTGTATAATAGTGCTCAAAGTAAATACAACCATCATAAATATAATTGAAAAAGTTACATCAAAGTATATGTTTACATGTTTCAAAATCAATTACAATATGATGACAAAAATAAATTGTTGACGGTTTAACGTCCCATCCTCAAAGCGCTGAAGTTTTCCTGTTTCACTGATTTCCTGAGAATACAAGTAGTTTTGAAAAGTGTCAACAATTAAGTTGGTGAGTTCATAAGAGTTTTGTTTGGAGTAGAAATCGTTTTCCTTTTTAAAAGCGATAGGATATGAATCCAGAAAATCCAATATTTTCTTAGTTAGGTGTAGACAAAACGTCGAATGTAGTGGGTCTGCCCTAGGTCCACAACCCAACGAGGAACAGGAGATGAGGCGGGCACCACCAATTCTAAGCCAATCCAGACTAAATTCTTGTATGACTCAAGCATATACGCTCAATGATTATAGTTGAAGTCTAACAATGCTAACCTTTAATGTGAATATAACCTATACATACCATAGTTCACCGGGGAGTAATAGAGATTAGTGAACCTGAACTATGCATATGATAGCTTATCAAAAGTGATGGTGAATATAACCTATACATATCAAAAGTGATGGTGAATGTGAATATAACCTATACATATCATAGTTCACCGGGGAGTAATAGAGATTAGTGAACCTGAACTATGCATATGAATAGCTTATCGAAAGTGATGCGATGGTGAATATAACCTATACATATCAAAAGTGATGGTGAATGTGAATATAACCTATACATATCATAGTTCACCGGGGAGTAATAGAGATTAGTGAACCTGAACTATGCATATGAATAGCTTATCGAAAGTGATGGTGAATTCCTTTCTTGTAATTAAGTTCCTAGGGTAGATGAAACATAAACTATACCTATTATAGTTTATTACTTTGTTTGTAATATGTATTTACCATAACTATACCGATTATAACTAACGCGTTCGTTTGTGGGGGTATAATGGCTTAACTATACTTATTATAGATTATCTTAATCGTCCATAGCGGCAATAACTCTTTTGTAAGTGTAAGACCTTTAATATTGTGTTTGTTATATAACTAACCCTAAACTATACCTATTATAGTTTATCGATTGATTTCGTGGGAAATAAGCATAGGCCTTACTTGTCATAATTTATCAATGTTTATATTTTAATGGATATAGCCTCGTAATATCGTATATATATATATATATATATATATATATATATATATATATATATATATATATATATTTGTCATACTTGTGAAGGTGTAAATCCACTTGTTTTCTGATGTATGTCTATGTAAGAATACAAAATTTGTCATATATTGCAATTACACATAATCACATAACAATGTATACCTTGCTCAACATGTTACAAGGTGAAATGAAATTTATTGTGTTTTTCTGTTAATAACATTTTCTGTAACTGTTATTGGAAAAATTGTAGAAAAATCATAAAATGTCCAAATCAGGTTCTGTAACTTCTGAGAGTTTGGAAAATGAGTCTAGTTTGTTCATAATTTTTATTATAATTTTTAATGACCTCTAACTTGGGTGAAAAAAGTCCATAATCACAGACTGGTCCGGATTGATGTTTGAAATGATAGGCAGTTTTGTAAAAATCACCATAAATTGTAGAGAAATCGTATGGAGATGTGCAAGTAGTCAGTTTAAAGCTAAGAAGCGGAATTACATGCACCTAAAACAGTTTTGAAAACAAAAATATTTAAGATGTCCAAAACAGTCTGTGAATGGAGTGAAACTTTTCTGATGAAAGCTGTTAGAAAAATGTAGTTATGTTCTAAGTATTTTAACTTGTATTCCCCCCCCCCCCCCTAAAAACTTGAGAAAACATGAAAATGTAGGGGTATGAACTCACCTTGTGTGGTTTCAGTAGGTAAGTGTTGAAGAAGAGAAGTGTTCAACCCAAGAACACTTGAAGAATCACTTGAAGATTCGAAGCTCTGACACAAATATTATGGAGTTTGTGTAAGATACCCATGATTTGGGTGGAAATAATTGAGATAATCATAAAGGAAATGGATTATGCTTACCAAATGTGAAGGAAAAACTCAAGATCAGCCCTTGAATCTCGAATTTCTAGAGAGAGAAAGTGAGAGAGAAAAGAGTTTGATCTTCTTGTGAAATGAGAGCAAATGAGAGAAAATGAGGAGAGAGGATGATTACCCAGCTCTCAAAAACGTGGGGATGGCTTGTAAAAAGGGGTAAAAGGTACAAGGTATGGTGGGGAGGAGTATGGGTTGTCATGGAGTGGGTATGGGGGTTGCTTGCGTCATAAAGTAAAGCAAAGTCAACACTCCATCTCTTTGTACTTTACCCACTTGCTTTTAATATTTAAATAAAGATTTTTATGAAAATATGATTAAATTGTGAATATTTAGGGTTTATTATGTTAAAATATGATTTTGGATGAAAACCCCGCGTTAAAATAATTAAAAACGGGCCTTAAACGTAAAACTATGCGAAAACCGGGAGAAATTGAGCTTCCAGCGAGACCTCTCGGTCCTAGGCCGAGGTTCGGTCCCTAGGCCGAGGCTCGGTCCATGCTGATGCTGAGTCGGAAACGAAGGCGCGAGCCAGAAGAAGGAGCGAAGGCGAAGGGCGAGGGTCCGGTCCGAAGCCTCGGTCCGAAGGCTCGGTCCGAAGGGTCAGCAGGGAAGCTTCGGTTCGGAGTTAAGAAGCGAGAATGGCAGAACCGAACGGACTGTAGTGAACAGTAATGAACAGTACCTTCGGTTCGGTTAGTGCGAGGGTCGGGATGCCCCGAGTGATTAGAGAAAGTTGGGAGAGATTTCGAGAGAGATTTGAGAGAGATTCCTCGTTCTCAGAGAGATTTGGGAGAGATTTGACATACTTGGAGAGATTTCACATACAAAGAGATATGTGGGAGAGATTTCACATACTTAGAGAGATTTGGGAGAGATTTGACATACATGGAGAGATTTCACATACAAAGAGATATGTGGGAGAGATTTCACATACTTTGAGAGATTTGGGAGAGATTTGACATACTTGGAGAGATTTCGCATACAAAGAGATATGTGGGAGAGATTTCACATACTTAGAGAGATTTGGGAGAGATTTGACATAAGAAGAGATAGAGTGAAAACGATTGAGAGAGGTTTCATTGGTGACCTTTTTGAGTGTTCGGCTTTGCAATGCAGGGTCCGTAAGCCCCGTTGCAATCATTTGTGCTTGAAATGTTTCGGTTTGGAGTTGAGCATTGTCTTGCATCTTGTCCAGTCTACGGATGTCAGAAGTGTGAACCTGCACTTCCACATTGATATCTCGGAGTCGGCTAGCTTGAACTCCAGATTGATAGGACTGATTGGCTAACTTACCCACCATTACCGGGAGTGCTCGATCAGCCGAACCTCCGCCGCGGACATCATAGAAGTCCCGGCACATGCCGTAGGGAGGGCGTATGGTTTGTTGTTGGCTCCAATGGTGGAGGTCACTTCCCCAGACGGGAGTCGGTCCTTGAAAGTTCCTTACGAAGACGGGAGATTGAATGGGTGGTGGATCGATAACTTCCGGCTCTGAGTCGGTACCGGGGTCATCACCCACTTCTATGGGTTCCTCGTCCTCTTCGGGATCATCTTCGATCCATCCTCCGTTGCCTTGGTTGGGAAAGTAGGGGTCGCCAGGGTGGTGAAATCCAGCCATTTGACTGTACGAGAAATAGGGTTATAAGAATTGAATAAAGTCGGAACATGCAAAACATGTAAGTTAAACTAGTTTAGATCGCAAATACTCCTATAGTATTTTAATTCTTGTGTTTGATTCTTGTAATGGTTTGGTAAGTTTTGACTTGTTGCTTACTACGATCATTCCTCGATATACGTTGGTCCAATCTCGGGCAAATATAGTTAATCACACTATATTTGTCCAAAATCTGATTATATATATCGAGTCTCAATCGTAGTGTCAACTTGTCTAAATACTTGTATAGTTGTATAACATGAAAATAGTTTGTGGTATGCATGTAATTGTACCTAAATGAACTATCAATTTAAGTTGAACGCAAAGCTGCTTAAGTGTAAAAAGGAAATTTGTTTTGTCAGAGAGTATTAGTCCCTTAAGCATTTATAGTTTGTATATCTTATGTGGTTCAATATACTTAGTTCACTATAAACATTGCTCTGATACCAATCTGTCACACCCCCAAACCTGAACGGCGGAAACGTTCGGCGGCGGATGACTTCATGTGGTAACGTAACAAATGAATACATAGTAAAGAAAGCAATATAACCATCATATATATAATTGAAAGTTTACATTTGTCAAGAGTTACATGTTCAAAACTCAATTACAATATGATGTCAAAAATACGAGATTAAACTGGCGCCGCAGCATCCCTTCATCAAAAGCGTAATGAATACCTGAAATTACTGATTTCCTGGGACATACAAGTAATTTTGAAAGAGTAGATCAGCATTTAAGCTGGTGAATTTCATAAGTATTTAAGTGACAATGTTTGAATGAAATGAAATGTTTTATCTTTGTTTGTTTGTGTTTAGAAAATCCTATATTTTCTACTAGTATAAAAGTAGCCTTCACACAAGACCAATGTTTGTTTCCAAAATGTATGTACATGTAAAATAACCAATGAGTTTGAAAACTTTGTAAATCAATGCATTTTTAATACCCCTTGTGAGTTTTATAACCATACTATTGACTCGGAATGCCTATACACAACGTTCTTCAGGCGTTGGAATGTTATGACGTTTGTCACCCCAAACGGTGGACTGCAGCTAACAGTCAGGGCACGGGTTGTCAAGCCCGTATAGATCTATACAAAAACACCACGCTCCCTCTCCAAGGGATTCTGGTATATAATACAAGACTTGAAATGTGTACTCGAACGTACATGAAGTTAGTGTCTCACAAAACCGTGGTATAAAAACAGATCTACTTGTTAAAATGTTACGTTTGTTCTTGTATACGAAAGTAAACTTCTTGAAATTCATGTTTCTAGTACATAAGAGTTAGAAATTTGTTCGTAAAACTATACCTATTATAGTTTTCTAAAAGTGTGTCTTGTTTGTTTAGAAATACTTAGAAAAAGAATCACTTGTTTGTGAAAGCATAGATTTTTGGTGTAGAGTCTAAGATAGACAAGAATAATCTAAGAAAAGTTTAGTTTATACATGCATCACAA
This sequence comes from Lactuca serriola, assembly GCF_051521515.1. Classification (NCBI taxonomy): domain Eukaryota; kingdom Viridiplantae; phylum Streptophyta; class Magnoliopsida; order Asterales; family Asteraceae; genus Lactuca; species Lactuca serriola. Next base: position 220,475,312 of record NC_136410.1, on the reverse strand, counting down.
CAAATTTATATTTCAAAAGACAGAATGCTATTTTAACATATGTTATATATATATATATATATATATATATATATATATATATATATATATATATATATATATATAAAAGTTCCTTAAAGGTTTATAAATCGCATGTGATTTGAATCTATAACAGCATTTAAATGAGTTTCTTTATGTAACACACGATATTACTCGTGTGTTTTACTTGTAATCCCCCCCCCCCCCCCTTGAAAGCATATAAAAGCATTTAGAATATTAAAAAGGTTGATTAAGGGGTATGAAACTCACTTGAAAGTTTTGGAGATAGCGAGGTGGAAAACCGGGCAGAGTTTCGTCTCGGGAAACGGATTTTCCTCGGGATTCTCAGGAATCTCGGGAGTAAAATCGACCCTCGGGACTTGAGCCAAAAAGACCAGAGCTTCGGGTTTGAACGGACACGGAAAACGAGGCAAGATTGTGAGAGAGAGGAGAGAAATGAGCCCTTTTCTCGGAAGCCCTCGCATCCTATTTATAGGAAGGCTGGTCTGCCTCGGTACGTGGGGCGTACGCTCGTACGCAGCGCGTACGCGTACGTCATGCATGACCGAAGCCTTGACTGCCTCAGCTTCGGATGGGACGGGTTCCTGGATATGCGGGTCGGATGGGACGGCGGGTCGGACGGGACAGCGGGTCGGACGGGTCGAACGGGTCGGATTCCTCGGATATGGCGACGTGGACGATCAGAGGCCAAGTCCTTCGAGTACGCTGGGCGTACAGGGGTACGCAGCGCATACCCGGATGAGGACGCTGACTCCTCTTCGGATAAGGTCTGAATTTTGAATTAAATAAATATACAATTTATTTAATAAACTTCAAAAATTCATATCTTCTTCATACGAACTCCGTTTTCGATGGTCTTTATATCCACGCGTAGGTGATACTACGCTCTACAACTTTCGTTTAGTCTCCGTCGGCAAATTCCGAAATTATTTTTTTATTATTTATTATAAACTCATCGTGTTTAAGGAATTTCTTTGAAAATTCATAACTTCTTTATCTGATGTCGGTTTTTGCCAGACTTTTTACCGCTGGAATACCATTGTCGAGACCTTCGATTCTCGTTTAGGTCATTCCGGCCAAAAGTCGCTCGATCTCCGATTCGAGTTTTTAGCTGTCTGTTGCTAAGCCGAACTTGGGAAAATCATAACTTCGCTATATGAAGTCGGATTTGGGCGTTCTTTTTACGTACGATCATGGTTCAAAGACATTTAAACATAGAAGGAAATAAAATAGACCTATTTGCACATTTTATTATGAAAGTAAATTTTTATTACTCAAAAGTGGTTACAATACTTGACCCATTTTGGTCATTACAAAGAGTTGAAATATCGGGTTGTCACACCATGTATGTGTACAGATCAAGCCGACGCCTTCCCACGGTCATCACTAGTACCTGAAACAAATAACACCAACACTGTAAGCACAAAGCTTAGTGAGTTCCCCAAAATACCACACATAACACATGTTAGCCACTCGAGGCTATAACTCTGTGGGTCTGTGGACCCTACTCTGTGAACCCTCTGGTTCTAACTCTGGGAACCTTCCGGTTCCAACTCTATAAACATGCACAACATAAATCACATAGAAATAATGCAGTACAACACATAACATACATATAGCATACAAATACTCTGTCACATAACTCTGGTTACCTACTCAAGGTAAAGTATAGTGAGAAGACTCTCCTCGCGTATCTCGATAACTCACAAATCCCGAAAATCACTCGCGCTCGATCCTCCGAGCTATAATCCTCCTATAACACCATATATCTCTAATTAACACTTTCACAACTAAGGTTGACTACCCCTATCAAGTCAACACTGGTCAACTCTGGTCAACGGTCAACGGTCAACTTTGACCGAACTCGGCGAGTGCACTAGAGCGAATCGGCGAGTCTATACATGTTCACTGACTCCCTAGGATCCTCTCTTGACATGTCGAGTACTTCCCTGACTCGACGAGTTCCACCTGGCATGAATCGTGGGGCCACCACGACTCAACTCGCCGAGTCTCAAGAACAACTCGGCGAGTTCCAGTTTGACTCAGTCCACCTGTCAACCCACTCTGGCTCTCCCTGACTCACTAAGTCAATCCTTTAACTCGGCAAGAGCACTCGCTGAGTGGTTCTGGGAAATCTTCATGCTACTCGCTGAATCTGTTCTTCAGACTCGGCGAGTCCATGCCATGCATCAACTCAAACTCGCTCCTGAGGTCAGATTCGTCCCAATGACTCAGATCCAGTCCTTCCAAGTTCATTCATCACGTAAAGTCACTATCTTGGCTACCATGTGACGCCTACAAGGCTTCTTTTGGTGAAATGACATCTAAAATGGTAACCTAAGTCCACAACTCAAAAGGAAAGGCATAAAGCAGAGCATTTGGGACTCTCTGGACCTACTAAGGTCCAGATCTAGGTACCAATTCCCCATGGGACCTCTCACACTCCAATTACAAGGTAAACAAGGCATGAAGAAACCCTAGATTTGACTATATCAATAAAAACACGAGAATAAGCTCTGAATATTACCTCAAATAGCTTCCTCTGCCGAAATGAAAGTAGATCCAAGCTCCCCAACTCTCCTAGCTTGGCCTTCCTCTTCCCTTCTTCCTAACAAACACAAGGATGGTGAACAATGGCCTCTTTTCTCACTCACAAGGACTCTCAGATGCTCTGGTGCTCTCAAGGTCGAAGGTAGCCGCAATGAAGGGCTATAAGGTCCTATAAATAGGGCTCAGAGCCGGGAAATTAGGGTTTCATTAAACAGTGCGGACTCGCCGAGTCCGGACGCGAACCCGTGTCCCAATTCGCGATCATACTCGGCGAGTCTAGGCTCCAACTCGCCGAGTCTCCGCACAAATTACCAAAAATAAATAAATGAATAATACCTGGGAATCCGGGCTGTTACATGTAGCAAGAGCCACGAGGGGTCGTACAGGGCTGGAGTATGCTACAAGTGCGGGAAGGAGGGGCATATCGCGAGGGATTGCCTCAAGGGATTTTTGGTTTGCTTTCATTGCAACCAGACCGGCCATCGGAAGGTCGAGTGCCCTCAGCTACTTCAGGGGTTAGCGCAGGAATCTGCGCCTGCTGCTAGGGCTACCGAGGTTCGGCCGGTGAAGGCCGAGGCCCCGAAGGCTCGTAGGAGAGCATTTCTGTTGACTGCAGAGGAGGTCCGTGCGGCGCCCGATGTTGTGGCTGGTATGTATTCTATATTCATATTTTATTTGAGTTGAGTTATTATGCTTATATAATGATGTGCGTAGGTACTTTTCTTGTGAGTTATGTGCCTGCTTTGGTATTATTTGACTCGGGTGCGAGTCAGTCGTTTGTTTCCGTAGCATTTAGTCGGCACATTAGTATCCATCGAGATGCGTTGGATCGACCTATGCGAGTTTCCATAGGTGATGAGTGAGTAGTGTATGCTTCAGATGTGATTCGAGGATGTGTCCTTGAGATCTTCGGTGTGGATTTTCCGATAGATCTGGTTCCGATTGCGATGGGGGACGTGTGTGTTATAATGGGTATGGATTGGTTGACCCGATATGGAGCTGTGATAGACTGCAAGCGTCAATTGTTGACGATTCGAGACCCTAGTGGGGGAGTTCTTATGGTGTACGGCGAGGGTACACGTATGAGATCAACATTTTTTTCGGCCGCCAGAGTGAGACAGAGAGACCGAAATCTGTTGAGGAGGTCCCAATAGTGCGTGAGTTTCCGGATGTGTTTCCAGAGGATTTGTCGGGTGTGCCTCCAGAGAGGCAAGTAGAGTTCGGTATTGAATTGGTTCTGGGAGCTGTGCCTATTGCCAAGGCGCCTTATCGCCTTGCGCCTCCGGAGATGCAGGAGTTATCCTCGCAGTTCGCCATGGGGGGCGCCTATCCTTTTTGTCAAGAAGAAGGATGGTTCACACCGGATGTGCATTGATTATCGGGAGTTGAACAAGCTAACGGTCAAGAACCATTACCCGTTGTCGAGGATCGACGATTTGTTCGATCAATTTTAGGGAGCATCTTGGTTCTCCAAGATCGATTTGAGGTCTGGGTATCATCAGGTGAGGGTGCATGATGAGGACGTCCAGAAGATAGCATTCCGGACTCGTTATGGGCATTACGAGTTCGTGGTGATGCCTTCTGGACTCACCAACGCACCGGCTGTGTTCATGGATCTCATGAACAGAGTGTGCAGACCGATGTTGGATCGCTCAGTGATCTTCATCGACGACATATTGGTGTATTCGAGATCTAGAGAGCTGCATGAGGAGCATTTGAGGGAGATCCTCGGAGTTCTGAGATAGGAGAGGCTTTATGCCAAGTTCCCTAAATGTGAGTTCTGGTTACGAGAGGTTCAGTTTTTGGGGCATCTCGTTAACCAGAATGGGATATTGGTCGATCCGGCCAAGATTGAGGCGGTCATGAGGTCGGAGGTGCCGAGATCACCCACCGAGATCAGGAGCTTTCTGGGTTTGGCCGGCTATTATCAGAGATTTATTAAGAATTTCCCCAAGATCGTCGTGCCATTCACCAAGTTGACCAAGATGGGTGTTGCGTTTTCTTGGGGTCCGGAGCAGTAGACCTCGTTTGAGACACTTTGCCAGAAATTATGCGAAGCCCTAATATTAGCCCTTCCGGAAGGGATGGAGGATTTTGTGGTATATTGTGATGCATCGATATCCGGATTGGGAGCGGTGCTTATGCAGAGGGGGCATGTGATAGCATATGTATCGAGGCAGCTTAATCCTCATGAGTCGAGGTATCCCACTCATGATTTGGAATTGGGAGAGGTAGTGTTCGCCCTCAAGATCTGGCGACATTATCTGTATGGGGTTCGGTGTACGATATACATGGACCACAAGAGCTTGAAGTATTTGATGGATCAGCCCAACTTGAATATGTGCCAGAGGAGGTGGTTGGATGTGGTCAAGGATTATAATTATGAGATCCTGTACTACCCGGGCAAGGCTAATGTTGTAGTCGATGCACTGAGCTGTAGGGCGGAGGGTGCCCCGATGCGAGATGTTTGTTTGAGATTGACAGTGATGACCTCGGTGTTGGACGCTATTCGTGGGGCCCAGGCTGAGGCTGTGAGGCCTGAAAGCTAGAAGAGAGAGCAAGTCGTCGGGCTAGTATCGAAATTCGTTACCGATAGCCGGGGGCTTATGACATTTCAGGGTCGGATATGGGTACCGTCTGTGGGCGAAACACGTACCATTTTGATGGAAGATGCTCATCGATCAAAGTTCTCGACCCATCTCGAGGCCACTAAGATGTATTTGGACTTAAAAAGGGAATATTGGTGGCCCTGTATGAAGAGGGATGTCGCATTGTTTGTAGAGAGATGCTTGACCTGACGCAGGGTTAAGGCCGAGCACTAGCATCCACATGGTAAGCTGCAACCGTTAGAGAGTCCCGAGTGGAAATGGGAACAGATTACCATGCATTTAATCACCAAATTGCCAAGGACTGTGAGGGGGTGTCGATGCAATTTGGGTGATTGTGGACAGGTTGACGAAGAGTGCTCACTTCCTGGCCATCAGTGAGAGCTCTTCCGCGGAGAGGTTGGCGGAGATGTACGTGAGAGAGGTGGTATCGCGGCATGGAGTGCTGATATCGATTGTCTCGGATCGAGAAGTACGTTTCACTTCCAGATTCTGGAAGAAGTTTCATGAGGAATTGGGTACGATACTGCATTTTAGTACCGCATACCACCCACAGACTGACGGGCAGAGTGAGCGGAGGATCTAGACGCTCGAGGACATGCTCCGAGCATGTGTTTTGGATTTTGGCAGGAGTTGGGACACATATTTTCCCTTGGCAGAGTTTTCTTAGAACAACAGTCCTCATTCCAGCATTGGCATGCCGCCCTTTGAGCTGTTGTGGGAGGAGGTGTCGAACCCCCATTTGCTGGGGAGAAGTAGGGTAGCATGTGATGGGTAGTACCGAGATTGTGCTTCAGACGACATAATAGATTCAGAAGGTCAGACAGAGGTTGTTGACCGCTCAGAGTCGTCAGAAGAGTTATGTGGACAGACGCCGGTCCGAGCTCGAGTTTCAGGTCGGCGACTTCGTGCTCCTGAAGGTCTCTCCTTGGAAAGGAATGATACGATTCAGGAAGAGGGGCAAGTTGTGGCCCCAATATATTGGTCCTTTCAAAGTGATCGCGACGGTAGGCAGGGTAGCCTATCATTTGGAGTTACCAGCAGAGTTGGGCAGATTTATGACAGTTTCCACGTGTCGTAGTTGCGAAAGTGTATAGCCGACGGGTCGGCAGTGGCGCCATTAGAAGATATACAGGTGGATGCGAGTCTGAATTATGTTGAGAGACCGGTAGCGATTAGGGATCGAAAGATCATGGTTTTGAGAAACAAGGAGGTGCCTCTAGTGCAAGTCCAGTGACAGCATCGGAAAAGGTCAGAGTTGACCTGGGAGCCGGAGCGTGAGATGCGGGAGCAGCATCCCGAGTTGTTTGCAGAGTGAGACTTCGAGGGCGATGTCTAATTCTAATAGGGGAGAATTGTAACATCCGGATTCCCAGGTATAATATTTTATTCTTGTATTTTTGGAAGTTGTGAGGAGACTCGGCGAGTTAGTGTTTAAACTCGCCGAGTATGATCGCGGATTCATATCCGGGTTCACAGTCAGACTCGGCGAGTCCACACTGTTTAATGAAACCCTAATTTCCTGGGTTTGGGACCTATTTCAAGGCCCTTAAGGCCGTTATTTGCGGCTACCAAACCCCAGAGAGAAACCCTAAGAGATCTAGAGCGTTTGTGAGGGAGGAGAGGCCATTCTTGATCCTTTTGTTGGTGGATTTGCAAGAAGGAAGTGACCAAGGCAAGAGGAGGCTGAAGGAGGTGCGATTTTGGTGACTTCTAAGTTCATAGAGCTCATATTGAGGTATTTGTTCGGACCTTCTTCAGTTTTGGTGTTGAATCTTAGTGTTAGGGTTTTCTAATCCCTTTAGAGGATGGATAAATGGAGCATTTGGTCCCTTGTCGAGTCTATGCCTTGGATCTGGACCCAAAGAGGTCCAGAGACCTTAACCCTTGGAGCTTTATGAGTCGTTTTGGGAGCCACGAGCTTAGGATGTCATTTTTGGGGCTAAATCACCATGTTAGACCATTTAGATGTTATATGAGTGTCAAGGTCTGAACTTTACGTGATTATCATGCTTGGGAAGGCCAGATCTATGAATTTAAGGAACAGATCTAACCTCAGGAGGACTATGGAGTTTGTGCATGGCGTGAACTCGCCGAGTCCGAAGATCAGACTCGGCGAGTAGGATGAGGGTTTCCCGTAAATCACTCAGTGAGTAGACTTGCCGAGTTGGGGAATTAACTCGATGAGTTAGGGAGAGTTAGGGGGACTGGAGTTCAAGGCGGAACTCACCAAGTTATACTTGAGACTTGGCGAGTTGAGTCGGGGTGGCCCCACGATTCATGCCAGGTGTGTCTCGTCAAGTAAGCGGAAGGACTCGACGTGCCAAGAGAGGGACTAAGAGAGTCAGTGGACACGTGTAGACTTGCCGAGTCGCCCAAGTGCACTCGACGAGTCGGGTCAAAGTTTGACCGTTGACTTTTATTGACTTTTAGGGTTTGGTCAACAGTGAGGCGTCTAAGCCAAGAGAGGGGTAAAATGATCTTTTACCCTTCTGAGGATGTTGAGAAAGGTTTGAGTATAGTTGTATTTATGAGAGTATCTACTTTATGTGATTAGGCGGAGGCTAGATCACATTTCTACCGAGCCAGAGACTTACCGAGACACCTGAGGTGAGTCTTCTCATTATACGTTACCTAGAGTGGTATTATGTGTTGACCAGAGGGTCTTATGTGTTATGTATGAGATTATGTCCTATGTGGTATATATATGTTGTATGATGTTATAGACCGGACCGGAGGGTCCAACGAGCTACGGGACTGGAGGGTCTCGTTGAGACACATCGACCAGAGGGTCGTATTATAGCCTCGAGTGGTGTATGTGTTGTATGCGGTATTTTGGGGAACTCACTAAGAATTTATGCTTACAGTTGTTGTGTTATGTGTTTCAGGTACTAGCGAGGGCCGTGGAAAGGCGCCAGCATGAGTCGTACACACTGGAGAGAGAGAGAGTTGATTTTATGATCTTGGGATATGTTATGTTTCAAAAACTAAGTATTGGAAATATTTGAAAATGTTTTTATATGAACTTGGTTGATGAAAAATGAAAAATTTGTTTTGGAATTTACGTTGTTACAAATATAGTGATAAAACTTAACTGGACTTTTAGTTAAACTGTTGACCACTACCTGGGTGATTCTCTTGGTGATCTAACTAGCGGGTAATGTGCTTAACAAGTATTAACCTATAATACTATAACTTATTAATCTCTATGAAAAATTAGTATTGAAAGATAGATTTCACTAAGTCTAATGAATACTGAGAGTTCTACCAAATAAGGACCATCTAGGCCAGACAATTAGGAGGGAGAACTATTTTGACATATAGCCTTTTTGATATCCAACAACCAAGCCAATGTGACCATTCTAGACACCTCTCCCATAAGTAGACCAATCAGTATTATAACTGGAATTACTGCTAAACCTTATATATACATTCATAACAATGAGTATGAATATAAATATAAGTTACACTTTAAGCATAGTAAGTGTAGCATAACTTACAAAAAGTTTTTTGCGAAGACCAGGAATTTTGTAGGCAAAACTTTGATACTGAGCACTTCTATTTGCTCGACCCTCTACCTTAGATCTTCATTAAAGGAGAATACCTCATACTCCAAAAAATACCCCAAAATTTTGGACGTTAGAGATAAATAGACATTGGTATGGGAAATGAGAGTATTTTGGATTTCTATTCACAGGTAAGAAAAGGTGAAGGTGTGTGACATCCAAAACTTTAGGGCTAAAATTGTAGATAATTTGTTCACAATGAACTTCTTTGTAATTTGACCTATTGAGCTTAAGTGCATATTTTGAGAAATATATAGTGTCATTACCACTATTATAAGATATTAGATGGTATCCTACTTCCATTTGTGGAAAATGTGAAATGAATCACAAAGCATAAACTACAAACCTAGTTAATACGTCTGAAAAGCTGAAAATTTCATAATTAGCTGTTATGAGTGAAGAAAACATTCTAGTCTCATATCACATGTCCCCTGTTTCCAAAAACATAAATAACATGCAAAATGAAGTTAGTAGGCAAAAGATACCGAGAGCGTCCAAAACGGAGTCCGTATGTATCCGTGTAGGCACTTGCACACCACGGATGAGAATTCCGAGAGCATTTATGGACTCAGACCTTAGTCTACTATTTAATTCCATAATCAAAATTTTTTTAGAAAAAATATTTGCAAAAGTCAAAAAATTGGCGTTCGGCTCAATTAGACGCGAAACTTTAAACATGATTTCTCAAAGTTCTACAACTCAAAAAATTAATCCATTTGGGTTTTTGGAATTCTTAAAATCTAATCTATCATACATTACATTCAAAAAGAATATTAGGTGTCAGAATTAAAGCACACAAACCTAGTTGAGTTTTTGGGAATTTTTTGTAAGAGAGTAACATCACCAAGGCCCCACCTTGCCTTCTTTGATGAAAGAAATTAGATTTTGGTCCTTCTCTCTCTTTCCCACCTGAGTAAGCCTCCACCACCTTACCCATTGGAATGCACTCCTTCTCCATATACAAGCATGGGTTAGATGGAGTCTTTGACTAGCTATGAAGACATGGTGGTGCATGGCTTGCATAAGACCTCATGGACAATAAGTAGAGGTTATTGCATTCACATTTTATCACCAAAAAAATAGCCACTTCTCTCAATTCCTCCCTCACCCCATGTTCTCTTTCTCTGTCCAAGAAAAATCCATACATGGTGGGTTTTAACCACCATAAACAACCGTCGCCATTATCACATCCCCCCCCCTCACTATTTTCATCGATTAACGCTACCCAAATCCCCCTTCAATCGTTTCCTTTCACGCTATCTCTCTCTCTCCCTCTCGTCACTTGTCCCCAAACAGAAATGAAACGGGCAGAAAAATTGTCAGAATCAGCGTCGCCACCCACTGCCATCGTTAAACCACCCTATTGCCGCCGTTGTTATTGTAATTTCAACAACCACCTGCTGTCACTGTGAGTTTTGATCACCACCATCATATTCCCTATTTCTTTCATTCGTAATCAAAATAGGACCATGAGACCAATTCTTTTTTGTTCCCTACATGTGAACATATGCGGAAGAACCAAGAAGACATTTCCAACTTTGATTTCATTTAAACACATTTAGTCCTTCATTTGATTTATCAACCAAATAAGCCCCTCCCTTTGGTATTAGCTTACAAAATCAGTCCCATTCAATTGATTTGTTTAGCACATCAGCCCATATAGTTTAGTTAAGTGACAAAACAGCCCCATAGTTTTTAAATAATACCAAAACTTCCCTTTATTTCAATTAGGTAACAAAAATAGTCCCGATGGTTGTTTTAAACTCAAAAAGTGTCAAGATGCGGTTTCTCATGTCAAGCTTCTCAAAATAAACCGACAATCTCACATGAAGGTGAGTATTATGGCCTATTTTTTTGGTTTTATATGCTTTGAGGGAGAATACATGTGCTTACATACATTTGGTTTGAAAAATGACATATTAACTAGTTTATAAATATTGTTTTGACAAATGACATATTATTCACAAATAAACTAGTCATACATTGATAAACATATGTTATATTTTTTTAAATGAAATAATTAGTAAAATAGCATATGTCATTTTACTACAAAACGCTATGATTTTATGTGATAAATTGTATGTCATAAATCTTACGTCATAAAATGTTTATCACCATTGTAATATTTCAAATATCAAACCTTTACCATGCATGTATACATGCTTAAACTGATAGAGTTTATACATGTATTTATGATCATTACTTTGAGACATACCTCTTTATAAAAGTGAGTAAAATACACTTTTATGTACATACCAAACATGCCCGACTTTTATAAAAATTATTCAATTCATTATGCCTACTAACTTATCCACATATAAGTTTGCGCTGAGAGCTATTCACATACCTTAGTTAAGGGATTTATAGTGACAAACTATTCATTAGCTAAGTCTAAACACTTAGCATACCCACACTACTATAACTTTTAATCCATGGAGCGAGATACATATGTATAGATCTATACGGGGTTGACATCCGCACCTGCAGTTGCTAGCTACAATCTCGACCGATCAATCAAAGCGGGTGATAAGTATCTACTATCATTAAAACGTCGTACAAAAAAGTATTGTATGAGGGTAAATTCAGTCACATAGCTCGGTTATAGGACTCATTATAAACATTAACTAGAATCTCTCTCTCTCTCTCTCACTACAAAACCATGGATTTGCTTTCCCTCAAAACAATTTAAGTATGGATTTATTGATACAAAGATACCTTTTCATTTTCAAAGACTCATCAAAAAAATAGTTTTAAATATGGTTTTACTTACAATCAAAATACTTTTTAGACTTTTTAAAAGTATTACTGTTGTTAGTAGAAAACTTGTAACTATAACGAACCTTGTGTTGACCCTCCAAACTACAAGTATTCTTATAGAATCATTAATCAAGAAAATTAGACAACGGATAGTCATGGATTTTAGGCAATCTAGTTTATTAGTATTTGTTATGTCAGCCAATATGTTTAAGGCAATTCATGAACTAAACTACTATTTGTAAGAACGATGTATTCAAACATCAAGATGGAATACAAATGTTGTTTCATTTATTGTTGTACTTGTGACATATATTCAATTTACCTGTGATTCATGAACTTAGTCACATAGCCTAACATGTTCTGCGGCCTCAGTCGGGGGTGTGACAAGCTGGTATCAGAGCTAAATTCGCTATAGAGAACTTGTATCCTCGAAAGAAGAATATAAATATAGAAACATGCTCCTAATAAAAGTATTATTATTAAGTATTCTACTTCTTGACTATTTATGGGAGAGGTAGCTGTTTTGAAGGATTGCTTGGGTTGTTGGATTTCAAAAGAACTATATGCTAAAATGATTATGCCTTGCTGTGCTTCCTGTGTAGCATTCATCCATACTTGGTAGTGTTGGAGTACAAAACAAAAACTAATAACACTGCAAACCTCACCAACAATAATATATATATATATATATATATATATATATATATATATACTCTAACCTACGATGAAAACACTTAATAAAATTCTAACATACCTTAAACTAAAACTACACAACTCAACCATTTTGTTCAAGCGCCTCGACTAAGGTTAGTATCATACATAAGCTTGTAACATATCGAAAATCAAGGGTAAAAATTTCATTTGTGTGTTAATCAAAACACCATTGTAACTTTATCCAAAAATTTAATACTATTTCAAATAAGAAAATTATCAGAGTTCAGTCCCAAAGATCTCACATTACGGAAAACACGGGTGTATGTAGTGCAATCAAGCCGGAGCCTTTCCTTTCGAAATGGAAGTACCTGAAACCATAAACCACAAACTGTAAGCACAAAGCTTAATGATTTCCCCAAATACCACATACCAGACATATCAAACAAGCCTTACATAACATACATAATCATGAGCCTTACATATCACACGTAAACATAATCAATAGGAGTGCAATGTGCCAACCATATTCTTGCCATTATGCCACGAGCCACCTCGTGGTCTTCCATGCCAGGCCGGTGTTGAGGTCGAAAGTTATTGTAAGGTGTTGAAGTCTGTCTGAGTCTGTATTATTGTTGAAGCATGTTTGGTATTTTATTATAAGGGTGGTGTTAGTGTCAAAACTATAATGTTTAGTCCCTTATATTTTTTTGTATGCTTTGTTTATTCCTATAAATATAGGATGGGTACTAGAGTTAAAGTAGTTCTTGGAGTCTTCAACTTGTACTCTCTATATTTCTCTTTGTATCTTGTTAAAGCGTAATCGAGCCCTACAGATCATATTTACATCTCATGTTCATAATTCATCATATACTCTGATCTGGTTTCATATACTAGATTAATTACAACTACATTTGGTATCGGTGCTTACAATTACCATTACAATTGGTATCAGAGCTTATAATTACCACTACAATTGGTATTAGAGCAAGATTCATTCAGTTTTGATCTGATTTTCTTAGGTTTTCAAAAGGTTTTGAGTCTCATTCTAGATTCAAAATATCCCGCTATTTTGATTCTGAAAATCATCACAAATCATCTATTTTGAATCGATTCTGCTTACAGTTTGTAAGATCGAGTATTTTGCGTTAGTTTTTTGGAATTTTTGTCAATCAAATCCCAATTTTTGAATCTTTTCACAAATTTTGTCCGTACAAAAATGGCAAACTTTAAAATGAACACCATGACTTCATACTCTCATCTTCTTGGTTCATCCATTAAAATTCCTATGTTGATTGAAGAATTCGATGATCAATGGGTTGATCGAATGGAGGACTATCTAAATGGAATCAACGAGGATCTCTAGAAATGCAATGTTGGTGAAGTTCATTATAATATTGCGACGCAGAATGTTGGAACTGCTGCTAACAATCCAGATGTTGCTCAAGAAACTGAGAAAATGCTGAAAAATGAAATGAAATGTGTGCATGAACTCTGTGGTGCTTTTCCACCAGTTGTTTACAACTATGTGCATAGTTGTAAACCTCAAAGGAGATTTGGGATACATTGAAGGAGAAGTACCAAGGCAGCAAGAAAACGAAGTAAGCTCAGTTAAGCAGTGTCTGTTAGAGTTGGGAGAGTTTAAGAAAAAAGAAGGAGAGTCCATTGAGCTATATTACGATCGTCTGAATGAATTAATCTACAAGTGCTACAAATAAGGAGTTACAAGGTCAACAATGGAGTTCAACTCCACTTAAATCATGGGATTGCAAGGAATGGTGCAATGTCAGCTTAATGATAAAAAATCAACAAAGCTTCGACTACTTTTCTCTCAATGATCTCTATAATGTGTTGAAGGCACATGAAAGTGAAGTGAATGAGATAGCTGAGGAAAAAAGAAGTAGTTTGGGAGGTCCTTTGGCACTAATGTCAAAGGTTGCTAGTAAAGAAGCTGAGAAAGAGTCTGCTGAAAATGAGGGTTCGGATCCATTTAATCCGAAGTCAATAGTAGGTGAGATGAAAGGAGTTTTTTCTAGGAAGAATGTGGTTGAAGAGAAAAATGAGGAGAAAAAGGAAGTGAAGAAATAGAAAAATATCAAGGGAGATTTTGGATTTGACTGCATTATTGAAATAGAGTGAATAACATGGCGAGTGATTGTATGATGAGGAAAAGAGATGAGAAGAAGAGCAGAGTCAAGGATGAAGCCTACTATGTGGAGAGGCTTGAGGAAGTGATATCGAAGACTAAGGCAATGTCTTTGGTTGCAAAAGGAATGGATGAGGAAGAAGGGACATATCAAATTTTGTCATCAGGATCCGATGAAGAGGAGATGCAAGACCTTACTCATGGTGCAATGTTCGCAAAGCATGAGGATGAGGATGATGAGGTGATCACTGGGAGGTGCTTCGTTTCAACAAGTTCTTATAAGTCACCTATGAATTCGTAGGTATGTTCTCTTTTACAATCCTTTAATATTCCTTCTAGTGCATATAATTCAATGTTATATGAGTTCGATAAAGCAATTACTTATGTTAATGATCTGCTTATTTCTACTAATAGTGATGCTGAAAAGTGTAAGACTTTACTGCTAGAAACTCAGAGATGTTTGGAATCCAAGAAGGCTAGGATAGAATTTTTAGATTTACAAATGACGAATATCATATGTGATAGAGACAAGTTGAGTTCTGATGTTAAGATTTTGCTTAAACAATGAAATATATATTGTAATTCAGCTAAAGTTTTGTATGGAAAATTAACTGCATTGCATCATTCATCACACATTAGCAAAGAACAACATAGGAAGCTTTTGCCCTTTTTAGCTTTCGAAAGCAAGAAAATTGATTCGAATTCATATGAATGTGAAAAGACAATTTTTGAGTTTGATAAGTTTCCAGATAATAGATATGCATACGGTGTTTTAAAAATTGATGAATGTTTAGATGCGAATGATCTTGTTGACATTGTAAATGAGACCCTGGCCAAAAACAAACAAATCAAAATTTTGAAAAGAAGTGAGAATTTGACATCTAACTCTTAAAACAATTTTGCTGATATTGAAGATGATTCTCATGATATGAGTGAAATTCAGGCGGAGGAAGTTGATTGTTCTCAGTTATCTGTCATTAATGTCACTTCTCTAGCCAAGGGTAAGGAAATATGTATTGATTTTTCGGTTAACGTTGACACTGACCAACTCTCGACTTCGAAAGTTCATGATCCTGACCATGTGATTGTCGAAGATAGTCAAATAGACAATGAAGATGATAATGATGATCTTTCGAAAGAGACAACCATACCCCGAGTTGTTGTTGATTAGGTCTACGAGGAAACTGAGAAGTTCGAAAAATTCTTGAAAGAAAAGGGTCCTCATTATCTTGAGTCAAATACGGTTCTGTATCCTAACTTCAAATGCTCAAAAGAATTTATCTTCCCAAATCAGGTGTTTGTTACCTCAGGAAATGGTGATAAAGTTAAACCTAAAATTAACAAAATTGTTGAAGAGGATAACAAGGAACCTTCAAAAGAAGGATTTTTCTCAAATCAAAGCACCATCGAAAATAATATCAACAAGAAGTCGTCCTCTTTTCAAAGAGAAAAACCACAAAGAAACAGGGTTGTTAAAACTACCAAACAAAAAGAAGAAAAACAATCAAAAGAAATAGTTTTTTTAAAGTCTAAAAAAAAGTTCAAGTTTTCAAAGAACAAATTGAAAAGATTTCAAAAGAACATGGAATTTCGGCAACTAAACCGAGAAAGAAGGTTTATTGGCAAAATATTGAGCCTCGAAAGAAACAAAATGTTTTTTCCAATAAATCGTTTGAAACAATTGAGCCAAAATCAATTCAGACAAATTCTCAAAACAAGTCTTTTGTTAAGAAAACACCCGCTCAGACTAAAAAAGATTTGTCAAAAGGTCGATCACAAAAAGATTTGTCAAAAAGTCAACCACTAGTTTCGACGACGAATTCAAAACTAAATTTTCTAAACTCAAACAAAGAGAATTTTGTAAAACATCAACAGTCAAAGAATTTTGTTCATCTTTCACAAAACAAAAGGTTTTCACAAAATAATTTTCAAAGAAATGGTTTTCAACCAAATGAACAAAGGAATTCTTCTCAATTTTCTAATCGACGAAGATTTTCAAATGGTCCACAAGTTTTTCATCAATCAAATGTTGGTTAACAAAAAAAAATTTGAAAATCGTTTTCAATCACATGTTAAACCTGGTTTTCCAAAACAATATTTTTAAAAGTTAAATGTCAATGCAAAGAGAAATGTGACGTTTAAACCCACACAACCTCTTTTTCTCAATCTATCTTCAAAGAAGCCAAGTAATGTTTCATTTTCAAAAGGAACAACCACTGTCAAACGCATCAATCACTGGTTTGAAGGAAAAGGCAAAGTTTATCAAACTGGGAAGTTTTCACAAGAAGAAATCAAGGTTGCGTATGAATGTTACTTGAATGAGTCTTCTAATGGAAGTTCATCATCCAAAGAGCCGAATCCATCTGTTCGACAGTGGAAAGTTGTTCCAAAAGCGAAAGTTGATGTGAAACAAATGGAGAAGGTTAAAGGGAAAGTCAGTGTTGATACTAAACCAACAAATGATATCATTTCAATACCCTCTTATCACAAAGTGGGCTTAATTGATAGTTTGAAATCAAATGTTCGTAATTGGGTTATAGGATCTTCGTTTCATGTTCTAATAACAAGGACCCAAACAGCCTTGGGGACCTAAATTCTTTCACTGATTGCAGGTTTTGTGTGACGAGCAATATGTTGAAAAGTGGTACATTTATAGTGGATGCTCTCGTCACATGAATGGAAAGAAGGAAAACCTTAGAGATTTTCGAAGTCTGGCAATAATAACAAGTGCAAAGTCAAAGGATATGGCAAAGTAGCGAATGGCAAGTTCACTGTTAATGTGGTAGCATATGTCGAAGGTCTTCAACATAACTTGATAAGTGTTACACAACTTGTTGTGGGCACTGGCAATCAAGTGGTTTTTAATGAAGAAAGAAGTGTGATTTCGAATATCGATACAAAAGAAGTCTTGATCAAATCCAAAAGAAAAGGCGATATGTTTACCCTTAACATCAAACCTATTGTAGGTGTTCCTATAGTTTGCTTACTCTCGAAAGCCTCATCAGAGATAAGTTGGCTATGGCATCGAAGGCTCTATCACTTGAATTTCAAGAATTTGAATAAATTGGTTATAAATGACCTTGTTTGTGGTTTGTCGGTATTAAAATTTTATAATGATACTTTATGTGCAGCTTGCGAGCAAGGGAAGCAAGATAGACAAGGTCATCCGATTGTCATTGATTCAAAGATTGCTGAACCTTTGGAACTTCTTCATATTGACCTTTGTGGTCCTTTGACTGTTAAAACTCTCAACAAGAAGAGGTACATCATGGTTATTGTTGATGATTTTTCTAGGTTTTCTTGGGTGTATTTTCTACGTTTAAAGTCAGAAACAACTCAAGCAATGATTGATTTTATCCAGCACATAAAAGTACGTTTGAAGAAAAAGGTGTGTAAGATCAAGAGTGAAAATGGATCATAGTTCAAAAACAAGGTTCTTGATTCGTTCTTAAGTGACAAAGGAATTTCGCATAGCTTTTCATCTCCATATACACCTCAACAAAATGGTGTTGTCGAAAGGAGGAACAAGTCTCGTTGTGAAGCAACAAGAACCATGCTTACATATGCGAATCTTCCTCAATATCTTTGGGCTGAAGCCGTTTCGATAGCTTGTTTTACTCAAAATCAATCTGTCATTCATCATCATTTTAATATAACTCCTTATGAAATCATTAACAATAGGAAATCAAATGTTAAATTTTTCATGTTTTTGGTTGCAGATGCTTTATTCTAAATCTCAACGATAACCTTTCAAAGTTTCAGTCAAAAGCTAATGAAGGGATATTCTAATAATTCTTTTGCATGCATGGGCTTAAATAAACAAACTAGGAAAATTTCAGAAACCTTTAATCTTACCTTTGATGATTATTATGTTATGAGAGTCAAAAAGTGCTTTGAACAAATGCCAATCATAAATGAATTAAGTGATGAAACTCAAAGTTTGAATTCTTTAGATTTTGATTATGATTTCATTTTTGGTGTTCCTGACAGGGCTATTGATGCATAAGTTAATGTTGATGATAATCAAGTGTCACACCCCAAAACCATAGAACGGCGGAAACGTTTTGGGGCGGAGGACGTCATGTACAATATCACAACAATGAATAGTAGTAAACAAACAACAACATCATCCATTGCATTAATAATATATTTTCATACAAGTGTGTTCTGTCAAGTTATATAGACACCAAAATATAAATCAAAATGAAAGATGAGTCTTGAACGAGCTCCATATTGTCTAAACCTTGCACCGGTACATGTCTACTAATGACCTGAGGATACAAGTTATTTTGAAAGAGAGTATCAGCTTTATAGCTGGTGAGATCATAAGTATTTTAGTGTTTGTATTTGTAAGAAAGTATTTGTATGTATGTGAGGTATAGGTATGTCAAAGTTTTGAACCTCCTAGAAAACCCTATGTTTCCTACTAAAAGTAGCCTTCTACCAAGGCATCTAGTATATGTGTGTGTCTCTTATAAGAGTGTGTATTTTCCTAAATCTGACTATCATTAACCAAAAATATAGTTTTTACATTACCGCGCATCGTGTGAATGTTCACGAAGTGAATGTAACGGGAAAAATTTTATAGTACTATAGTTTCATATTAAGTAACTACTGCTGTAGCGAGTAGCAAGGTGTAGGATAGTCAATCCAGTATAGATCTATACACAAAATCATACGCTCCCAATTCAGGAGATTCTGTATACAAAAACGGTCATGGTAGGTAGTGCCATGCCCCGTTTAGTGGCTCACATAACTGTATGAATGTATATTTAATGTATGTGCTAGCTGTATTGTGTGTTCTTTCTCTATCTAGCATGTATGTATTGTAATGTTCTGCGTGTACTAGTTGTATTGTGTGTTTTCTCTCTATCTAGCAAGTATTGAAATGTACTGTGTGTACTAGCTGTATTGTGTGTTCTCTCTATCTAGAAAGTATTGAAATTTACTGTGTGTACTAGTTGTATTGTGTGTTCTCTCTATCTAGCAAGTATTGAAATGTACTGTGTGTTCTAGCTGTATTGTGTGTTCTCTCTATCTAGCAAGTATTGACTCATGAATGAACTGACTCATTGTATGATTCTTTGTTCTAGTAATAGTATTAGCAACTTCCTAAACTACGCCTATCGTAGTTTACTAGTAATATGACCTGTACGTATGAACATGAACGTATACCCTTGCTACCCAAGGGTAATGAATTGACTGATAGAACTTTTATGTCTATATACGTATATGTAATATATAGCTAATATTTAGACGACCTTCGGACGGATAACCGATGCCCTAAAGCCACATCCCAACGAGGAAAAGGAGATAAAGCGAGCTAGCCTTCCTAAGTCCCTTAAACATTACTTATATGACTATACATGCATAGGCATGCATTTGATAATATAAAAGTATAAAAGAAATTTTGTAAAACCATTGAAAAGATTAGTAACTAAGAAAGGATGACTTGATGTCAGTTTGTAAAATGATTTGAAAACATTTTGTTTGATAAGTACAGTTTAAAGTATAAGGAAACCTTTGTTTGAAACACAATTATAACAGAGTTTGTAAAGTAAGAGATCCACTAGACTGGTAGTTATTAATCACATGTGATTGATATAATAACTATAATTGATGAACCTGTATCCCCCCATAAAAGCATTTAAAAACATTTAAAATATTGATTAAGGGGGTATGAACTCACCTGAAGTGAGTGGTATGGATGAACTGATGAAACATGATTGCTAGGTGTGAAGTGAAGTCTTGAACACACACAAGGATCCTAGTTAACATATAATATCACATATATGTATCCAATTAGTCTTTAAACAACTAATCAACAAAGTTAAGACATCCTAGGACATGCAAAACACATTATATAAATGTTATAAGTCCCAAGGATTGCATCTAAGTGTTGTAGGACATTGCTATTGAGTTTAGGGTTCAAAGGAACCCCATTATATGAGTTTACGGTTTTGTGACCATAAACCATTGAGTTTACGGTCGTAAACTCATGATTTTACGGTCATAAACTCATGCTTCTTTGACCATGTGTTGTTTTGAAGCTTAACAAGTCCTTAAAAGCATTTTCACTTGAAGTATAAGCCTATGGAAGGGATTAGGGCACCATTTCACTCCTAAATGGAGTTTACGGTCCTTAGACCATTTTCTGTTTGGGTTTATGGTCGTAAACCCTTATGGTTTATGGTCTTTTGATGTTTTCAAGTGCTAAGCTCATCAAGGAAAGGATCTATGCTAGTTTCCAAGGATTAGAAGGGACTAGGGCACACTTTGGCACCCTTTTTAGGGTTTAAGGTTCAAGAACATCTTGGACCATAAACACCTTGATCTTGGTGATTCTTGGGTGATTTATTGATATATGGAAGTGTAACAAGCCTTAAGATACTCTAGGATAGAAGTACTTACAAGATAGAGGCTTGAAAAAGGTGCTAAAAGTCCAAGAACACTAGTGTGTGTTCTTGGTGAAACTTGAAGATCTAACCTTTTGGAATGATTTCACGGATGGAAGTGTGTTAGATCACTAGATTAAGTAATATATCAACTTAATAGGGATAGAAACACTTACAAGTTGAAGATCAAGGAGGAAAAGTCGGATGCTACTTGAGAGGATTTGAGTTCTAGCTTCAAATGGTGAAAAAGTGTGAAAAATGGCTAAGTGCCATATATAGTCACTAGGGTTTACAGTCCAAATACCATTTGGGCCGTAAACTCCAAACTCTTGGAGTTTTTGGAACTCTATTGTTTCACAATAAACCCTAGGGCATCCTCTCTCCTGGTATCTCTCGAAGTACTAACTTAAAATGACTCAAACATATTCCAAAAAGCTTGAAAGTTAGCAGAAACTGTTCTGACTTCTACTGAATCGAAATGTTGTACATAATAGAAATTTTGGGTTGTCACATCAAGTACCTGAAGCATCGAAGCATACTGATGATTCGAATATCGCACAGGATGTTGTTGATATGATGTCTTCAATGACTTCTTCAATAAACAACGAAAGTTTACCAGTGGTACCCAATGATCAAGTGGAGGGGGAGCGCTTGATTTCAACTAGTAGTGTTGAGGGGGAGCATTATTTCGAGGGGAAGCAAGGTCAAATGAATGATGATGTTGAGGGGGAGCAAAATTAATTCTTACTAAATAATTCGCGCATTTATACTGATGTTTTTCATCACATACCTGATAATATGTCCATTGCAGACGAAGATTCAGAAACAGATGAAACATTCTTGGTGATCCTCAAACTGGAGTTTTGACGAGAGCTCAACTACGTGCGAAGAATGAGGTACTAAATGCTAATCAAGAGTTTTGTATGTTTAATGTGTTTATTTCTAAAATTGAACCAAAGTCAGTCAAGACTGCTATGGATGATCCTGACTGGAATGTATCCATGCAATCTAAGTTGGGTGAGTTTGAACGAAATAAAGTGTGGAGACTTGTTTGGAAACCTAAAGACGTATCAATAATAGATTTAAAATGGATTTTCAAAAATAAAACTGATAAAGAAGGGAACATTGTTCGAAATAAGGCTAGGCTGGTAGTAAAAGGATATTCGCAACAAGAAGGTACTGATTATGAAGAATCCTTTTCACTTGTTGCAAGACTCGAGGCTGTTCGAATATTTTTAGCCTATGCAGCCCCCTGGTTTTATCAATTCACAATAGCCTGATCACTGTTATGTCGAGAAACCCATAGGTTTTATCAATTCACAATATTTTGATCATTGTTATGTTTTAGATAAGGATGTCTATGGACTTAAACA
The DNA here is from genome assembly GCF_051521515.1 of Lactuca serriola. Classification (NCBI taxonomy): domain Eukaryota; kingdom Viridiplantae; phylum Streptophyta; class Magnoliopsida; order Asterales; family Asteraceae; genus Lactuca; species Lactuca serriola. The sequence continues at coordinate 220,453,229 of NC_136410.1, read as the reverse complement.
AGCTCCACAAGTTTGGTATTATACTCTTAGTAATTTCTTAAAATCATTGAAATTTAAACAAGGATCAGTTGATCCCACTCTATTTTGAAAGAAAGTTGGGAATCATCTAATGCTTGTTCAAATTTATGTTGATGATATTATTTTTGGCTCTACTGATCCTAATATGTCGAAGGAATTTGAGAATATGATGAAAAGCCTGTTTGAGATGAGCATGATGGGGAAAATAAATAATTTTATGTGGTTAAACATTCATCAAAGCAGAGATGGAATTTTTATCAATCAAGAGAAATACTCTCAAACTTTGCTTGAAAAGTTTGGAATGACGAATAGCTAAAAGTTGAGAGTACCGATGGTAGTTGGAACAAGACTTGGTCCTTTGTTGGACAAACCAGCTGCTGAGCTCACTTTGTACCGAAGCATGATAGGTTTGTTACTATGCCTAACGGCTAGTCGACCTGATATCATGTTTGATGTGTGCAATTGTCCTAGGTACCAATCGAATCCTAAGGAGCCACATCTTACGGCAATCGAAAACATCTTTCGCTATCTGAAAGGAACAGTTTTGTATGGATTGTGGTATCCTTCGAAAACAAGATTTTTTATTCAATCATTTTCAGATACAGACTTGGGAGGTTGTCAACTTGATCGTAAAAGCACAAGTAGTGGAAGCCAACTTTTGGATGGTGAGCTTGTTAACTGGCAATCGAAAAAGCAAACTTATGCTTCGATTTCCACAGCAGAAGCAAAATATGTTGTTGCTGCAACTTACACTTCTCAAATCATATGGATTCAAAGTCAACTACGTGATTTTGAAATCAACATGAAGAAAATTTCGTTGTATTGTGATTCACAAAGTGCAATTCGCATCTGTCATAATTCGGTGTAACATTGAAAGACTAAACACATTGTGCTTCGTTACCACTTTATCAAAGATCATGTTGAGGACGGCAACATCAAAGTTCATTTTGTAAAAACTACTGATCAACTTGCTGATATTTTCACAAAACCTTTGGACGAGAAAACTTTTCTAAGGATTTTATCGGGATTAGGAATGCTTGATGTGAATGCTTTTCCAGATCATACTTCTTAATAAAGTCAAGTTGTGTTAACATATTGCTAATTCATTCAGAGGTTACTATGCATATTCAGCGTTTCGACATGCTTCACATTCGACATTCCTCTAAACGATTTTGCACACGCTTTGTTTGTCGACTTTTAACAACGATGTCGACACATCACATCTTCATGCTTCGTTAGTATGATCTCTATACTTTGTTTTATAGGTAATGTACATTTCGTCTATTTAAGTACAATTTTCATTTCAAAATAAAATAAAATAAAATAAAATAAAATAACACCAAAAGGATTTTCTTTTGTTTTATCTTTTCAATTCGAAAATCAAAATATCAAAAAGATTTTCTTATTTTTGTTATTTTCATTAAGGAAAATCAAAAAGTCAAAAATATTTTGTGTTTTGTTTGGTTACCTCTATTTGTGAAGTCTGCTAGCGAAGATCTCTTATGATTCATGCTTTGCAGCTTTAGGGAAATGTATTATTTCAATGCTATGCACTAGTTAGGTGTCCCTAGAAGCTTGTTGCAGCATGTCGACCTAAGCCTCCATGACTCAATGTGTTTCGAAGCCTTAATGGATATCTCATCACTAGAATTCCTTCCCAATCAGGTTGTATTCACATTAGTCCCTGAGCTACCTTACTCTTCTCAAATGAGTTAAGAGTTTCCTACTTGGTCTAATAATAGCAAATATACTTTCGATTATCTAACCAATCTTTTTTATCAAATATTCTTACAGGATCACACACAATGACACATACCCAAGACATCTCTAGTCCAAACCAACTAGGTTATAGGTATGTAAACAATTTGTGTTTATGATCTGGATTCTTGAGACCGTGATGAAGGTGAAACCCAATATTTCGAAACATTTAATTAATTGATAAGGAACTTTTGTTCTAGAATGTAATGAATCATTTGTTTCCGTACCTTACTTTGATATTCAAAATTACATTCTTTCTTTTTGCGTGGTCTTGCTAAAATGTTCGAAACCCATAACTTTTTTACCCAACAAGATCCAAGACTATTTTTTTGGAATATGATTTTCATCTGAATATCAGGTCGATACTTCGTTACTTGAAATATTTTTCCAAGAATACTTGTCATTGACTAGACTGGTTAAACAGGAAATTTTATTTACAATTTCTCACACTTATGTTGAGTTGTGATATGTAACGAAATTTTTTGTCCACCCGCGAAGTCTTATAAAAGAAACCCTTTGATACTTCTATATAAGTATTCGATTGTATTTCAGGAAAACCACACAAAGTTTTTGACATCTCTTTTCATGTTGCATGAAGTGATCTTTGCACGGGAACTAACTGCCTTTATGTCAAATTCCATTTGACATCACAAAACCAAAGTTTTCTTATATTTGTTTCTTTTGTTATTCGTTGGCTGAAGATTTCACAAGTCTGGCATATGACTTCTCTTTTCAACCTCAAAGTGAAAGAGCCCAACCACCATGCCAAAGGGTTACTGACGATTCATATCTTATTAGGGAAATGAACAGATTGATTGATGTGACATTTTGGTTACCTTTCGGTTTTCAAGGAAAAAAGTGATCGTCACTTTACAAATGTGGCTACTTTTACGGCTACTGGTCCGATTTTTTCAAGGCGACACGTGGCTTGCATTTAATGCTTAAACCGCTTCACATTTAAATTGGTGTTTACGTATAAAAGCGTTTTTGGTTATCTCTTCGCTACTTTACACGATCAAATTTTCCCCACTATTTTCTTGCCCAATACGTTCAGTTCTTCAAAATTCTTACAAACCCTAACAATGGCCGCTGCTCATGATCATGTTGATCCTTCCCAAACAACAGACGATGTCACTTCTAAAACTTTAATGAAGATTCAAAGCACTAATTACCTAGTTCAACTGGATGTTACCCAGTATCCTGACGAATTGAAGATGCTTATAGTTGCTTTGAACCACTCTGTTTAGTCTACAACAATGCCGACATCTTTTTTTGTACCGATGACTTTGTTTTCTCTTGCTAGTTCTACTGTGGTATTCAACAAGACAATCAAGGTGGTTACCATTCAATTAACTACTGAAAAGAAGTTCACGCTAACCAAGAAGACGTTTGCTCAAATCTTGAAAAGTTCCAATTTTTGACACTTCTATGAGGTTTCGACTGAACAAGTACTTCACATGTTCAATGAAATGGGTTATCAACCAATGTTAATAAAGATAAGTAATTTCAAGAAATCTTCTTTGCCTTGCATCTGGAATTTTGTTGTTTGGTATCTTTCTTCGACGCCTGACGGGTCGAAGAGTTAGATTGGTGAGGCAAAATTCGAAATTTATGCCCTGCTAGCAGGGATTTATTATGATTTACAAGTTGATTATGCAACACAATTGTGGGAAGAATTTGTGAAAAGCATCAGTAACACGAATGTGGTGAATGGAATTTCTTGTGCTTGTTACTGAAGTCTAATATTTCAGTATGCATATGAAAAGGAAGGTATTGTTGTTCCTGAAGGGTTTTGAGCATTCTAACCCTCCTAAGGTGTACATGTAGCCCTAAAAACCTTAGATCTATGTTTTACTATGATACATGCAAACTTGATTTCCAAGGTTCTGAACCTATCTATCATAGCATGGGGAACTTTTAAACATAAATGCTAGAAGAGGAACATACCTTTTGTTGTTTGGATTCCTTGAGAACCTTGTGAGCCTAGCACCACAAGTGTGATGCCTCAAATGTCTCACACAACACCACAATACTTGGAATAACCTTGAGAGAAGTTCAATAAAACCTCAAAATCGGCTAGCCCTCTTTACTTGCTTGTAATAGTCCCAATTTTGCTAGACAAGGGATCTTTATGTAGTTGTGAAACAAGTAGGGTTACACCATGTAAACCCTAATTGTCATGGCTTTCCATATTCCATGATCCATGGATTTGTAACCTCCATGGACTATCTATGGAGCACCTTATCGGTTTTAGACTTTTGGCCCAATCAATCCAAACCATGGATCATTAGTCCACTATACAAGAATAGATGATTTACACAGTCAACCCTATATATTTAATTAGTCTCTTTTTTTTATCACTTAACTAATTCCAAATTAAGTCTTTGATCAATACTAATTAAATAATATTATTAATATATTAGAACTTATAATATATTAATAATCCTTAAGTGTCCTTTCTCTCATTTAGTCTATCCTAGTGTTGTAATACCATGCAACCCAAATGGACCATGCTAACCGGTTCAAGTACATTCCAGGAATAGTTATGAACTTAGACACCTAATCCAACAGTCTCCCACTTCGATAAGTCTAATAACTATAACTGCAAGAATGACTTCAGGAACCGATCAACAATCATAGCTCTTTCAATGTCTCTCGGAACTAAGATGACGATAATACGCCATTTAAGATAAGTGGTCATATAATCCTTTGTTCTAGATATCAGTCGGATAAATACATGGAACAATGTATTACATATTGTACAACAGTTTGTTTCCTGATTTTCGATTTGTTTGACATAGAACTTAATTGAACACATCAACTTAGTTCTAACCAGGCCCGGAACATGGGTCAACACAAAATCATCGAGGGGCCCAGATATCGGTTCTAATCCTAGAAGGAACAGATAAACTTCGACTCATATGCTTGTTCTACTACTTGTTGAATTATACACAAAATCACGTTTTATAACATCGAGTTACCAATGCGTTTTCGTACAATCAGTGTATAACCTTGTAACATCCAAAACCCAGGTATACCTTGTGAACCCTAAACTATGAAGCAAATGTTCATTTTGTTCCTTGTTAAGAAATGGGGGTGGTAGACGGGTACGCAGGGCGTACTGGAGTGTACGCTCAGCGTACTCGTGCGCTTGATGATCGCGGAGGGTCGCGAGGCGTACCAGGCCCAAATTTTAACCCCAATATTTAGGGTCTCATCCGATGATACCCTCTTTTCCACGAGGAGTCGTTCTATTCGATGTCTGAAGAAGTGGTATTTTCTATCGATGTGTCTGGATCTCCCATGATCCCTTGGTTCTTTGACTAAGGCAATTGCACTTTCACTATCACATAAAATCTCTATAGGCTCCTTTATAGTTGGTACAACTCCAAGGTCTCCAATGAAGTTCTTTAGCCATATAGCCTCCTTTGCAGCCTCGCTTGCCCCTATATACTATGATTCTCAAGTTGAATCAGCCACTGTCTCGTGCTTGAAACTTTTCCAAGAAATTGATCCTTCATTAAGGTAAAGACCCATCCTGACTGAGAGCGGAAATTATCCCTATCAGTCTGGAAGCTGGCATCACTGGAGTGTACCAAGGTGTATGCGAGGCGTACCAGGCCCAAATTTTAACCCCAATATTTAGGGTGTCCCTATTTAAAGAGTGTTATGGCCTCCTTGTGGCCACCATTTCGAGAGACATAACCTCCCCAAAACCCTAAATCTCGTTCTTGTAGCAAGAGAGTGCCTTTGAGAGCTTGTAAGTGTGTTCTTGAGAATTAGAAGTGGAAGGGAAGCTTTAGAGAAGAATGAGTTAGAGTCCAAGCTCTTGGATCTGAGCTTTTCAGTGAGAGAAGCTTCATTTGGAGGTAAAAAGCTTCAAACTTCCCTACTCTCTTTTTTTGTGTTCATATGTGGGGTGTTTTAGGGTTTTTGTCCCCAAAGTTGATAGTTTTATGAGTTGATGAGCCCTATAACCCGAGATATGTCCCATGTTGTCTTATTTTGTGTTGTTGAGCCATAAAAATCTAATCTTGATCATTAAGAGTTGCCCATGCATGAGTTATGAGTCCTTTAAGGAAGGAAATAACATTATTTGGGAGTTGGTGACCTTTACAGCCATGCAAAGGCATAAAGTCATCGACTTTATGGATTAAGAGGCATTAGAGTAACTAGATCGGGGATTTGAGCCTTTGTCTTAGTCGATTCACACCAAAAACCATGAGAAGTGCGAGTTCCCCGTTTCTGGTTAGCCATGGGTTACCCCCCGCGTATAGATCTGGTACGCGCTGCGTACTCCTACTATTGACTTTTAGGGTTTAGTCAAGATTGAGGGCTATTGAGCATTGGAGGGGTAAAATGGTCTTTTACCGTTTTGTGAGCATAGAGTATTAGTTTAGCTTCTTGAGGGCCAATATTAATTAGGGATAACTATTATGTGTTAGGCGGGAGCTAGACCCGGGAGTAGAGATCAAGATCCCGATTGCGAGATTTTCATTCCTTAGCTTACGAAGTGAGTCTTCTCAGTATACTTTACCTTGAGTGGTAGTTATGTGTGACCAGAGGGTGTTATGTGCATGAGCTGTGTAATGAGATATCCTGCTATTTACTTGTGTTATGCTTTATGAGTATTATATTGTGATGTCGAGTTGAGGGACCGGAGGGTCCATATGAGTTGTGGGACCAGAGGGTCCCACTGAGAAACATTGACCAGAGGGTCTAGTTGAGTTATAGCCTTGAGTGGCTCATGTGCTGTGTGTGGTTTTTTGGGGAACTCACTAAGCTTTTATGCTTACCGTGTTATGTGTTATATGTTTCAGGTAGTTCCTAGGATCGCGGCAAGGCACCAGCATGATTGTACACACTGGCAGGAGATTGTTTTTATGGTTCTGGGATGATTGTTTCTTGTATTGACATTTGAGACACATGTGTTTGGAGATTTATGAGAAAAGTTTTTATGGTGTTAAAAATGAAAAAATTAGTTTGAAAAATTACGTTGTTACAAACCAACTCATAGGCAACAAATCATATCTCTTGGTTTGAATACTTATATGATATTACCGTCTCACGATCACTTGAGATAAATTCCATGAAGTGATACCAGTGAGTGTGGGTTGAATGCAATAGTCAGAACTTATGAGCACTCATGAGTGTTGTAGCAACACTTTGCTATGTCCAACATCTTAGACATCTACAACCAACTACCTGACAGCCTTGATTCATATCTACTTCCAACATATGGCCGAGTGTGGAGAAGTTGAATAATTTGAAATACCGTAACATAATTATTCTGGAAGTCAAAACATGCAAAATGAAACGATAGTAAACGATTGACAAAAGATAGCAACACTTTACTCATAAATAAACAACAACTTTTATTCATCATGAAATATCAATTACACTTTACACATTTCAAAGCTATCTAACTACTAAAACTTATATCATCCTTCAGCCCTATGCGCCTCGCATGCTAGAGATGCTTAACCTTATGCGGTCCCTTCGTCAGGGGATCTGTCGGGTTCTCATCCGATGATACCCTCTTTTCCACGAGGAGTCGTTCTATTCGATGTCTGAAGAAGTGGTATTTTCTATCGATGTGTCTGGATCTCCCATGATCCCTTGGTTCTTTGACTAAGGCAATTGCACTTTCACTATCACATAAAATCTCTATAGGCTCCTTTATAGTTGGTACAACTCCAAGGTCTCCAATGAAGTTCTTTAGCCATATAGCCTCCTTTGCAGCCTCGCTTGCCCCTATATACTCTGATTCTCAAGTTGAATCAGCCACTGTCTCGTGCTTGAAACTTTTCCAAGAAATTGATCCTTCATTAAGGTAAAGACCCATCCTGACTGAGAGCGGAAATTATCCCTATCAGTCTAGAAGCTGGCATCACTGTACCCTTCTACTCACAAGTCATCACTCCCACCGAGGTTAAGGACTCGGTCCTTAGTCCTCTGCAGGTACTTAAGAATATTCTTTACCGTAGTCCAGTGAGCCTATCCAGGGTGTTCCTAATATCTGTTGACGATGCTCAATGCAAAGGCCACATCAGGACGAGTACAAGTCAGAGCATACATGATTGAGCCTACAGCGGAAGCCTACGGTACTCGACTCATCTCAACTATTTCATCCTATGTACTCAGGCTCTGATTCTTACTCAATCAGGCATTAGTCTGGATCGGTAAGTCTACTTTCTCGGAATTCTGCATGCTGAATCTATTAAGCACCTTCTGCAAGTAGGTACTCTGACCAAGTCGAATTAGTCTTTTACTCATGTCTCTCAAAATCCTTATCCCTAGGATATAGGCAACTTATCCAAGGTCCTTCATAGCAAAACACTTCCCAAGCTAGGATTTGACCTCCTGCAGAGTTAGGATGTCATTTCCTATAAGTAGTATGTCATCCACATACAGTACCAAAAAGCTAACTATACTCCCACTAGCTTTGACATATACACAAGATTCATCTTCACTCCATGAAAAGCCAAACTCTTTGACTTTCTCATTGAAACAAAGGTTCCATCTGCGAGGTGCTTGCTTTAATCCATAGATGGATTTCTCAAGCTTACACACTCTATTAGGGTAGTCTGTACTGAGAAAACCCTCTGGCTGACTCATGTAAAACTCCTCAGCCAACTTTCCATTATGGAAAGTGGTTTTGACATCCATTTGCCATATTTCATAATCATGAAATGCAGTAATGGTTAACATAACCCTAATTGACTTAATCTTCGCTACTGGTTAAAAGTTCTCATCATAATCAACTCCCGGAGTTTGAGAAAAGCCTTTTGCAACCAGTTGCACCTTATAAGTGTGTACATTACCATCCATGTCAGTTTTCTTCTTGAAGATCCATTTGCACCCGACTGTCTTACTAGATGGTACATTGTCAACCAAGTTCCAAACCTGATTGTCATACATGGATTGTATCTCGTTGTCCATAACCTCTTTCCACTTAGCAGCCTCAAGGCCTTCCATGGCTTCTGTGTAACTGTTAGGTTCATCCAGACTTACCAGTGTTCTATCGCTGATAAGTCTATCACCTTCCGCAGTAATATGCAAACCATAGTAATGCTCAGGTGCATTCCTAACTCTCATGGAATGCCTTATAGGTACAAACTCATTTGTCAGATCAACATAAGTTTCCTCCTTAGGTTGATTGCTAGGGTTTGAGGTTCCTTCACCACTTGACTCTTGAATTTCTTCAAGTTCAATTTGCCTCCCACTGTTTCCTGGGCTCATGAACTCTCTCTCGCGAAAGATTCCTCTCCTTGATACAAAGACCACATTATAATTGGGTCTATAGAAGAGGTAACCAAAGGATCTCTGTCGGTAGCCGATGAAAATACGCCTCCACTTCGAGGTTCGAGCTTATCGTGAGACTCGCGCCTCACAAAAGCCTCGCAACCCCAAATCTTGATATGGTCCAGATTGGGAACTTTTCCAGTCCACATCTGATGGGTGTTTTGGCAACCTTCTTTATAGGTACTAGATTAAAGATATGGGCGACAGTCTCTAAGGCATACCCCCAAAATGAGATTGGTAGCGAAGCTCGACTCATCATGGAACGAACCATGTCCAACAAGGTTCAATTGCGCCTCTCGGCCACACCATTAAGCTGTGGTGTCCTGGGAGGTGTCAATTGTGAGATAATCCCACATTCCTTAAGATATTCAAGGAACTTTGTACTAAGATACTCACCACCTCAATCGGATCGAAGCAACTTAATGTTCCCACCCAACTGATTCTCCACTTCCTGTTTGAACTCTTTGAATCTTTCAAAGGTTTCTGTCTTATGCTTTATTAAGTAGACATATCCATATCTACTATAATCATCAGTAAAAGTCACATAGAAGCAATTAGCATCCCTTGTGGCGGTCCTGAAGGGGCCACACACATCAGTATGTATGAGATCCAACAAACCCTCACCCTTAGCACAAGAACTAGTGAAGGGTGACTTTGTCATTTTCTCAAGCAAAAAAGATTCACAACTATCATCTGACTTTTGGTCAAATGACTCCAAGACTCTATCCTTTTGGAGTTAGCCTATGCGTTTCTTGCTTACATGTCCAAGACGACAGTGCCATAATGATTCTTTATCCAAAATAGTGGAAGAATCGATACACAACACGTTATTTCCTAGGTTATCTACCACCGACACAGTTTCATACACACCATCAGAAGGTATTGCTTTAAAATAAAGAACATTACTAAATAAAACATTAATACCACCACATTCATTATCAAATGAAAAGGTAAAACCTTATTTGTACAAACCATGAAAGGAAATAATATTTCTCGCCATTTCGGACGAGTAACAACACTTATTCAAATCTAACACTAGCCACTACTTAGCAACAAAGAAAAAATTCCAATCTTGGTGACATGTGATGCTTTTCTATCCCCCTTGATCATGTTTATCATCCCATGCTCCACATTCTCACAGGAGTTTTAGTCCCTACAAATCAGTACATATGTGAATAACATAACCTGTATCAAGGATCCCAGAATTAGAATGGGGTGAGTTATTAGACAATATAGTGTGTATATCTGCATGGTTATGTTTTACTTTCCGATCCTTTACATCCTGCATGTACTTTGGGCAGTTTCGGTTCCAATGCGACTTCTCATGGCAATAGAAGCATTCAGCCTCTTTAGGGTTAGCAGAAGGAGTGATGAAACCTTTCTTGGTTCCGCTTGAAAAGGAGCCATCGAGGGACTTTCCCTTGGTACCCTTCGAAGGGCTCTTCTTCTTCTTTCCTTTGCCTTGCCCGATTGCCGAGACAGGGACCATGATAGGAGTAGGAGTGGTAGCAACCGATTTACTCTTAGGAATAGTTTATGCGGTCTTCAAGAGTCCTTGAAGTTTGCTGAGTGTAACTTCCACCTTATTCATGTGGTATGCCATTCACAATTGATCATAACACGAAGGTAAGGAGTGCAAAATGATGTCAATTGCCAACTCCTTAGGGAAGTTCACATTCAGTTTCAGCAAACGGTCCACATACCTTTACATTTTCTGCATGTGGCCCGTGATGGGTTCACCATCCTTCATCCGGGTTGTTATCATGGAGGAGATGATTTCATACCGCTCTTGACGAGCACTCTGATGGTAGCGGTCCATCAGATCCTGGTGTATCTCAAAAGGGTAGTAGTCGTCATAGGACTTTTGGAGCTCGGCTATCATTATGGCCAACATGATACATGCTACTTTGGTAGCATATCTCTCATGTGCCTGGTATTCAGCGATCTCCTTAGGAGTAGAAGACAACTCAAGTTCCTTATGCTCCTTGTCGACGACATATTCTTTGTCCTAATACCAAATGACCATCCTGATGTTTTTGATCCAATCTATAAAGTTGGATCCATCAAAGATGACTATCCTACAAAGGTTCATGAGAGAGAAGGAGACGATAGGGTTTGAGCCAGAAGCAACATTGTTGGAAGACATCTGAAAAGGAAGAAAGACAAGTTTAGATTAGATATAAAGATAGTCCTTAATAACACACCCAAATGTAATATTAAGTCTAGGACCCAACACAATATTTTATAACATAGAAGAGGGATGCTGTAATCCACGCAATAAAATATTTAAAGGTAGGTGAATGACGATTCACCAATTTCCACCATCAAAAATGATATAAATTATTAGGTTATAATTGGCTTTGAAACTCCTAGATTCTTTGAGATTCGTTGAAGTTTTCAATGGCATGTTTCTATCTCGAGTGTGCCCTTCAGGTTTGTGACTCGGATGCCGATGATCACAAAACAAGGTGTGAAGTAACCATGCAAATTACTTGGTATCCTTAATGTTTATCACTCAATCGATGTTTCGGTTAACCATACGCACTCGACCGACCTATGATAAACCTTAAGCCACCCTTTTCCTACCTTGTTAAGTGCAGGTTAGAGTGCCGGTTAACCACACACGCTCCACTAACGACTTAAGCAAAGTGCAAAGTGTAATTTAATGGGTTAGAACCTTTTCACATTTTCCTATGGTAACTAATATTGGGAATTTATAAAAACATTTAGTTACTTTACATTCATCATACTTTTAATGAGGATTTAAAGTCCTTGTCCTACCCGTTCGGCTAACGACCCTCCACCGATCAAGGAAGCGGTGGGTGAGAGTGGACACCCATTAAGCTGTCATTTTATAGCCAACAACCTTATACCCCCTTATAGACCGACTTTGTGAATGAGGCCTACTAACGGTAAAACGACTTTGTTCTTATACATATATAATTATTATTAAACTTACAATATTATAAAGTATAAGGGTTGAATTTTAACTTATGAGTTAATGGTTTAATAAAATGAGAGACTTTTCATTTTATGTAACCTAGGTGTTTAATAATGGACTTTAAAAGAGTGACTTTTGGTAATCCATAACTTTAGGAGAAATTACGGATTCCATTAAAACACATCAAGATCAAGAATTAAACTAACAAGCAAGTTACAAATAATTCCTATGATCTTCTAGACTCAAAAGTTCGTGAACATTCATCTCAACGATTTCAAGAATCATAAATAAACCATATAAAACTTGAAATTTTGATAATAGCCATTGAAAATGGATTGGCATAACCATTACACCATCTAAAACAAGTTTTATAACACCAAAACAGTTTAAGGTAATGTTTCTAGTCCATTTCCAGCAGCAAAAGTCGAAAAACTGCACTCTGACATGCCAAATCGTCGAGTGCAAGAAGTGACTCACCGAGTTGGTTGAATATAGGCATCGGCTCATCGAGTCTCCCCATGGACTCAGCGAGTTCACCCGGGCATAAAGCAGTTTTGTCGATTTTCTTAACAAGTTTGCATCAAGTATCAAGTAAACAAGCCTAGGCTCTGATACCACCAAAGGGGTTTGAGCATTCTTACACTCCTAAGGTGTACATGCAACCATATACACCCTTGGATCTTTGTATTACTATGATACATGCAAATTTTATTTCCAAGGTTCTTATCCTATCTAGCATATCATGGGGAAGTTTTAAACATAAATGCTAGAAGAAGAACATACCTTTTTTCGTTTGGATTCATTGAGAACCTTGTGAGCCTAGCACCTCAAGTGTGATGCCTCAAATGTCTCACACAACACCACAATACTTGGAATAACCTTGAGAGAAGTTCACTAACACCTCAAAATCGGCTAGCCCTCTTTACTTGCTTGTAATAGTCCCAATTTTGCTAGACAAGGGTTGTTTATATAGTTGTGACACAAGTTGGGTTACACCATGTAAACCCTAATTGTCATGGCTTTCCATATTCCATGATCCATGGGTTTGTAACCTCCATGGACTATCCATGGAGCACCTTATGGGTTTTAGCCTATTCCATACAAACCATAAATCATTAGCCCACTATACAAGAATAGATGATTTACACAATCAACCCCATATATTTAATTAGTCTCTTTTTGATCACTTAATTAATTCCAAATTAATTCTTTGATCAATACTAATTAAACAATATTATTAATATATTAGAACTTATAATATATTAATAATCCTTAAGAGTCCTTTCTCTCATTTAGTCTATCCAAGTGTTGCAATACCATGTAACCCAAATGGACCATGCTAACCGGGTCAAGTACAATCCAGGAATAGTTATGAACTTAGACACCTAATCCAACAGTATCGATGATGAACCTAAGGCCAAATTTTCTCTGTATCATCATCCAAAGGCTGTGGAGGATAAACCGACTGAATTTCCATCGATAGCACGTATTCCTGATGCTACGCTTCGAAAAGTTGGTCCTACATATCCTGTTCTGGTGGCGTATCTTAAAACTATCAATCCTTCGATTGAAACTGGCATATTGTTATAAAAATCTACTAGTGGTGCATCGAAGGAGAGCAAAGGCTCTAAGAAAGGAGTTAAGGCTAGTCCTTCGTAGCCTAGTCCTGAGCATGTTGAGAAAGTTTTTCATGTCTCTCCAAAGAAAGTTGCTAAGCCAATTGTTGAAGATATGTCCATTCCAACCAAGGAAAGCATGCCTTCGAAGTCTGGGGTACTGGAGAAGTTAAAGAAAATGGATCCTAGAGCTTGTCATTCACATGAACATCATGATTCCCTCTCCAAGAAGATTCATATGCCTCAACTTAATCGTAAGGGAGTTGTTTTTCATGAAATTCCGGCTCTTATTTCTCCTGGTTCTAAGATGCAAAGAGCTCAGGACATAGTGACAAAGATTCAGATTCAGAAGAATAAGATTATTGATTATCGGGATGAGGTGATTCCTGAGACTGATTTTGAAAAATCGCCTTCTCCATGACAAGATGATAATTTGGGCTTTCCATCACCTTCTAGGGCTCTCCAATCAAATCAAATATCAAGGCGACTCAAGGTCCTGGTGTCTCTATGAAAACATCTAATGTGGACACAACCACTAATCAAGGTGATCCTTCGAAAGTATCCACTTCTGAGAAGACCACCATCACACCACTTGAAGTTTCGCATACCAAATCAGTTTCGGAGGAGTTTTAGACTTCCGTCATCACTGGTAACATATCTAATATGGACATAAATGTCAACATGGGTGACGGTGTGTCGACCAACGAAGCCTAAGGTACTTCTACTATTATCATTTCATCTTCTTTCGAAACATCTACTATTAATACTGATACTTCTCTACCATCATTAATTTCCACTATTTTCACCACATTGCCTCAGTCCACACATTCTCCGACTTTTGATAACATCATCAATCATCCAATTACTTCTTTATTCCCACTCACAATCCATGGAAGGTCACAAATCTGTTTCAGAGGATGATATTATAGAAGATGGTGAGTTTATGGGATCTTTTGTAGAAATCCAATTTGATCCAGAGGAGGAGAATATTCTTGATCATATGTTAATGTCTAGGAGATAATTCAATATTCTCAGCAAGAAGCTTAACTCTTTATTGCAGCTTCAAGCTGATGCAGGGGGTCGAAATTATGTGTCTGGAATTGAAGTGGACGTAATGCTCAAGGCTCAGGAGTTTTGTCTTAGAAAAGAATTGGATCAAATGGCCAGGAATAATGAGTCACGTGTAAAGGCTCATACTTAATCTTTCAATCATGAGCTTAAGGAATTGAAAGTTGTGGCAAAAGAAAGGCATATTTTGTTTGTTCAAGATGTCAAAAAGGTTTGTGAATATGTAAAAATGAAGATTGAGGAACCGACGGTTGATATGGCAAAGGAAGTTGTAGCTCTTACTCATGATTCTTCTTTTCTCCACTTGGTTTCAAAGTATGGTTATTCATCATCATCATTACTTACACCTGAATTTTTAACTCAAAAGTGTCTATTGTCGGAGTGTATAATTCACACTGAATTTGCTCCACTTGCGAAGCTGATTAATTTGATGCCAACGGATGCCCCACCTGTTCACACAGGGGTGCAAGGGTGTGAAAAGGTTTGTGTTGCCATGCGTTCGAAAGCTGACATGGTAGGACGTGGTTCAGGGAAAGATGAAGATGATGCAAAGGTAGTTGGGAAGGTTATGTCAACCCAAATATCTACTTCATTACCAAAAGCCACTATTCTAATTTTTTCAACAACAACAACAACAACAAAGTCCTTAACGAAAAGGGTTGTAATTGGTTCTTATATTGGAGGTTCAAGTTCATTGAAGCCACTTCCATCGAAAGAAGATTTTAAAAATAAAGGGAAGGGTATCTCTTCAAAACCAACTGCAGAAGAGAAAAAGGTTACTATTGAATAAGAAATTGAAAACCAAAGACATGTACAAAGCATTCTTTGTCAAAGATCTAATGACCCTCTTGGTCTTCATAATGGTGATCCTTAGAAATACTATTTCTATGAAAAGATTGAAGCATTGGTTGTAATTGTGGAAATGCCTGATTTTGAGAAAATTCCCAAAAAGATTTATGCCACAGAAAATATAGATTTCAGTCAGTTGGATTTTCCAATCAACAAGATGATGTTCATGGCTACTTATTATCATATTGTTGTTAAATTTGATGACAAAGAAGAATATAAAAGAATGAATATTCGATTTCATGCGGTTCTTGGAAAAAGGGAAGAGGAGATATGGTCATTGGTCAAGATAGTTTGAGTTCTCAACATTTCCAAAGACATTTTGTTCGAGGGTGTGTTACAGAATTTTTGCTTTCTTGCTATCAAAGCAAACAACATTGATTTCGACTTTTCAGTTGCTAACTTCCCTTTGATGAATCTTCATGATTTGATTTGTGTTGCAAGAATTTTGAAGGAAACCGATGTATCAAAGCTTCAGTTAACAAGCAAAGAAGATTTCTTAATCGGTTTGCTCACAGCAGGTTGTTCATAGACAATTTCTATGAATGTCTTGCTTTAACTGATGTCGAATTAGCATCGGAGATTGGAAAACATATCACAGTGCCCCAATCTATGTTGAAAAGTCAAGATATTTTGAAGAGCTGTGAAGATGGGGAGATTTGTTTGAAGCTTCTTGGGATTGTGTTTGTTGGAAAGAAGAAGAAGGGGAAGACTACAAAGTTATTGTTTCAAGTTTGTGATGTTGAGAGATATACCACATCTCATTATACAAACCTTATTGTTCGAATGAATAGTTGTGCAAAGAACAATAAATGTGACAAAGCTAAAATTTGCAAAGTAGTTAACTAGTATGCTGAAATTTGAAAGGTGATACATCAAGCGCCTCAGATGTTGATGACTTAGAATCGACACTTCTCACAATGGGGGAGAATGTTGAGGTCGAAAGTTATTGTGAGGTGTCGCATACTGTGTGAGTCTGTATTAGTGTCGAAGCATGCTTGTTTGTTTATTAAAAGGGCATTGTTAATGTCGAAATTGTAATGTTTAGTCCCTTATATTTTTTGTGTGATTTGATTATCCTTATAAATATAGGATGGGTACTAGATTTAGAGTAGTTCTTGGAGTCTTCAACTTGTACACTCTATTTTTCTCTCTGTCTCTTGTCAAAGCGTAATCGAGCCATACATATCATATTTACATCTCGCGTTCATAATTCATCATATACTCTGACCAGGTTTCATATACTTGATTACTTACAACCACGTTTGGTATCAGAGCTTATAATTACCACTACAGTTGGTATCAAAGCTTATAATTACCACTACAGTCAGCGGCTACAACCATGTGTCTTACAAACAAGTGTCGGGAGCTACCTCATGGTCTTCCATGCAAGTATCACAAAGACAAATACCATACAATCTAAAGATACTTAACTAACATATGTTACACACAAGTGCCAAGAGATGCCTCCTGTTCTTCCGTATAAAATGTCAAGGGTCACCCCCGCGTCTTCCTACCATACATAAATCAAATAGGCCAGCATCGGTGCCTTTGACCCATAGTCAGTCAGGAGACTCACCTCGAATGCAAAAGCACACTAAAAGAAATTCCTAGTTGTTGCCTTAACGACAACTCCGAACTGCCAGATCAAAACAACACTGAATTAACACTTGGGTTTAAATCCATAACCACAACTTCATACCTAGGGTAAAAAGACCATTTTATCCCTAACCAAGCCTTGCCCAAAACCATGACCCAAATCACAATCTAAAAGGACCAAAGGCCCACAAATCAACCAGTGGCCCAATTTTCCAAATTGGGCCCAAAGCCCATACATGGCCTTGCCATAATGTCCAACCATAATTTCTAGACCAAAGACTTTGTATCCCGATAGCCCGTTAATGGCCCAATTTTCCAAATTGGGCCCAACCCTATATGAGCCTTATCCTAATCCCATAATTCCCTTAATTACAATTCAGATTACCTCAATGTAGCAACTCGTTCATTTAGATCAATATAAGTCTAAACTACAATAGTATGCAAGTGATTTAACATCATAACATCTATACAGTAAGAACTTTGAATGCCATAGGGCATGTTTACATAAGTTATTGTATAAACATACTTTAAAAACCATACTCCCATGAATTACATGTAATCAAACATATATTGATTTAAGTTATAGTTTAAATAAAGGGGCTTGTACTTAACTTATAATATGAGAATGTAAAGTGTATGTATATAGTGTTTACGGATTAGGGAGTATTATCCCAAAAGCACAAACCATGAACCCTCTTATGGAACAAAGAAGCAAACCGTGAAAACCCTTTAGAACAAAGAAGCAAACGGTGAATACCTGTAGAACAAAGACCAAACTTTAAACCCCCCCTTCTTTGACTATAAGATCCAAAAACACCATTTTTTTATCTAAACCTTAAACACTTCAGATTTGGGAGTATAGGACCGTAAACTCTTCAAATATCATCATAGTCCTATCCAAAGTTAGCTTCCCAATGTGATTATAACCATAAACCTCACATTCACCGCCTCATGATTTTACTTCATATTTAATGTACAAATGAATTCATTTGACACTTACACTAAAATCATTTTACTCATATTCTCTCAAAACACATATCAAAGTTCTTCGCATCAGCAAGCAGTTCACCAAAAATTTCATAAGAAATTTGTATTCAATTAGTAAGTAATCTATACAAATTAGTGTTAATTATCATGTTAATTTATTAGATATCTAATTTATGCATATAATTATGTGTAAAATATAATTAGGATACAGTTAATTACACATATTCTATAGCGGGAATCATCGTAACCACATCGAATCTAACCAGAAACACGTACACGAGGTGAGTTTATACCCCTACATTTTCATAGTTTTTCATTGTTTTAGGGGAGGGGGAATACAAGTGTAACACAAGAAAATTGTGTTAATATCTAAATGTTTTCAATATTTAATAATTGTTACCATCATTAAAGTTATATATATATATATATATATATATATATATATATATATATATATATATATATTATATAATTAGCATTCAACAGACTTAGAATTGATAATTTGACTCCATTTCCAGTTCCTAGTTTGGTTGTGGGCTTGGGGTAGAATTATTTGTTCAACTGTCTAGTTAATCATAATTATATAAATATTATGTTTATATAAGTATAAAATCATTTTTAAACTTGTTAAACGAAAATATAATATATTTGCAAGCTATCTTAATAACATTAGGGTATAAATGTTGAATTTCACGGGACAACCGTATCACAAAATTTTCGATTTAAACTTATGAAATTATTAACAATACAGAAGTTTCCATTTCAGTAAAACACACACATATAAACTATAAGGGGTATAGTTTATACGACTTACATGTTACTTTTCAACATTCAGTTTACAATACGAAAAACAAACATATAAAGTATATTAAGTATAGTTTATGAGATATATTTATAGTTTATTTATTTCGAAGTAACTTTTCATTGTTCTATACGTAACCGTCAATATAGCATTTATGAGACTTACTTGAAGTACTTATCCAAATACCAACCAAGTCCTGAAATTATAACCAGAGTCTCCTGGAGGGAGAACATGACACTTGTGTATAGATCTATGCAAGACTAACAATCCCGCACTAGAGTTGCTTGCAACATTTAGGCCGGCAGGCCTGTGGTGACACATGTCGTACCGATAGCGACGCCTGAAGAACGTCACATTCAGGCCATCTTAGGTCATCAAGCATGGTTATGATAACTCACAATTTGGTATTGAACAATACAATTAGTGTTAGAATAAGTAAACATATTCAGATAGTATTACTAACTAATAAAACTATAAAACAGTATTTTACAAGTATAACTGGTAAATCTAGATAATTACAATTATAATATGTTCATACGAGTACAAACACAAAATACTATTCCAATGCATAGAAAACTTACTTTTCATGGTTTTATTTAAATTAAAACTATGTTATACCATTTTAGAGTACAATAACAATTATATGTTTTCAGTACAACACGTTACAATAGAAAATATTGGATTTTCTGGGAAAAACACACTTACATTTTTAAGGAACAAACAATACATTTCAATTTCAAACATGCTTATGAACTCACCAACTTAGTTGTTGACACTTTTTCAAAACTACTTGTATTCTCAGCGAATCAGTAGACAGGTACATCCACGGATTTTTGAGAAGACGGAGCTTCATTGACTCATGTCTTTTAACTTTTTGGTGTCATGTATACAATGATTTGAACACATATGTAAAAACTTATACTTTTTCAATACATGGTTGTTGTACTTTGATTACTATTATGCAATTATTGTGATACTGTACATGACGTCCTCCGCCGCCGAACATTTCTAGGGTTACGGTTTGGGTGTGTGACAGATTGGTATCAGAGTGTTGTTTATAGTTAACTAAGTATATCAAACCATAAAAGATATACAACTATAAATGCAATGAGGCTGAAGCGCTCTGACTAAAAGTATACTTTTAAAATCTAAGTATTTTATAAGAAGTGTACTAACATGCATACATAAAAGTAACAGTATCACAGTGAGAACTACATAAAAGTATTTAGATGTTGAACACTATAGTTAAAACTGGACAGTTATGTAATCATATCTGGGATAAATAAAGCCTGATCAACTATATTTATTTGAGATATGACCAACATGTGTTTGGTAGTAACTGTGGTGTTGCAACTAGTCTAAAACATACCAAACCTATATATACCAGAAGAACTCTAGAACCCAACATAAATTTAAATACTATATGAGTATTTATAACACGATACCACCATCTCCAGATTTATTAATAGCTCTTGTTGAAGGGTTTTGAGCATTCTAACACTCCTATGGTGTACATGCAACCCTAGAAACCTTGGATCTTTGTTTTCTCTATTATACATGCAAATATGATTTTTCGAAGGTTCTCATCCTAACTAACATACCATGGTGTACTTGTAATATAAATCTTAGTGAGATGACATACCTTTTCTTGTGGTTGATTCCTTGGAGCTTTAAGAGCCTAGCGCCAATAATGTGGATCCCTCAAGTGGAATTACAAATCACCAAAACACCTTGGAAAACTTGATAGAATAGTAGTCACACTTGAAATCGGCCCACTCTTGTTCATTCAGAAACTAGTTCCATTTAATGTGCCAAAGACCTCTTTATATAGTATGGAGGATTAGGGTTATATTCATGTAAACCCTAATACCCATGACCTTTTATTTCCATAAGATCCATGGGTTAAAAACTCCATGGACAATCCATGCAGGCTTAGCCATCCTAAATGAACCTCGCCCATTATATATATATATATATATATATATATATATATATATATATATATATATATATATATATATATATAAGAGTCTATATTTAATTAGTTTGTTTTGATCACTAAATTAATTTTTGATCAATACTAATTAAATAATATGATTTCATATAAATATATTATAACTTAGAATATATTAATAAACCATAGACATACTATTCTCAAAAGACTATCCATAAACATTGTTTTGGTGAAGTGCAGCCCAAATGGACCATGCTACTCTTGGGTCGAGTACATACTAATAATAGTTATTGGCTTAGACATCTAATTCAACAGTCTCTCGCTTGGATAAGTCTAAACTATTATTCAAGTATGACACGATGATCCCGACTAGAAATTGTTGCTCTTAAAGTCGCTGCCGAACTCTGACCTAGTCAAATGACGTGTCCATTACATAAGGGATCATATATTCCTCCATTCTAGATATCATATGGACTGAGACATGGATTATAATCATTCCCTCTGTCTATTTGTTGTTTCCTGATTTCTGATTTTTGACAACTGACAAATTGAGCAAATCAAATCAATCCAGGCTTGGCCAAGCACTTAGGGTGTCATCACTAAATCATCGAGGGGACCACTGATATCGCTTTTATCCGTCCAAGGGTAAAAGGAATGGATAAACTTTGACCCAAATGTTCGCTTGTACTTACGCATCAAATTACACACAACGATATGTTTTATAACAACCAAGTTACTGGTTGCGTTTACATATGTCAATGTGCGACTGACGCGTAACTACAACTTACACGTCTCCATTTGAAGAATATAAGATATTATCGTTTCATGATAACCCGTGATAAAATCTATGAAGTGATTAAAATGAGCGTGGGTTTAATCCAATACTCGAATCTCATTCCAGGAGCACTCATGAATGTTGCAGCAACTTTTGCTATATCTAAACACCTTAGACATCTACAAGCCCAATTCATGACAGTCTTGATTCATACTACTTCTAAAGTATGATCGACTGTGGAGAGTTTGAATAACCTAGTTATTCTGGAAGTCAAAACATGCAAAGTGAAACACAAGAATAATCGAATCCAATATGGTCTTAGAACTTATGAATATAAATAAAACACCTTTTATTTATCACCATATTGATTACACATTATTCATTGCATAATGTTTCGATTTATCAACTTAACACTAGAATTCAAACAATAGTTGTCTCATGCTCCAAGCATGCACGGTATGTTTTCTAAAAAATAGTTATGCCATACTCCAAGTATGCACACTTTGTTTGTCTATGATCCTTACTTTGTGAAATAGGTCAAGTGAACATTATTCCAATGATGCTCATTTCATAATCCCAAATCCTTACCGAAAATGTAAGAATACAATATGTTTTTCCATTTACTGAAATTTGTTAGATTGGAAACTTATATGCAATGATCCTCTTGTAATGACTATGCACAAAGTAACAAAGACTTTGCCAACAGACATTACAGAGTATTCCAATGGAGATCAATTCCATGGAAACAAAGTCTCAAATTCAAAGTACATTCCTTTGAACATCCTTCTTTCATTATGTTTTATAATCTTACACAAATTTAATGAATAACTTCCATCTATGAAACATTTCCATATTCCCATTCTGACTATCACTTCTGAATAAGAGTTGCCTTCTTTCAGAATATGTGAATATGGTCCTTTCCAAAAATTAACACTTATACTTCCAATTGTCCATGAGAAACCAATCTTTGGAAAACCTCAGACTGTCCTCGACAATTGCTTAATCATTTTAGTCATATCCAATTCTAGACCTTTTCCCCTCTTAATGCCCTAGGCATTTGGAAAATTTAGAAAGGATAAATATTATAGCACATGTAATCGATCCTATATCCGAAGCATATGGGACACAATTCATGATGTCTCACATAAAAACATGATCCTAGACCAGTCTTTTGCTACAATATTTTTTATTTTCCATGTTTCCATAATTCGACTATGAAGAGGGATGTCGTAATCATAATTGAACTTTGAGAACGCAATATATATAGAATTTCCTTATGTTGAACCATTCCAACATAAAATTCACACACACACACACACACACACATATATATATATATATATATATATATATATATATATATATATATATATATATATATGTATCCTTGACTAAAGATGATTAAAATCCCAATCTAAGCCTTTTAGAGTTGAAATGAAGTATAGTTTCCTCTACCTTAATTATAGCAAAACAACTTTTCCCAATTGAAACTTTTGTTTTCTGTTATTAAAATTGCTAACTTGAAACACTTTTCATAATTGATTATGCTCCTAGTAGCATAATAATTACTATTTATGCTCCCACTAGCTTTGACATGTACTCAGAAATCAGTTGGACTTCTAGAAATCAATACTTTATTGACTTTCTTACCAAAGTTCAGATTTCTGATATGAGATGCTTTGATAAAACTTTATCATACACCTTTCCTTAGATAGCTCACATGTGTATCTAAACACTTTTTAGAACTATAAAAAGGGATGTCGTAATCATAGTCTCAATTGTTTAGACCTCTGCCATTTCTCACAAGTCCATGCTAGAGTGCCGGTTAACCATACACGCTCCACTAATGACTTTGAGAGTGCAAATATCAGAATTGTTGTCTACTTAAAATCTACTTAGTGAAAGCGTTTCATCACCATCATTTTCATGAATCAAAGAGAAACCTTATGACACATTCTGTCACACCCCAAAACCGAGAACGACGGAAACGTTCTGGGGCGGAGGACGTCATGTAAAGTATCACAACAATGCAAAGTAGTAAACAAGCAACAAAATCATCCATTGCATTAATAGTATAATTTTAATTACAAGCGTGTTCTTTCATAGTATAAAACAACGTAATCAATACTCAAAATAAAATATGAGTCTTGACTGCTTTGCCTTCACAAAACCTGGTCGTCATACATGTCTATTTGTGACCTGAGAATACAAGTTATTTTGAAAGCGAGTATCAGCAATAAAGCTGGTGAATTCATAAGTATTTATGTGTCCTTGATTTGTAAAACTGTAAAGAAAAGACTTGTAATTGTTTTAAGGAAAGTTTGTATAAGTATGAAAGTGTCTGTATGTAATTGTAAACGTTTGGAAACCTAAGAAAATCTCATATTTCCTACTAGTATAAAAAATAGTCTCCTACCAAGACCTGACTGTTTTGAAAGAAGCCTTCTACCAAGACTTCACTGTTTTGAAAGTAGCCTTCTACCAAGACCCGACTGTTTTGAAAGTAGCCTTCTACCAAGACCCGACTGTTTTGAAAGCATGAACCTCTACATAAGTGAAGGTTTTCCTCGTACGGCTATTATTATTCAAATCTAATCTACCTCATAGATTATGTGAATGTGACACAAAGTAAAGGTAATAGGGAAAATAATATAATAACTGGAATTGTATCCTTTTGTATTTGTCGTATGTAAAGTGTAAGTACTGTAGTATTTGTAATAAGTGACTACTATTGTACTAATTGCCTTAAAATGAGTATTAAGGTATAATGTGATGGCTAGATCCCATACTAAACGCTCTCCCTGTCAAAAGATTATGGGAACCAAACGCGACCCCTGCGATGATTACAAGTCGTGAACATCCACATTATGATTATATGATCATGTATACCCAATATATCTATCCCCTTTTGTTTAGAACAATGTATTAGTGATTTATCAGTATAGTTAGATCCTGTACTTGTTCCATGCTATAACACCTTATTATGTATGTTCTGTTATTGAGTATTGTACCTCTTCATGTAGTATGTAATGTATTAGTATTCTTGTAATTGTATTTCTATAATTGTATCTCTTCATATAGTAAGTATTGTATTAGTATAGACTCATGAATGAACTGACTCTTGTGTGATTCCCTGTACTTGGAATAGTAATTAGTATCTCCTAACTGTACCTTTTATAGCTACTAGTAATGTACGCATATGACCGAAGTATGCCTTTGCTACCCAAAGCTGTCAAACTGACTAATGGAACTTCTATGTCTATATATGTATACATGATATACAACTAATATTCAGATGACATTCGGACGAATAACCGATGCCCTAAGGCCACATCCCAACGAGGAAAAGGAAATAAAGCGAGCTAGCCATCCTAAGTCCTTTAAAAATTTCTTATATAACTATACATATATAGGAATGCATTTAACAATATAAAAGTATAAAAGAGTTTTGTAAAACCTTTGAAGACTTTAATTATTAAGAAAATGATTACTTGACGTCAGTTTGTAAAACGATTTGAAAGCAGTTTGATTGATAAGCACAGTTTTAAGTATAAGGAAACCTTTATTTGAAACACAATTATAATAAAGTTTGAAAGGAAACATACAGTATGTAAGATAGTTTGATAGGAAGTTTTAAACATGTATAAACATTTGAGAAAGCCATTTGAAGTAATCTGTTTGGTAAAACAGCTAAAGTGTAGTAAATCCATTTGTATGCTAGTTATTAATCATATGTAATTGATGTACTAACTAGCATGATTCAACTTGTATTCCCCCCATAAAAGCATTTATAAAAATTTAGAAACATTTAAAGGTTACTTAAGCAGTATGAACTCACCTGCAGTGAGTGGATCGGGTGGAAATGTTGGACAAGTGCTTGGTGTCAATCGAAGACTTAAACACACATAATGATCCTAATAACATATAAAGACATATGTATATATACAATTAGTGATTATAACACTAATTAGACAAGTATAAACATCCTACTGTGAGGAAAACACTTTAGTCAAGTGCTAGGAGGCCATTGTGTTGCAACAAAGGATTGCAAGGCATCGTATCTGAGTTTATGGTCTATGGACCATACTTAATGGAGTTCACGGCCCATGGGAGTTTACTCCTGGCCGTAAAATCTATAACGGGTCTCCATTTGAGGCTTAAAGGCTAGGTGTCTTAAGTGGTTAAGTGATCCAAGGCTTAAACAAGAGGCTAGGTGGGTTTAAGGTCCAAGAATGAGCTTACATTGAGTTTGCGGCCTGGGGACCACTTCCCCATGAGTTTACGTCCGTAAACTCATGGTAGGAAGTACTATTTTGTTGCTTGAAGTCCCTATCTCAATGGTGGTTGGTTCTATGCTAAGTTCTAGTCAATTGGAAGGAGGAAAGGGCATCATTGCACCCATATAGGGACTTTACGGCCTTGGAATATCCTTGGCCGTAAACTCTCATTCAACCATTGTTTCTTGATGATTCTAAGCTCTAAACATGTTAAACCTAGTGTACAACGAGTTAGAACAAGAGTACTTACGATCTAGGAGCTTGAATGGTTGTTTTTGGCCAAGAACACTAGTGTGTGTTCTTGGTGTTCCTTGTGAAACTTGAATATCTACAAAATGGAATGATTTCACGGATGAAATCATGTAAGATCACTAGTTCATGTAAGATATCAACTAGTTAGGACAAGAATCTTATGAGTTTTGAAGATTGGGGACGAAGATCAGGATGGTACTTGAGAGGATTTCAGCCAAGGAAAGTAAAGGAATGAACTAATGGCCACCTTTTCATCATATAAGATGGAGTTTATGGCCCACATGGAGTTTACGGCCGTAAACTCCCATGTGGTGGCCGTGAACTCCTTGTAAAGGTGTTTAAGGTCGTTCCATTGAACTATAAATTCAGCAGATAAACCACGACACTTATCCCTTAAGTGTACAAGGCTCAGAACGCTCTAATAAACTCCTAATTGTGCTAAAAGATAACAGCAATGAGTTTGACTTTCAATGATGTGTTAGACTGAACATAATGGAAAATTTCAGGTTATCACACTTTGATTTTATGGTGTATGTGTTCCTATCCATGTGAATTTGTCAAAACCATAATCACAAAACAAGGTTAGTTAGAAATCCAAACTCATATAGACTGAACTTGTGCAATCTTAACTTCTTGCCACTTGGAAGCACAAGGCCTACCATTTCTTCCAGGTTGCTATGCAAACAACCGAGAACTCATAGAACCCCCATGCATAATCAAATTTAATCGGAATGGGCATGGAAACAAGAATTATGTCAGCATGATAGGTTATAAACCTAAAGTCGTGTGCTAGTGATAAACTACATGTTTTATTCTTGATTAGTTCTTGAAATTCTTTCACGATCTTTAAGACTCCCACTATCCTCTTGACATATAAGACTCTCTTGCCAAGAACCATTACTTGACAAAAAAATATTCAAGAGATAGTGCGGATTCTTATCAAGACAAACACTTCACACAATTGGTCTTAGTTGGTCTTTGTTTTATCCAAAACATCACAATTTACCAATTTCAAATGTACAAGAGTAAAAGACATTTTACTCTACATTTGACAAGTGTTATAAACCTTCTTTAAGATATGTCACTTAGGTTACAATCTTGGAGTATGAATCTAAGAATTGTTTTGGAACGAAGTATGACTCATCTTCTTAATTTAACCACTTCAATAATTCATGACTCCTCTTCTTAGCCATAACAATGCACTAAGATGTCCTTAGAGAATCAATTGTGATATGGTTTCATAATCATTAAGATGATCATAAAACATGACACTAAAGT
This sequence comes from Lactuca serriola, assembly GCF_051521515.1. NCBI lineage: Eukaryota > Viridiplantae > Streptophyta > Magnoliopsida > Asterales > Asteraceae > Lactuca > Lactuca serriola. Next base: position 220,425,753 of record NC_136410.1, on the reverse strand, counting down.
ACTCTCCCATCTTTCAGATTTGAGAAATTTTTATCTTTCTACCTAATTTGATTCTTCTCATTCAGTCTTCCATACATTGAAACTTTTCCAATGTTTCAGCATTATAAACTTGTAAGTATAACCATATTTACTAAACTTTAGTAAATCATGACGAATAGTCATATTGATCTTTGTGGTGGACTTGACTAGTGCACAAGAATGTGTACTCGATCCCTTACTCCTTCACTTGACTCACATATACATGTGAACAAGGAATTAGTCTTAATTTTCCAAAGATGAAAATTCTCATTCATCATACAATACAACTCGCATGATTCCAAGTTTCTGTCCAACCGAAACTTGGGTGATGAGTATCTTTCCTTATTTTGAAAATTTTGACACTACCATAAAAGAAAGAATCAAATTCATATTTCCAGTATTGCTAAAAACATACAAACATCAATTTTTCATAAATGCCATTGCAAGGAGATATAATAAAATAAAACAAAATTTTATTTATTTATAAAATGCGGAAAAAACGTTTACCTTACAATGCAACTTTAAATGAAAATTATGCTATTACATATTTCCTAGCGATCTATCATAACTCCTAAGTACCAGCTCAAAAATCTTCGAACCATGCGATTTAAATCCATCTTCGTGATCAGATTTAGCATAATCTTCCTTTAAGTTTCCTTCCCTTTGCTTAATCCTACTAAACATCAAAATGCAACCTAGTCACATCATGTATTAAGAATCAACAATTAAAAACTTAACAGAGTTAGATAGCGTACTTACCTGAAGCAGAGTCAAACTTTTTGTTTCTTCCTTCTCTCAGATCTTTCAAGTAGTCAAGGTAGCTTCGCAACCAATTCCCCTTCTATTGACAATAAAAACATATAGACTCTTTGGTAACGGTACACGGGACTATCACAACGTTAGCCTTTCCCTTTACCTTTTGGTCAACCAGGTTGACCAAGGTCGATCCCTTTCCCTTAGGAAGAGAAAACTTTTCCGGACTTGCAATGTTACCATTGTTAATGTCCATGGAAGTTTGAGAAGTAGATCTTCCACCCAAATTTATTTTTCCATTGTGCCAAAATATTTATGATTCAGTAGCAACAAGCAAATAAGAAAGATCAATGAGGGTCATGTCGTGGTCTGTCACATAGTAGTCATTAATGAACTCACTATACGACTCAGGAAGTGATTGAAGAACCCAGTCAACAACCAACTTCCTTGAGACTTCGACAACCAACATTCTCAGCCTGTCGTTATGTGACTTCATCTCCAAGACGTGAGAACACACATGCCTTCCATCTTCATGTTTCATTGCAAGTAGGGCTTGAGTGACCTTGAATTTTTCAAGTCTTTGAGCATGCTAGTCAGGGAGAATAATTGGAGGAGCTGGAGGAAGAGAAGTAAGATTTCCATGATCTAATCGCGTGACATCATCTTCATTAGGAAAGCTTGTTCCAAGAGATTTGGGAAGATCATAGTTGTCTAATCTAGACATCTACAATGGGATAAATTCAAGTTAGTTGATTTAAGTCCTTAATATAACACCCAATATGAAATATTAAGGCTATGACCCAACACAATATTTTATAACTTGGAAGAGGGATGTCGTTATCCAAGCTATAAAATATTTGAAGGTTGGCGAATGACGATTCACCAATTTCCACCAGGAAAAACAAAATAGGTATTAGGTTTTAATTGGATTGAAACTCCTAGATCTTATGGGATTCATTGAAATTTTCAATGGCATGTTTAAATATCGATTATGACCTCTCAAGTTTGTGACAGGGATGCTGAGGATCAGAAACAAGGTGTGAATACCCATGCAAATTAACTTGGTACCCTTAATTTTATCACCTATTCGATGTGTCGGTTACCCACACGCTCTCCACCGATCTATGATAAACATTAAGTCATGCTTTGCCACTCTTACTAGTCCATGTTAGTGTGCCTGTTACCCAAACACGCTCCACCAACGACTTGGTAAGGTACAAAGTGTAATTTCATGGGTTAGCACCATCTTCACATTTTCCTAAAGTAACTAAGATTGGGAATTTATAAAAGATTTAGATTCTTTATATTTATCATTATACTTATAATGAGAATTATAGTCCTTGTCCTACTCATTCGGATAATGACCCTCCACCAATCAAGGAAGTGGTGAGTGAGAGTGGACACCCATTAAGCTGCCATTTTATAGGCAACAACCATATACCCCCTTATAGACAGGCTTCGAGAATGAGGCCTACTAACGGTAAGACTGACTTGCTCTTATACATACATATATATATATATATATATATATATATATATATATATATATATATATATACATATTATCTTATAATACTATAAAGTACAAAGGTTGAATTTTAACTTTTAAAATTGTAGTGTTTGGAATTATAGTGTGTGTGAGACTTTACAAATTCCAAAACTTGAGGGCAAGTTTTGAAACTATTCAGAACTTTTGGTTTCCATAACTTAAGAGTTTAAAGTAGTTTTGATGAAAAAACTCTTCAAGTTTCATAACTTGAGGAAAAGTTATGGAAGACTTTAAAACTTTTAAAAAATGAGACTCTTCATTTTCATAACTTATGGAAATCTTATGGGTTTTAAATATCAAAAATGAGACTTTTCATATAACTTGAGGACAAGTTACAAAAACACCTTTTATGAAGAACTTTTAGATCAATTTGGATCGAAAACAAATTATCACATAATTTTTCTATCAATCTAAACTAACTCATAAGAACAAGATAATTCATATCATCAATCTTCAAGAAATTAGCATGAACTTATAAACTAATACAAATCTGAAAATTGTGAAAATTATCTTTGAAATTGGATTAGCATGATCATTATTACATCAAAAATAGGGTTTAGAAGTCCAAAACAGTTTAGGGTAATGATTCTAGTCCATTTCCACCAGCAAAACTCGAAAATCAGCACATAGGGTCTCCTACTCGCTGAGTGCAAGAGGCTACTCGACGAGTATGATGAGTTTATACTAGGACTCGTCGAGTCCCCCCATGGATGTGGCAAGTCCACTGAACAGTGGACAAAATTTCAACTTTTTCAAACATTTTTCATCAAGTATAATGAAAACAAGCTTAGGCTCTGATACCACTGAAGGGTTTTGAGTATTCTAACACTCCTATGGTGTACATGCAACCCTAGAAACCTTGCATCTATGTTTTCTCTATTATACATCCAAATATGATTTTTCCAAGGTTCTCATCCTAACTAACATAGAATGGGGTACTTGTAATATAAAACTTAGTGGGATGACATACCTTTTCTTGTGGTTGATTCCTTGGAGATTCAAGAGCCTAGCACGAATAATTTGGATGCCTCAAGTGGAATCACAAATCATCGAAACACTTTGGAAAACTTGAGAGAACAGTAGTCACACTTGAAATCTTATGGGTTTTAAATATCAAAAATGAGACTTTTCATATAACTTGAGGACAAGTTACAAAAACACCTTTTATGAAGAACTTTTAGATCAATTTGGATCAAAAACAAATTATCATATAATTTTTCTATCAATCTAAACTAACTCATAAGAACAAGATAATTCATATCATCAATCTTCAAGAAATTAGCATGAACTTATAAACTAATACAAATCTGAAAATTTTGAAAAGTATCTTTGAAATTGGATTAGCATGATCATTATTACATCAAAAATAGGGTTTAGAAGTCCAAAACAGTTTAGGGTAATGATTCTAGTCCATTTCCACCAGCAAAACTCGAAAATCAGCACATAGGGTCTCCTACTCGCTGAGTGCAAGAGGCTACTCGACGAGTATGATGAGTTTATACTTGGACTCGTCGAGTCCCCCCATGGACGTGGCAAGTCCACTGAACAGTGGACGAAATTTCAACTTTTTCAAGCATTTTTCATCAAGTATAATGAAAACAAGCTTAGGCTCTGATACCACTGAAGGGTTTTGAGTATTCTAACACTCCTATGGTGTACATGCAACCCTAGAAACCTTGCATCTATGTTTTCTCTATTATACATCCAAATATGATTTTTCCAAGGTTCTCATCCTAACTAACATACAATGGGGTACTTGTAATATAAAACTTAGTGGGATGACATACCTTTTCTTGTGGTTGATTCCTTCGAGCTTCAAGAGCCTAGCACGAATAATTTGGATGCCTCAAGTGGAATCACAAATCATCGAAACACTTTGGAAAACTTGAGAGAACAGTAGTCACACTTGAAATCGGCCAACTCTTGTTCACTCACACACTAGTGCCATTTCATGTGCCAAAGACCTCTTTATATAGTATGAAGGATTAGGGTTACATTCATGTAAACCCTAATACCCATGACCTTTCATTTCCATAAGATCCATGGGTTAAAAACTCCATGGACTATCCATGCAACTTAGACCATCCTAAATGACTTGGCTCATTCTATATATATATACACACACACACACACACACATAATAATTAAATAAATTCTAAATTAATTTTTGATCAATACTAATTAAATAATATGATTTGATATTAATATATTATAACTTAGAATATATTAATAAACCATAGGCATATTATTCTCAAAAGAGTATCCATAAAAATTGTTCCGGTCGTGTGCAACCCAAATGGATCATGCTACTCTCGGGTCGAGTACATACTAATAATAGTTATGGGCTTAGACATCTAATTCAACACTTACACCCCTATTCTCGCATAGATAACATGGTTGGATTTCATCTATTAGGGGATCCGTACTTTCAGAATTCGGGGAACGGATGATGGCTCGAAGAGGAACCAGAAGACGACCCTATGGTTCTAATAGACTTCAAGGAAGAGGATATTCATAAAGACTCTGACTCAGAAGAAAAAGTCTATGATCCACCTCAAGTTTTCCAAAATCCCAATCCTCGACAGAACTTCCAAGACTCTAACTCAAAACCTTTCGTATAATGGGGAATGAAGATTCTACAACCTTAAAGAGGGAGGCTCAGTAGACAGAGATATCCCCGTGTTAGTACCTCGAGTTGCTCGTAACAACGAACAAGCAAGAGCAGCCATCCACCAAGTTGTGGAGGTTGGTGCTACCATGCTAGTCAACACGGTCCACCCCTGCCACTTGAGTGAAGACCAAGAGTTAACCAGAAATCACACTGAGGCCCTGCAGATAGAACTAACTGCCAACCGAGACGAGATTAGAGACTTCGGCAGCACCAAGCAGCATTAGAAAGGCATGTATTGAAAATAGAACACCAGTTAGCCACATCCAGGGCTGAAACTAGTATAAAGCAGAACAACAGTCCTCACGAGTAGGGCATACCTTACTCATTCTTTGGATATAGATTATGTCTACATATAGACTCTAGTGTTATTTTTCATGTCTATGGTTAGACCTCGAAATTTCATTTTTGAAAGGCCAGTATGCTGTCAAAATTTTCTCGTTAAGTTGGTATGTTGTAGACCTACTTCAGGGTCAAATTTTCCGAACTCTATACACCTAATATACCAATGAAATTGACATGCATTCTCTTTCCTTTGGAAAATATCTATCAAAATTTTTTTTATGATATTTTACAAGTTATTACTTGTGGTAGACTCTATTCCAAACTCTTTGCAGAATATGTATTAAACAAGTGTGTATTGGTTCAAAGTCTCCTAGTTTATAATCACTATTAAATTTTTACCGTCGTTTAAATCTTTGAAAAATTTGTAGAAAAAGATGCCACCATGTGAATCAAATAGGTATTTCAACAACAATCCACCTATTCCACTACCCCCACCACCTCCGCATTATGATCCTGCTATCTTCCAAGCAACAGTAACTACCGTCGTGGCTGCTGCCATAACACAAATAAACGCCAGTGGTACTAGCGGAGCTGGCAGTGGTGCTCATAATTCAATTCACGAGGAAAGTATTAGACACCCAAGGGAGTGTTCGTATAAAGATTTCTCAAATGCTAAACCCAAATATTTCGATGGCACTGGTGGTATTATTGCTCTGACATGCTGGTACGAGAAAATCGAATCAGTGTTTGAAATATATGCTTTCCCTGAAGCAAACAAAGTAAAGTTTGTAGCATGCACCTTCTTAAACAGAGCCCTTTCCTGCTGGAACGGCTAGGTCAAGTCGTTATCTCTCCCGGTCGCAAACGCCATGAGCTGGGAAGACTTAAAGGTTCTAATGCTGGCAGAATATTGTCCAAGGGGTGAAATACAAAAGTTAGAGTAGGAACTCTGGAGACTGACGATGAAGGACGCCGATATTGCTGTGTATAGCGCTAGATTCAGTGACTTGGCTTTACTGTGTCGCAGGATGGTCACCCCGGAGAGTAAAAAGGTGGAGAGGTATATTTGGGGATTAACACCCCTGACTCAAGGAAATATTATTGCCGCCAATCCACTTACATTTGATAGTGCCAAGCGTCTGGCTCAGACACTTGTAGATCATGGAGTTCGTCAACGCTCCATGCCAGCTGTTCCTAAAAAGCCCAAAGAATGAGGCGGTAAAAAGAAGTTCTGGAATAAGCAAAAGGGCCAATTGTCACAGGATCCCTGCAAGAAACAACAAACTATGGCAGTACACACTGCTATTGTTCCTACTGTTGTTCCTACTTCTACACCTACCACTGTTACTGCTACTTTAGCACCTCCGAGTCGATATGCTGGAACTTTGCCGAACTGCAATAAGTGCAACTTCCATCACACGGGAATTTGCCGGGAAATGCACTGCAGAAACTGCAACAAGAAGGGGCATATCGCCCGCTTCTGTAAAGCGCCAGCACAATCCATCTCTCAAGTCCATGTTGTGGGAGTTAGCCAAGCTTGTTATGATTGTGGCGAAATTGGGTACTTCAAGAGAAACAACCCAAAGACAAAGAATGTTGGTGGTGTGGGGAGAATCTTGGCAATTGGGCATGAAGAAGTGATGGCATATCCTAACGTGGTTACCAATACGTTTCTTCTCAACAATTCTTACGCATGCATTCTTCTCGATAGTGGTGCGGAGAAAAGCTTCGTGAGCTATAAATTCAAACATCTACTAAAACAAAATCCTCAATCATTAAAAGATACATTCATAGTAGAGATGGAAAACGGACAAACTGAGAGCACAAGTGACATATACATAGGATGCACACTTACTCTAAACAACCATTCATTTCAAATTGACCTTATGCCAGTCTCAATTAAAAGTTTTAACAATATAATCGACATGGATTGGTTAAGTCTTCATCATGCATATATCCTATGTTATAAGAAAGCCATTCATCTTAATCTGCGAGTAACGAATCTCTCGTTGTCTATGACGACAAACCCGGTGCAAATCATCAAATCATTTCTTGCGTTAAGGTCAAGAAGTATCTTCGCAAAAATTGTGCCTTCTTAGCTCACTTAGTAGATAAGACACAAGAAGTAAAAAGTATCAAGGATATCCCTGAAGTCTGTGATTTCCCTGATGTTTTCTCCAAAGATCTCTTTGGAGTTCCTCCTGAACATCAAGTCGAATTGTGAATCGACTTGATTTCTGAAGCTACCCCCGTAGATAAATCCCCATATCGTCTTGCACGTCAGAGATACAGGAACTATCCAGCCACTTAAATGAACTTCTAAGGAAAGGCTTCATTAGACTGAGATTCTCGCATTGGGGAGCACTGATCCTATTCGTAAAGAAAAAGGATGGATTGCTCCGAATGTGCATAGACTACCGCTAACTAAACAAGCTTACCGTTAAGAATCGATACCCTCTACCACGGATAGATGACCTCTTCGATCGACTTCAAGCGGCAAGTTTCTTCTTCGAGATTGACCGGAGATCAGGATACAATCAGCTACGAGTCCATGAGGCCGATATTCCTAAGACCGCCTTTTAGAACTCGCTAAGATCACTACGAGCTCATAGTAATGCCCTTTGTTCTAATGAATGCACCAGCAGCATTCATGGACCTGATGAATCGTGTGTGTCGACCTTACTTAGAGCAATTCGTTATAGTTTTCATCGCCGATATAATAGTGTATTCCCGAGCTAAGGAAGAACACAGTCAACATTTACGACAAGTGTTGGAAACCATAAGGGAAGAGAAATTGTATGCGAAGTTCTCAAAGTTCAAATTTTGGATTCGAAAGGTGGAATTCCTAGGTCATGTAGTCAGCAAGGAAGGGATACATGTCGATCCCTCCAAGATCAAAGTTGTCGAAAACTGGGCGACCCCGTGAACCCTAACAGAGATTCGTCAGTTTCTAGGTCTCGCTGGATATTACAGAAGGTTCATCCAAAACTTTTCAAACATCGCAAAACCACTCACCACCCTGAATCAGAAGGGTGTAACCTTCAACTGGGAGGAGAAACAAAAAACTACTTTCTAAACACTAAAGCAAGCCCTCTGCAGTGCAACGATCTTGTCCCTCCTAGAAGGGATGGAAGATTTTGTAGTTTACAGCGATGCATCTAAGCAGGGGCTTGGTTGTGTTCTTATGAAACGAAGAAAGGTAATATCTTATGCCTCGAGATAGCTTAAGAACCACGAAGTCAATTATACCAAACACGTCCTCGAACTGGGATCAGTGGTTTTTCCTCTAAAGATCTGGAGGCCTTACCTGTACGGTACAAAATGCATAGTCTCTACTGATCATAAAAGCCTCTAGCACATATTCAATCAGAAGGAACTTAATATGAATGCGAAATTTGTTATCATCCTGGTAAAGCCAATGTAGTAGCAGATGCCTTTAGTCAGAAAGAGTACTCGGGCCGCCGAGTAAAGTCTCTAACTATGATCATCCATTCCCACCTATCCACACAGATCAAGGAGGCTCAGCTGGAAGCCTTGAAACCTGAGAACGTGAAGGGTGAAGCATTAAGTGGAATGGAAAAGAACTTGGAAATCAAGGGTGACGGAGTTCGTTATCTCATGAATTGGATCTGGACACATAAGTTTGGTGGCTACAGAGATGTTGTCATGAATGAAGCCCATAAAACTTGATACTCTTTTCACCTAGGTTTAGACAAGACGTATCTGGACCTCAAGAAACTCTATTGGTGGCCAAACATGAAAGCTGAGATTGCTACCTATGTGGGTAAGTGTCTGACTTGTGCCAAAGTCAATGTAGAATATCAAAAGCCCTCAGGTCTACTATAACAACCAGAAATACCTGAGTGGAAGTGGGAGCGGATTACAATGGATTTCATAACCAAACTACCCAGGACAACGAGTGGACATGACACCATTTGGGTAATCGTCGACAGATTAACCAAATCCGCACACTTCCTGCCAATAAAAGAAATTTATAAAATGGAGAAGTTAACAAGGATGCACATTAAAAACATAGTACGATTGCATGGTGTGCCAATATCTATTATCTCTGACCGAGATAGTAGATTTACCTCGCGGTTTTGGAAATCACTACAAAAGTCCTTGGGAACAAATCTCTACATAAGTACAGCTTACCATCCTCAAACTGATGGGCAAAGCGAGTGAACCATACAAACGCTAGAAGACATGTTAAGGGCTTCTGTGATAGCTTTTAGTAAAGCATGGGATACCCATTTACCACTCATAGAATTCTCTTACAACAACAGCTGTCACTCTAGCATCAAAGTTGCTCCATTCGAAGCCCTCTGTGGCAGCAAGTGTAGATCTCCTATGTGTTGGGCTGAAGTGGGTGATACACAACTAGCCATGAACCAAATCCCTGATAGCACCCTAACCGGTCCCGAGATCATTCGATAAATCACAGAAAAGATCGTCTAAATTTAGGAATGACTGAAAGCTTCTAGAGACAGACGGAAGAGTTATACGGACAAACGACGAAAACCCTTGGAATTCCAGTTTTGTGACCGCGTTTTATTAAAGGTCTCACCTTGGAAAGGAATGATACGTTTCGACAAACATTAGAAACTAAATCCAAGGTACATCGGACCATTCGAGATTCTAGCTCGAATTGGTCTGGTTGCTTATATACTTAAACCAGCGCCTGAACTCAGTGACATTCATCCCACTTTTCACGCCTCTAATCTCAAGAAGTGTTTGTATGACGAGACTCTCTTAATCCCATTCGACGAAATCGAGCTAAATGAGAGTCTACAGTTCGTAGAAGAACCAGTGGAGATCATGGATGAGGAAGTCAAAAGAACAAAACAAAGTTTTATACCAATAGTGAAGGTTCACTGGAATGCTAAGCGGGGACCTAAATTCACTTGGGAATGGAAAGACCGAATGAAACAAAAGTATCCGTATCTTTTCCCTAGTTCATCAGTATCACTTTAAAAACAATTTCGGGACGAAATTACCTCTAACGGGGGGATAATGTAACAGCCCGTAAATTCAGATCAATATAAGTCTAAACTACAATAGTATGCAAGTGATTTAACATTATAACATCTATACTGTAAGAACTTTGAATGCCATAGGGCATGTTTATATAATTTATTGTATAAACATACTTTGAAAACCATACTCCCATGAATTATATATCTAATGAAACATATATTGATTTAAGTTCTAGTTTAAATAAAGGGGCTTATACTTAACTAAAATATGAAAATGTAAAGTGTATATATTGTCACAACTAGAAATTTTGTGTCTTGTAATCACTACACTCAAGTAAAATGTAGAATCAAAAACTTAAGAGCATGTATGATGCTTACTCTATGACAACAAAATTTCAATCCAATACACCATACAAGTACTACAAATAGTCAACAAGCAATTGGAAACCCTAGAAGTTCTTGTTTAGCTCCATTTTGGACTAGGACTTCCTTATTGGACTCAATGGACCAATAAGCTTCCAATTTGACTATCATGGGCTTAGAACCTTTAAATGGGCTCTAATTGGACCCACTTTCATTTATTTCAACATTTTGGGCCATAATGGGCCTAGAATTAACCAAAATACGTTTATTGGACCATAACAAATATAATCAACCAAATTGGGCCATGAGGCGCCCTAGGAGTCCAATGGGCCGAAAAACAATCAATATGGACCCATGATTTGGATTTAAGCACCAAAGGCCCAAGTCTCCATTTCTCCCCTCTATTTCTCGGCCCAACACAAAAAAAAAAAGATTAATTAGAATTAAACCTTGACACATCATTATTGCTCAAAGGATATCAAGGTCTAATACATCACATACATCTAGGGCATCTCATGTTCCCATGCAACTTCTTTTCCCTCTCTCTCTTCTTATGATCGGCCGAGAGCCAAACCACACACACAACATCAAAACACTTCCAAACTCTCTCAAATATTCTCCTCTTTCCCACTCTAAAGTCTCGAAATTTTGCTTGTGCATTAAGAGGATTTCAAGAAAATATCATCACTTCTTGGTAAGTTATACATATCCAAGGATTTTATAACTCTTTTCTCATGATTAGATCCCTTCTCTTAAACATTTGTGGTAATCATACTCTTAGAATCCCCTCAAGTTCGAGATCATCATCAAGGTGTTGCTAGGGCCGAAAATCACCTCACTTTCTTCCATCTCTTCTCGAAAACCAAAACCACACCCAAAGGTGAGCTTCATACCCCCTATTTTTCGGTTTTTATAAGTTTTGTGGGGGGGGGATACAAGAAAATGTGTAGATCTATGAGTATATGTATGCTTTGTATGATTTCTATGTTTATTTACATGTTCTTATGTGATTATGGTGTTGAAACTAGTCAAAAAGTCCTTAAAATTGAGATTTGCATTAGGATGTATGAAACAAGTGTTAAACATATTATTACACACAAATCATTTCCAGAAAAATAACCAATTTGGTTAATATGAACTCCTTGGGCTAAAAATCCTATTTTGGACTCAAAATGTTAAAAATATAAGGTTAAAGGGCCCAAAATGACAAAATACAAATTCTGATGGATGAAATGAGTCAAAACAGTTTCAATAATGTATTTTTCAGCCCAATAAAGCCCAATATGCGAGATTTTCAAGTTAGAGGGGCTGAAACTGTGATTTTCTGTAAAACAGGGGACTACTAGTGCTCCAAGTCCATTTCAAGGGTTGAAAATGCTTTTCATATTTAAAAGGGACCAAAAATGCAAAAAATTTCTACTTTGGGCCAAAAGCGTAAAAACTGCGAAAATAAGGGTTTCAGCCGAGAAAAATTTCATTTAATGGACTAAAACTGTTTTTCAAGTAACTTTGAGCTGAAAAATAACTTTTCTACAAGTTTTGATACTAAAGTGTCAAGAAAAATGGTTTGAGGACTAAAATAGAAATATTCTTTATACAAAGGGTTAAAAGTGTAAATTATCCAAAAGAAAGGGGCTGCAAAAATGAAATATTCTAATGTTTTGAACAATAAATCCGACATGATGAAATACTAGCACCTCGACTATCGGTGAATTATAATACACCTTCAACACCAAAATCGTTATCAAACGAATTGATTCGGTCTCGAATCAATAATGAATCCGAAATTACCAACACGACGAAACTTCAATACACACGCGGAAATTTCGGGAAGTCAATACACACGTGAGAATACACTAGACGTCGATACACCGTCTTTGGGCCCAAAAGTTTCAAATCGTGTTTGTTGGGCCTAGCTAGCCCAATGACATGATCTTTAGGCCCGAAGGAAACTCGCTTACATGTAGTTGAGTCTTATATGACCCAACTTCTTGTAAAAGGACTTTTACAGGCTTTGTGCTGTTGGACCCCAAGGGCCCTCTGGTGCTGCTAGTAAAGTCGAGAATTCACCAAATGCGAGTCGGGCTAAGGGCCCTTCGCATTCACGATAGCCTTGAACGACTTACGGAAAATATCGGGGCTTCGCACCCTCTTTTCCTCCTCGATTGTGGGGCTACTAGAAGTCCGGGTGTTTGAATTAAGTGAGTAGTGAAAACGATGCCTAAGGGATCGTTTGTATGGTTGTAAAGTAGTCATTTTCATTAATGTGTGTTTATAACAATTCACAATCCATAATTAATCCAACGTCACCGGGACTCAACGAATACACCTGTCATAACGAAATAACAAGACATAAATCATTTGATGCAAAGTATTAGGAAAACATCGGGTTTTCCTATGGTTTTCAATAAATACACCTACGAGATTACATACCGAGTTTTACAAATCGTACTTTTACGTTTATAGAAACAAACAAGCATACTTACGGATCTTCACACTTTTTATACTATGCACTTTTCAGAAAATATCGGATTTTCTGGTGATTTTCAAAACAATACAAACCACTATATTTCAAACATTACTTATGAACTCACCAACATTTCATATGTTGACCGTCTTGTTGTAGTTTTCTAATTAGTATCGAACAATTTACTTTTGGGCATGTAATATTATGGATCAATGTACCGAATGTAAACGCTACCAGTTGTAATATTCCAATGCTTGGTAATGTATGATTTTATGTTTCATGTATATTCATTGTGATGGTATTCAATTGAGTCACAATAGCCCTCGGACGTTTCCGCCGTCTGGTTCGGGGGTGTGACAGGTTGGTATCAGAGCTCTGTTTATAGTGAACTAGCATATCTAACCATACATTGATATGCAACTATAAACCAAAAGAGGGACTAACATAACTCTGAACAAAACAAGTAAAGTACAATAATAAAACACCTTTGCTTGCACTAGGGATAAGGAACATAACGCCGAACCAAACAAGATAATGCTAGTATCTCGGTTAATTCAGGATTGTTCTTAGAGGTACCAAGGAGTGGGTGTAGCCTGATCAACTACATTCTCTCCAAAGTATAACTAACACACGTTCTGATGAGATCGTGATAGCTAGGGAACCTAAAAACTATACCCCTTTATCACCAAAAAGAGAACGCTTGCTTAGTCTGTACAATAGTTGTAGCATCCTAGGAATAATGTTAGCATATTTACATACTCACGCAGACAGCATGGCTGGTTTTCATCACCCTGGAGACCCTTATTTCCCTAATCAGGGGAATAACGGATGGTTAGAGGAAGAGCCTGAGGAGGACCCCGAAGAGGAATCTGATGGGGAACCGGAGGCTGGAGACGAAGGCGAGCCTGCCGAACTAGAAGAAGACAAAGGGAACTTCGAAGAGGAACCCGATGACAATGAAGGGGGTGATTCGAACGCAGAGTCCGAAGTCATCAACCCCCCTTACCCGATCAGGGTGCCTGCTTATCGTGTGGGCCCCACTGGTCCTACCCCTCCCTGGGGTATTGATCTTTGTAGATGGAGCAGACAACAGGGACAGCGACCCCCGTTCGGCATGTCGCGCGAGTTCTTTGACCTGAGGGACGGAGGAGCGGCCGACCGAGCCCTACCGGTCATGGTGAGACGATTACGGAACACCGACGATCTTGCTCAGGGCACTGCTGATCAGATACGCCAGCTGTGGACTAGGGTCGAGCGTGCGGAACAGGAGACACGCGACGTCCTTCGGGAGTTTCACATGAGGCAGGTAAGGTGGGAGTCTCGACTCCAGGACGCAGAACGACTGGTGGTTCGTCTTCAGGGAGCATCCACATCCTTGGCACCACCTCCGGACGCAGATCATCGTGATTAGGGATAGACTTATCTTAGTAGATCATTAGGAACTATGCTATGTACCCTGACTCTATGTTTAAGTGACTACACTACTCATAGAGCCATTATGTTGTCGAACTAGTGTCACTCATGTATGCTCTTACGAGCAAAATTTTCATGTATCAAAATGCGGGTAATATTAGTAAACTTTAACGTGCTTTGTTAGGATATTACAAATTGCTATGTGTTGAGAATCTATGATTGCATGTTAAATGGTAGAAGTGTTTAAGTTCGTACCTTGCACCTAGTCAGTAGGGTCACAACCTCCCAGAAACCCCAAACACTCAACATCTTTCTGTTTCATGACAGAAAGATGCCTCGCCGACCTACTCGCGGAAACCCTGGACCAACCCCACCCGAAGTTGACTCCACTGCATTCCAGGCGGCCGTGTCTGCTGCGGTCACCGCAGCTATGGCACAACTTCACCAAGGGAATAACGGAGGAGGCAACGGGCAAGGGGCCGGGAGTTCGAACAACGGGATGAATCAATGACCCACCAAAACATGTACCTACAAGGACTTTACAAATGCCAAACCACGAACTTTTAACTGCACTGGAGGGGTGATCACTCTGAAGCGATGGATCGAGAAGGTGGAATCGGTATTCGAGATATGCGATTGTCCTGAGGGGATGAAAGTGAAGTTCGCAGCCTGCACTTTTGTCGATCAAGCGCTCACTTGGTGGAACGGACATGTGGAAGCCATGACACTCCCTGTAGCCAACTCCATGCCGTGGGCGGAGATGAAAGAAATGTTGATGGCTGAATACTGCCCACGAGGTGAGATTCAGAAAATGGAGCAGGAGCTGTGGAACCTCACTGTGCAAAATGCGAATATCGATGCCTACATATCGAGATTTAGTGAACTATCTCTGTTGTGCTCGGGTATGATCACCTCGGAAGGAAAGAAGATTGAGCGATTCATCTGGGGACTAACATCACCAATCCAAGGAAATGTGATAGCTACAAACCCCGAAACATTTGACAGTGCAAAAAGATTGGCGAAGAAGCTGTATGACCATAACAACAAGAAGGGGGAGAAGCCAGCGGAGGCTGAAGGCAAGAAGGAAGGTGATGGCAAGAAAGGAAAGAACAAGAAGAGGAAGGGGCGTCAGGGCCCCGAGACCTCTAAAAAGTAGCAGACAGTGGCAGTTAATGCTGTCACCGCACCGTTTCTAGCCACACCACATGCTCCAGCCTCAGCTGCTTCAAATGCTCCCAGACCTTATTCCAGTAATCTTCCCAAGTGCAATAGATGCGGTTTCCATCACAATGGAGAATGCAAGGAGTTGCAGTGCACCAGTTGTAACCGAAGGGGACACACAGCGAAGTACTGCAGGACCTACCCTCCCTAGAACCAACAACAGGGAAACAGCAACAACAACAACAATCGCAACAACTACAACATCACTACCGGCGGCCACAATGCAGGGCCTAGCCACACCTGCTATGGGTGTGGAAGGACTGGACATTTCCGCCGAGACTGCCTAACAGCAACAATCCAGGAAACGGAGGAACGGGAAGGATGCTGACCATGGGTCAGGGAGAGGCGATTCAGGACCCCGCTGTTGTTACCGGTACGTTTCCCCTAAATCACACTTATGCATGCATCCTATTTGACACCGGAGCGGAGCGAAGTTTCATAAGCAATAAGTTTAAACATTTATTAAAACAACAGCCCCAGAAGCTAAATGAAACCTTTACGGTGGAAATGGCCAATAGGAAAACCGAATCCACCGGGGAAATCTACATTGGATGTACCCTAACCCTAAATCAACACGTCTTTCGAATAGACTTAATGCCTGTATCAATTAGGAGTTTCGATGTGATTATTGGCATGGACTGGTTAAGCCCCCACCATGCTGAAATTATGTGTCACGAGAAGGCCGTTCGCCTTCGCCTTCCTAATCACGAAACCCTAGTAATTTACGGAGAGAAACCTAACATGAACCTTCGCCTCATATCGTGCATCAAAGCACGAAAACATCTATGAAAGAACAATTTGGCATTCCTGGCTCACGTAGTGGATAAAATCAAGGAAGAGGTTAACGTTCAAGACATTCCCATAGCATGTGAGTTCACAGACGTGTTTCCTGAAGATCTTCCAGGAGTACCCCCAGAGAGACAAGTGGAGTTCCGAATTGACCTCGTTCCAAGGGCAATTCCTCTCGCTAAATCACCCTATCGGCTAGCTCCTGCTGAAATGCAGGAATTGTCCAGCCAACTCAGTGAACTCTTGGACAAGGGATTCATTCGCCCTAGTTACTCGCCATGGGGAGCTCCAGTCCTCTTTGTCAAAAAGAAGGACGGATCTTTTAGAATGTGCATCGATTATAGAGAGTTAAATAAACTCACTGTTAAAAATCGTTACCCACTCCCACGAATCGATGATCTATTTGACCAGCTCTAAGAAGCTAGTTATTTTTCCAAGATAGATCTACGATCCGGATACCACCAACTCAAAGTCCGGGAAGAGGATATTCCAAAAACCGCTTTCCGAACTCGCTACGGACATTATGAATTTGTCATAATGCCCTTCGGTCTAACAAATGCCCCTTCCGCATTCATGGATCTGATGAACCGGATCTGTCGACCATTCCTCGACAACTTTGTCATCGTCTTCATTGATGACATTCTCGTCTATTCCCGAAGCAAAGAAGAGCATGGCCAACATCTCCGACAAATCCTAGAAACTCTGCGATCGGAAAAGCTATACGCAAAACTCTACAAGTGTGAGTTCTGGCTCCGGAGTGTGAACTTCCTAGGTCATGTAGTTAGCCAAGATGGAATTCATGTGGATCCCTTTAAGGTCAAAGCTGTTGAAGGATGGGCAATCCCGACAACACCCACGGAAATCCGTCAATTCTTGGGTCTAGCAGGCTACTATAGGAGATTCATTCAAAACTTCTCTAAGATCGCCAAACCACTTACCTCGCTTAAACAAAAGGGCGTACCATTCAAATGGACGGACAAACAAGAAGTCGCATTCCGAACCCTGAAACAAGCTCTCTATAGTGCCCCGGTACTATCACTACCGGAGGGAACGGAAGATTTCGTGGTCTACTGTGACGCGTCAAATCAGGGCTTAGGTTGCGTTCTCATGCAGCGTGGAAGGGTGATAGCTTATGCATCCCGCCAACTAAAGACGCACGAAGTGAATTATATGACCCATGACTTAGAATTAGGAGCCGTGGTCTTTTCCCTAAAAATTTGGAGGCATTACCTTTACGGAACGAAGTGCACCATCTTCACGAACCACAAGAGTCTCCAGCACATCTTGAACCAGAAGGATTTGAACATGAGGCAACGAAGATGGGTTGAATTACTAAACGATTACGAGTGTGAGATCAAGTACCACCCAGGCAAGGCCAACGTGGTAGCTGACGCATTAAGTTGGAAGGAGTACTCTAATCGTCGTACGAAAACTCTCTCCATAACCATTCAATCTCACCTAGCCACTCAAATTCTAGTAGCCCAGTCAGAGGCCATGAAGATGGAAAATAGAGCAAGCGAAGCATTGCGCGGAATGGAGAAGAACCTAGAGGCAAAGGAGAATGGAGTATACTATTTCATGAACCGTATTTGGGTCCCTAAACTCGGAGGATTTAGGGAGGTAGTTATGAAGGAAGCCCACAAGACGCGATACTCCATTCATCCCGGCTCAGACAAGATGTATTTGGATATTAAACAACACTATTGGTGGCCCAACATGAAGGCAGAAATTGCCACCTATGTTAGTAAGTGCCTTACGTGTGCCAAGGTAAAGGTGGAGTACCAGAAGCCCTCAGGGTTATTATAGCAACCGGTAATCCCTGAGTGGAAATGGGAGGGGATTTCTATGGATTTTGTGACCAAGCTACCCAAGACGTCAGATGGACTAGACACCATATGGGTAATAGTCAACTGACTGACGAAATCTGCCCATTTCCTGCCAATAAAGGAATCCTACAAGATGGAAAGATTGACACGTTTATACATTCGAGAAATCGTGAGACTCCATGGAGTACCAGTGTCTATTATCTCGGATAGGGACAGTAGGTTCACTTCACGTTTTTGGCAATCTCTCCAGAAGGCACTGGGAACTCATCTCGACATGAGCACCGCTTATCATCCACAAATGGATGGTCAAAGTGAACGAACCATTCAAATGCTCGAAGACATGCTCCGCGCATGTGTGATAGACTTTGGGAAGTCTTGGGATACCCACTTACCTTTAGTCGAATTATCATATAACAACAGCTACCATTCGAGCATCAAGGTCGCTCCTTTCGAAGCACTATACGAGCGTAAGTGTAGATCATCGTTATGTTGGGATCAGGTGGGTGATACCCAACTAGAAAAAACACATACATCGGACAAGGCACTAATGGGACCGGAGATCATTCGTGAAACCACAGAAAAGATTGTTCAAATCAGAGCTCAATTGCAAGCATCGCGTGACCGACAAAAGAGTTATGCCGATAAACGGCGAAAGCCCTTAGAATTTCATGTCGGTGATCGAGTACTGTTGAAAGTCTCACCCTGGAAAGGAGTTATTCGTTTCGGAAAACGGGTGAAACTAAACCCACGATACATTGGACCTTTCGAGATCGTCTCCCGAATAGGTCCAATGGCGTATAAACTGCAGCTACCCGCAGAACTAAACAGTGTACACCCCGTGTTCCATGTCTCTAATCTAAAGAAGTGTCTATCGGATGAAACACTCGTCATTCCCCTTGACAAGATCGAAATCAACAAGAATCTCCTGTTCGTTGAAGAACCGGTAGAAATCATGGACAGGGAGGTGAAGCGTACTAAGCAAAGTCGCATCCCGATCGTGAAAGTACGGTGGAGCGCGAAGCGTGGGCCAGAATTCACGTGGGAACGCGAAGACCAAATGAAGCAAAAGTACCCTCACCTATTCTAGCATTCTCAAATCTAGCTTTCAAACAGAATTTCAGGACGAAATTCCCTCTAACGGGGGGATGATGTCATAACTAGAAATTTTGTGTCTTGTAATCACTACACTCAAGTAAAATGTAGAATCAAAAACTTAAGAGCATGTATGATGCTTACTCTATGACAACAAAATTTCAATCCAATACACCATACAAGTACTACAAATAGTCAACAAGCAATTAGAAACCCTAGAAGTTCTTGTTTAGGTCCAATTTGGACTAGGGCTTCCTTATTGGACTCAATGGACCAATAAGCTTCCAATTTGACTATCATGGGCTTAGAACCTTTAAATGGGCTCTAATTGGACCCACTTTCATTTATTTCAACATCTTGGACCATAATGGGCCTAGAATTAAACAAAATACCTTTATTGGACCATAACAAATATAATCAACCAAATTGGGCCATGAGGCACCCTAGGAGTCCAATGGGCCGAAAAACAATCAATATGGACCCATGATTTGGATTTAAGCACCAAAGGCCCAAGTCTCCATTTCTCCCCTCTATTTCTCGGCCCAACACAAAAAAAAAAGATTAATTAGAATTAAACGTTGACACATCATTATTGCTCAAAGGATATCAAGGTCTAATACATCACATACATCTAGGGCATCTCATGTTCCCATGCAACTTCTTTTCCCTCTCTCTCTTCTTATGATTGGCCGAGAGCCAAACCACACACACACACACAACATCAAAACTCTTCCAAACTCTCTCAAATATTCTCCTCCTTCCCACTCCAAAGTCTCGAAATTTTGCTTGTGCATTAAGAGGATTTCAAGAAAATATCATCACTTCTTGGTAAGTTATACATATCCAAGGATTTTATAACTCTTTTCTCATGATTAGATCCCTTCTCTTAAACATTTGTGGTAATCATACTCTTAGAATCCCCTTAAGTTCGAGATCATCATCAAGGTGTTGCTAGGGCCGAAAATCACCTCACTTTCTTCCATCTCTTCTCCAAAACCGAAACCACACCCAAAGGTGAGCTTCATACCCCCTATTTTTCGGTTTTTATAAGTTTTTTTGGGGGCGGGGGGGGGGGGGGGGGAATACAAGCAAATGTGTAGATCTATGAGTATATGTATGCTTTGTATGATTTCTATGTTTATTTACATGTTCTTATGTGATTATGGTGTTGAAACTAGTCAAAAAGTCCTTAAAATCGAGATTTGCATTAGGATGTATGAAACAAGTGTTAAACATATTATTACATACAAATCATTTCTAGAAAAATAACCAAGTTGGTTAATATGAACTCCTTGGGCTAAAAATCCCATTTTTGGACTCAAAATGTTAAAAATATAAGGTTAACGAGCCCAAAATGACAAAATACAAATTCTGATGGATGAAATGAGTCAAAACAGTTTCAATAATGTATTTTTCTGGAAATATTCTCTTTGAAGGATTAAATGTGAAATTTTTAAGCATAATGGGCCAAAAATGAATTTTTCGGCCCAATAAAGCCCAATATGCGAGATTTTCAAATTAGAGGGGCTGAAACGGTGATTTTCTGTAAAACAGGGGACTACTAGTGCTCCAAGTCCATTTCAAGGGTTAAAAATGCTTTTCATATTTAAAAGGGACCAAAAATGCAAAAAAAATTCTACTTTGGGCCAAAAGTGTAAAAACTGCGAAAATAAGGGTTTCAGCCGAGAAAATTTTCATTTAATGGACTAAAACTGTTTTTCAAGTAACTTTGAGCTGAAAAATAACTTTTCTACAAGTTTTGATACTAAAGTGTCAAGAAAAATGGTTTGAGGACTAAAATAGAAATATTCTTTATCCAAAGGATTAAAAGTGTAAATTATCCAAAAGAAAGGGGCTGCAAAAATGAAATATTCTAATGTTTTGAACAATAAATCCGACATGATAAAATACTAGCACCTCGACTATCGGCGAATTATAATACACCTTCAACACCAAAAATCGTTATCAAACGAATTGATTCGGTCTCGAATCAATAATGAATCCGAAATTACTAACACGACGAAACTTCAATACACATGCGGAAATTTCGGGAAGTCAATACACACGTGAGAATACACCAGACGTCGATACACCGTCTTTGGGCCCAAAAGTTTCAAATCGTGTTTGTTGGGCCTAGCTAGCCCAATGACATGATCTTTATGCCCGAAGGAAACTCACTTACATGTAGTTGAGTCTTATATGACCCAACTTCGTGTAAAAGGACTTTTACAGGCTTTGTGCTGTTGGACCCCAGGGGCCCTCTGGTGCTTCTAGTAAAGTCGAGAATTCACCAAATGCGAGTCGGGCTAAGGGCCCTTCGCATTCACGATAGCCTTGAACGACTTACGGAAAATATCGGGGCTTCACACCCTCTTTTCCTCCTCGGTTGTGGGGCTACAAGAAGTCCGAGTGTTTGGATTAAGTGAGTAGTGCAAACGACGCCTAAGGGATCGTTTGTATGGTTGTAAACTAGTCATTTTCATTAATGTGTGTCTATAACAATTCACAATCAATAATTAATCCAACGTCACCGGGACTCAACGAATACACCTGTCATAACGAAATAACAAGACATAAATCATTTAATGCAAAGTATTAGGGAAACATCGGGTTTTCCTAGGGTTTTCAATAAATACACCTACAAGATTACATACCGAGTTTTACAAATCGTACTTTTACATTTATAGAAGCAAACAAGCATACTTACGGATCTTCATACTTTTTATACTATGCTCTTTTCAGAAAATATCGGATTTTCTGGTGATTTTCGAAACAATACAAACCACTATATTTCAAACATTACTTATGAACTCACCAACATTTTATATGTTGACCGTTTTCAAAATACTTGTATTCTCAGGTAACAGGTAAATCGAAAAGGAAAAATGTACTCAGTAACGTCTTGCTGTAGTTTTTTAATTAGTATCGAACAATTTACTTTTGGGCATGTAATATTGTGGATCAATGTACCGAATGTAAACGCTACCAGTTGTAATATTCCAATGCTTGGTAATGTATGATGTTATGTTTCAACTATATTCATTGTGATGGTATTCAATTGAGTCACAATAGCCCTCAGATGTTTCCGCCGTCTGGTTTGGGGGTGTGACATATATAGTGTTAACGGATTAGGGAGTATTATCTCGAAAGCACAAACCGTGAACCCTCTTATGGAACAAAGAAGCAAACCTTGAACACCCTTTAGAATAAAGAACCAAACTGTGAACACCTATGGAACAAAGACAAAACCATACCCCCCCCCCCCCTTCTATGACTATAAGATCCGAAAACACCATTTTTTAATCTAAACCGTAAACACTTGATATTTAAGAGTACAGGACCGTAAACTCTTCAAATGTCTTCATAATCATATCCAAAGTTACCTTCACAATGTGATCATAACCGTAAACCTTACGTTCACCTCCTCATGAGTTTACTTCATATTTCACATACAAATGAATTCATTTGACACTTACAGTTAACTCGTTTCACTCATATGCTATCAAAACACATATCAAAGTTCTTCGCATCTGCAAGCAGTTCCCCAGAAATCTTCAAACTTACATAACAACTTCTCTTCAATTAGTAAGTAATCTATACAAATTAGTGTTAAATATCATGTTAAATTATTAGATATCTAATTTATGCATATAATTATGTGTAAAATATAATTAGGATATGGCTAATCACACATATTCTATACAGGGAATCATCACAACCACATCAAATCTAACCAGAAACACGTACACGAGGTGAGTTCATACCCCTACGTTTTTAGAAATTTTCACTGTTTTAAGGGGGAATGCAAGTGTAATACAAGAAAATTGTGTTAATATCTAAAAGTTTTCAATATTTATTAATTGTTTCCATTATTAAAATTATATATATATATATATATATATATATATATATATATATATATATATATTATAATTAGGGTTCAACAGACTTAAATTGATAATTTGACTCCATTTCCTGTTCCTTGTTTGGATGTGGGCTTGCGGTAGAATTATTTATTCGACTGTCTATTTAATCATAATTATATAAATATTATATTTATATAAGTATAAAATTATTTTTAAACTTCTTAAACGAAAATATAATATATTTGTAAGCTATCTTAATACCATTAGGGTATAAATGTTTTATTTCACACGACAACCATATCACAGAATTTTTGATTTAAACTTATCAAATTATTAACAATACAAAGGTTTCCATTTCAGTAAACCACAAACATACGAACTATAATAGGCATAGTTTATGGGACTTACATGTTACTTTTCAAAGTTCAGATTACAATACGGAAAGCAAACATATAAATTATAGTAAATATAGTTTATGAGATATATTTACAGTTTATTTTTTTTCAAAGTTACTTTTCATTATTCTACACGTAACCATCAATATAGCATTTGTGAGACTTACTTCAAGTACTTATCCAAGTACCGACCAAATTCTAAAATTATAACCGTAGTCTCCTGTAGGGAGAGCGTGACACTTCTTTATAGATCTATATGGGACTGACAATCCCGCACCAGAGCTGCTTGCAACTGCTAGGCCAGCATGCCTGTGGTGACAAATGTCATACCGATAGTGACGCTTGAAGAACTTCGTATTCAAGCCATCTTAGATCATCAAGCATGGTTATGATAACTCACAATTTGGTATTGAACAGTATGATTAGTTTTAGAATAAGTAAACATCTTCACATAAGTACAACAAGTAGATCTAGATAATTACAATTATAATATGTTCATAAGAGTACAAACACATAATACAATTCCAGTGCAGAGAAAACATACTTTTCATGGTTTTATGTGAATTAAAACTGTGTTATACCATTTCAGAGTACAATAACAATTATATGTTTCGAGTACAACACATTACAACAGAAAATATAGGATTTTCTGGGAAAAACACACTTACATTTTTCAGGAACAAACAATAGATTTCAATTACAAACATGCTTATGAACTTACCAACTTAATTGTTGACACATTTTCAAAACTACTTGTATTCTCATGAAATCAGTAGACAGGTACATCCACGGATTTTTGAGAAGACAGAGCTTCATTGACTCATGTCTTTTAACTCTTTTGTGTCATGACTTGAACACATATGTAAAAGCTTGTACATTTTCATTACATGGTTGTTGTACTTTGATTACTATTATGCAATTGTCGTGATACTGTACATGACGTCCTCCGCCCCCGAAAATTTTCGACGTTCCGGTTTGGGGGTGTGACACTCAAATACCCATTGGGACAAACATGATCAATGACATAACTCGAAAGGACAAGTTCCATAATCCATACTGACCCAAATCGCTGAGTTTTCTAGTCAACTCTCCGATTTCTACACCAACTCAGAAACGGGGAATACCAAAACAACTCGCCAAGTTGACCAACCAACTCGCTGAGTTCTCCTGTGACTCAACAACTTAATGGATTAAATCCAAGAGCTCCAAAGCTTATATCTCAACCAAAATCAGATCTTGAAGGGTAAACTTTCCAACTTTACCCCTAGGAACCACCAAAATGGGTTGAAACCCAAACCCAAGACTTAATAGAGGGAGGGCTTAATAATTAAGCTCTTAATGATCAAGGGAAAAACCCCAAAATGCAGATCTGACCCCATAAAGCTAGATGAACACGTAAATTTTCCAACTTTACGCTTGAGTATAACTAAGGGAACCTCAAAAGCTCAAAAAAGGCTAAATTAAAGGCTTAATGAATGCATGAAGCCCTTAAACCCATAAAAGTTGGTACCTTTATGCCAAAAGAGCTCATGTAGACCTTATATCGGAAAAAATAATCACTTGGGACTTCTACTTTGCCAACAACCACCCATCCATGGCTAAGAGCATACAATCTTAACCCATGAAGACATCTAAGAAAATATTAAGCAAGGTTAGAAATTTATACCTGAAATGTGGTGGAAGTGGAATAAAGAATCATGATTTGAAAGCTCTTACTTGAACCACCACCTTGCTCCAAGCTTCTCATCCTTCAATGTGCTTCAAACACACCAAAACAAATTCACAATGAGCTTAGAACACTCAAGGAGGATCTAGGGTTTCGAGATTAGGGTTAGGGGCTATGGAGGCTGCGAGTGAGGCCAACGCCTGGGACTTAAGGTGTTTAAATAGGGGGAAAAACCCTAAAAATAGAGTTTCTCAATCAGTGTCCAACAACTCGCCGAGTTGGTTCATAAAAACCCGCGACCCAAAAGCCTCCAACAAGTCGAGTTTCCAACCATCAACGCGACGAATTAGTCCCTAGAAAATGGAGATTTATTCCACAGTTAATCTTAAGGATTCTGGGTGTTACAACTCTCCCCTATTTAAATTAGATTTCGTCCTCGAAATCGCTCCTTACTAACACTCATATCAAAACAAACAACTTGAGGAACACAATAAAAAATTGTGTAGATAAGACAATCTTCTCAAGACAGCTGAAACCCAAACCGAAACTCCCAACCAAAGGACATAAATCAAATTCTCAGCCTCCACAAACCACTTCTACTTTTCTGAGATCTAAAATCTATAATCATATGACTCCTCGACAGACCGCCCATGTTGAAACAACTTCATGCCATACTCTCGATGAATAACAAACTAAACATAACACTTCCAGCCCTAATCAAACAACGTCTTATCCGAAAGTACTGAGACCATCCTTAGAGTAGTTATTCAAGCCCGATGAAGAACGACTCCTCAATCTCATGAATTAAAACCAATCCCACCTCACCTGAAATCCGAAAACTAAAGTTTCAATGGTCTGACTCCCTGTCAAACCTCCTACATCGAACCCCCACCAAGCCAATCCCATAGAGTTTCTTACCAAACAAAATGATTCAAAGGGAACAAAGTCACTGACCATATACAGCTACATAACACTTATACTCGACCAAAGGCTCAGATAATCCATTGAGTTGAAGATTCATCCCTGCAACAGTTAGATTCAGATGAGAGTTGCACAACTGAGTCAAATCAATTACAATGAGATTATTTAATCCCACTATAAGTGACTTAGCATTTCCCAATCAACCCGTCATCCTACTCCCACACCAAACCTCAAATCACAACTACTGCCTAACACACCGTGCCGCCTCGTGGCTGCTTCCCACGAGTAGCTGAGACTTCCCTGGTCCCAACTGCTACCAACTATCTGAAATACCGAACTCCCTCTTGTCTGTTTGGGAAAAAAACACTCCCATAGTCGCCCATGCGAAATCCGAATGAAAACCTTAACTGAAAATAATTACCCAGACCATCACGCCACCAAACTGATGCCAAATTGAACGCTATAGGACCAACTGTAGACTTATCTCGTACCTGGTCTCCCACAACCTACCAATTCCGGATTCCAAACCTGCTGTAGCCCTCCCACAGCCTTATAAACATACCCACCCTGGCCTAAACCATCTGAAGAAATCCATGAGCAAGTCATAGATTTGCCACAATCTAGCCGCTGAACAGCGACCGGTGAATGTTACGGGCCACCCCACAGCCTTACGAACATACCCACCCTGGCCTAAACCATCTGAACAAACCCGTGAGCAAGTCATAAATTTGCCACAATCTCACTGCTACACAGGGACCGGTGAATGTTACGGGCCACCACACAGTCTTACAGTACTTCCCACACAAACTGACTGCTAGTGAATGCTACGGACCATCACACAGTCTTACAACACTTCCACACTAACCGATAACTAGTGAATGCTATGGGCCGCCCTGCAGTCTTACAACACTTCCACCTTGCCACAACTGCACTTACTGCTAGGCTTTCAATTTGAACACAACTAGAGTCGAGCATGCACTCAACCAAACACCCACGCTGAACTCGAGTCATTAATGGAACCCCAACCTGGGTCCCCCAAAGCTTGCTATCCGACACCAAGAAGTCATGAACCTATAAATTGAGGTGTTTTCCAAACACCTATCCACAAAAACCTTAATCCAAACAGCTACTTGTTCCTCCTTCCTCCCCGACATGAATACAAAACTTCTCCATGTTTGACAGCTGCTTCCGCTTCTGGATATCCGAACGATTCTCCCCCACTTTGATTCAACTAAGCCCCAACAACAACCAATATTGGAAGGATTCCCAATCCCTCTAACCTACCAACATGTTGACAACATGTTCTTCCCAATACTAGTGATCCAGTACTAGCCGAACTCAACAGACCGCACAACCAGTGACATCCCCATTTTCTCGGCCAGAAAAAACTGATTTTGTTTATGCTTTATAAAAATCAGAGTATCTCTTTTTAAGAAAAACGTTGCGGAATTTGCTCCCAGAAAAACATGATAATTACATTATCAAAGCATTTTCGAAGAAAAGTATTTTTAATCCTTTTAAAACATTTGGTATGTCATCGTCAATACAGAAACATAAGCATAAACAGAACTTACATTCATTATCACTAGTGATTTATATCTCCTTAATATCTCAGTGTAATGTGACTTCATGTCGACACCTGTGATATAAATAAACTGAGTGGGTCAAGTTGGGAAACCTGGTGAGTACATAGGGATTTCAATCCCACAATGTTATATCATATATATAATTTAGAACTCACAAAACATACAATTTCACCATATATGTATAAGCAACTCCTATCCCACCCCGTCGATCCTCACAACGAGACTATCCATATTCTCAAACCTAACATTAGCCGTTTTACCTAATCCATACTCCAGGATTAGATTTGAACAGCTTTACCTAATGCATACTCTCGGACTAGGGATGAATGACTAATCCATACTCTCGGACTAATGATGAATGATTATGCCTAATCCATACTCTCGGGCTAAGGACGAATGACTATGTCTTAATCCATACTCCCGGACTAAGGACAACTAGCTATGTCTTAATCTATACCCCCAAATTAATGACAGTTGACTATGTCCAATCCATACTCTCGGACTAGGGACAATGACTGTGTCTAATCCATGCTCCCGGATAAATGACATATACTAAAGTTCTATTCTCTGAGTATAACTCACTTGTACTTGTAAGAAAATACTACCCAATATTACTCAAAATTAATTTAGGTCTATTCTTTATCCTAAATCAACATATATAATCAAGTATTTTCTTTAACACGTATTTCAGGAAACATTAATTAACTCGCACATAAACATATAATTAATACTTCAATCAACACTTGTATTAAAATCATGTTCATGAAAGGGATTATGCACTCACTTGAAAGGTGGTGACTCAGCACTCGGACAACACTTCGATACTCTCAAAACAATTCTCCTTCGATAAAACCTAGTATCAATACCACTAGGGTTTAGTCTAACGATAATCACGACTAATTAATAGTCTGACAATTATTACTATTATATAAGCGTTAAAAGATACTTATATAACTCATAATAATAGCCTAAATAGATATTTTAAGGACCTAATAACATTATTATAATTATTTGAAAGTTATATTAAAAATTACGTAAGCGTAGCTCACTTACAACGAATTTTAAAGAAAACCGGGCTTTGCTCGCAACAGCGTTCGAAACTGAAAGACCCTTTTTCTCC
Source organism: Lactuca serriola (assembly GCF_051521515.1). Lineage (NCBI taxonomy): Eukaryota > Viridiplantae > Streptophyta > Magnoliopsida > Asterales > Asteraceae > Lactuca > Lactuca serriola. The sequence goes on along the minus strand of NC_136410.1, from coordinate 220,396,779 downwards.
GGACTCCGGGAGCCTTGGGGCTTCCTTTTGGTGCTAGGGATTTTATCTAGGGTTTTGGAGGGCTTAGAGGAGCTAGAGAGAGAAGTAGTGAGAGAAAGAGGTGGATTTGGAGTGAGGAAGTCGGCTGCCCTCGCACATATTTATAGGTGCGAAGCCTCGGTGGTACGCTGGGCGTAGGGAGGTTATGCGACTATCCATATAAGCGTTAAACGATACTTATATAACTCATAATAATAATCCAACATTTATTTTAAGGACCTAATAACATTACTATAATTATTTGAAAGCTATATTATAAATTGCGTAAGCGTAGCTCACTTACAACGAATTTTAAAGAAAATCGGGCTTTGCTCGGCGCAAGGTTTCAAAACCGAAAGACCCTTTTTCTCGGGACTCCAGGAGCCTCGGGGCTTCCTTTGGGTGCTAGGGATTTTATCTAGGGTTTACGAGGGTTTAGAGGAGCTAGAGGCAGAAAGTAGTGAGAGAAAGAGGTGGATTCGGAGTGAGGAAGTCAGCTGCCCTTGCAGCCTATTTATAGGCGTGAAGCATCGGTTGTACGTTGGGCATAGGGTGGTTACGCGGGGCGTAACTTCGGATATGAGCTCCACCTGTCTCGCACGTGTCGACGTCTCGGTAGTGCATCGTGGCTTCGTCTCGGATCAAGTAGAACAGTTGTACGCGAGGCGTACTTCTTTCTGATGCGGGGCGTACTCCGGACGCTAGGCGTGTCTTTGCTATGCTGGGCGTAACCCTCGCACCAGGTGTCACCATCCGAAGCGAGTTCATCTGACGGCTGGGAGTTTGGCCACGTCATCATTTCATGCATCAGCTTTGCAAGTTGTACACTTAACTTCTAAAATTCGTATCTTTCGCATGCGAGCTCCGTTGTTGACATTCTTTTATCCACGCGAAGACAAGAATGTACTCTACAACTTTCGTTTAGACTCTGTCGGCTAATTTTGACTTTATTTTAAAAGTTACATTATTAACAGGCCGGGACAGGATTGGTCCGTTAGATTCTCATAACTTCTTCATCCGACGTCCGTTTTCACCCATCTTTTTCTCGTTACGCTAACCTTAACGATATCTTCGATTCTCATTTAGGTCCTATCGGCTAAATAGCGCTCGATCTATTATTCGAATTTCGGGTTGTACACTGCTAATTCGAAACATCGAAAAATCATAACTGCGTCATACGAAGTCAGATTTGTGCGTTCTTTTTATGGACGTTCTCGGTTTAACGTATTCTACGACTTTCGTGTAGATTGCTAAGGCTAAAACTCACTCTATCGTAAATTCACTATTTACGCTTCCCGGTGTCATGCCGTTTCCGTCGCGAAACTTCGACGGGTCATAACTTCTTCGTTATAGCTCGGATTTCGACGCTCTTTATATGTACGGAAACCTTGTAACATATACTACAACTTGGTTGAGATTATTTATTCTTAATAATATTTTGTCAAAAAGTCATTTTTGACCACTACTACCTCTAAATTGACTAGCTCGGATCTACGGGCGTTACACAACCCCCGAAGACCAGATGAACACTCCCCGAAACCCAACAACATTGATAACCCCTGATGCTTAAAATGATATCACACTCAAATCTTGATGTCCAAAGGAGGGATACTCCAACCAAAACCCCAGGAATAGACCACTTCCTTAGGTTCCTGCACAACTCAATCGAAGCACAATGACTGAAAATACCAAATCCTGACGATGCTGAATAACCTACCTGCTAAAACCTGACCATAGACCTTCGACCTAATGCCCCTTGGTTGATCTCGACCAAAGCCGGAAATAACAACTGAACACTTGGAACTTACTATATTGGAAACAACCCCTATTAACCCACTAAAGATTCATGGCATGCAAATGGAAAATAATATTTCTTGATGATATAACCCAACATAAGCAGAGAAATAAACCAAATATATGCTTTCCCAAATTGATGCAGATTCCAACAACATAAATACTAATATATATATATATATATATATATATATATATATATATATATATATATAACCCAAAGAGAAAGCAAAAGATACATACCCACAATGTCGTCCGCTGAAGTTCTGGCCTCCCCCGCCTGACACTGCAAAACCCGACTCCTTTCCGCTGAGTTTCATGCCCTACCCTCGCGTTCACCGGTGATTCTCAAAGTAGCTGTAGCAGGCGTACTCACTGCTCCTCATCTCAACATCTGACAGTTGGCCTTCTTGTGGTGCACCTGATTGTAGAGAAAACATGTGACAACCCAAATTTGTTACCGTTACAAAATCCCGTCTTCTCTAACAGAATTCGTCGTTATATATTATTTTCCGTAAAGTTTGGAGTCGCCAATAAATAAATATTTAGCTATTTATATTTCTTGATATTATCATAAGTAATTATAACCTGTAAGTGTTAACCTCGTTTAACTAAATAGAGTTATATTACTTTTCAACCACTTCACCTGGGTAAAAAGTTTCAACCCCGTTAAACTTTAGCATCGGGTAGCCGTGTATCGGGCGCAACACCCGAGGCATATGAAATGAGAGTGAACACCATTTGAACACTCTTTTACCACTCATTCACTCTCTCTCACTACTTTCTCTCTCTAGACTCGAACCCGACTCCAAAACCGCGAATTCCGGCTCCCAAACGTAAGGGTTTCTTCCCTATCTTGTTCTAATCATAGTCCATAGCATTTAGAGGCCAAAAATCATAGGATTTAGAGGATTAAAGGGAGTTTACGGCCTAGGAAGCCCCTTAGGCCGTAAACACCTAAAACCTTGCCAAAAACCCCATTTTTCCTTCCTTTAAGCTTGTGTACTAATTAAAGGATTTACCTAGGTGAGTTTGGACATGGAAACTTAAGGTTTTGAAGCCTAAAAAGGAGTTTATGGCCCAAGCTTATGCTTAGGCCGTAAACACCCAAAAACCCTTGATAAAAGTCCCAAAAACTCATCTAGGGCATGTAGGAATTTAGCTATGACCCTAGGAAATGTTTAAGGCCATTAAGCATCTCATTTTGAAGCCAAAAGAAGAGTTTACGGCCAAGGCTATACTTGGGCCATAAACTCCCCAAATTCTATGCCAAAATGTCCCATAAACCCACCTAAGGCCTTCTAGAATTTAACTAAGACTTAAGGAAGTGATTTGGACCATTTAAACATCCATTTTGAGGGACTAAATGGAGTTTATGGCCCAAGAACAATTTTGGACCGTAAACTCCCCAAAATGTCACAAAATGAGGGTTTTAACCCTCCAAATTAGTCCAAGACACTTGCTAGTAAATTAGGGAAGTGAAATAAGGCCTTAACTTGCAATTTTGGAGGAATACATGAGTTTACGGCCAAGCCTAGGGGGCTTACGGTCGTAAACTCCAAAGGAGTGGACTATGGGCCGTAAACTCCAAGGGAGTGAACTCATGGACTCCCCCGCAAACCCCTCTTGGCCTTGTACCACTCCCGGGAACCCCTTTCTAGGCCCTAAAACCCCGAATCAATGCTAGAATGCCTAAATATTTAATGAAAAGCATAAAATGACTAATTTCTTGAAAAATACATATTTCATATGACATTAGGATCCTAAAAGGTGCACAAGTCGTTTATTGGTACAAAACACTAAACCGACACTTTCACCCGATTTACCCGATTCACCCGATTTACGCGATTTCAGGTGAGTTCATACCCCTTTAATGAACCTTTCAAATGTTTTATATGTTTTAGGGGGGATACAAGTCAATTATACATATTTAAGGAAATTCATACAAGTCATTTATTCATGTTACGGAAATTAATCACATGTGATTCACTATCCGTAGTTCAAATCACATGTGATTTACCACTATGTTTTATAAAAAGGATTTTCGTTTTCAAAACCATTTCAGATAAAAGATCAATCTTCTAAATGTTCCCTTTTGACAAGATTTTTATTAAATAAATTCCTTATAAAATGTAACCTCACCAATATATTTATATAAGTAAGGCTTGAAGGACTTAGGACCGATAGCTCGCCTTATTTCCTGTTCTTGTTTGATTGTGGGCTTAGGGTGGTTTTTTTCCGTCCGACTGTCGTTGATTTCTTAGTTATATATCATATATATTAGTGTTGGATACGAGTATTTTCATTTCATTCGATGTTTTAACCACTAAACTGACAAGAATCATACGCTCTAAGTTAACTATAATAGGTATAGTTAAGGCCACTATTATTCGCTATAGCTACTACTCTACACACTATAATACACTCTATAATGATACTATATACTAATACGAGAACATACTACGAGTATACAAGAGACTACTACACTATAATACCAGAGAAATCACTAATCAAGAGATAACACACTAACCCACTACGAGATACTCTATTCGCTACGCACTACGCCCAGAGTCTTCTGGCAGGAAGATGACGCTATATGTATAGATCTATACGGGGCAAATGCTATTACATCCCGACTGTTAACCTCAATCCGAGCCGTACAGGTCTAGGGATGCCACTACTTCACTACATTGTGCATGACCGGGAAGGTCATGGGGTCCTCTATTACTCACACTATCGGTAACATACAAGAAATACACTATAACCACACTAAAATACTAAACAAAAAGTTAAAGTTAATATCCCGAAGTAAACAAGTATTTAATACTAAAGAAAGTTTGCACCACTATTATGGACTTCAGGCATAATCTACCGTATTGCATTACTTATTGGAAACTCACTATTATACTTTTACAATAAATGGTTTTCAAAGATGAAAATGATATGTTTCTTAAAGGTTTTCACTTACAACGTATTTCTGGAAAATATAGGATTTTCTACCACTTATGATTGTAAAGTTGCAGCTATTCATACTATTGGTTCTAATGCTTTTATACAAAAACTCACACTAAATTCTTATGAACTCACCAGCTTTATGCTGATATTCATTTTCAAAATAACTTGTATCCTCAGGTCAAAGATAGACAGGTACAGGTGCGGCATTTTGGAGAAGGTGGAGCATACAAGATCCATCTCTTATTTTTGTACTACTTTTGGTACTTGTTAAACATTACAAAACATGCTTGTAATTAAACTCACTATGTAATGCAATGGTTGTATGTTTCTTGTTTTTACTATTATGCAATTGTGATGATACTATACATGACGTCCTCCACCCCGAAACGTATTCCGCCGTTATCGGTTTTGGGGTGTGACAAAACATAACGGGCTTGCCCCCAAGGACAATCCCTACTGACGTGACCCACCCGACCACACTTGAAGCAAACCAAACCCTTGGAATGAAAAAATCCATCGTGCGTTTTCCCGCATGTATTGCACTAACCCCGACCCTACTGGCCTCTCAATTGTTGATCAAATTTCTTGGGTCTCTTGTCGGGACCTTCCACTGTATGCACCTGATCTGATCCTCTCTTCCCGAGGTGCTCCAAATCGATCAGCCGCTCTCGGGCTCTAGAAACCATATCATTCAGGGTCTCACACCCTGAAATACTCACCAACTCCCTAATGTCATCCTGCAGCATATCATGATATCTCACCTTTTTCATTTCCTCATCTACTGCATACTGTGGTACCAATAAAGACTCTCCCGAAACATGGCAGTGATCTATGCCACATTCTCAGTAGTCAAGCGGAGATCCATAAACTCTCATGCCAACTGCTGCACCGCAATCGCAAGAGCGAACTCAGCTCAGAACCTGGTCGAAAAGTCATCCCATGAAATAGTTTCAACAATGTCATCACCCAACTCACTGCCAACCTCTTCCCACCAACCTCATGACCTGTCCTTCAACGGGCATGAAGCATATCTGACCTTCACCTCCTCGGGACATAAACTCATCCTGAATGTGTTAGCCATATCCGCTAATCATCTCCTACTGACAATGGGGTCCCTCTCCCCATGGAACGTAGGAGATCCACAAGCACGAAATTCCCGGAAAGAAAGAGCGCGAGCTCCAACAATAACCATAATCTCAGCACAGAATGCGCCCAAGCGCTCATCTAAGATATCTGAATTACTACAAGAAATCTCCGATGAAATGAATTCACGCAACTGCTTGCTAATCGGCTCAGCACCTGCACCTTAGCCGGAACCCGAACCAAAACCAAAACCTGAACCACCTCCCGGAGTGCTCATCTCCAAACTGAAATACAACAAGCCAACAATCGAAACTCGTCCAAGAATCCTCCTCTCATAAGTTTCTTAGATTCTCCAAGATTCTCATCGATTTAAGAATGGATCCAATGCTTTCAGTAGTACGGGCCCAATACGACCTTCCACACCTATCCATACTTTCCTCAGCAATCCTCCCTAATCGTTTAAGTCACTCCCTCAAACCAATGTGCCAAAACTCGCTAAACCGCACTACTAACCCACCGAAGCAAATCCTAGGCTTTCCTAGGTTCCCGACCACACCCATCGCTCAGCTGCTGAAGGATTCGCAATAATGTAAACTAGCTACCTCATGAATATAGTCACATGCAATAGAGATCAGATAATCCTTCGAGTAAAAGACTCAATCCTAGAACAGTTTAACTCAAACGAAAGCTGCACAATAAGGCCAAGTCCATCACTCTAAGATTATCCAGCATGTGCCACATGTAGCTTAGCATATTCACTTAGTAGCAAAATTGCATTCATAAGAGTCTCACAAAGCACAAAGCAAGAAACATTCAGAGAATGGAAAATATAACCAGCATACACTAATCAAGCCATTCTATTCACACAACAGGAATCCATACTATCAAGGAATTCTAAAGCTCATACAATCAGGCAAATAAAAGGCATCTCTCCTATCATGTAATACTGAGCATATCTTTAGCCCTAATCTAGCATGCACTTCTCATAATCATAACATATATCATAATAAACATGTATTGGTACTCTGGGAACCACTTACTTGAGCTCGGTTGATTGCACGCATCACACCCTTTTCTTTGATTAGAAATTCCTTTTAAATTAAATGTTTATTTTATAAATTTTTTTACCAAACCCTCAGTATGAGTTCAGAGAAACCTAAGTGTATGCCCGAATCCCTCAATCCAAGGCTCTGATACCAACTTGTAACATCTCGAAAATCACGGGTAAAAATTTCATTTTTATTATTATCAAAAAACACCATTGTAACTTTATCCAAACATTTAAAAGTATTTCAAATAAGACAATTATCAGAGTCCGTTCCTAAATATCACACATTGCAGAAAATAAAGGTGTATGCACTACAATCAAACTGGGCCTTTTCCTTTCGAAACAGAAGTACCTGAAACCATAAACCACAAATTATAAGCACAAAGCTTAGTGAGTTCCCTAAATACCACATACCAGACATATCAAATGAGCCTTACATAACATACATAATCATGTTCCATGCATATTACACTTAAGCATAATCAATAGGAGTGCTATGTGCCAACCATAGTCTTGTCATTATGCCACGAGCCACCTGATGGTCTTCTTTGCGAGTCTGGGGCCACAACCTTTGGTCTTACAGAAAAGTTCCTGGAGCCACCTCCTAGTCTTCCATGCAAGTATCACAAAGACAACTAGCATACAATCTACAACTACTTAACTAACATCTGCTACAAACAAGTGCCAAGAGCCGCCTCCTGGTCTTCCTTACAAAATGCCAAGGGTCACCCCGGGTCTTCCTACCACACATAAACCAAATGGGCCGACATTGGTGCCTTCGACCCAAAGACATTGAGGTGACTTACCTCAAATGTAGAAGCACACTACTTCCCCAACAACCACCCATCCATGGCTAAAAGCACACAATCTTAACCCAATAAGAGATCTAATTAATTCTTTGTGACAACCATCAAAATTCGAGTCGGTTCTAGATTTGACTAGACTTAGTTGCACATATAGGCACAACACATATTAGACTTAGTAATTAGAAGATAAGTTATAACCTAGTAGAAACTTGGAAAGAGATAGAAACAATGGATGGTGTACTTAGATTTCACATTGATATGTGAATTCTACAACTACTTAACTGTAGTGACTATCCATATTCGGGTCGCTATTTGGATCGAACACCTTTTTATGAATCATATACACACATCATGCACTTGAACTAGTGGTATAAATTAGGTCCGAGTCTCGTAGGAACTTAAGTCAAAGTTGAAAACTAGGACTAGTATACTCGATTCCTCAATTTCGCTTGAATCTCGAAATCACTACATAGAATGTCAATAAACCGATAAAAATAAATTACAAACATTATTTATAAATATAAAAGAGTTATAATACCATAAGATAGTTTAAAGTCTCAAATATTCTATTTATTTTGATATTCAAAGTTTATTAAACTCCAAAACCCTAAAAGCCCTAAAACCTAAATTTTATAAAGTTTAACATCAAGAATTTTATAAAAATAGTCATGAACCTCATAATATGATCTTATAATAATTAAAATTATAAAAATTCATTCATGGAAAAATAAAATTTAACTCATTAACATTTACCCTTAATTTATAAATCAAAAATCAAGGTTTTATGAATAAAAACTTGATTTTAGTGCACATTTTATATAAAAATTGAGATATTTTATAAAAGAACTTAAATTTTATAAAAGAAAATGAATGAGAAATGGGTATTATACTAAAAAATTCGGATCCCTCTCTCCCCATATCTCTCTCACACTCTCATTCTGCAACACACACACACATCTCTCTTCTTTCTCTCTCTAGAAAACTCTCTCTACCTTCTCTCTAAATTTTTCTCCAAACACCACTCCAGTCTCTCTTCCTCCCTCTAAGAACCACGAAATTTTCCAGAAAACAAACCCAAGAACACTCCTGAAACTCGAAATCTTCATCATCTTGTGGTGTTCTTGAAGGTAAAATCGATTTCTACTTCACTTTTCCTTCATGTTTTGCTATTTTTCGTACACTTCTACTTCTTCATCTTCTTCAAACTTGTTTTCTTTTTGTTAAAATGGTTTTTAGAACATCATGGATGTGTTCTAACACCATGCATGTATGATAAACAAGGTTGCATGTTCATGATCTTAGTGCAAAAATCGATTTTAAGAACTAAAACATCAAACTCAAGTTAAGAGTTTTTGAGAAACAAAATCTTGTTCATAAATGCATGTATACATTTTGATAAGTTTTAATCTTTTGATCTCTGGAAAAATGACTAAAATATGAGTTTATCATGATATATTTAAATTATTTCAAAAGATTTACTCAAGGAAATGATGAAAACCCACTTTTCTAACCAATCATGCATGCATGCAATCTGCCAGATTTCTTTACCTCACTTTAAACTGTCATATCTCACTCATTTATTAGCCAAAATTCGTGATTCTTTTTCTGAAATATAATATTTTGAGTTATTATTCAAACTCATCTGACCTCACTGGAAAATTCCAATATTTCGATTTTTAACAATTTTTACAAAACTGTTGCTCAAACAGAACTTTCCTTATGAACATTTGTTTTGTGTTGCATGTTCAAAGGACGTATTCATCACTAAAAATCATTCAAAAATTATTTTGAACTCTTAACAGCATGTACTAAGAGGTACAAAAAGATCTTGATTTAAAAGTCTTTGTAACATGTTGAAAAATTCTCAAAGTAACATCAATAATCTTTACCAAAATCACAAGAACCAAGTTTTCTCTATAATTTATTGAGCCTTTAGGCATGTTTTTCGAGATCAAAAATAAAAGAACAATTTTTCAATGTTATTAAATTCTATGAAGATGTGTTCTGGAAATTTTCAGCTCAATATATATTTTCTTTATTTTTACATGAAAATAATAAGAAAATAGAGTGTTAAATCATATAAAATACTTAAACTAGTAAATAAATTCTGGAAAAATTCTTGGACTATGCTCTAAGTTAACAAAAAGCTCCCATTAAGTTTCACTCATTTTTGTTACTGTTTAATTTGGTTTTGAATTTTCTTTTTTTTTTAGCACTAATAAATCAAAAAAACCACATTAGGGAATATAAAAATGGTATCTAATAATTTTCGCAGATTATACGCTCTGTGGACGACTTAGAAAAATATTTCCAGAATTTTTTATAATGTATTCCTATTTTTCTCTGATTTTTGTATTTATAATGGACTACAAACAGGAAAAATAGTTTTACTCATCCAAAAATTATGAAAATTTACTAGAATACCTTTTAGTACATTAGGAGACTACATAAAAAATTTTATGATTTTTTCTCTTCTGTATACTATTTTTCTCCAATTTTCTAAGATTAAATACACTTAAATACACGAAATCGGATTTCAGTATATTAAAACCACATTTAGTATTTTTCCCAGATTATTTACTCTGTAAATGAAGTGTACAAATTTTTTCGTAATTTACTTTAACTGTTTAATAATTATTATTCACTTAATGATTATTTAAGAGGATTAAACAAGGAAAAATAGCAACACTCACTGAAAAATACCATTTATATTTTTTGCAGCTTCTATATATGTCATAACAGTGTTACAAAAATTTTGGTGGATTTTGGAAACTGTTTTCTATTTATATCCATTTTTATTAGAATAAATGCACAAAAACCATAAAATTGGGCTAAACAGTTTATAAATCCATTTTTATATTTTTCCCAGCTTACATATGTGTAATGCCAGTAATATGAGAAGTTTGGGGAATTTTCTTAACTGATTGTTATTTTTCATGAATTTGAGAATTAAATATAAGAAAATTGGTTATACATATCTATAAACCATGAAAATTTATCTAGAAGTCTTTTAATGTAGTTAGAACCAAAATATGAAGTTTGGTAATTTTTATTAACTTTTTACTATTTTTCCATGATTTATGATTATTCAAGGAATTAAATGGTGAAGAATAGTTAGACAAATCAAAAAGTCAAGAAAATTTATCTTAAGGTCTTTGACTTCAATTAAAACTGAAATGCAAAGTTTGGGAAATTTTAGAACTAAATTGATTTAGTTTTTGAATATTTAACCATTGGAATGCCTCTTAAAATGTTAAATATTAGCATTTCAATAATGAGATTTTTTCCACTTAAATTGTTATATAAAAATTGATTCTTTGAAACTTAATTTCCATACAAAAA